>NC_080182.1:22298504-22898504 GCF_950295315.1 Erinaceus europaeus
GGCCATTTTAACCAGAATGAAGGGATAAATATAAGGCACTAAGAAGAAATAAGGGGAAATGTGCAATAGTCCAGAATCCAAGATATTTTCCATCTCTGTTTCTTCATGATTACTCAGAACAAGAATTTATTTCCAAGAACACAGTTCTGCCCACCAAAAACAAAAAACAAACAAACAAAAAAAGCAAAACCAAACAGAAACATAAGGACAATGGGCTCACTTCTAATAATCTCTAATGCCCCATCATCCTGAAGGCCCTCAGAACATCATGGAAGGGTTGCCGAACACTAAGATAAACAGATGGGCTTACATCACACATCTCACACTCTAGTGAGCACATTAGACCCGAGCGTGGCCCATGGGAACATCTATTTGTTTCCCAACCTCTCCTCCATGCTCCCACTCCTATCGACTTAAAAGGACATCCTCCTTAAACTTCCTCCCCACCGCTAGCAGATCCAGATTAATGACCCAGGGAAATGGTTCCTTGCCATCAATACTTAGATAGAATGCCAAGAAGCTTGGCTTTCCACACAGCTGACAGGCCACGAACCCACCACAGTCAATTTGCTTTCTATTTTACAAAGGACTGTATTCTGTGACATTGAAGAAGACATTATTATATTTTTATTATTTTACTTTTGCAAAACAATATCCATTTGCCAGTTGTCTTGCAGAGGTTCTGCCATGGAGGATGAATATGCCTGTGTTTTCAGCTAGAACACAGTCCTCTTTCATGGTGGGGAGAGGCAGGAAGCAGATCTCTCCAAGACAATTTTCCCTCAACAAGTTTTCACCCACTTGCAAACGCACATCCTATGCCATGGAAGGACTCTTGCCACACCTTATTTTACCAGGGAGTATTTTTTTATTGCCTGACTGTGGTCCAAGTCATCAAACCGTCAAGAGGCCACAAACGGTTCTGTTAAACACCATGGGACTTGTGTCATTTCTAGTTGTTGGTTGCAAAAAGCCTGACGCTGCATTCATTTTCTGTCAGGTCATCAACTATAGCTCATTCACAGTTGTCTGCAAATCAGCTGTTTCCCTGAATTCAGACAGTGTGATGAAAGGAACCGACCTCAGCACAGAGCTGTTGATGGGACAGTAGTCCTGAGAGACTGCACCCAGGTAGCCAGCCTGTGGCAATGCTCCCTCACTGTCCTCACTGTCTCCCTTCAAACCCTCATCAGCAGATATGTCAGTCACTCTGAGTTCTGACTGATTTTGAAAAAACAGAGATGAAGACAATCTTGGGGTCTGAACTATTGCAGATTTACCCTTCTTTTTCTATCTGTCTATCCTTCTTCTTCTTTTTTTTTGTTTCCACGGTTATCACTAGGGCTCCGTGTCTGCACTACAAATCCATTGCTCCTGGCGGCCATTTTTTTTCCTTTTTTTTTTTTGGGGGGCGGATAGGACAGAGAGAAATTGAGAGGGGAGGGGAAGGTAGAGAGGGAGAAAGATAAACACATGCAGACCCTTTTCACTGCTTGTGAGTGACCCCCTGCAGGTGGGAAGCCCGGGGCCTGGATGGGGATCCTTGTACAGGTCCTTGAACTTCACTGCCTACTATGCACACAACCCAGCGCGCCACTGCCTGGTCCCCCCAGATTTACCCTTCTTTCACCCTAGGTCCATCTATTCTTTCCTTCACTCAAGAATACTTATAATGGTCTAAGCACTATTCCACTCTATGCAACAAAATTCTACCCAACAGTCAACAGCTCCAGAGAACTGTCTGTACAGGTACAGGCAAAAACTGCTGACACCTTAGTGAATTTCTTGTCTTGATGTGTCTCTGTAGCCTGTTCCCTGCCTCTTCTCTCTCCATTACCCCATGCTCTAGTTCCATCAACTTTAGTCCTTTCTTTCTTTCTTCCAAATTATTATAAGGGAGAGACTAAGAAGAAAGGGAAAGAAAGAACCAGATCACTGATCACTTCTGTCATGAGGTGGTGACAGAGGCTGAACCTGTGACTTCTGGGGGCATCAGGCATACAAGTTGGTGCTCTGACAGACAGAGCTGTATCCCTGGTGAACACAGAAGGGCAGTGAGAAAGAGTGCCTAACCTAGCCCCAGCCTTCAAAAGCTAACCTGCAGAGTTGAAAAATTCCAGAAAAAAGCAAATGGATGAAGGGCAACAGACCCAGTAACCACCGCTGCTGATTCTTCCCGATAGACTAAAAAATGGGTGTTATGTTTTGGAGGTGAAATCAACCTTGGTCTAACACCACTTCTGAAGAGAAAGGAGGCCTTGGTTATTTTATCTTTTTTTAAAATTTTATACTCCTCTTATTTATTTATTTATTTCCTTTTTGTTGCCCTTGTTGTTTTATTGTTGTAGTTATCATTGTTGTTGTTATTGATATTGTTGTTTGTTGGATAGGACAGAGAGAAATGGAGAGAGGAGGGGAAGACAGAGAGGGGGAGAGAAAGACACCTGCAGACCTGCTTCACCACCTGTGAAGCGACCCCCCTGCAGGTGGGGAGCTGGGGGCTCGAACCGGGATCCTTATGCCGGTCCTTGTACTTTGCGCCATGTGCGCTTATCTCGCTGTGCTACCGCCCGACTCCCCTATTTTATCTTTTTAATTCATTTTAACTTTTACAGATAAACAGGCAGAAAGAAAAGGGGGTAAGAAAACCACAGTACTGAAGATTCTGTCTGTGTGCTAGGGGCCAGGCTTGAACCTGCGTTGCACACATGACAAAGCAGTGCACTATCCAAGTGAGCTACTTTACCAGTAGCCGTGGGCCCTGGTTGTTTTAAAATTGACAAGAATATGGGGCTGAGTGGTAGCGCAGCAGGTTAAGAGCACATGGCGCAAAGCGCAACCAGCGTAAGGATTCTGGTTCGATCACCCCGGCCCCCCAGCTGCAGGGTGATTGCTTCACAGGTGGTGAAGCAGATCTTCAGGTGTCTTTCTCTTTGCCTCTCTGTCTTCCCCCATCTCTTGATTTCTCTCTGTCCTGTCCAACAACAACAACAACAGTGATAACAATAACAACAACAACAACAAGGGCAACAAGAGCAACAAAAATGGAGAGGGGGGGAAATGGCCTCCAGGAGCAATGGATTCATAGTGCAGGCACTGAGCCTCAGCCATAACCCTGGAAACAAAAACAAACAAACAAACAAACCCAACAAGAATGTGGGTGGGTAGTGGCACATCCAGTAGAGTGTACATGTTACCAGGTACAAAGACCTGGGTTCAAGTTGCCAGTTCCCACTTGCAGGAGAGAAGTTTTACCAGTGATGAAGCAGTGGTGCAAGTTTCTCTCTCTCTCTTTCTCCCTCCCTCCCTCCCTCCATCTCCCTCCCTCCCTCCCTCCATATCCCTCTCTCCCTCTATTTCCTTCTCTCTCAATTTCTTTCTGTCTCTATAAAAAGGGGGGGCGGCAGAGAAAATGAAAAAAATGCCACCAGGAGCTAAGTGGTCTATGTCTAGCCACCAATCCATCTTCTGGATGAAGAGAAAATAGATTTGGGGGGTGGGCAAAGAACCCAACTTAGAAGAAATAATTATTTAAGGACAGAAAGAATTCTTTACACCTGCTTCACAGAATAAATTTAATTAATCCCTAGCACTGCAAAAACGGTATCATCTGTTTTCCATCTACACCATGCCTCGGCCTCGCGTGAGCTTAATGTGCAGCTTGGAGATACGAGAATCCGGCATGAAGCCCAGCCAGTCTATCTTGGCGTTACTCTCGATCGCACCCTGTCATTTCACGAACATCTCATAAAAACTGCAGCAAAGGTGGGCGCGAGGAATAACATCATTGCAAGACTGGCCAGCTCCTCATGGGGCACGAGCGCTTCCACACTACGATCATCATCTCTGGCATTATGCTATTCCACTGCAGAATACTGTGCCCCAGTATGGTTCCGTAGCCCCCATGTCCACTTGGTCGATTCCAAATTATATTCCTCCATGAGGATCATTTCTGGAACCATCCGTTCCACCCCGGTTCCATGGCTGCCAGTTCTTAGCAACATCGCCCCGCCAGATATTCGTCGGGATGCGGCATCATCTAAGTTCATTTCCCACGTCTACGCTCGACCGGACCTGCCAATATACGCGGATATCTTCGCCCACCCTGTCCAACGCTTGACGTCTCGTCACCCAATCTGGTCCCCTACGCCTACACTGAACTTCTCTGTTCCAGACTCTTGGAAACAGAGTTGGCAGTCAGCTGAGGTAAAGAACAAACACCTCATCACAGACCCCTGCAAGCGTCAACCCGGGTTTGACCTAGCACGTTATGATCGGGCCCTCCTCAATCGCTAGAACAGGCCATGGCCAGTGCGCAGCTATGTTCCATCGCTGGGGAGCCAGAGACAACTCGAACTGCCCCTGCGGCTACAGACAGACTATGACCCACATAGTCAACGACTGCCACCTCTCCAGATTCAAAGGAGGTCTCAAAACTTTACATCAGGCTCAACCTGACGCTGTTGACTGGCTACGGAAGAAGGGCAAACGCTAGAAGAAGAAGAACTTAATTAAGAAAGTGAGTGCAATATAATAAAACAGAATATTATAAAAAGAATGATTTTCAAACTTTGGGAATCAAATGACAACCCATATAATACCCTAACAAAGAAAAATACCATGTTCAGCAGGGAAGCAATTACAGAAGCCAGACCTTCTACCTTCTGCAACCCACAATGACCCTGGGTCCATGCTCCCAGAGGGATGGAGAATGGGAAAGCTATGAGGGGAGGGGGTGGGAAATGGAGATTGGGTGGTGGGAATTGTGTGGAATTGTACCCCTCCTACCCTATGGTTTTGTTAATTAATCCTTTCTTAAATAAAAAATAAAAAATAAATAAAAAAAAATACTTGGGGAGTCGGGTGGTAGTGCAGCAGATTAAGCGCACGTGGTGTAAAGTACAAGGACCAGTGTAAGGATCCCAGTTCCAGACACTGGCTCCCCACGTGCAGGGGGACCATTTCACAGGAGGTGAAACTGGTCTGTAGGTGTCCATCTTTCTCTCCCCCTCTCTGACTTCCTTTTCTCTCTCCATTTCTCTCTGTCCTATCTAGCAATAATGACATCAATAACAACAACAATAACTACAACAACAATAAAAAAACAAGGGCAACAAAAGGGAAAATAAGTAAATAAATATAAAAAAACTTTAAAAGAAAGATACTTTGATATTTTAAGAGACAGAATTAACGAAGGAGTTTCCAAAGCTGAGAAAAAGACACATCTTCAAGAATGGCTGCAGATCTCAAGCAGAACACATTAACAGAGAATCACACACAGGAATGATAAATCAGAACTACTAGAAATGAGAGACAGAGAATAATGATCACCTTAATAATCAACAATAAGACTGAAACTGAAATCTGACTGTTTAAAAGGAAAAACAGATCGAGAGAAAGAGAGCCAAAAACATTAAAACTACTGGAAACCAGAGACAGAGAAAAACATTAAAGCTACTAGTGAAAACAACCATCTTACTAAAAACAAAAAATAAAAAACAAGACTACGTTTAATAGCGGCTACAGACAGACTATGACCCACATAGTCAACGACTGCCACCTCTCCAGATTCAAAGGAGGTCTCGAAACTTTACATCAGGCTCAACCTGACGCTGTTGACTGGCTACGGAAGAAGGGCAAACGCTAGAAGAAGTAATGGAGACAGAGGGGCAGCTCTGTTTTGTATCTGATCTTATGATTGTAGAAAGCTTTCAGTTTCTCACCCTTGAATATAATGTTGTCTGTAGGTGTGTTGTATATTGACTCAATTAGCTTGAGAAATCTTCTACCTATCCTTGTTCTTTTTAATATCTTGATCATGATCTTACAGTTTAAAATAAAAGTCAAAATAAAAATGTGCTGTCAAAATGCTAAAGGAAGGGGGCTGGGTGGTAGCACAGCAGGTTAAGCGCACATGGCACAAAGCGCAAGGACGGGCATAAGGATCCCGGTTCAAGCTCCCCCAGCTTTCCACCTGCTGGGGGGGGGGTTGCTTCACAAGTGGTGACGTAGGTCTGCAGGTGTCTATCTTTCTCTCCTCCTCTCTGTGTCCCCTCCTCTCTCCATTTCTCTCTGTCCTATCCAACAACAATAGCTATATCAACCACAACAATGGCAATGAAATGGAAAAAATAGCCACCAGGAGCAGTGGATTTGAAGTGCTGACCTGGAGGCAAAAAAAAAAAAAAGTCATCAGGATGCCAGCCAGACTTCCCTGGATTGAAGACACCACCAATGTGTCCTGGAGCTCAGCTTCCCCAGAGACCCATCCTACTAGGGAAAGAGAGAGGCAGACTGGGAGTGTGGACCGACCAGTCAACGCCCATGTTCAGCGAGGAAGCAATTACAGAAGCCAGACCTTCTACCTTCTGCAACCCTCAATGACCCTGGGTCCATGCTCCCAGAGGGATAGAGAATGGGAAAGCTATCGGGGGAGGGGGTGGGATATGGAGATTGGGCGGTGGGAATTGTGTGGAGTTGTACCCCTCCTACCCTATGGTTTTGTTAATTAATCCTTTCTTAAATAAAAAAAAAATTAAAAAAAAGAAAATTAAAAAAAATAATAAAAAAATAAAATAAGTATTTTTTAAAAAGAACAACAAAAAAAAAGAAACATTAAAAAAAAATAAAAAAAATAAAAAAGTTTAAAAATGTTAAAAGAAAAGAACTACCAGTCTAGAGTTCTCATCCTATGGAAATATTCTCAGTGACAGCTCAGAGATACAGGAAGAAAATAACAGTTATAACATGTAAATTAGGGATATATCTAAGTGGGTGCTGACTGCATTATATAGTAAACACACACACACTGTATTTATTCAAAACAGCTGATAGCAGCCTAGAAGTTGGGAAGAAATAAATGGAAAAAAAAGTTTGGAGGTATTTAAGTTGTAGACTATTAGTTTTAGTTAGTATTAGTTAAAGTATTAGTTTATATGAGACACTGAAAAAGGTGCTCGTTATATTTTGTTAAGTAACAATTTAAAAAATACACATTAGAACGTAGTGGGAGGGAGGCAAACACTTAATATGCTTAAATACACCAAAGAGCATTTGAAAGCAAAGGATAAAGAACAAGTGGGCCAGAGAATTGAATCCACAGAATTTAAAGCTCAAATCCTTAATGAATGAATGTAAGACGGACTAAAGCCCCAGCTGACTATATGTTGTATATAAGGAACATAGGAACATACTTTAAATATATATATATTAACCAGAGCATTGAGTATTGTTCAGCCCTAGTTTATAGTGGTGTGGGGATTGAGCCTAGGACTTTGGAGCCTCAGGCATGAGAGTCTCTTTGCATAACCAGTATGCTGTCTACCCCTGTCCTAAATATAAGTATATAGAGAAGCTGAAAGGAAAAGAAAGAAAAAAATATATGTGTCATGAAAAAAACTAACTAGCTAAGACGTTAAGTAAAAAAAAAAAAAATTACAAAGACACTTCCTAAGGGTAAATGGTTCACTTCACCAGGAAGATAGGAAATACTAACCATGGGTGATTAATAATATCATTTCAAAATATGTGAATCCAAAAATCTATGAACTAAAAGGAAAAACAGGTAAATCCACAGTGGAGTGAAATGTTTAGAAAAAAATTGACAAAAAGACAAAAATATAGATCTGAACAACATAATAAATGTGACCTATTTGATATATGTAGATTATACCCAATAATGATAGAATAAATATTTCTTTGTTTTTAAAATTTTTTTATTATTATTTATTTTCCCTTTTGTTGCCCTTGTTGTTTTATTGTTGTTGTAGTAGATGTTGTCATTGTTAGATAGGACAGAGAGAAATGGAGAGTGGAGAGGAAGACAGAGAGGGGGACAGAAAGACACCTGCAGACCTGCTTTAATGCCTGTGAAGTGACTCCCCTGCAGGTGGACTCAAACTGGGGATCCTTCCACCAGTCCTTGCGCTTTGCGCCACATGCACTTAACCTGCTGCGCTACTGCCCGGCCCCCAGAATAAATAATTATTAAGTACATATAGACTACTTTTATCAAACTAACCTTAAAGAGATAGCTCACCAGGTAGGGAGCCTGCCCTGCTGTGCACACAGCTCAGGTTTGAGCCCAGCATCACAGGAAAATAGTCCTGCTCGGGGGAGGCCCTGTTGCTATGGGGTTTCTCCCTTTCTGGCTCTCTCTCTCTCTCCCACTCTCTTTTCTCTGTCTCTCTCTCTCTCTCTCTTTCTCTCTCTCTCCCCCTTTGTCTGAAAAAAGTTGACCCAGATTGTTGAAACTGAATGTGTAAGTCCCCAGTAATACCAAAAAGAGAGAGGAAATGGAATCTACAGCCATAGAGAAATTAATTTAGATAAAAATCAGCACAAAAGTCATGTGCATTCACCTGTGTGGATGTAAATAAAAAAAATTGGGGTGTGGGGTGGTAGCGCACCAGGTTAGCCACATAATGAGAATCACAAGGACCGGTGCAAGAATCCCAGTTTGAAGCCCCCGGCTCCCCAGCTGCAGGGGGGTCGCTTCACAGGCAGTGAAGGAGGTCTGCAGGTGTGTTTCTCTCCCCCTCTGTGTTTTCCCCTCCTCTCTTCATTTCTCTCTGTCCTATCTAACAATGATGACATCAATTAAAACAACAATAACTGCAACAACAA
This sequence comes from Erinaceus europaeus, assembly GCF_950295315.1. Taxonomy (NCBI): domain Eukaryota; kingdom Metazoa; phylum Chordata; class Mammalia; order Eulipotyphla; family Erinaceidae; genus Erinaceus; species Erinaceus europaeus. The sequence continues at coordinate 22,307,130 of NC_080182.1, forward strand.
TAAAAAACAACAAAGGCGGGAGTCAGACGGTATTAAGACGCAGTTGGCGCAAAGCACAAGGACCGGCTTAAGGATCCCGGTTCCAACCCCTGGCTCCCCACCTGCAGGGGAGTCGCTTCACAGGTGGTGAAGCAGGTCTGCAGGTGTCTGTCTTTCTCTCCCCCTCTCTGTCTTCCCCTCCTCTCTCCATTTCTCTCTGTCCTATCCAACAATGATGACCTCACTAACAACAATAATATCTACAACAATAAAAAAAACAAGGGCAACAAAAGAGAGTAAATAAATATAAAAAAAATTTAAAAAAACAACAAAGGCAACAAAAGGGAAAATAAATATAAAATATTGGGAGTGTGGGAGGGAGGGTAAAAAACATCTATGCTGAATACTTATAGAGTTAGGGGGGAAAGTCTTTAACAATGGAATAAAAATCACTCATTTGAGTATTACAAAAAAAGAGGGGGGAGGAGGAGGAGAAGCCATGGGACATATATACTCAGTGGAGTATTACTCAGCAGTTGAGAAAAACTATATAGTGTCCTTCAGGACATACATATATGACAGTCACCTCCTATCTATGAATTTGGGAGAACTGTGGTGTTTATCATTGGTGGGGGAGCCCAGATCTTATAGGTGGGAATGGTGTAGAGTTATCTCATAATCTTGTAAATTACCATCAAATCACTCATAAAAACAGTAAGTAAAGAAAAAACAAAACGAGAGAGAAAGAGATGAGAAAGGAGACTTAAACAGTGCAGACCAACATGCCGCAAAGTGGTTTCTGACAAGACTACTAACACCAACAGACCCCCTCATAAGACTAATGAAGAATTATTTAGCACTGAGCAAGATGCATCAGGAGGACAGCGACGATCTGCATGCAAAAAGCCCCGGATTCCATCCCCAGCACTGTCTAAACTAGAGTGAGGTGCCAGACCACAGTGTACCTGGCTGAGTACACACATTATCATGCACAAGGACCTGGGTTCACCCCTCTTAAAGCTTCTGCACTGCCAGTAGGGACCAGAGATTTGACCCTGGGTCCTTGAACATGGTAACATATGTGTTCAACCAGTTGCACCACAGCCTGGTCCCACATTAAAAGATTTCAAGAATACACTGTGTGATACTATACATGTGTTACTTGTATTCAGTTATGTTCCATTTGCTTCTGACAGTCCATGAAGAATTCACAGTCCAGGGGCAGACAGTGTTTTCATCAGGAAACTCTATGTGGCTGCTTAATCTGTAGCTTGATTAAAACCACCATTTTGCTAATTAGCACACACACTGAATATCTGAAATATTTTCCTATTAGTAGTGAACCCAGTAGTCTATTAACTACCAGGATAAATATTAGAAGTGGATTCCCACTGATAAAATAAAAGGTACTTATGGAAAGGAAGTTGGACAAGAATCATTTAGGTTTGTCTCACCTTTATGTAGACAGGGTAAAACCTGTATGCAGGAGACGTATCTCTAGAACAATGGTCCCCTGAAGGCAGGGTCAGGACCCTGCTCTCTCTGAGAATAAGGACAAGTCCTCTCAGCTTTTGTGCAGGATTTCCCTACTATCTAAAAGTAGAATATTCCTATTTGGTACATAGTTTGGTATGTTATTTGGAGGCCCAGGAATGCTAAAATATCTTCCTCTATAAACGAATGGGAACAGTGTTCTCAGAGGCCCCCAAAATATCCTACTGGATTACCAAATAGGACCTTTCTGCTTCAGATAGTGGGGGGGGGTAATGGCATCCCCATCACACGGCAAGCTTCTTGGCACATGGCAGGCACTCCAAAAATGTTTCTGGAAGGGAGGAAGGATGGAAGAAAGGAAAGAAAGACAGGAGGAAAGGAGGATAGAAGCTGTATTGATAAAGGGGACATGTATGACATGTATGACAGTAGCAAAGACAGAATTATTTAGTTCCTCTAAGTGCCAGTATTGGACATAATCAGTATGACTGTCATATTCCTCTTCTATGTAATGAATCCCATGAAATTAGATATGTCAGAAAGTCAAAGGACACTGTTAGGGATAGCTAAAAGGGCCAGGGAACCTGTCTGCCACACATGGGTGGCCCCAAAGAGCACCAAAGGGTGCTGGAAGGACATTAGCAGGCATATTAATTACTCAGTGGGGGGCCAAGCAGCAGAACACACATGTTACCAGGCATAAGGATCTGGGCTCAAATCCCAGCTCCATGTCTGCTGGAGGGGAAGCTTCATAAGCAGTGAAGCAGCAATGCAGGTGTCTCTTTATTTCTCTTCCACTCTATTTCCCACTTCCCTCTCGATTTCTGTTTTTCTTTTTTTGCCTCCAGGGTTATCACTGGGGTTCAGTACCTGCACTATGAATCTATTGCTCCTGAAGGCCATTTTTCCCATTTTGTTGCCCTTATTGCTGTTGTTATTGTTGCCATTGCTATTGTTGTTGAATAGGACAGAGAGAAATCAAGAGAGGAGGGGGAGAGAAAGATAGACAACTGCAGAACTGCTTCAGGTTTAGTGAAGTGAACCCCCTGCAGGTGGGGAGCCAGGGCTCGAACCAGGATCCTTATACAGGTCCTTGCGCTTAGCCCGGTGCGCTACTGCCTGGCCTTTTCAATTTATGTTTCTAACAACAACTTACAACAAAGGATAAATAAATTTCAAAAATATTCATTAAAAAAGAACTCAGGGGGAGTCGGGCTGTAGCGCAGCGGGGTAAGCGCACATGGTGCAAAGCACAAGGACCGGCATAAAGATCCCAGTTCCAGCCCCCGGCTCCCCACCTGCAGGGGAGTCGCTTCACAGGAAGTGAAGCAGGTCTGCAGGTGTCTATCTTTCTCTCTTCCTCTCTGTCTTCCCCTCCTCTCTCCATTTCTCTCTGTCCTATTCAACAACGATGACCTCAATAACAACAACAATAACTACAACAATAAAACAACAAGGGCAACAAAAGGGAATGAATAAATATTTAAAAAAAGAATGCCGCACGTGGCACACCCAGCTAAGTGCACATATCACCATGTGCAAGGACCAGGGTTCAAGACCCTGCTCCCCACCTGCAGGAGGATGTTTTGTGAGCTGTGAAGCAGGTCTGCAGGTGTCTCTCTCTCCCTATCTCTCCTCCCCTCTCAATTTCTCTGTCCTTTCAAATACAAATAGAGCGAAGAAAAAAAAGAGAAAAAAATAGCTGCTGGGAACGGTGGATTTGTGGTGCCAGCACCAAACCCCAGCAAAAATCCTGGAGGCAAAAAGATTAAAATAACTCAAGAGTCGGGTGGTAGTGCAGCAGGTTAAGCACAGGTGGCGCAAAGCGCAAAGACAGACATAAGGATCCAGGTTCGAGCCCCTGGCTCCCCACTTGCAAGGGAGTTGCTTCACAAGTGATGAAGCAGGTCTGCAGGTGTCTTTCTCTCCCCCTCTCTATCTTCCCCTTCTCTCTCCATTTCTCTCTGTCCTATCCAACAATGACGACATCAATAACTACAACAATAAAAAACAAGGGCAACAAAAGGGAATAAATAAATATTTAAGAAAAAAATAATAATGCAGTGGTCCCCACCTGCAACAGGGATGCTTCACAAACAGCAAAGCAGGTCTGCAGGTGTCTATCTTTCTCTCTCCCTCTCTATCTTCCTCTCCTTTCTCAATTTCTCTCTGTCCTATCCAATAAAGTGGAGAACGGAAAGAAAAAAAAAGAACTCAGTGGAACTGGTCAAATTGGCCAAGCAACTCCCTCCCTCCCACCCAGGAACCATCTCATGTAGCAAGGAAGAGGGGCCAGACACCAGCCACCAGCATGTCTTAGAACAGCACCAATATCTCTGTCCTTCCATCTGTCTGAAGCCACAGCATGCATACATGCACACCAGAAGACAATGACTAAGTTAATCACTACTGAGGGGCCCCGGGGTCTGTTAAACCAGCCAGCCTCAGCACATGTGCACCTCAACACACTTACCCACAGTCTGGATGCACTGTAACACTAAGGGGATTGGGGTCTCTCTCTCCCTTAAGACTTTCTTTTCTTTTTTTAAGAATTTGTTTCTTTATTTACTTATGAGAAAGATAGGAGGAGAGAGAGAAAGAACCAGACATCATTCTGGTACATTTGCTGCTGGGGATTGAACTCGAGACCTCATGCTTGAGAGTCCAATGCTTTATCCACTGCCTCATCTCCCAGACCACGGGTCTCTCTTTCTCTTACATGTGTATGTACATCTATTTCTCTCTCTCTCTCTTTTTTTCTTTTTTTACTTCATAAAACAGAGAAAAATTGAGAGGGGTATGTATGGGGGGAGAGAGACAGCAGCAGCATTACTTACTTATTATTGCTCATTAAGCTTACCCCCTGATGGTAGGGAATGGGGGCTTGAACCTGGTTACCTGAGCATGGTGACATGTGCACTCAGCCAGGTGCACCACCACTCAACCCATTTCCCTTTCCCATTTTTCACTTTGCCTCCATACACACTCGCTCTCCCTGAAACCTGCCGAAGTATCCTGCAATTCTTCCTGCAAACATTTACTCGCAGAGTTTCAAGAGGAGCCCTAGACTCCTTGCCTTGTTTTCACCTGTGACAGCGTCTGGGATATGGTCAGGGGATGAGCATTGTTTTCTTTCTCCTTCCCTTCTTGAGCAAGAAATACTGATCTGGTAAATGAAAGACTTAGCTGGGGGTCTGCCTAATCCCAGACGTTAGGGTCAGTTTGAACTCGGTCTGTGTCTAAGCTTCTGCCTCCAAAGCTCACTGAGCCTAGGTTATCTCCGGATCACAACCCAGGCCTCAGAGCCAAGCTCCTCCTGCCTCCTCAGGCTTGCAGGTTGAGGAGCTGGTTTAGAAACAACGTCGGGGCGGGGGGGTTGTGCGGTAGCACAGCGGGTTAAGCACACATGGTGCAAAGCGCAAGGACTGATGTAAGAATCCCGGTTTGAGCCCCTGGCTCTCCACCTGCAGGGGGGTCGCTTCACAAGCAGCAAAGCAAAAAAAAAAAAAAAAAAAGAAACTATTTCTCAGGGGTCAGGCAGTAGCACATTGAGTTAAGCACACATAGTACAAAGCATAAGGATAAGAGCAAGGATCCCAGTTCGAACCCCTGGCTTCCCACCTACAGGGGGGTCACTTCACAAATGGTGAAGCAGGTCTGCAGGTTTCTGTCTTTCTTTCTCTGCCCCATCTCTTGCAATTTCTCTCTGTCCTACCCAATAAAAAAATGGAAAAAATGGCCTCTAGGAGGAGTGGATTTGTAGTGCCAGCACTGAGCCCCATCGATAACCTTGGAGGCAAGAAAAAACAAACAAACAACAACAAAAACAGGTTCTCTTTCTGTGTGTGTTCCCAAAACCTCTAGTGAAGACAAGAACACCAACTGCTGATAAACAGTCTACTCGTGAAAAAGAAAAAAGAAAAAAGTCTTACAAGTTGGTTTTTCTTCATACAAGTAACAGTTAAGTTTGTGATTCACTGCATGTCGGGCCAAAATGAAATTCTTCCCAGAAAAGAAGCCCACTTCTCTGCCTGTTGTGATTCTGTTTCTCTCACCTCCTCTCTGCTTTTCCCCAGTCTATGCTCTTCTCAATCGTCTAGTGATTCTTCTCCCCTTCTTCCTGACATCCACCCCCTGCACTGTCTAACATCTGTTCACACAACATAGGAGCCTCTGATTTCCACCATCAAGCCCAGGAAGTATAAACTTCATGGGTTCAGCTGGTCAAAGTCAGGGCACTCCCTCAGTGTTTATATTTAACTGTTACTTTTAGAAAACAGAAGATCACAGATAGAATTCAGGAGTGAGAGAAGGCTTGCTTGTGTACTGCCTTTATTTTTCCGGGTGGGGCATGTTTAGGGGCTGAAGTACACAAGGGCAAAGTCCAAAATCCTGGGGCTTTCTCAAAGATGCCACTTTCTTTTTCTTTTTAATTTTTAAAATTAGATTTATTTATTGGGTAGAGACAGCCAGAAATTTAGAGGGAAGGGAGTGATAGGGAGAGAGACAGACACTTGCAGCCCTGCTTCACGTTCGAAAAGCTTTCCCCCTGTAGGTGGGGAACGAGGGCTCAAACCCAGGTCCTTGCATATTGTAATATGTGAGCTCAACCAGGTGCACCACTGCCTGACCCAGAAGATGCCTCTTTCTATCTTCTTTCTCATTCTACTCTATTTCTGGAAGCCCCCCCCACACACACATATACATAAACCTTCTTTTTATTTCTTTTCCTCTCCCTCTCTGGTCTTGGCTACACAGCCTTTAAAAATAGTAACTTTAAAAAAAGACAACCAGACAAGCCAGAAATAACCACTGGTTCAATGAACCTCTGAACAAATATGGCAATATTGACAGGGAAATTCTAAATTCAGTTTCAGTCTCTTGCTTCACTCTATAAAGGAGGTTAAGTCTAAAAGATGGAGAAAAACAGACACTTAAGTGAGTCTGAGAAAACAAAAGAAAGGTTTTAGAAACAAGGGAGGAGGGGAGATGAAGGAGCCTACTGAGGCAACGACTAGTTTACGATTGGCTGGCTGCCCTGATGCGTTGCTCTCCCTGAGTTTTAGAGGTCTCAGGAGGCACAGACGTGATGTCAGAATGAGACATGGCTGCTTCTGTTTCCCAGTTCAGCTTCCTTATTGCTGTGGGACACAGGCAAGTCGCTGATCTATTCTTTAACTTTGTTTGCTGCCTGTAAACTGGAGTAGTCATTTCTGCTCTTAGACTTATAATGATAATGTGAGAGAAAGAATGTAAAACTCAGCAAGCACTACAGACTCCATCTTGCTCTCTGTATGCTTCTTATATCCTCACTGAGATTCTGCCCCTTTGTCTTCTAGTCTTAAAGAATGGAGGCTGCGGGGCTGGGCAGTGGTGCACCTGGCTGAGCATACATGCTACAGTGCACAAGGACCTGGGTTCAAGCCCCTGGTTCCCACCTGCAGAGGGAAGGCTTTGCGAGTGGTGAAGCAGGGCTACAGGCGTCTCTCTCCCTATCTCCCCATTCCCTCTCGATTTCTCTCTGTCTCTATCCAATAATAAACAAAGATAAGACTTTTTTTTTTAAAGAATGGAGTCTGCTGAGCTAGCTCACTTGGATAGTGGGCTGCTTTGCCCTGTGTACAACTCTAGTTCGAGCCTGGCCTTCACTGTATTGAAGGAAGGTTTGATGCTATGAAATATGACTCCTTCTTGACCTCTTTGTCTCTGTCTAAAGAACATATATAAGTATGTTAAACTAGGGACCTGTTACCTAAATGTCAGGATAAATCTACCATGCAGACCTCCAGACAGAAAGTAATACAGAACACTAAGCTCTGGTGTTTCCGTCTACATTAGAAGACCCTTTATGTCAGTCAGATGACTGGGGACTGGGTCCCTTGTCCCCTGCTGACCCACTACCCTTCATAGGCCCCGAACCCCAGGCTGGGCATAAGATGCTTTTTGAGACATGAGACTTGCCATCTCGTCAGGTTTGCTAGCCATCTGATGAAATCTGCTTTTCTCTCTAGTCTCTTGGTGTATTAACCTTCCCTAATATTCTCCTAACAACAGGACTCAGGGGGCATGTGACACGCTCCTGCACACATCCCTCTTATGCTCACTCACCCAAGAAGAGCACATGGCACTGTGGACTCACTCCTGCTGCTTATCAGGAATGATAACTTCATCCAGTCTCCACCTGACTAAGATATTAAGAAACAAAACAACATAAAAAAAAACACTGCTCACTGAAATAATGTTTTCATAAGCAACTGCAGTCACCACTGAAGTGACCACTATCAGTGTTCTGCCCACGTTCCTTTTTCCCCAGTCAGTGCAGTCATCCCTCAGCTTTTGTGAGTGCCAGCAGGTAATGGTTCAGTCCTCCAGCCCCACTTCTGGGAAAAGCCTTACTGGAGAGGTTACATGTCCCAAGTTCTCCACGTCCAGCAACCTACGGTCACGGTAAACTGATAGGAAATTAACCCTAATCAGAAAAACCATGGAATCAGAGAAAGCAAAGATCAAGCTAAGTTCACATCTTTTTAAAAAGGTTTATTTATTTATTTTTATGAGAAATAGCATAACTCTGTTCAGCTCTGGCTCATGTCGGTGCTAGGGAAAGAACCTGGGCAGTCAGGCATGCAATTCCTGTGCTCTAACGCAGAGTTATCTTCCCCTGAGATCACAGCATCAACTCTTTCCCCTACACTAATCTTGTTTCCCAGATTTTGCTTCATTACTTCATGAACTATGTGCAACTGAACAGGTTCTGACTTTAGAGACTATTCCCGAAGACATCCCCAGCCAGTCTTCAAATGCCTCCACAATACCAAATTAAGGTGAAAAAAAAACAAACAAACAACTATTCGTAGTAGTCTAGAGCCTCTAATCCCCTAGGATCTCTGAGACCAAAATCATCGAAACCCCAATTTGTTTTTTTCAAAAGGTAAATGTGATTTTTTAATAATAGTTATTACTTTGACACACTACAACAGAAACCATGGGCCTTGCCCTCCAACTCACACACAGATGAGCTGGGCTCCTGGGAAGTGTCACTCACTGTATGAAAGAAGCCATGGTATTAGAGAGGATGATCTTTGCAGCAGGAAGGGCTTTCAGCTCAAAGGGAGAGAAAGTACAAGTCCAGCCATCCCAGAGCATGTGGAAGCTGCCTGCTGTGTGCAGAGCCAGTGAACGTCATTACATGGAGGCAGGTGAGTGCTGTGCCAGAGATGCTGGTGCATGGACTTCTCAGTGAAAACAGTAAGTCTTAATTTCTTCTTATATAAATATTTTATTGATTGATCATTAGATAGAGACAGACAGAAACTGAGAGAGGAGGAGGAGACAGAAAGGGAAAGAGGTAGAAAGACACCTGCAACCCTGCCTCACCACGTGTGAAACTTTCCACCCGCAGGTGGGGACCATGGGCTCAAACGTGGGTCCTCGTGCACTGTAATGTGAGTGCTTAACCAGGTGCACCACTGCCTAACCTCAGTAAGTCTTAATTTCTTCCTTCCTTTTTTCCTTCCTTCCTTTCTTTTTTTCCTCCAGGATTATTGCTGTGTCTCTGTGCCTGCACTTTGAATCCACTGCTCCTGTGGTCATTTTTAAATTTTTTTTTGATAGGACAGAGAAAACTTGAGAGGGGAGAGGAAAACAGAGAGGGAAAGAGAAAGACAGACAGATGCAGACCTGCTTCACTGCTTGGGAAGCGACCCCTCTGCAGGTAGGGAGCCTGGGGCTCGAACTGGCATCCTTGCGCTTCATACTATGTGCACTTACCCCGGTGCACCACCAGCTGGCTCCCAATTTCTTTTCTTAAAGATTTATTTATATATTTGGGACAGTGAGAAATAGAGAACAGAACACAGCTCTGGCACATGCAATGCCAGAGATCAAACTTGGGACCACCTGCTAACATTTTACCCAAGGCAGCACCTTAAAGTTCTTTTAAGTCTTGATTTCCAAGGTACCCATGCCTTGATAGACTCTGGGCCTGAAGAGATCATGATGGGACTATGGGTTGAAACCCTACTCTGACAGCAAAGGACTTTTTTAGGTGGTGTCTGTGGGAAGTTCTGCCAGAAGGCTTTCAGTGAATGATCTAGAATATGGGTGAAGGAAAGCCCTTGACAGCCATACAAAGTGAGTGAAGGCCCTGTCCCACTACAGAGGACACAAGTGATCCCTGGAGGAGTGAGGCAGCCAGGGCTGTGGTATGGAATGCCTGGGCAGCACACATCAGAAAGTGACCATATGGATACGTGTCGCATCTCCAATGAATCCTATAGCTGCATGGTCATGAATCTCTGGAAGGACCAGGTGTTCCTTTCCAGAATCTGAGATGCCTGCTGTTGGCCAAGATTAACTTCTCACCCAAGTAACTGACAGTGAACACGACAGGCTGCCATTTCTTATATGTTGTAATACAGACTAGAGTTAATAACACCCATGGAAGTCATGAGGTGCTATTTTGGACAGAGCCCTTTAGAACATTTAAGTGGAAGGGCCTGAATACTCTCTGTGATCAGCGTGAAGGGAAAGAATGAGCATTCACTGAGCCTGGACTATGTCAGGGTTCTGTTTAAGTGATGGAACCTTATAACTTTATGTAGTATATAATAAAAATTTGAAATATATATGGTTCCAGGAAGCCAAGAAAATGATTTGGGGGAAAAACTTCCAGGAGATGTGGCCATGGAATAACAGTGACTAGACCAGACACTTCCCCATAACAACAAATATATACAACTACTGAACTTAACAAAATTCACCGACACATAGTAGAAAGACCACAGCCTCAGCCACCAAGTTGCAGACACTATCATGATTCCATCCTGACTTCTCTGGGCAGACAACTTCACCAGTGTGTCCTGGAACCTTGTCTCTCCAGAGCCCTGCACCACAAGGGAAATATAGAAACAGGCCGGGGGTATGGATTGAGCTGCTAACATCCATGTCCAGCAGAGAAACAATTACAGAAGCCAGACCTCCCACCTTCTGCACCCCAAAAAGAATTTTGGTCCATACTCCCAGAGTGGGAGAATTAATAGGAGAAGATGACTAGAGGGCTCTAAACTCCAACTCCATCAAGACCTGGAGAGAGAAGAGGAATAAAGTAAGGGCATTTGGGAGTAGTAGTAGGGGTGTGTGTGTGTGTGTGTGTGTGTGAGAGAGAGAGAGAGAGAGAGAGAGAGAGACTGACTTGGAAGGAAAGAGAGAGCAGGACCATAGAAAAAAAAGGGAGGGCACATATATATAAATATAGACAGATAGTACAGAAATAATTGTCAACCCGTATCTGCAACCTTGGGAGAACTACTATAGCTTCCAGTGGAGGGAGTGAGGATACAGAGTTCTTATAATTTTGTATGTCAGTCAATATTTTGTATGTCAATATTTTGTATGTCAATATTTTGTATGTCAATATTTTGTATGTCAATATTTTGTATGTCAATATTTTGTATGTCAATATTAAGACACTAATAAAATTCTGAAAATTAAATAAAGGTTAAATAAACAATAAAAGAAAATAGATAATGATTCAGTTTTCCCTTCCCTAAGTCTTTCCATTGACATTCAGAATAAGTTGAACTATTTCCCGTCTTAAAGTATTATAACAAAAGCAATAAGCAAACAAAATAAAACAAAGTGAATCACTAAATGACTTTGGTCCTCTGATGCTTTTCCAGCTCTTTGTTTTTTCCCTGCCTCTTTTCATGAAGTACAGACATTCAAACATGAGTGTCTGCCCTTGGTCTTCTCCCGCATCCAGCTCAGTCCTGTCTTCACTACAGTGTGACCCAGATATGTCTCAACGCCCCCCGCCCCCAAAGTGTCCCGGAAATACAGTATTGCCAGGTCCTTCTTATACTGTGAAGTCAACACACACTTTCAACTTTCATTTACTTGATTTCTGCAGGATTAAGTTTACTGAGTTCTCCACCCATCTGGAAACATACACTTCCTTTCAAATTTTACCTTCAGTGACATCTTGCTTTTCAACTTTCCCTTCTAACTGCATCATCTACTTTTTTTTTTAAATACCATTTTATTTATGTCTTTGTTAAGGAGAGAGAGATCACAAGAACACACCAAGGCATATGTATATGTAGCGCCAGGGCCTGAGCTTGAATTCACGCTGCAAGTATGGCGCTCTAGTTACTGTGCTACCTTCTGGGTGTGCTTCTGTCTCCTTTGAAACACTTTGCTGAGCAGAGTTTTGTTTTGTTTTGTTTTCTCTTCATTGTTGGACTAGTTTTGTTCAGCTGTGTAGACAAAGTGCCTAGAATCCTGCCAGATGAATGGGGTGTGGAATGAAGAATGAATGCATATGCCACATCCATCAATTCAAGGAAGAACTGTTATCCAAAGCCATGTGAACCCTACTTGAAAATTCTCGTTGGACCCATTCTTCCAAAAATGATTTGGTTCTGATTTGAAGCAGTTGCCTAATTAATTTCGTATTCACTGGAAAAATAAATGGGCAAAATGAAGTGCAATACCTAGTGAAGCTATTCACGTAAGAAGCAGGCACGCACATACACACTTCTTATAATTGCACAGATATCTTAAATATTAAATCTAGATAATAAGGAAAACTGTAGAAGTCTGTACACCCAGCCAAGTGCAGAAACCAGAATTCCTGCCCAGCAGCTGAAAGTTTTAACAACTCTGCTTTGCAGTGAGAAAATAAACACCATTTCAAACACACAAAACCTGCATTTAGTTCTGATTCTACTGGGGCCAGTAAACAGCCAATTTGGTGGGTGGGTGTGGCTCAAGGGACAGTCCAGCTTCAGCCTCCCCAGGAATAAATCCAGCTCATTAAGTGTCTCAGGGTGACACATTCAACAAACAGGAATTTTGGGCTCAGGCCTGACTTTCTCAGGCAGGTGAAAGATCAGAACTAGTACAGAGCTCCTGCCCACCACAAAGCAGCAGCAGCAAAAAAAAAAAAAAAAGGAGAAGGAGGAGGAGGAGGAGAAAGAAGAAGAAGAAGAAGAGGAGGAGGAGGAGGAGGAGGAGGAGGAAAATGCCAGAAGACTGCTCAAATCGCCAGTAGCACTTATGCAGGTCTCTATTTTTTTGTTACAAGTATTCAACAAGGCAAGTAGATACACTAGAGGAAATTTTTTTTTTTTTTTACTAGAGGAAATTTTTATAAGCCTTTGTAATCATTCAACTGGGAGATTTTATGTCTAATTTCACCATAAAAAATGATTCTCTATTTTTTTTAAAAAAGTAGCTGTTTTCGTTTTATATTAATTCATGATATTACATTTTACTAAAGTATGCTAATGGCTAGAAAAGGCAATTCAATGGCTCACAAGGAATTTGAAAAGAAGTGAAATAGACAACAATAAACAAAACAAAAACTATTCATTAAAAAGTATTCAAAAAAGGAGAAAGTAAGCCACAGAATGGGAGAACATATTTGAAGGACATAAAGTGTTTTTTTTTTTAATTTTTAAAAATATTTATTCACTTATTTTCCCTGTTGTTGCCCTTGTTTTTTTATTGTTGTTGTAGTTATTATTGGTGAAAAAATACTCCAAGTCTTTGATTGTCACAGAAATGCAAATAAAGACAACAATGAGATAACACTTCACTCCTGTGAGAATGTCATACATCAGAAAAGGTAAAAGCAGAAAATGCTGAAGAGGCTGTGGGGACAAAGGAACCTTCCTGCACTGATGGTGGGAATGGTAATTGGTCCAGCCCCTGTGGAGAGCAGTCTAGAGAACTTTCAGAAGACTAGAAGTGAACCTACCCTATGACCCTGCAATTCCTCTCCTGGGGATATATCCTAAGGAACCCAACATACCCATCCAAAAAAGATCTTTGTATACCTATGTTCATAGATCTTTGTATACCTATGTTCATAGCAGCACAATTTGTAATAGTCAAAACCTAGAAGCAACCCAGGTATCCAACAGCAGATGAGTGGCCGAGCAAGTTGTGGTCTTTATATACACAATGGAATACTACTCAGCTATTAAAAATAGTGAATTCACCTTCTTCACCTCATCTTGTATGGAGCTTGAAGGAGTCCTATTCAGTGAGATGAGCCAGAAAGAGAAGGATGAATATGGGACGATTTCACTCATAGACAGAAGTTGAAAAACAAGATCAGAAGGGAAATCACTAAGCAGAACTTGGACTGGAGTTGGTGTATTGCACCAAAGTAAAAGACTCTGGGGAGGCGGGGGGAGGGTTCGGGTCCTGGAACATGATGGCAGAGGGGGACCTAGTGGGGGTTTTATTGTTATGTGGAAAACTTGGAAATGTTATGCATTATATAAATTATATATTATTGTCAACTATAAACCATTAATCCCCCAGTAAAGAAATTAAAAAAGAAAAGAGGCCAGGCAGAGGCAGGCTGCAGAAGCCTGGGTCTGTTGGGTCTCTGATGCTAATGGAATGGAGATGAGGAGTGTGTGTGGAGTCAGATCATGTTTACAGGACTCAGTCAGTACTAAGCATGAGTCTTTGTTACTTTGACTAAGGATTCAGTCTCCTGTAACTGCCAGAGGCTTCAAGTCAGGAGAAGGAGAAAGGCAGCAGGGCAGTGGCAGCGGCAGGAGGAACTCGGCAGTGGAGACAGACCACACAGCTGTGTTGGCATTTCCTTGCCTCGCCCTCCACCACCACCCACCATGCCCCTGTGATGGCTTAGGTGCCAAGGAACAGACTGGTTCCTGTGGGTGTGACTCCATCCCAGTTCGCAAATACCAAGTTCTTGCAATCCACAGCTCTTGGGGTCCTCCAAGGGTGGTCACAAGACCCACACTCTGAAACTGGCCTTCCTCTCCTGTAATCCCAACAGCACTCTAAGTCCGCTGGCCAATCAGAGGTCATCTGTGCCCTAAGCACTGCTGCTTGGTGCCAAGCCTGCAGCCTGTCTTAATCAAGTTTCCCTGGGAAATAAGCTAGACAGTTAACCCAGTGTCAACTCTGAAGAGAAGAGTTTTGTTAACTGTTTAACCCCAGCACAGAAGATGGAAAGCCCAATTCTGAGAAAACTGCATGGGAAATGTTGCAGGAATACTTAAGAGGATATTTTTCCAGGCCACAGTTCAGAAGAAAGGTCTGGAAGGCTCCTTCTAAAGGGACCTTTGTGGACAAGTGCCCAGAACACACCAGCAGCCTAGAACACACCAGCAGAAGTGGAGCAATGGGGATGATGTGTCCTGGGGGCATCTTACCTTTCCCACAGGCCTGTACCAGGCCATACCACTCACCACAGCTGTTACACAGCAAGGTGAAGGCGGTTTCCCGGTGGCCTGTGACGTGGCCTGGGGCACACACGTACAGCAGCTCATCCCCCATCTCTAAGCCGGTGCGTCCCTGCAGGATGGTGTGTGGGAATGAAGGCGGGTCTCCACACGGCTTCTCTGAGGAGAAGGAAACACAGTCAGCTTTCCCAAACTCTGCAGAACTAAGGTGAAAACAAACCTAAGCAAGTCTTCTGCTCTGTAGGTGCTGCTTGCCCAATGAAATGGGACCACAGGAGCTGTTTCTCCTTCACCCTGACATTTCCAGAGCCTGGTAGGAGGCTTGACATAGATCAGGGCAGCGAAGAGAAGAAAAGGAAAGGTGGGGGGGGGGGATGAGAGGAGGGGAGGAGAGGGAAGAAAAGATCCAGAGGGCTCAAGAGGTAGCATACTTGGTTAAGTGCAAGTATTACCATGCACAAGGACCTGGTTTCAAACCCCCAGACCCCACCTGCAGGGGGAAAGCTTCGCAAGTAGTGAAGCAGTGCTGCATGTGTCTGTCTCTCTCCCTCTCCATCCCCTTTCCTTCTCAATTTCTCTCTATACTATCAGATTAAAAATAGAAAGAAAAAAAAGGAAAAAATAGCTACCTGTAGTGGTAGATTCATAGTGATGGCACCAAGCCCCCAAAACAGCTCTAGTGGCAATAAAATAATACCTCTGATAATGATGATGATAATAATACTCCAAAGCAGCATTACATTATAATGTCTCCTTGAAAGGAAGATGCAGAAACACATGCTTAGCAGCACCTCATTTATTTAATTTTTTGGTCTAATTTATGTGAATAAGTTTTCTATTCTTTTCTTTCTTTCTTTCTTTTTTTTAACCAGAGCACTGCTCAGCTCTGGTTTATGGTGGTCCAGGGGATCGAACCTGGGACTTCAGAGCCTCAGGCATGAGAGTCTCTTTGCATAACCATTATGCTATCTATCCTTGCCCAGTGAATAGGTTTTCTTTGCCAAATAATCAAATATGGCAGGGCCAGGGAGATAGTGCAATGGTAGCACACCAGCTTTGCAGGCCTGAGGTTCAGAGGTCTGAGGTTCAATCCTTAGCACAAACATAAAGCAGAAGTCAACAGTGCTCTGGTCTCTCTCTCACACACATTAAAATAAATATATTTTCCTTTATTTTATTTTTTAAAGATTTTATTAATTAATGAGAGACATAGGAGGGGGATAGAGAAAGAACCAGACATCACTCTGGTATACATGCTGCCGGGGGCCAAACCCTGGACCTCATGCTTGAGAGTCCAATGCTTTATCCACTACACCACCTCTTGGACCACTTTTCCTTTATTTTATTTGATCCTTTTTATAAATCACAAGCTATGGCCAGGTAGTGGCAGACCTGGTTGAGCACACATATTACAGTGTGCCATGTTCAAACCCCAGTTACCATCTACAGGGAGGAAGCAGTGCTACAGGTGTCTCTTTCCCATTTCCTATCTATATCCCCTTTCCCTTTCAATTTCTCTGTCTCTACAAAAAATATTTAAATATAAAAAGATGTATAATAAAAAAGCACAAGCTTATTTCAGAATAGTTTCAGGTACACATCAAACTGAGTGGAAAGTTTATCTACACTCTGTCCCCACACATGAACAGTCTCCTTCATTATCAGTATCCTGAACCACACTGACAAGTCAATATCAACCCAAATCTGGCATTTACACTTGGGCCACTATGTGCTCCACATTCAGTTTGTGACAGGAGTCTATCTTCCATCATACTATCATGCAGAACAGTTTCACTACCTTCAACACCCTCAGGGCCCACCTAGTTAGCCCTGCTAAGCCCTGGCAACCACCAGTCCCTTTACCATCCCCATAGTTTTGTTTTGTTTTGTTTTTTCCAGAATGTCATATATTTAAAATCATAAGTGTGTTGCTTTCACAGATTGGCTATTGAATATGCATTTAAGGTTTCTGCTGCTTTTTTTTTTTCATGGCACATAGCTCTCTCTCTCTTTTTTTTTTTTTTTTGGTCCAACTCCAATATCATTTTATTGAGGAAATGTTGATTTACAGGATTTTTGTTGTCACAACAGCACATTTCCACATTTCTCCAAGATAAGGCTTTGATTTATTTCACCTTTAACCAAACCATCATCGTGTTCCACTGCAGGGACTCAGATCCTCAACCTCCCCTCAGTGCCTTCTGAGTCCCAGTATCTACTGCAATAGACTAACCCACCAAGGATTCACCCTCATAGCAGCACTGAATAACACCCCATTACCTGGATGTGTCACAGTGGCTATAAGTACTCATGTACAGCCTTTTGTGTCTTCACATTATCTGTGTGATTATCAAGAAGTCCAATGGCTGGGTCATATGGTGAGGATATGTGCACTTTAGTAACGCATTGCCAAACTGTCTTCAAAGTGGCTGCAGTATTTTGCATTCCCACCAGCAATGAATAAGAATTCCCATTGCTCCACATCCTTGTGGGTATTGGATGTTGTCACATGTCCTGAATTTTTGCCTTTCTAGGGACTTGTGGTGTATTAATCACAAAAGAATGAGAACAAAACAGTAAAATGTGCTCCCGAAGATCAAATCCAAGGTCTCCAACATGCAAAGCATGAACTCTACACACCAGCAACTTCTAGACTCATGAGTTTGACCCTTCTAGTTGGTGTGTGATCACATCTAATTGTTTAAAAGGCTTAAGAGTCCTCAGTATACTGTCTTTGATGATGAGCTTTTTAAATTTTAATTTATAAAAAAGAAACATTCAAAGTTCCAGGTTCACTTCCCCCTGCACCACCATAAGCCAGAGCTTAGCAGTGCTTTGGTGTTTCTCTCTATGTCTTTCTCTGCATCTCTCTCAAAAATAAAATAAATAAAATACTTAAAAAAAAACATTTACAAAAACCATAGGATAAGAGGGGTACAACTCTACACAATTCCCACCACCAGAACTCCGTATCCCATCCTCTCCCCTGATAGCTTTCCTATTCTTTATCAGGAGCAGCCTAACTGTTGGAGAAGATAAAAGGGAACTTCTGACTAAACTGACATCTTACCAGACTCCTGGAGTCTCCCCCCTTAGAGTTAATTTCCAAAATGGCATGGACTAGAGTTTGACTGAGGAAAACGACAATAATGTTCATGAGAGTCTGGGTACATATACCATATGCTTATGCACTTCCCAAAACGTTCGAGACAGGAAACACACTGCTTTGTAGCTGGTGTGATTTCAGAAGTTCCAGGACAACAGTTCCATGCCTTAACACAACGAAGTGTGTGCCAAGAATACTACTCATATCCAGATGTGACTTGAATTAGTTCCTTTCACCAGCCTCCCCATCTTAAACCTCACAAGGGAGCTATGTAAAACAGTTGGCCATATACCTAAATCTTCCTCTCCTCTCCAGGAACTCCAAGTTGGACAGTCTTTACTACTAGTTCTTAGTAATTCTGCAGCCGAGAATTGTGGTTTGTGGATTTTTCAGACCTTTGATCTGGGTTTCAACACAAAGAACAATTTCTATTATTTTCCTTCCTAGGGAAAGAAGAATCTATAAAAGACCTTGCCCATCAAACAAGTAGAAATAGACAATAATGACTCACTTTTTTTTCATTTTAAGATGGCCTATTTGCTCCCCAATCAGAGCTTCTGCTAACCAGTGTTTCTGCAGTTTAAAACCCATACAAAAGTTGGTAGATAGAGAGCAAATAGCATAATGGTTAAAGAGACCCTCATGCCTGAGGCTCCAAAGTCTCAGTCTCCATCCCCTCCACCACCAAAAGCCAGAGATGATCAGTGCTCTGGTATAAAAAGAGAGAGACGGAGAGGGAGAGAGAGAGAAACACCTCCTTCATGGTTTTTGAAATGCCAAAGAGCCAGAAAACTCCTGATATAATTTCATATATTTCATAAATCAGTGGTATGGAAACCCTGATATAAATGCTTTACCTTTCTTCCTCCCTTTGGTGTCACTGAACTGTGTGAAGAGCCCTCCTCCAGCCAACACACAATCAGCACTGCCCTCCACATTCAATCCAGTTTCACTACCAGTTCGATATTAATAGTTCTCAAAATTGAACATGCATCAGAATTATCTGAAGGATTCATAAACACACACAGGGGGGCTGGGTGGTAACACACCGGTTAAGTGCATGTAATGTGAAGCACGCGAACCTGTGTAAGGATCCCAGTTCCAGCCCCTGATCCCCACCTGCAGGGGGGCCACTTCACAAGCGGTGAAGCAGGTCTGCAGGTGTCTGTCTTTCTCTCCCCCTCTCTGCCTTCCCTCCTCTCTCCATTTCTCTCTGTCCTATGCAACAACAATGGAAACACATAGAGCTTTATTTCTGAGTCTGACAGTATGTCAGGTCCCCAATTGGGTATTTACAGCAAGTTTCCAGGTGATATTGATGATCAGATACCATTCTTTGAGAACTACTACTGGCAGTGAAAGCCTTCCCTCAAATCTAACAAAGTCCCATAACCTAGATATACACCAGTTTCTGTGAGAGAGAGCTTATGTTCACACGTACCCATAAACTACTGCAAAATATATACCTGAAAGCAGAAGTACACTAGAGTTTGCAGTGAGTACCTCCCTAACACTTCCTCTCCACTATTCCAAGCTTGGGATCCATGATTGCTCAACAAATTGTTTGGCTTCGTATGTTAACTCTCTTTTCAATCACCAGGTTCCAGATGCCACCAGGATGCTGGCCAGGCTTCCCTGGATTGAATACCCCACCAATGTGTCCTGGAGCTCAGCTTCCCCAGAGACACACCCTACTAGGGAAAGAGAGAGGCAGACTGGGAGTATGGACCGACCAGTCAACGCCCATGTTCAGCGGGGAAGCAATTACAGAAGCCAGACCTTCCACCTTCTGCAACCCTCAACCACCCTGGGTCCATGCTCCCAGAGGGACAGAGAATGGGAAAGCTATCATGGGAGGGGGTGGGTTATGGAGATTGGGTGGTGGGAATTGTGTGGAGTTGTACCCCTCCTACCTTATGTTTTTGTTCATTAATCCTTTCTTAAATACAAAATTTAAAAAAATGGGCAGAGTCAATGTTCTGGTTGGAACCAGAATAGAACTGCTTCTGATTCTGAAAATGGAAATTGGCAGAGGAATTTTGGAAAAAGGTTCCAGGGAAGGTTCCGAAGGTAGAGGAGATGCGTTATATCTTCATTTGGGATTGACTATGATAACAATCATTAAAAAAAAATCACCACCAAAGCATAGTCAATGTCACAGGTATATATGAATTAACAAGTGAAAAACAGAACATAAGACTGCATATTATCCATAAAATCTTGATTTGGTAGTTTCAGTAAAAATCTAGGTCATCTAAATAAAAATCTGAAGACTAGTATTCAGCTATTTAGCTCAGGAAAATCAGTTATGAATGCTTTTTAAGTTTTCTTTTAAAAAATTCCACTTCACTCATCATTAGAAAAATGCAAATTAAAACCACACTGAGATTCCATCTCACACCTGAGAGAACGGCCTATATGAACAAATAAGAAAATGACAGGTGCTGGAGGGCAGGCTGTGGAGAGAAAGGAGCTCTACTCTACTGCTGGTGGGAATGCAAATGGGTGCAGCCCTTTTGGAAGACTGTACGGAGAGTTCTTCAACAACTGAAAATGGAAGTACCCTATAATCCGGCGATACATCTCTTAGGCATTTATTCAAAGGACACTGAAACACTAATTTAAAGGGACATATGCACCCCTATGTTTATAGCTGCATTATTCACAATAGCCAAAGAGAGGAGGCAGCCTAAATGCCCATCATCCGATGACTGACTAGAGAAATTATGGGATATAGATTCCATGGAATACTATTCTGCTATCAAAATAGATGATATTGTCACCTTTGGAACAAAATGGATGGAACTGGAGGTGCTTATACTTAGCAAAATAAGTAAAGAGATGAATTTACCAGATGGTCTGTCTCACTCATATGTGGAGTCTAGAGAACTGATACACATGAAATTAAAACAAATAAACAAGAAAATAAACTGTTTCTAATAAACTTGTGAGAACTATAGTGGTTATCTTTGGGAGGAGGGAGCGTGGAGCTACAGAACTCTGGTGGTGGGTGTGGTGTGGAGCTAGACACTGTCATCTTATAATCTTGTAACCTACTATTAATCACAAATTAAAAAATTGTTAAAAATAAAAACAAAGTAGGAGGACCTAGGTGGGACTAGAGTCTAATGCAGAAAACTGAGAAATGTTACACATGTACCAACTACTGTATTTTCCTGCTGACTGTAAACCATTAATCTCCCCAATAAAGAAAAAAAAGTAAATTTGCTTTCTGCTTTATACTATCAATGACTATGCATCTTGTCTATCATTAGAAAATACCTTTAAAGTGTAAAATGAAGATAATGATACCTAGCTCATAGAATTGTTACCAGAATTAAATAAGCTTGTACCTTGCTCTGTGCCTGTTACAAGGCTGGAATTTAACAGGAACATAAATAAAAATAAGTTCTACTTCCCAAGAAAAAAACACTTGGGAGACTGGTGGCCCTTTGAGTCATTCTTCAAGTAATGATGGCAATTGAACACCAGTTCCCTTAAACCAAATATAACCAAGTACACAGTGGCCAAGTAGGGAGTGAAAACCACCAGTGGCCATGAGTATGGGCAAAACAAAATGGTTCATAAGAAGATGGGAATCAGATAGGAACCCATATTCCCCACTGTGGGTATGGCAACAATGGCCAAACTAGAGACTTGGCTTAAGGTGACAAACCAGCAGAGCTGGGTACACAAAGGGATTGCTGATGGATACACATTCTTGGAGTTGGGCTACAGTCCATGAACACAGCAAAGAATTTGTTTAACTTTAGATCGTGACACAGACGTTTTGCCAGATCAACCCCTTATTCCACCAAGAACATGGGATGCATTTCTGGATCTATCAGGCTGCTTAGTTCTGACAACAATGGGCCTCTGTAGTGAATGGGATATCGTTCATATACTCTCCCTTTTGGTAAAGAAAGAAAGAAAGAAAGAAAGAAAGAAAGAAAGAAAGAAAGAAGGAAGGAAGGAAGGAAGGAAGGAAGGAAGGAAGGAAGGAAGGAAGGAAGGAAGGAAGGAAGGAAGGAAGGAAAGGAAAGGAAGGAAAAGAAGCAGAGTTTCAGGGAGGTGATTTTCTTCTGAATTAAGCCCATATCAATAATAGATGGAGTGACCATATTATTTACATAAGGATACCCTTGAAAATAAAACGGAAGGCTGGCACAGTGGCTTCCACTCCAATGACATGCTGCTTTGCGATACATGTGGCCCAGGTTCTAACCTAGACCCCACCTCACTGAAGGAAGCTTCAGTTTGGTGGCCTCTTACACTCTCTATATCTCTGTCTTCAAACAAGAAAGGAAAAAGAGGAGAGAACTATCAATAATTACAGTGGAAGAACTGGAACAAACATGAAATATCCAAGGTCTGGGAAGTGGTGCACCTGATTAAGCACACATATTACTATGCACAAGGACTTAGGCTTGAGCCCTATTCCCCACCTCCAGAGGTTGCCTCACAAGCAGTGAAGCAGGTATGCAGGTGTTTACCTTTCTCTCTCCCTCCCTATCTCCTCTTCCCTCTCAATTATTCTCTGTCCTACTCAATAAAAAAAATAGAAAGGGGAGGAGAAAATATATGCCCACTAGAAGCAGTAGGTTCATAGTGTCAGCACCAAGCTGCCCCAGCTATAATCCTGGTGGCAATAAAAAAAAAAAGAAAACAGAACTAGGGGGCGGTATAGCACAGCGGGTTAAGCACACACCACGTGAAGTGCAAGGACAGGCATAAGAATCCCAGTTCAAGCTCCCAGTTCCCCACCTGCGGGGGGTTGCTTCACAAATGGTGAAGCAGGTCTGCAGGTGTCTATCTCCCCTCTCTGTCTTCCCCTCCTCTCTCCATTTCTCTCTGTCCTATCCAACAACAATGACAGCAATAACAACAACAACAATAATAACAACAATGATAAACAACAAGGGCAACAAAAGGGAAAAATGGCCTCCAGGAGCTATTTCGTAGTGCAGGCACCTAGCCCCAGCAATAAACCTGGAGGCAAATAAATAAATAAATATCCTGGGCAAACTGGAAGGTATGAGCATCATACACCTCAGACAAAACATTACTCACATTAATCCCTGGGGAAATGAAGGGTTAAAAGAAAAGACAACCCAGAGAAACAAAAAAGACCCTCTGATGTCTGGGTCCATTTTTCTCTATGCCTGTGCCTCCATCTGTAAAAGCAAAAACCCTGGTGGAAAATCAATTTTTGATTCAATAAACACAAACTATTCAATGACTTACTGGTCTCTTCTTTCATTTATTTATTTGCCTTCAGGGTTATTGCTGGGGCTCAGTGCCTGCAGCATGAATCCACTGCTCCTGGAGGCCATTTTTCCCCCTTTTGTTTTTTGTTGCCCTTGTTGTTGTAGCCTTGTTCTGGTTATTATTGTTGTTGTTGATGTCGTTCGTTGTTGGATAGGACAGAGAGAAATGGAGAGAGGAGGGGAAGACAGAGGGAGGAGAGAAAGATAGACACCTGCAGACCTGCTTCACCACCTGTGAAGCGACTCCCCTGTAGGTGGGGAGCTGGGGGCTTGAATCGGGAGGGTCTCTTCTTTATTAAAGGTTAATTTATATCAACAATATCCACAAGTGTCTAGTGCACAAAGAAGCATTTTGTGCTAAATGTATGTAGCTGTGTAACCACCACAACAGTCCAAGTGTAGAAGAGCTCTCCTACTCCATGTCTTCCTCCCCCAGGGCCCTACAAACACTTCTCTACTCTGTCCGAGCAACCACTATTCTTTCTCTCACTGGCAGTTTTACACTTTCTAGAATTTCATCCAAGTGGAATAATAGAGTACGTAACATTTTATGTTTGGCTTTTTCACTTAGCATAATGTTCTTGAATGCTATTCATGTTATTCAAACCAACGCTATTGGTTTGCATGTATTGATATTTTATTTTTTGGAAGATTTATGATTTACTTCATGAGAGAAAAATACAGGCCATAAAACCACTCTGATATATGGTGTGTGTGTGTGTGTGTGTGTGTGTGTGTGTGTGTGTGTGTGTGTGTTAAACTTGGGATCTCATACATATAAGTCTTAACATGAACTAACTGAGCAACCTCTGGGCCACCATATTTTATTTTTTACTGACAAATAATAATCCAAAATTTAAAAAAAAATCATTCAGGAGTCAGGAGGTAGAGCAGCGGGCTAAGCGCACGTGGTGCAAAGCCCAAGGACCGGAGTAAGGATCCTGGTTCGAGCCCCAGGCTCCCCACCTGCAGGGGAGTCGCTTCACAGGAGGTGAAGCAGGTCTGCAGGTGTCTATCTTTCTCTTTTCTTTCTCTTTCTTTCTTTCTTTCTTTCTTTCTTTCTTTCTTTCTTTCTTTCTTTCTTTCTTTCTTTCTTTCTTTCTTTCTTTCTTCCTTCCTTCCTTCCTTCCTTCCTTCCTTTCTATTCTTTATATTCTATGTATGTATTGACCCTGGAGAAATACATGAACAAACAAACAAACAAACAACAAATAAAGGGCCAAATATTTTCAGCAACTTTAGCATTAAAAATAAAAATTAGGGGAGTCCGGCGGTAGCGAAGCGGGTTAAGCGCACGTGGCGCAAAGCGCAAGGACCCGCATAAGGATCCCGGTTCGAGCCCCCGGCTCCCCACCTGCAAGGGAATCGCTTCACAGGCGGTGAAACTGGTCTGCAGGTGTCTGTCTTTCTCTCCCCCTCTCTGTCTTCCCCTCCTCTTTCCATTTCTCTCTGTCCTATCCAACAACGACGACATTACTAACAACAACAGTAATTACAACAATAAAACCAGGACAACAATAAAACAACTAGGGCAACAAAAGGGAATAAATAAATAAATATTAAAAAAATAAAATAAAATTAGAAGCAACCAAAATGTCCATTCGCTGGTGAATAGATTTTTTAATTTTTAAATTATTATATTTATTTTCCCTTTTGTTGCCCTTGTTGTTTTTATTGTTGTTGTAGTTATTATTATTGTTATTGTTGATGTCGTCATTGTTAGATAGGACAGAGAGAAATGGAGAGCAGAGGGAGAGACAGAGAGACACACCTGCCGCCCTGTTTCACCACTTGTGAAGCTTTCCCTCTGCAGGTGGGGACGGGGGGCTTGAACCTGAGTCCTTGTGCACTGTAATGTGTGCGCTCAACCAGGTGCGCCACCATCTGGCCCCCAGGTGTCTATCTTTCTTTCCCCCTCTGTCTTCCCCTCTTCAACAAAAAGGGCAACAAAAAGGAAAATAAATAAATATAAAAATTAAAAAAATTTAAAAATTGATTCACCAGCGAATGGACATTTTGGTTGCTTCTAACTTTTATTTTTAATGCTAAAGTTGCTGCAAATATTTGGCCCTTTTTTGTTTGTTTGTTTGTTTGGTCATGTATATCTCCAGGGTCAATACATACATAGAAATGCGTGGTCTAACGGCATGTGCGTAATAAGATTTGCTCAATGATTTCTAGAAGTATTTATGGGTGGATTTAAACTGTGTGACAGCAAGGTAACAAAACCATGCCCTTTTCATTCTGTATTCACTTGCTTGTATTCTCCTCCTGACAATGCTACATCACTGAGTCTGATATTATTCCCAAGACTAGTTAACAATATAATTAAGATCTGAACCCAGGGTTATGAGTACAGAGTCCGTGAGCTTAACTACTTTGTAGTTGTGGGTTACAGATGTATATGATGTAACCGCCTCATGGTTCAGCTCTGACTTTTTTGTCATCCTTCTTTTCATCCTCCCTTCCTCCCTCCTTTCCTCCCTTCCTTCCTTCACTTTCACTGTGACCAGGCTTATCGCTGGCAGTATCTGTATAACAAATCCACCGCTCCCAGAGGCCATCTTTTACTTTTTTATTCTTCTTTCTAACTTACTTGATGGGACAGAAAGAAATTGAGAGAAACAGGAGACAGAGAGGGAGAAAAGGAGACACCTGCAGACTTGCTTCACTGCTTGTGAAGTGACCCCCCTTCATGTGGTGAGTGGGGGCTTGAACCCAGCAACGTGTACACTCAACTGTGTGTGCCACCGATTTTTTTGGTCATAAACATGGGACCTGGAGAACTTTGCAGCATCTCCTTTTGTTTACTACCTGTCAGAAAACCAAGAACAATATGCTGAGAGCTTGTCTGGAGGTTCTAACAGGGGAGTGCAGCCAAAACCAAAGACCAGTAAGTCTCTATTCAGGGAAGGTCATCCTCTTCAACCCAGCCCTCAGCTTCAGGAGGGACGCTCATGGAGTAGTGAGGGAGGAGTGGGACACCCGCTCACTGAGCCATCCAGATCAGCCAAATCAACCCTGGCGACAGATGTCACAGTGAGACCACCCTCACATCAACAACATCCTGTATATGCCATCTAGCTTGCTCCCCCAGCCCTTCTGGGGAGCACAGAAGTAGACAATAATAAATTTTAAAAAGATAGCCAATTCAGGTCAGTGGAAATGAATTCTGACTCTCCCATTCACCCTTGGGGAACTTGAGTTAAGTATGTTTCATTAACTATTCAAAGCAGTCTGATTAATCTTGAGTTCATAGCTGGATAAGTCTCCCAAAGTCATGCTTGAGGCACGAAGTCTCCTCAAAAATCCTTGGTTGTCCTAGAGGAGAACATCTAGCTCTCTTCTGTATGACCTGGGAAGGGAATTGCTCCTTTTTAATTTTTAAAATTATGTATTTATTTTGTTAGCACAGAGAGAAATTTAGAATGGATGGGAAACCGTCCCACTAGGGAGAGAGAGAGACAGACAGGCTGGGAGTATGGATAGACCTTTCAATGCCCATGTTCAGCAGAGAAACAATTACAGAAGCCAGACCTTCCACCTTATGCACCCCTTGGTCATTACCCTGGGTCCATACTCCCAGAGGGATAAAGAATAGGAAAGCTGTCAGGGGAGGGGATGGGATACAGAGTTCTGGTGGTGGGAATTGTGTGGAGTTGCATCCCTCTTATCCTATGGTTTCTGTCAGTGTTTCCTTTTTATAAATAAAAAAGATCCTACGACAGAACATTTGAACTATAATACTTGTTATTCACCATAAATGCTTCACTTCTTGTCCCTCTTATATGTTTCTTCTCTCTGAAATGTGCTTTTCCTATGTCTGACTGGTGACATAGATTTACTTATCCCATTTCAAATACCACCTAATTCTACTAGCCTCTACAATCTCTACTCTAGGAAAGGCCGTTAACTTCCCACAGTCACTTTCTTAAAATACCTATGTTAGGGCCAGGTGGTGGTGCACTGGGAGTCCAAGCCCCTGGTCCCCACCTGCAGGAGGAAAGCTTCATCGGTGAAGCAGTACTGCAGGTATCTCTCTGTCTCTCTCCCTCTCTATCTCCCCCTTCTCAATTCCTGTCTGTTGCTATTAAATAAAGATAATAAAAATATGTTGGATGTATGCATATATCTCCTACTTCCTCTTATAGATGATTAGCTATTATAGATCAGAGAAGGTGTGACTTATCCATTTCTTTGTTCATTCAAACAATAATTATCAGGCATCTACTGCATGTGCATGGCAGGCTCTGTGCTAGGCAAGCAGTCGTCACAAAAGCAATGAATAAGACAAAGTTCACTATTTTAAGGAGCATTTTAGTACAGAAAAACTACAGCCAATAGATCATGTTTTTGTAAGTAAGTTTTATAGGAACACAGCCAGTTGTTTACATTTTATGTATGGCAGAACTCAGTAATTTACAAACCATCTTATAATAGAGTTCTTGTCATGGAGATCATAGGAACAATAAAACTAAACTATTAGGGAGATAGCATAATGGTTATGCAAAGAGACTCTGAGATTCTAGGTTCAATCCCCCACCCCACCATAAGTCAGAACTGAGAACTGTTCTGGGTAAAAAATAAAATTAAAATTAACAAAAAACTACAAAACAAAACAAAACAAAAAACAGAATGGAGGGGAAAATGGGGGGAGAGAAAAAAAGAGTCACCTGCAGCACTGCTTCACCGATTCTGAAGCTTCTAGAGACTCTGTGGGTGGAGACCAGGAGCTTACACTGGGGTCCTTGCACATGGTAATGTGTGTGCTCAACCAGGTGCATCACCATTCCAATTGTTTTAGTGACACAGAAGTAATGAACTATGCAGGCAAAGTGGATGTCATGCTAAGAAGGCTAAGAGCAGGCTGGTGAGTTCTGGGTGAATGGGTGCAACAGAGTGAAGGTGAAAGGAGACTTGAAGCTTCCAGACTCCAAGCCATCGACCTCTCCGCCCACCCCCACCCCCCAAGACAAGCTGCCAAGAGAAGCAAAGCCAGAGAATCCAAGTTGAGACAGCTTATTTCATCAGCATCCAGCTGGTTAAAAATAACCCCACTTATTAGTTTAAGTGAGATCACCACAGGGCTGGAAATTCACTGTCAGTGAAACAAAAATACAGGAAGGAAAATGAGAAAAGTCTAAATTTATGATGAATTTGATTTCAAAAAAAGAAAAGAAACAGGGGAGGAAGTTGCCTTAACATTTCACGGGGTCTGTCCTCTCTCCAAGTACATTATAAGTCACAGGTCTGCCATTTTTAGTGAGCGCTCTGAATTCCTCCTATTTTGCAAGAAAAAAAAAAGCAGCAGCACAGGGCTTAGTGACAGGAAGCATCAGTGAGAGAAGGGCAATCTTTGGAGATAACGCTGTTCTGGGGTGTATGCTGAGGCAGGCCTCACCTACACTGCTGCAGGAGCCTCAAGGAACAGCCTGTTCTCCTCGGCTTCCGCTAAGGCCCAGCACCTTCCTCCGGCACACAGATACCCCTTGTTGACTGTGCACTCAACAAAGGCTCCACTGAGGGAAAGCAGCAGCTCCATGGAGCAGGGCAGAGGGCCATGAAGGAACAGCTTACATGCTCTTTCTAAAAAACCAAAGGCAGGGGAAACAGGGAGGGAGGGCTTTTTGTCTACATGACCTTGAGGAAGTTATCCAGACTTTCTAGAAAGGCAAGGAATGAGCAGCTCTCTTGCCCTAATTCTGCCTTAGCATATACTGCTGGGCCCCCCTCTTGATCTGTCTCAAAACTTCCTCAGATATCTAACCCAGCAGATCCAAGACTCTAGACTTCCTCCAGAAGTTCTGGCTCATGCAGGTGAGGTGACTTGGGGGGCTGGGTGGGGGAGAGCAGGTGAGGCTCAGGCAACCTGCAGGGCCTCTGAGCACTTTGAAGCTGATGAAACAAACACACGGTGCCTGCTGCTCAAAATGGCGTCAGTATTCACATACATGGACTGGTGTTATGAATGCCCTTCACATTTGGCTCCCCATGACTCGGAGAGGGTTTTGCGGCGTGTGTGTGTGTGTGTGTGTGTGTGTGTGTGTGTGTGTGTGTACAAGTGTGTATGCATGTGCATATACAAATGTGTGCATACACAAAGGGTAACCCCATAGCCTCAAACATGTGAAACATGCTCTACCATTAAGCTACCTCTCTACTCTCTTCTTTTTTCTGTCTGTTGCTAGTGTTTTTGAGCAGTAGATCATTGTGGGGGAGGGGGAACTTACAATTTTCATAACATTTGAAAGTTGCAGAGAAATTATAGGAACAAAGAACTCCCACAATACCTTTTATCTAGACACACCATGTGTTTTCATTGTATTCTATTAGTTTTCTCGTTATCTCTTTTTCCCTATGTCCATATAGGTATGTTTAGACATAAAGAGAGACAAGTATGAATATCTGTTATTCTTTTTTCAATCATTTGAGAGTAAGCTACAGGCACAATGTCTCTTTGGCCCTAAAAGCCCAGGTGTACATTCGATAGCAGGGTTCATATATAACTGTGGCACCATTAATAAATTCAGGAAATTTAGACACTGATACAATACTGTGTATCGAATTCAGAATCCTTATTCAGATTTTTTTCCATTATAGATATTTTCTCCTGGTCCAGAAGATAATCCAGGATGACAAACTTTGTCAAGTCTCTTCAAAAGTTGCTCAGCCCTTTTCTTTTTCATCTCTAACATTTTAAAAAAGAACACTGGCCAATCCTTTGGTAGTATGTGTTTCAATTTGAGTCTGGCTAATGTTTCCCATGATCTTTTATTATACGATTTTTGGCAAAAATATCACTGAATTGAAACTGTGTTCTTCTGACTGTATTATATCAAGAGGCACACTTCATGAGTTTGTCAATAACTTTAAGCTCACTGCCTTGTAAAATCTAAAAGAAACGTTTCTAGCTTCATCATTCATGCATTATAACTGTGGGCCAATGGATCACACAATCTGTTTGAAGATCTGTGGAGTGGAAAGCCCTGGCTAGCCTGTTGAATGAGGAACACAGGGTTCAGTTATTCCAACTGCCCAACAGATTGCCTGATCCCACAGGCAAGACCACCTAAACAGCAGCCTGCTATAGACTCATGAATGAGCCCAGTTGCAACCATGGATGGTAGAGTGGTGCTATGATGTCTTCCCCACTTATCGCTATCTCTCTACCTCTTTAAATTTAAGAAAGAAGCTCTAGATGAGACCAATGTGCAGCCAGGTAATACTTGAGCTAATTGGTTGATCTACTTTGAGAGGACAGAGGGGAAATGAGAGAGGGAAGGGGAGATAAGGATAGGGGAAGAGAGACACCTACAGCATTGCTTCACTACTTGTGAAGCATCCCCTCCTGCAGGTGGGGCTTGAACCTGGGTTCTTGTGCATAATTATGCATGCACTTAACCCAGTGTTGCACCACCTGGCTCCTTCCTGTGTTGACTTCTATGACTGATGAGCAAGCGGCAAGCTTTTTCTCCACTTGCAAGAACATTTCCCTTCAAATCAATGTGTTCCTGGTAAGAAAGCTCTATTTATTTCAGTGCATATGAAATGCTGCCTGAGGGTACCTTTACAGTTTTCTCCTTACCACTCAGCTGATTTCCCAGAAGAAAGTTGAATTCTACTACCAAGAATAGTATTCTAAACCCCACAAGGTTCCTTCAGGGAGAAAGGATTTTTTTTTTCCTGCCTCCAGGATTATCGCTGGGGCTCAGTGCCTACACTACGAATCCACTGCTCCTGGAAGCCATTTTCTCCATTTTGTTGCCCTTGTTGTTGTTGCTATTGTTATTATTGCTATTGTTGCCATTTCTGTCACTGTTGTTGGGCAGGACAGAGAGAAGTCGAGAGAGGAGGGGAAGAGAAAGATAGATAACTGCAGACCTGCTTCACTGCTTGTGAAGCGACCCCCTGCATGTGGGGAGCCAGGGGATAGAACCAGGATCCTTGCACAGGTCCCTGCACTTGGTGCCATGTGCGCTTAACCTGCTGTGCTACCATCTGGTCCCCAGGATTTTTTTTTGTTAATTTTTCTATTGGGGGTTTAATGATTTACAGTTGACAGTAAAATACAATAGTTGATACATGCATAACATTTCTCAGTTTTCCACATAACAATTCAACCCCCACTAGGTCCTCCTCTGCCATCATGTTCCAGGACCTGAACCCTCCCCTTAACCCCAGAGTCTTTGACTTTGGTGCAACACACCAACTCCAGTCCAAGTTCTGCTTAGTGTTTTCTGGATTTTTTTTAATGTGCAGTCCACTATGAAGAAAGACTGGGGTGCAAGCTGTCACACCACTATAGCAGATATATGCCACAAGCCTATGTCTGCTCCTATTCCCTAGAAATCTCCCCCATTCTCATGACAGGGGGTCCTGGTGGACACCTGCGCCTCTTTGTTGGAGGGCAGCACTCAGGTTACTGGAATGCTTTGCCTGTGTACTCCAAAACCCCAAAGAACCTGGAAATGTGCATTCTCCTGAAGTAGTCCTTAATCAGTGACTGACAGATGCAGTGATGTAAATATCCCAGTTCCCTCACCCCTGATTAGGAAAAGGGTGATGTTCTACACGCTCCAGGATCCTCTGGAGACTAAGACAAAGTCTTCCCAGACTTCACCACCGTGTGGACTTTGTTCAGTACTGTATGTTTGCCTGATCCCCTTCCTTTCTCTGTCCGCAACCCCACCGCCCTCTGGGATTTTCTTTGAAAGACTTCCTGATGAACCATAGTTCACAGTCTGCTTCTAGTAAACACAAGCTAAGATGCCAACTCTCAACTGTACATCTTCAGAAAGCTTTTCAAAGCCGCTGGCACTGACCTTCATCCTTGATGCAAAGGGCATTGTGTGTCCCCCCAGGGACAGGGTCGCTCTCAACGTTCACCTCAGCAGCTCTCATGATCTTCTGCTCACCACTCCCTTTACTACACACGGTTGTCCTGAAATAGACAAAGGTCACACGCGGCTAGGAGAAATAAGAAAACACAAAAAAACCCAGAAGAGAATGATTTTATTAGCTCTAAATCAGCAAAGATTTTTTTTTTTCTGATTCAGGAATTTGGATTAAAAGTATCATTGTGGGGGGTCGGGCGGTGGCGCAGTGGGTTAAGTGCGCGTGGCGCAAAGCGCAGGGACCAGTGTAAGGATCCTGGTTCGAGCCCCTGGCTCCCCACCTGCAGGGGAGTCGCTTCACAGGCGGTGAAGCAGGTCTGCAGGTGTCTATCTTTCTCTCTCCCTCTCTGTCTTCCCCTCCTCTCTCCATTTCTCTCTGTCTAATCCAACAACGAACAACATCAACAATGGCAATAATAATAACCACAGAGAGGCTACAACAACAAGGGCAACAAAAGGGGGGAAAATGGCCTCCAGGAGCGGTGGATTCATGGTGCAGGAACCGAGCCCAGCAATAACCCTGGAGGAAAAAAAAAGAAGAAGAAGAAAAAAGTATAATTGTGGGAACATTCCCAAAGGCCTAAAATCTGGGAGACAGCTTGACTGAGAACACAGGTATTAATTCACATCTCAGAGGAAATACATTGTTGGGCTCTTTTTAGAATGTAGTACAGAGTTGTAATTTTTCTTTTTTATTATTATATTTATTTATTGGCTAGAGATAGCCAGAAATCAAGAGGGAAGGAAGGGGGAGATAGAGAGACAGAGAGAGACACCTGTAGCCATGCTTCACTACTCATGATGCTTTCCCCCTGCAGGTGGGGACCAGGGGCTTGAACCTAGCCCTTACGCATTGCAACACGTGTGCTCAATCAGGTGCACCACCACCTGCCCCCCTTTTTTTGCCTCAAGGGTTATTGCAGGGGCTCAGTGCCTGCACTACGAATCCACTGCTCCTGGAGGCTATTTTTCCCATTTTGTTGCCCTTGTTG
The DNA here is from genome assembly GCF_950295315.1 of Erinaceus europaeus. Taxonomy (NCBI): domain Eukaryota; kingdom Metazoa; phylum Chordata; class Mammalia; order Eulipotyphla; family Erinaceidae; genus Erinaceus; species Erinaceus europaeus. Next base: position 22,340,091 of record NC_080182.1, read on the forward strand.
CACTTGTTGTAGTTACTGTTATTGTTGTTATAGCTGTTCTTGTTGGATAGGACAGAGAGAAATTGAGAGAAGAGGAGAAGACAGAGAGTAGGAGAGAAAGACAAACACTTGCAGAGCTGCTTCACCGCTTGCAAAGCAACCCCCCTGCAGGTGTGGAGCTGGGGGCTCGAACTGGAATCCTTACGCTGGTCCTTGCACTTTGCACTCTATGTGCTTAACCCGCTGCGCTACCGCCCAGCCCCCCTATATTTTAAACTTCCTAAACACTGTTTTTTGATCTTTGCTTCTTTTAGAGAGGGCTTGTTCAGCTATTCTTTTTCAAACTTCTTAAGGTGGATCTTTGGGTCATAAACCTTCAGCCTTTTTCCTCTTCAAGCACAAGCACTTCCTCACTTACCGACTGTTTTGTTGCTTCCATAAGGGCTTCACTGCTGTGCACCAACTTTTCCAGATAGGAAGACAGACAGAGAGACAGAGGGAGAGACACCACAGCACTGGAATGTCCTGCAGTGCACTTGGGGCCAGGCTTGAACATGGTCGTGCATGACACAAGCATTTATTTATTTATCCATTGTTTTGATTTTTTTCACCAGAATTACTGTGGGGCTGGGTGCCCATACAGTTCCACTATTCTCAGTGGAGAATTATTTTCCATTGTGTTTCCTTTTTTAAAAATAGAGGGTGAGAGACAGAGATAAATACAGAGGGAGAGATAGACAGAGAGGAGTGACACCTATAGCACTGCTCCACCTCCTGTGAAGTCTCCACCTTGCAGGTAGGGGCCAGAGACCTGGACCTTTTACATGATACATTAATTATAGATTCATTAATTTTTAGTGGGCATAGGCTGTACAGGAAAGACACCAGTGATACTTATTTGTTCCAGAAACATTAAAAGTGAAAAATCACTTTGAAATGTCACATAGTAAAAACATCCATATGCCAGCTTTATGAAGAAATTATCTCAACAATACAGAGATCCACTAATGTCTCTCTGTATCTTACAGCAAACAGTAATCTCTGGGAGCCCTAACACTGGCCACAACCTGACTCTACAGGATTTATTATTCCCTAATTATCTGACACAAATACAGCAACAGAGTTAAAAAATATTCATAACTGACTGCATTATGGAAACAGGCAAGGGACCGGGTGGTGGTGCACCTGGTTGAGTGCACATGTTACAATGCACAAGGACCCAGGTTCCAGACCTGAGTCCCCACCTGCGGGGGGGGGGGGGGGAGCTTTGCAAGTGGTGAAGCAGAGATGCGAGTGTCTCCCTGTCTCTCCTCCTCTCTATCTATCCATTCCTCTTGATTTCTAGCTGTCTCTATCAAATAAAAATAACAAATTTTTTAAAATTAAAAAATAAACAGGCTTAAACAAGGCATATTTTCTTTTTAAAAATTTTTTAAAATATTTATTCATTCCCTTTTGTTGCCCTTGATGTTTTATTGTTGTTGTTATTGATAGAGACGGCTAGAGGAGGAAGACAGAGGGGGAAAGAAAGACAGACACCTGCAGACCTGCTTCACCGCCTGTGAAGCGACTCCCCTCCAGGGGGGGAGCCGGGGGCTTGAACTGGGGTTCTTACCCCGTCCTTGCGCTTTGTGCCACATGCGCTTAACACGCTGCACTACCGCTGGACTCCCTTCCCCCCCCCCTTTTTATGTTGTCCTTGTTGTTGGTTAGGACAGAGAGAAATCGAGAGAGGAGGGGAAGGCAGAGAGGGGACAAGACACATAGACATCTGCAGATCTGCTTCACCGCCTGTGAAGTGACCCCCCCCTGCAGGTGGGGAACCGGGGGCTCCAACCTGTCCCTGGCTTCACCCCATGTGTAACCCACTGCGCTACTGCCCAGCCCTTTTTCTCCCCTTCTCTATCTTCCCCTCTTCTCTTAATTTTTCTCTGTCCTATACAACAACAAAAATGGGGAAAAAATGGTCACAGGAGCAGTGGATTCGTAGTGCAGGCCTCGAGCCCCAATGATAACCCTGCAGGCAAAAAAAAAAAAAAAAGAAAAAAATTAAATAAATTTTAAAAGTTGATCTGGGAAGGTGACACAGTAGTAGAAGCAAGTATAAGAGACCCTGAGTTTGAACTCTGACACCACAGTTTTTAAAAAGGGGGAGAGAAGGTCTAAAAATAGTAATAAGTTTCCAGAAAAATGTTTTTCTCTGAGAACTCAAACCAAGAATTCACTGGAAACCACTGCCTACTATACTCTGTCTACTCTTGAACCTCCACGTTGAGAATCATTGAGCCTTGGTGGGGCAAGCAGCATGAGTAGGTTAGAAGACCGTCCTTGGCTTGCCATCCTTACCCAACTGTGCCATCCGCCAGCCAGCCCGTGGTGCACACTGGGAAAGTACAGTCCTGGACCACCCTCCGTAGCTCTTCGACAGACACTAGGTGAGCACCCCTGTTTTTGCAGGCAAGTCGAGCCACTTCCAATTGAAATCCCTGAGAACCATTCAGGGACTCTATCACAAAGAGCTTTCCTGTGGAAACAAAGCATAAATACAGGTTAACTGTGAGACCCACAGGGATTTCATCTCAGTAAGCTCCCTCTGCCAGAGACCCGCCAAAACTGTAATTTCCCACATATCTGAAGACCCAAGGTCTTTGAGTCTACCCAACTGCACTCATCCCTCAGCCAGGTGATGACATCATATTCATGTTTAACCACTTTTCACTCTAGTCCTCTTTAGGGAAAAAAACAAAGCAAACAAACAAAAAAACCTGACCATCTGCTCTGGCTGGGTTACCTTATATGCCTTGCAAATCTTATTTTTTGTTTTGTTTTGTTGTTTTTGCCATGAGATAAAACCACTTTTTCTCTTTTCTTTCTTTTCTTTTCTTTCTTTTTTTTTTTTTTTTTTAGCTAAAAGGTGAGAGATAGAGAGGAGAACCAGCACCGCACTGCTCCACTGCTTGTGAAGCTTCCCCCATGCTGGTGCTTCCATGAGGTGATTGGGGGCTCAAACTCAGGTCCTTCCACATGGTAAAGTGTGCTCTATACTATGTGAGCTGTCTCCAGTCCCCAAGTCTTCATTTTTAAATGATGTTTTACAAGCAGCCTATAATAATAAACCTAGGTTCTTTAGCACAATAAGTTGAATTGAGTTAGTTATTTGGTATTCAAGGCAATGACTCAGGCCTGAGTTCTGTCTTCTTCTGTCAGCCCTAGGATGACCCCATACACAGCCTGTTGCTTCTATTCTCTTGGTTGTACTGGCTCAGGGCATTATCAGGCCTACCCTACAATAAGTTTTCATGTTTTGGCCAGAGTCCTCCATAACTGGACAAGATGGCAGCAACCAGGTCCTGTGCACCTTGGCTTCCTGTACCACAATAATTAACATGTGGACATCTGGGTCTCCAAGATGTGTGATAGATGGGTGGATGGGGACACTCACTCAGGCAGAAATGAAGCTGAGACTAGGCTTCCTTCCAACAGAACAAGAGAGCTATCGGCAAGAAAATTTGGCATAGGAAGGTCTCCATTCATGGAGGGATGAAGCTGTCTCTTGTGTGGCCCTATCAAGTTTCAGGTAAAGACTGAGGGGGAACCCTCAGTTAGAATGAGACACTTCAGCAAAACGGTCATAATATGCATTTTTCATTAGACTGGCATGCTTAACTCTCATCTACTATTTTAATTATAATGCATAGAAGAGCCCCCAATTACAGAATGGACAGTTTTAATAAAAATGTGATTTTTTTAAAAAATAAAAATATCTATAGGTAATTGGTGCTTTCTGGTGCCAAACTTTAGTAAACAACCTGGACCACTGTGCTGGAGGCCCTGACCAAGAAGTAAGCATACACTTCAGTGTACTAATGTCATTGCACTAATGACATTTGATCACGGGAAAAAGGTCACACTATTAAGCTGAGGTTTGGAGGATCTAAGTCCCTGAACAAAGGGACTAAAGTGAAAGGTCAAGGATGACAGGAGGTAGGAAATCAGATAGGCTTCTCCTCCCACTCCATGGCATGTTCTCTCTCTCTCTCTCTCTCTCTCTCCTCTCCTCTCCTCTCCTCTCCTCTCCTCTCCTCTCCTTCTCCCTCTCCCTCTCCCTCTCCCTCTCCCTCTCCCTCTCCCTCTCCCTCTCCCTCTCCCTCTCCCTCTCCCTCTCCTTCTCCTTCTCCCCCCCCCCCACACTATCTGGGCCTCTGAAGAGATAAGAGCCTTCATAAACAGTACTCTCTCCCCTCATTTTCAGGGGCTTGTGGAAAGTGTTGCCTTGGTGCTAATCCTCATCAGAAATTGCTGTCCTAACAAAAATTGATGGCTAAACCACTTCAAGTGAAAACTAAAATCTTAAAGTGGCCAGAAGCTGACATTTATCCACACATATGGCAGGAACAGTATAATTTTTTTTTTTTTTGAGGAAAGAAAAACCCTCATTTACACTTCACAGAACCCCATACAAATCTATTTTCTCAGGCAGTGATGACCACAGTGAAATACTGCCAAGTGCACAAGAAAATAAGGAAGCATGAGTGAGAAGCAATAGAAACTGACTTAAAATAATACTTACCAATATTGGTTTTAACAGGCCTAAGTTATAAAGCAATGATGATCTACTATTATTGTCATAATTGAAGGGAAAATGTGGCTGAGCTGGGCTAGAGAAACAGCTTACTGTGTAGGGCACCTGTTCCAGCACCACATGGGAAATACCATGGCACTAGGGGAAGCTCTGCTGGAATCAGCCCACCCCCACCCCCCACCTCTCTGCTGGAAAGAAAAAGTGGTCTGGGAATGGTGGAACTGCACATGTCGGAGGCCCCCAGCAGCACTAGTAAAAGTGGTTTTGCTGATTTGAAGAAAAAATAAAATAAAACAGGACTTCTAGTAATTAAAAATACAATAATGAATTTAAAATGTAGTAGCTATTTTCAGCTATAGGTTGGAGACTGAACAAAGAACATGTTTGAGGGGCTAGATGGTGGCACACCTGGCTGAGCGCACATGGTACAGTGTGCAAGGACCCCAGTTCAAGCCCCCGGTTCCCACCTGCAAGGGGAAAGCTTTGCAAGTGGTGAAGCAGGGCTGCAGGTGTCTATCTTTCTCCCTTCCTATTACCCCTTCCTCCTCAATTTCTGGCTGTCTCTATCCAATAAATAAATAAAGGTAATTTAAAAAGGACATGTTTGAAATATAAATTAGAAGAAACCATTCAAAATATAGTTGAGACAAAAGTATGAAAAATAGCAAAATAAAGGGTGGAGACAGCATAATGGTTCTGCAAATCAACTTTCATATCTGAGGATCTGCGGTTACAGATTCAGTCCTCAGTGCCACCATAAACCAGAGCTGAGCAGTACTCTGGTAAAATAAATAAATTTTTTAAAAATAAAATAATAAACCCAGAGGAAAGAATAAGGATAAATGCACAAATATAGTTCCTGACTTACAGTTAATCAGCTTAAGATATTTCAACGATCAGGGGTCAGGACATGACGACCTGTAGAGTGCACGAAACCAGTGTTTCAACCTCCCCCCAACACAAGGAAATAATATGCACAGGAGTTACTTTCGGAGAGTCTCTAAGTGTGTTATCATGCCATTTGCAAATAATGAGAGTTTAACTTCTTTTCCAACATGAAGTCCTTCGATATCTCTTTCTTGCCTGATTACACTGGTGGAAACTTCTAGAACTGTGTCAAACAGAAGTTGTGATGATTCCACTGCCCTTGCCTTAGACTGATTCTCTCTCTCTTCCTTTCTCTCTCTCTCTCTGTCTCTGTCTTTCTTCCACCCTTCCTTCCTTCCTTTCTCTCTCTCTTTCTTTCTGTTACCTTACTGAAGAAATGTTGATTTACGTGGGACCTCCACTGCTGCTGTCTGCCTCCACAGCAACCCTGTCTCTGGTGCCTGGACAGGTACCTCTGCTGCTATCTGCCTGGCCCGCACCTCCTCTATTACAATGGGAGAGAGAAAAACAATGAGTAACAAGAGCTACAAACCATGTGGCAATTGGAGGCAGTTGAAAGCAGTCATTGTAGAACCCCTAGGAAGAGAGTCCTAGGGAAACTTCCTATAGGTGCAGACTCCTATAGGTTCCCCCACCAGTGTGTGATACACCTGCAGCCTTTTTGGCAGAAATGTGGCAACAATCTTAGCCTGGCACTGGTGACTATGAATCCTTGGTCACTACCTAGACCTGTCCAAATACAGACTTGTGTGTTCACAAAGAATCAAACACAACAAGAAGACAGAGAAAAGCACCTACGATGATGGAGCAAGATGCAGCTTGACAAAAAACCTAAAATCCAGCAGAGCTATACAGACCTCCTGATGAAGACTTCAAAGGTACAATCCTAAGGATACTGTCTGAACTGAGAGGGTCTATGAAGGAGGACTGCAGCAAACTTAGAGAAACAGTGAGGAAGGATATAGAAAATGTGACAACTCTTCAGGGGAATGAAGAATGCAGTGACTGAGCCTTAGAAATATATAGAAGAGGAGCTAGGTGGTGGCACACAGGATTGAGTGCACATGTTGCAATGTTCAGGGACCCGGGTTCAAGCCCCCAGTCCTCACCTGCAGGGGGAAGGCTTCATGAGTGGTGAAGCAGAGCTGCAGGTGTCTCTCTGTCTTTCTCCCTATTTTCCCCTCCTCTCTCAATTTCTCTCTGTCTCTATTCAATAAAGAAACAAATTAGCTAATGAAATAAAAGATAAATTTAAAGATATAGTAGAGGGAAGCACCTATAAAAAGACAGACACCAGAGGTCAAGTGGAGAGTAGCAAGGTGAGGTAAAGGAAACACAGCAAAAAAGAAAGAGAAAGAAGGAAAGAAAGGGGAAAGGAAAATAAAAAGGCACTAAAACAAAGGAAACTATAAGAGAGTTATAGCAAAGCATTAAGACAAATAGCAGTAGCCTCATAGTATAAAAAGGAGGAGAGAATGAAAGGGGTGGGATTCATGTTTGACATACCCCCAAATCCAGGAAGCTTAAAGAGCTCCAGTAAATAAATAAATAAGTCCAAACCTAAGTTCACCAAAGTATACAATAATTAAAAAAGTAGAGATTAAAAACAAAGGAGATTTGAAGACTGCTAGAGAAAAGGTTGAGTTACATATAAGGGAAATTCCATAAGACTAATTTCTCATTTTTCTAATTTTTTTTCACCAGAACTATTACTGAGGCTTCGTGCCTGCCTACCACTTCCAGTAGCCTTTCTTTAATTAAAAATGTTTTTATTTGATAAGACAGAGAGAAATTGAGAGAGAACAGAAAAATAGAAAAAGAGAGAGGAGGATCCATGCAGTGGTGTACCTGGTTAAGTGCACACACTGCAGCACACAAGGACCCAGGTTCAGTCCTTTGATCCCCACCTACAGGGGAAAATCTTCACAAGTGGTGAAGTTGAGCTGCAGAAGTCTCTCTGTCTCTCTCCCACTCTATCTCCCCCTCTCCTCTCAATTTCTCTCTGTCTCTCTCCAATAATTAACAAATAAAATTTAAAAGAGAGAGAGAGGAGTGACACCTACACCACCTAACTGGGTATTCCACTGCACAGTCTCAAGACTCTACTTTATCTACAAAAAATATAAAAACTAAGAAGAATTGGCAAGATGTATTCAAAGTTTTCAACAGAAAAGATCTCACGCCAGAATACTTAATCCTGCTATTTTATCAGTCAAATTTGAAGGAGGAATGAAGAGTTAGTCAGACAAACAATAGCTAAAGGAATTCATTAAATTAAAAATTCACTAAACCAAGTCTATAAGAAATACTAAAAGTTCTTACAGTAAATGACAATATGGGGAGGGGCAGGCGGTGGCACGCCAGGTTAAGCGCAAATGGTAATAAGTGTAAAGATCCGCACAAGGGGGGGGGGGTTTCCCGGAAGATGGCGGACTGAGAAGCTGCTAGTGGCTGAGCTCTGACCACATCTCCTGGAAACGGTAGGATTTTCTGCCTTTAGCAGGCCAGCCAATAAGGGGTCCTAGCGGTGACACCAAGGAGGTAACTATAACTTAATTTGGGTTAAGAATTAGAGTAGGGAAAAAAGGGGGAAAATTTTTTTTTCTTCCTTTTAATTTTCAAGCATACCTTCTTCCCCCCCCCCATAACCAGTCCCTGGGGACCAGCTCCTAGCAGGGGAGGGGAGCTCCTTTTCTTTACCAAATTCCTGTCCCACCAGGGAATATCATTAATTCTAAGTCTATACCCTTCTGAAACCTCTGGCCTTTTTTCTTTCTAAGTAGCCAACCCCCCCACCTCACCCCGCATAGCTAATTAAATAATTAAAAATAAATACAAAAAAAAAAACCTTTCCTTTCACTGCCCTTTTATGACTGTTCTTTTTCTTATCTTTTTCTTTTTTCTCTCTCTCTTTCTTTTTTTTTTCTTTTTCTCATTCTTGTCATCCCTTCTTCCTTAATCCTACAGCTTCCAAAGGCACAGCCCCCAGCCCCCACACCACAGTGTGCTTTTTTGAATTCACTGATGCACATTTGGGAATTTCCTTTCACTGCTCTTTAATTACAGCTCTTTTTCTTATCTTTTCCCTTTTCTCTCTCTTGTCTCTCTCTCTCTTTTTTTTTAATCTTGTCATACACTTCTTCCTTCTTCTTTGCCTTTCTGAATTTGTGAATTATTTTGGGGAAGAAATCTGACTCAGAGTGGACTCTCTATGTGTGTATCTCTGCTCTAGTTACCTTTCCCTTCTTGTTACCCCTAGAATATACAGTGGATAGTAGATTTGCATAACTGTCTATTCTTGCTATTCTTTCTTTTCTCTTTCTTCACTGGGATTTGGTTACTATTTTTTCACGGACTGGAGAAATTGTTTGGCTAACTGATAATGATTAAACTACTTCAATACTTGCTTCAGTTGCTACTGTAATTCCTGAGGTTGGTGAGTGCAATTGTCATAAAGGTATTTAGTACAGTGTTACTTGTACTCAAGACACAACAACTGAGGAACAACAGAGCATAAAAAAAAAGAAACACATAAATCAAAAAAAAGGGTAGATCAAAAACAAAACTTTTACTCCAATGAATGAAGACAAGAGCCCAGAAGAAACTACAAATCAGCCAGAAGTAACCATAGATAAGAAAAGTATGCAAGCAATAATAAACTTATTAATCACAGAAATGAAAACAACATTGGAGGAAAGGAATAGCAGTATTAGGGAAACAACAGTTGAGACCCCCAAGGAAAATACTGATTATCTTGAGCCAATTAGAGAACTGAAAGCTGAAATAGCTGTAATGAAGAAAGAAGCTGAGGCAAGGGAAAGCAGACTAACAGAAGCAGAAAACAGAATTAGTCAGACAGAGGATGAGTTAGAGAAAACGAAGAAAGAGGTGAAAGAACTTAAAAAGAGATTGAGAGACATTGAAAACAACAACAGAGACATATGGGATGATCTCAAAAGAAGTAACATTCGTATAATTGGCCTGCCAGAGGAAGAAAGAGAGGAAGGGGAAGCAAACATTCTAGAGGAAATAATAGAAGAAAACTTCCCAGACCTGAATAACAGAAAGGACATCAAGATTCAAGAGGCCCAGAGAGTACCAAACAGAATCAACCCAGACCTGAAGACACCAAGACACATCATAGTCACAATGAGAAGAAGTAAGGATAAAGAAAGGATCCTAAAGGCTGCAAGAGAGAAACAAAAAGTCACATACAAGGGAAAACCCATAAGATTATCTGCAGACGTCTCCACTCAAACTCTAAAAGCCAGAAGGGAGTGGCAAGATATCTATCGAGCCCTGAATGAAAAAGGGTTTCAACCAAGGTTAATATATCCTACCAGACTTTCATTCAAACTAGATGGAGGGATCAAAACCTTCTTAGATAAACAACAGTTAAAGGAGGCAACAATCACCAAGCCGGCCCTGAAAGAGGTTCTAAAAGACCTCTTGTAAACAAGAACATTATTATAATACTTGCAATATATCAGAGCAAACAAAATTTTTTTTTTGAACAATGGCACTACAATACATTAAATCCATAATATCAATAAATGTCAATGGCTTAAACTCACCCATCAAAAGGCACAGGGTGGGGGGATGGATCAGAAAACATAACCCAACCATATGTTGCTTGCAAGAATCCCATCTGTCACAACAAGATAAACACAGACTTGAAGTGAAAGGATGGAAAACTATCATACAGGCTAACGGACCACAAAAAAGGGCAGGAACACCCATTCTCATCTCAGACACAATAGATTTTAAATTAAATAAAGTAATAAAAGATAGGCAAGGACATTACATAATGATTAAAGGATCAATCAGCCAAGAAGACTTAACAATTATTAACATCTATGCACCCAGTGAGGGACCATCTAAATACATTAAGCACCTACTGAAAGAATTTCAAAAATACATCAATAGTAATACAATAATAGTGGGAGACTTCAATACCCCACTCTCACACTTAGACAGATCAACAAAGCAGAGAACCAATAAAGATACAAGAGAATTGAATGAAGAGATCGACAGACTAGACCTCTTGGACATTTTCAGACTCCTCCACCCCAAAAAACTGGAATACACCTTCTTTTCAAATCCACATAACACATACTCAAGGATAGACCACATGTTAGGCCACAAAGACAGCATCAATAAATTCAAGAGCATTGAAATCATCCCAAGTATCTTCTCAGACCACAGTGGAGTAAAACTAACATTTAACAACAAACAGAAAATTATTAAAAGTCACAGAATTTGGAAACTAAACAACATACTCCTTAAGAACCACTGGGTCAGAGACTCACTCAAGCAGGAAATTCAAATGTTCCTGGAAACAAATGAAAATGAAGACACAACCTATCAAAATATTTGGGACACAGCTAAAGCAGTACTGAGAGGGAAACTTATAGCCATACAATCACATATTAAACTCCAAGAAGAAGCTCAAATGAACGACCTTACTGCACACCTCAAGGACTTAGAGGAAGAGGAACAAAGGAACCCTAAAGCAACCAGAAGGACAGAAATCACTAAAGTTAGAGCAGAAATAAACAACATTGAAAATAAAAGAACCATACAAAAGATCAATGAAGCCAAATGTTGGTTCTTTGAAAGATTAAACAAAATTGACAAACCCCTAGCCAGAATCACCAAACAAAAAAGAGAGAAGACTCAAATTAATAGAATTTTAAACGATGGAGGAGATATCACAACTGACACCACAGAAATCCAGAGAATCCTGCGAAACTTCTATAAAGAACTATATGCCACCAAGCTAGAGAATCTGGAAGAAATGGAACAATTCCTAGAAACATATGCCCTTCCAAAACTGAACCAAGAAGAACTACAAAATCTAAATGCACCAATCACAGACAAAGAAATTGAAACCGTTATTAAGAATCTCCCCAACAACAAAAGTCCTGGACCAAATGGCTTCACAAACGAATTCTACAAAACTTTCAGGAAACAGTTAATACCCATACTTCTTAAGCTATTCCATAAGACTGAAGAAACAGGAATACTCCCTTCCACCTTCTATGAAGCCAACATCACCCTGATACCAAAAGCTGATAGGGACAGAACAAAAAAGGAAAACTACAGACCAATATCTCTGATGAACATAGATGCCAAAATATTAAACAAGATCTTGGCCAACTGGATACAGCAACATATCAAAAAGATTGTTCATCACGACCAAGTGGGATTCATCCCAGGAATGCAAGGCTGGTTCAACATCCGTAAGTCAATCAGTGTCATTCACCACATCAATAAAAGCAAAGCCAAAAACCACATAATTATTTCAATAGATGCAGAGAAAGCCTTTGACAAAATCCAACACCCATTCATGCTCAAAACTCTACAAAAAATGGGAATAGATGGGAAATTCCTCAAGATAGTGGAGTCTATATATAGAAAACCTACAGCCAACATCATACTCAATGGACAGAAGCTGAAAGCATTCCCCCTCAGATCAGGGACTAGACAGGGCTGTCCACTGTCACCATTACTCTTCAACATAGTATTGGAAGTTCTTGCCATAGCAATCAGGCAAGAGAAATAAATCAAAGGAATACAGATTGGAAGGGAAGAAGTCAAGCTCTCACTATTTGCAGATGATATGATAGTATACATAGAAAGACCTACAGAATCCAGCAGAAAATTACTGGAAGTTATTAGGCAATATAGCAAGGTATCAGGCTACAAAATCAATGTACAAAAATCAGTGGCATTTCTTTATGCAAACACTAAATCTGAAGAAGAAGACATCCAGAAATCACTCCCATTTACTGTTTCAGCAAAATCAATCAAATACCTAGGAATAAAGTTGACCAAAGAAGTGAAAGACTTGTATGCTGAAAACTATGAGTTGCTACTCAAGGAAATAGAAACTGATACCAAGAAATGGAAAGATATCCCATGCTCATGGATTGGAAGAATAAATATCATCAAAATGAATATTCTCCCCAGAACCATATACAAATTTAATGCAATACCCATCAAAGTTCCACCAAGCTTCTTTAAGAGAATAGGACAAACACTACAATCATTTATCTGGAACCTGAAAACACCTAGAATTGCCAAACCCATCTTGAGGAAAAGAAACAGAAATGGAGGCATCACACTCCCAGACCTTAAACTATATTATAAAGCCATCATCATCAAAACAGCATGGTACTGGAACAAAAATAGGCACACAGACCAGTGGAACAGAATTGAAAGCCCAGAAATAAATCCCAACACCTATGGACATCTAATCTTTGATAAGGGGGCCCAAAGGATTAAATGGAAAAAGGAGGCTCTCTTCAATAAATGGTGCTGGGAAAACTGGGTTGTAACATGCAGAAGAATGAAATTGAACCACTTTATCTCACCAGAAACAAAAATCAACTCCAAATGGATCAAAGACCCAGATGTCAGACCAGAAACAATCAAATACTTAGAGGAAAACATTGGTAAAACAGTTTCCCACCTACACCTCAAGGACATCTTTGATGAATCAAACCCAATTGTAAGGAAGACTAAAGCAGAAACAAACCAATGGGACTACATCAAATTGAAAAGCTTCTGCACAGCCAAAGAAACTATTAAACAAACAGAGAGACCCCTCACAGAATGGGAGAAGATCTTCACATGCCAGACATCAGACAAGAAACTAATCACCAAAATATATAAAGAGCTCAGCAAACATAGCACCAAAAAAGCAAATGACCCCATCCAAAAATGGTCAGAGGATATGAACAAAACATTCACCACAGAGGAGATCCAAAAGGCTAACAAACATATGAAAAACTGCTCTAGGTCACTGATTGTCAGAGAAATGCAAATTAAGACAACACTAAGATACCACCTCACTCCTGTAAGAATAGCATACATCAAAAAGGACAGCAGCAACAAATGCTGGAGAGGCTGGGGACAGAGGAACCCTTTTACATTGCTGGTGGGAATGTAAATTGGTCCAGCCTCTGTGGAGAGCAGTCTGGAAAACTCTCAGAAGGCTAGACATGGACCTTCCATATGATCCAGTAATTCCTCTCCTGGGGTTATACCCCAAGGACTCCATAACACCCAACCAAAAAGAGGTGTGTACTCCTATGTTCATAGCAGCACAATTCATAATAGCTAAAACCTGGAAGCAACCCAGGTGCCCAACAACAGATGAGTGGCTGAGAAAGCTGTGGTATATATACACAATGGAATACTATGCAGCTATCAAGAACAATGAACCTACCTTCTCTGACCCATCTTGGACAGAGCTAGAAGGAATTATGTTAAGTGAACTAAGTCAGAAAGATAAAGATGAGTATGGGATGATCCCACTCATCAACAGAAGTTGAGTAAGAAGATCTGAAAGGGAAACTAAAAGCAGGACCTGATCAAATTGTAAGTAGGGCACCAAAGTAAAAACCCTGTGGTGAGGGGTAGACATGCAGCTTCCTGGGCCAGTGGGGGGTGGGAGTGGGTGGGAGGGATGGGTCACAGTCTTTTGGTGGTGGGAATGGTGTTTATGTCCACTCCTAGCAAAATGTAGACATATAAATCAGTAGTTAATTAATATGAGAGGGGAAGAATCAATTGTATGTCTCAAAGTTTTTCAAAACACAAACTGAATCTTTTTAATATATAGGCTGTGTATTTGATATGCAGACTCTCTCAAAAACCTAGACCAAGTAGATTAGAAGCATCCAATAGCACAGCTATATACAAGATACTGGGTACTGTACAGCAAACCCTAACAAAAGGACTTTTCAAAGTTAACCCAATTACCAAATAATGTAATGATAACATTAACTATCGATTGTCTTTTTGAACCCTAAGACAGTAGGAACCTCACATCTCCACTATAGAGCCCCTACTTCCCCCAGTTCTGGAACCATTGGATAGGGCCCACTTTCCCGTATGCGTCTCCCAATCCATACTAAATAATATTGCATCCGCCGATCACAACCTAACCAACGCAACGATTGCCACCTCAACATGCTTCACCTCAGACTGTGTCCAGAGACTTCACGTGTGGAATGACAACCTTTCAGCTTCATTACTCGGGTGAGACCTTTCCTTTCATAGTATACTCTAATTCCATCTCAGGTGATTCACTCTCTAACAAAGTTCCAAAACCTAGATATACACCAGTTTCTGTGAGAGAGAGCATATGTTCACACGTATCCGTAAACTACTGCAAAATATATACCTGAAAGCAGAAGTACACTAGAGTTTGCAGTGAGTACCTCCCTAACACTTCCTCTCCACTATTACAAGCTTTGGGTCCATGATTGCTCAACAATTTGTTTGGCTTTGTATGTTAACTCTCTTTTCAGTCATCAGGTTCCAGATGTCATCAGGATGCCGGCCAGGCTTCCCTGGATTGAAGACCCCACCAATGTGTCCTGGAGCTCAGCTTCCCCAGAGACACACCCTACTAGGGAAAGAGAGAGGCAGACTGGAAGTATGCACCGACCAGTCAACACCCATGTTCAGCGGGGAAGCAATTACAGAAGCCAGACCTTCCACCTTCTGCAACCCTCAATGACCCTGGGTCCATGCTCCCAGAGGGATAGAGAATGGGAAAGCTATCAGGGGAGGGGGTGGGTTATGGAGATTGGGTGGTGGGAATTGTGTGGAGTTGTACCCCTCCTACCTTATGGTTTTGTTAATTAATCCTTTCTTAAAAAAAAAAAAAAAAAAGATCCGCACAAGGATCCTGGTTTGAGCCCCCAGTACCACACCTACAGCGGGGACACTTTGCAGGAAGCAAAGCAGGTCTGAAAGTATCAATCTATCTTTCTCTCTCTCTCTCTATCTATCTCTATCTCTATCTCCCACTCCCCTCTCAATTTCTCTCTGTCCTGTCCAATCAAATGGCCACCAGCAGCAGTGTACTACAGGATCACCAGCAGGATCTGTAGTGATGGCACCAAGCCCCAGAAATAACCCTGGAGGCAAAAAGAAAGAATGAGAGAGAATGAAAACATGGAGTGACTTCACCCAGAGGAGTCAAAATAAGGCAAACAAGCAAAGTCCAATGAAAAAATATGAGCTCAAAAAGCAAAACCATCAACAACAAGAAAACAAATAAACCCATCCAAAAATAGGGAGAGGACATGGACAGAATATTCACCACAGAAGAGATCCAAAAGGCCAAGAAACACATGAAAAAATGCTCCAAGTCTTTGATTGTCAGAGAAATGCAAATAAAGACAACAATGAGATACCACTTCACTCCTGTGAGAATGTCATACATCAGAAAAGGTACATATAGCAGCAAATGCTGGAGATGCTGTGGGGACAAAGGAACCCTCCTACACTGCTGGTGGGAATGTCAGTTGTTCCAACCTCTGTGGAGAACAGTCTGGAGAACTCTCAGAAGGCTCAGAAGGCTAGAAATGGACCTACCCTAGGATCCTGCAATTCCTCTCCTGGGGATATATCCTAAGGAACCCAACACACCCATCCAAAAAGATCTGTGTACACATATGTTCTTGGCAGCACAATTTGTAATAGTCAAAACCTGGAAGCAACCCAGGTGTCCAACAACAGATGAGTGACTGAGCAAGCTGTGGTATATATACACAATGGAATACTACTCAGCTATTAAAAACGGTGACTTCACCGTTTTCAGCCGATCTTGGATGGAGCTTGAAAAGATCATGTTAAGTGGAATAAATCAGAAACAGAAGGATGAATATGGGATGATCTCACTCCCAGGCAGAAGTTGAAAAACATGATCAGAGGAGAAAACACAAGTAGAACCTGAACTGGAATTGGCGTATTGCACCAAAGTAAGACTCTGGGGTGGGTGGGGGTAAGAATACAGGTCCAAAAAGGTTGACAGAGGGCCTAGTGGGGGTTGTTATTGTTATGTGAAAAACTGGGAAATGTTATGCATGCACAAACTATTGTATTTACTGTCGAATGTAAAACATTAATTCCCCAATAAAGAAATTAAAAAGAAAAAAGCAAAATCAAGATTAATAAAGGGAACTGGGGTGACTGCCAGGTTGGAAGGTCCAGTGGACTCTGGTGAAGGGATATTAGCAGTCTGGTGGGAGTAGTGGTGGAGCAGTGCTTTTTCAGGTGAGGAATTACACTTCTAATACATTTATTGGCTTGTTATTGAGAACACCTCAAAACAATAAAGCTTTTATTAATTTTTTTCAACTTCCCAATGATGCAAAAGCAATATTCCCGGATCCCTATGCGGTCCTTGTGCTTCGTGCCACGTGCGCTTAACCCGCTGCGCTACCGCCCAACTCCCTTCTCTTTCGTTTCTATTTTTGTTTGGTTTTTTTGTAACCAGGGTTATTGCTGGGGCTCTGCGCGGGAACCACGAATCCACCGCTCCCAGAAGCCACTTTTTTCTATTTATTATTTGTTTGTTTGTTTGATAGAACAGAGATTGAGAAGAGAGGAAGTGATAAAGAGAAAGACACCTGCAGCCCCACTTCACTGCTCATGTAGCATCCCTCCGTGGGCCCTCAAACATGGTCTTCTTCTAGCATTTGCCCTTCTTCCGTAGCCAGTCAACAGCGTCAGGTTGAGCCTGATGTAAAGTTTCGAGACCTCCTTTGAATCTGGAGAGGTGGCAGTCGTTGACTATGTGGGTCATAGTCTGTCTGTAGCCGCAGGGGCAGTTCGGGTCGTCTCTGGCTCCCCAGCGATGGAACATAGCGGCGCACCGGCCATGGCCTGTTCGATAGCGATTGAGGAGGGCCCAATCATAACGTGCTAGGTCAAAGCCGGGTTGACGCTTGCAGGGGTCTGTGATGAGGTGTTTGTTCTTTACCTCAGCTGACTGCCAACTCTGTTTCCAAGAGTCTGGAACAGAGAAGTTCAGTGTAGGTGTAGGAGACCAGATTGGATGACGAGACGTCAAGCGTTGGACAGGGTGGGCGAAGATATCCGCGTATATTGGCAGGTCCGGTCGAGCGTAGACGTGGGAAATGAACTTAGATGATGCCGCATCCCGACGAATATCTGGCGGGGCGATGTTGCTATGGTAATGTGGGCACTCAAGCAGCTGCACCACTGCCCAGCCCCCAACTCTCATTTCCTTATAGCCACCTATCTGTCGAATTCAGGACCTCATGTATGTGTGACATGTGCTCTACTGCTGAGCCATCCCCTCAGTCCCAGAGTGGGGAAATATACAGACAAGAAACAGAATGATGGCTGTCTAGAACTTAATAGTTGGGAAGAAAGGAAGTGTGAATACTAATGGGGACAGGATTGATTTGAGGGTAATGAAAGTATTCTAAAATTGTGTATGATGTTACATTGTTCTCTGAGTAAACTAACAACTAATCATACACTTTTAATGGGGGGGTTTAGTATATGGAGTACATTTCAGTAAAGATGTTCTTTTAAAAGGCATTTCTAGAAAAGAACTTTTGATCAGAATCATTAAAAAACTGAACACTATTGGGGCTGAGTGGTGGCGCACCTGGTTGAGCACACGTTACAGTGTGCAAGGACCCGGGTTCAAGCCCCCCAGTCTTCATCTGCAGGGGGAAAGCTTCACAAGTGGTGAAGCAGTGCTGCAAGTGTCTCTCTGTCTCTCTTCCTCTCTATCTCCTCCCTTCTCCCAATTTCTGGTTGTCTTTATCCAAGATAATAAAAAAAATTCATTGAACACTATTTATTAAGGAGGGTTAGAAAAATTCACAACGCCCATGATAGTTGTAATCCCTATCTTCCTCAGTGGCTGATAAAATAGAAAGAAATCATAAAGGATATTGAAGATCTAAGCGACAAAATCATTATATTGGACATGAGGACCCCTCTAGAGAATACATGCCCACATTAAGTCCAGAGAGAACATCTGTAAAACTAGCCAGATACTGGGCTAGAAGATAAATCAAAAAGAATCCCAAAAGACCGAAACCACACAAAGCATGTTTTTTCAGCTACAACACAAACAACTTGAAATCACTCGCTTTACTTATCATTTATATTGTATTTACTATGAGCCAGATGTTGTTTAAATTGCTTTACAAATATTCATTAAATTAATCCTCATAGCATCTCTATGATGTAGATAGTACTCTCATTCTCATTTTAAAAGTTCTAGTATTAATGATTTGTCCAAGTTTACACAGCTGGGATATAAAACCAGAAAGTTTGGTTCAGTGTCAGTGATCCTAAATACTCCCTCTCAAAAACAAAGGATTAACTGGGGGTGGGGGAAACCTTGTGTCTGTAAATTTAAAAATATACTTCCAAAAGAACTGTAAGTTTAAAAAGGAAATCACAACTGAAGTAAAACATTTTTTCCTTAAGTGACAAAAATGTACTGAGAAACTGAAATTTACAGCATCTAATATATATGTTACAAAAATATTTAAAATGAAATATCTAAGTTTCTGCTTCAATATTATAGAAAAAACATACTATTATAGCTTATACAGAATGAGAAAAAAAGAAAATCATACAGACAGAGCAGAAACTCATGAAAAGGAGAGTGGTGGACAATAAAGAAAATAAAGTCAAAAATTGCTCTTTCTAAGGAACCACAGAACTGGCAAACTCTTAGGATGATGAAAACAAAAGAAGAAAGAATTAACAATATTTGTCATAAAAGGTGACATCACTACAAATTCAATTTCTCTCACTCCAGGGTCAGTTTTGGGTCCTGTCTTTTCACTCTCAGATCGTTCCCTAAGATCACATACACACACACACTTTCTAAAACTATCCTACACAGATAACTCATTTCTCTCTTCATTCTAGTCCCTTTGCATTGATTGATTATCCATTTCTTTACCCTCAGTCATCTTACCTGAACAAGGGAAGTAGTACTCTATGTACTCTCTCTATACATCATTTTTGCCCTGGCTCCACCCATTATCCCTCCATAACACTCAGGGTGAGCTTTTCAAAAGTCAAATCTGATCAGTCACTATAATACTGGAAATCATTCAATAGACTCCTTTCCCTTTTTTGAACTGAATCAAAGTTGGTTTAGAAAACCTCACAGCATTGCCCTCCTACCAATTTTCCAAGTATAGCTATTTCCAATTTGAGTTATTGGCCCTGGCTCTGTCTCTTATCACTTGCCCCATCTTCTCTTATAGTTTCTTTGCACCTACTATTCTCTACCCAGACATATCTTCCTCTCTCTGCCGCCTTACTACTTTTTTTTTTTTTAATTATCTTTATGTATTGTGTAGAAACAGCCAGAAATCGAGAGAGAAGGAAAAAACAGATAAGGCAAGAGAAAACAAGACACCTGCAGCACTGCTTCACCACTCACAAAGCTTTTCCCCTGCAGGTGGGGACAGGGGGCTCTAACCCG
The DNA here is from genome assembly GCF_950295315.1 of Erinaceus europaeus. NCBI lineage: Eukaryota > Metazoa > Chordata > Mammalia > Eulipotyphla > Erinaceidae > Erinaceus > Erinaceus europaeus. The sequence goes on from NC_080182.1 coordinate 22,359,833, forward strand.
GGCCCTTGCACATTATAACATATGTGCTCAATCAGGTGCGACACCATGCGGGCGGCCCCCTTCTTACTTCTTTTTTTAAAATTTATTTTATTTTTCCCCTTTTGTTGCCCTTGTTGTTTATCATCATTGTTGTTGTTATTATTGTTATTATTGTTATTATTGCTGTCATTGTTGTTGGATAGGATAGAGAGAAATGGAGAGAGGAGGGGAAGACAGAGAGGGGTAGAGAAAGATAGACACCTGCAGACCTGCTTCACCGCCTGTGAAGCGACCCCCTACAAGTAAGAAGGTGGGCCCTTCTTACTTCTTAATCATCTTTCAAACTCTCAGATATTAAGTTAAAATCTCAAAGTGCATGTTCCCTCTGTCTTTTACTCTTATTATTCACCAAATTTGTAGTTTTATATATTATTTGTATACTTACATAATGACTCCCATTGATTTCAAGCTCCTTAATATCAAGAGCCTGTCTCTCCTCACCAATGGCAGTACCTAGCATATAGTAGACACTGAGTAAGTTTTCTGTAAAATTAAAGAATATTTTCTGAAATCACTCCCTAAACATGGTTACTTTACATTATGCTCATATCAATTATTTTTTTCAAATCCAAACCTATTTTAAAAAGTACGATATCAGGTTTCTTCTATGTATGAGATACATACCTAACTAGTCAAAAGTAAATTAAATGCTTTTCATTTAAATTTATCTCTGACTCATACTTTAGAGTTTCTCGCCAATTCCTTTCCACTATCTATAGATCTTCACAGTTTAGCAAACATTTCTTCTTACTCTTCTGATCACTGTAACACAAATATCTAAATGTGGGAAATGGTGGCAGTTGAGCATATATTTTGTAAAGACAAGAACCCTTTCATGATATAGGTTATAATTTTTCTTTTTCTTTTTTTAAATATTTATTTATTCCCTTTTTGTTGCCTTTGTTGTTTTACTGATGTAGTTATTATTGTTGTTGGATAGGACAGAGAGAAATGGAGAGAGGAAGGGAAGACAGAGAGGGGGAGAGAAAGACAGACACCTGCAGACCTGCTTCACCGCCTGTGAAGTGACTCCCCTGCAGGTGGGGAGCCAGGGGCTCGAACCAGAATACTTACGCTGGTCCTTGCGCTTCGAGCCACCTGCACTTAACCAGGTCATAATTTTTCAATGATTCCATTATAAATTGTGGAGCTTAACAAATTGAGGTGTTTTTTTTTCTAGTGTGCTTATAATTCTCCATTGGGGAAGAAGGGAGAATTATAAGCAGGAGTGGGTGGGAAATCGGGAGCTCTTTTGACAAAATACAACACAAAAATATATTGTTACTTTTTCCTTATCCAATGAGTGATATTTCTGCCTTCAATTTCCTACAGCTCACATCAAACCAGGTAAGACAAAATATTGAGCCACATCCATTTGGCATCCCACTTAGGCAGACAGAATGGGGTCAAACTTCTGAATTGCAAAGATATTTCTTTTAAATGAATTAAAATTGGTACAATAGTATGTGCTGTTCAAACGTTAATACTAGCCCCAGCATATTCAGATCAGCCTGTAGTGACTCAGTTTCAGGGTTAAAAGTAAAACCTAAAGTATAAAGCTAATAGATATGGGATTTATTTGGAGGTGATGGGAATTTTCAGGTATTAGACAGTAGTGATGATTGCACTACATAGCAAGCATACCAAAAAAAAAAAAAAAAAGCCACTAATGTGGTATGTGAATCACTTTTCAGTTAAGATCAGTGGTCACTAGTAAGCAATAATATTAAAAAAAAATCCCCCCAGTACTCCCTGAAGATATAGAGAAATAAAACATCCATCCTTACTTACAAGCAAGGATCTCTTAAAGCTGGTACACAGAACAAAGAACACTAAAAGTTCTAAGATAATATATGAAGTTTTCCCTTTTTTCTCGATCACTTTATCAGTCTTCTAGTTTCACCCAATATTTGCTAAATTATCGATGCCGTTTAAAACACACACGCACACAAAGAATCTAGAAAATGAAAGCAACGTTAAGTCCAACAAGGGCTTTTCTCCCTCTATCTGACTTATCCTAAGGTGGGATCTCCCAGAAACCCCTCACAGATGTGAGAACTGCTGGCTTCTTTTCTTGCAGAGCCTCCCGCGCCAAGTCAAGGAGAGGTTTTGTTCCAAAAACTCAAAAGGCAGCTGAACGAGCTTTTTGAAAATTGAACTGATTCAGGGTTCTACTCCTAGCAATTTATGGGAAGTCAGTATTGAAAGTCGAATTCTGGATGGAAACACACAAAATGGTGGGTCTATTCTCCGAACCTGCAGCAATCCGATCAATACAATACATTTTTTCTCCTTAGTTTTAGGTCGCAGAACATATGGGCTCCAGTCACTCTCATTCACCTCATTTTTCCCCTGTCATTCACAAGGTCTTTGCACGCGCTCTCCCCAAAATCCCTTCTCCCCCCCCCCCCCTTGATTCCTACTCTTGTTTCTACTCTTCCTGGACCAGGTGAATACCCTGCAGCAGTCTCTAGTCTCCTATGCTGCCGGTGACACTTTTAGAGAGGCCGTGGAAAGCAAAATATTCTATCTGCAGAGGAGATGCTGGGGCCCCGCAAATGTAATTTCACTTAAAAATAATAAAAATAAAGCGGGGGGGGGAATAAAGCGGGGGTAGATAGCATAATGGTTATGTAAAGAGATTCTCATGCCTGAAGTCTCAAAGTCCAGGTTCAATCCCCTGCACCACCATAAGGCAGAGCTGAGCAGTGCTCTGGTAAAGAGAGAGAGAGAGAGAGAGAGAGAGAGAGAGAGAGAGAGAGAGAGAGAACTTTCATGCAACTCTTGGAAACCGTAAGTGGCGGGACTACTGGGCCGATTTACCCACCGACCGGCTTCCTCCGGGCGCGCCGGCTAGGAAGGAGCCCTCCGGCGCCCAAGGGAGCTGTTTGGGCGGGCAGGGAGTGGGGCGCGAGGGCTGGGGGCGGTAGAGGATCCCCCTGGCTTCATTCCCTCCCAGCTTTGCAGTTTTCCAGGCTTGTTTGCAGGAGCAGCCACGGCGAGCTTCGCCTTCCCCATCCGGAGCCCGCGTAAGCCCCGCACACTCACCATCCGCCCGCACGCAGAAGCGCGGCACAGCCAGCAGGAGCAGCGCGGCCGCCCACAGCCGGGCGCCGGAGCCGAGTGCCTCGGCGGCCATGGTGCGCGCGTCCAGCGGCCGGCGCTCAGGCGGGCGGGCGGGCTCGGTCTCCGGCTCCGGCTCCGGGTGCGCTCGGGGCTGCCCAGGCCCCGCGCTGCCCCGCCTGCGCCGCCGGCTCTGCACTCTGCGCCCTGTCCGCGCTCCGCAGGCTTCGCGCCCGGCGCTCCAGAGGGAGGAGCGCGGGGAGTCGGGGGAGGCTGGGGACACCCGAACCGCGGCGCTGGGGCCCCGAGCTCCCGGGGGTCTTGTCCCTGGCGCCGGGGAGGCGGCCGGAACCCGGCTCCGCCTTCGTGCTGGGCACCTGGAGGCCTAGGTGCCAAAAGAGGCTGTGCCGGACCGCGAGCTCCCGGGGCGCCGCCGGGGCGGAGGGCGAGGGCGCCGAGAGGCGGGAGGCGGGGAGAGCGCGCTGGCGGGGACCCTAGGGCAAGGCTGGCTGCTGCCCTGGGAGAGGGCGAGTCCTGCGGGGTGGGGGGTGAGGGGTGAAAAACGGGTGCCCAACTCTGTGTAGGGTCTTTCGAGCTGGCGACCACCTATAGAGGAATCTTTTTAAAATATATATTCCTTTTTTATTAGTGATTTAATATTGATTTACAAAATTATGAGACAACAGGGGTATAATTCCACACCGTTCCCACCACCAGAGTTCTGTGCCCCCATTCCCTCCATTAGAAGCTGCAGTGGTTCTCCCAAGGTCACAGATATGAGTTGACTATTATTTCTATAGCTATCTATCTATAATTATATATATAACCTATTTTTTTTTATGATCCTGCCTTCTATTCTAAGTCACACCTACACCTATTACTCCTTCTGAATATCCTTTCCTTTTTTCCTCTTCTCTCAAGGAAGGACCTTCTTATGAAATAGAAAACTCTCCTTTGTCAACTTCTAGTAAGAAATGAAAGGGACTTAATGGCAAAAATCCTTTAAAAGCTTGAAAGTCAGAAGGGAGCGTCTCTGGGAGGCTTCCTTCACTTTTCCAGGTTGCCCTGTAGCATTTCTTAAAGAACACCGAGGGCGCTGAGGAGGTTGTCAACCATTGTGGGGCCTCCCAGATCATGGCTCCTTGACACAGAGAGGACTCCTTCGGGCAGATGGGCCGGTCTGCCCATCTGTGCTCCAAATAAGTGCCCCTCAGTGAAGCCTGCTGCAGGAGTGGGCCTGTCCTGATTGATTCCCTCTGTCCTGTCACAGCATCGGCATGGTTCCAAGGATCTGCTTTTTTGGTAGGTGTAGTAAGAACAGCTAGTATTGTTATAACTTGGAGGCACTGGTGACATGCTCCCACTTGGCATCTCCGTTCACTGGGTGTCTGTTGAGTGTCCACTGCTTGTCTGATCCCTGTGCTAGACTCTGAGTAAACTGCCACCTGTCCTAGAAATGTTGCCATTTAAAACTAAAGATGTGACTGATACTAAAAAGAAATGTCAGTTGTCGTCAGGACAGTGGATCAGGACCTGGATGTCAAAAGATTTTCTAATAGCAGGCTGGAAAGATGAATCGACCTGCCAATGCCCATGTCCAGTAGAGAAGCAGTTACAGAAGCCAGAACTCCCACCTTCTGCACCCCCAAAAGAATTCTGGTCCATATTCCCAGAGAGGGAGAAATGTTAGGGGACAATGACCAGGGGAAGATGAACCTCAAATCCAGCAGCACCCTAAAAGAGAAGAGGAAAAAAAGGTGTTCAGATATAGTAGTAGGTGTAGGTGTGACTTAGAAAGGACAAAAAGGCAGGGCCATAGAAAGTCTGAGTGCATATATATATATATATATATATATATATATATATTACATAATAATCAACCCACATTTGTGATCTTGGGAGAACCACTGTAGTTTCCAGTGGAGGGAATCAGGACACAGATTCTGGTGGTGGGAAGGTGTGGAATTATACCCTGGTTGTCTTATAGTTTTGTAAGTCAATATTAAATCACTAATAAAAATATTTTCTACTTTCTTTTCTGGGATTGGATCACATCTGGTTTAATATAGCTAGTGTCATTTTTAAGCTTACACAATTTTTTTTTGAAGTGCAACAAAAAGTATCACTTCTCCTTACTCCTCCCCGATGCCAGATAAAAAAGGATTTCATGATTAACTCCTTCATCAATGAAATCAAAATGTATTTATGTATTTGTCTATGCATTTATTGATGCTTGACCAGATCTGATTATTGGTGGTTTCTGACTGTTGGTGTCAGGGATCAAACCTGGGATCTTTGACATCTAAGTTCTGTGTGTTACCACTGCAATTCCTCTACCTTCCTACCCCAAATTCTTGCATTTAAAAAAAAATACTCTAAAATAAAATAAAATAAAATACAAAAACTCCAGAATGTTCAGTGTAGTAAGACCTGACAATTATCACATGTAAGTGTAAATGAACTTACGTAGCTACTTCTTTTCTTTGCTTTCTTCTTAGATGAAAAACAGAGGGAGAGTTCCAACCCCGGCTCCCCACCTGCAGGGGAGTCCCTTCACAGGTGGTGAAGCAGGTCTGCAGGTGTCTATCTTTCTCTCCTCCTCTCTGTCTTCCCCTCCTCTCTCCATTTCTCTCTGTCCTATCCAACGACGACAACAACAATAATAACTACAACAATAAAACAACAAGGGCAACAAAAGGGAATAAATAAATAAAATTAAATATTCAAAAAAAAAGAAACCACAAAAAAAAAAAACAAAAAAACCAGAGGGAGAGGAGAGAAAGGGAGAGAGGGAATAAATACCCAGACTTCCTTCAAGCTCAAACCCAGGTGGCATAAATGGGAAAGCAGCACACTATCCCAGTGAGCTGTTTCACCAGCTCAACTACTTGGGTTTTCTTTCTTTCTTTTTCTTCCTTTTTTTTTTTTTGTATTTGTATATATATTTTTTATTTTGGACAGAGACAGAAATTTAGAGGGGAGGAGGAGGTAGGGAGGAGAAACAGAGACACTGTATGCAGCATTGCTTCACCAGTTATGAAACATACCTCTGGGTCCTTGCACACTGTAACGTATGCACCCTACAAGGTTGCTCCACCAACCAGCTCTTGCTGCTTGTTTTCTTTTTTTTTCTTTTGTTTTAAATGTTTTATTTATGTTTAATGAGAGAGATACATAGAGAAAGAGAGAGTGAAGGACCAGGGCACTCACTGCTCAGCTCTGGTTTATGGTGGTGCTAGCCTCAGGCATGAAAAATCTTTTGCATGACCATTATGCTGTCTCCCCAGCCTGCAAATTGTTTTCTAACAAATGCTTTTAAAAAAACAACTATGGGAGTGGTGGTGACAACACAATGGTCAGGCCTGAGACTCTGAAGTGTTATGTTCAACCCCTCTCACCATCATAATCCAGAGCTGAGCAGTCCTCTGGTAAAAGAAAAAAGATTAAAAAGATCCTGAGAGATAGCTCACTTGGTATAATGCATGCTGCATGCTTTACCAGGGTTTGAACCCCTGGCCACCACATGAGAGCACTTGCAGGGGAAACTTTATAACTGGTGTACTGCTGAGGTGTTTCTGCTGTTTTTCATTCCTCTCTGTCTTTTTCTCCCTGTGTCCCATCCTTTATCAAAGGGGGGGGGGGCTCAGAGAGTGGCGCACCCAGTTGAACATGCACATCACCATGCACAAGGCCTCCAGTCCCCAACTGCAGGGGGGACACTTAACAAGTGGCAAAGCAGGTCTGTAGGTGTCTTTCTCTCTCTCTCTCTCCCTTTCTATTTATCCCCTCCTCTCTTAATTTCTGTTCTATCAAATAAAATAGAAAAAAGCCAAACAAAAGAAGAAGAGAAAAGAAGAAACAAGTTCACAGGGAATGGAGAATCCTGCAGGTGCAGAGCCTCAGCAATAACCCTGATGGCAAGAATAACATAACGTGAATAACTATTGATGTAAGTAGGTCATTGTAGTATTTTTACAGCCATTTGTTTCCTATAAAATTAATATCCACCTCCCATGTGACACAGAACTCCTATTCCTAGGAATATGTCCAAAAGAAATGAAAACTTATGTTCTTGAAAGTATTTGTACATAATTTTTTAAATTAATTAATTATTTAATTTATTTATTCCCTTTTGTTGCCCTTGTTGTTTTATTGTTGTAGTTATTGTTGTTGTTGTTGGATAGGACAGAGAGAAATGGAGAGAGGAGGGGAAGACAGAGAGGAGGAGTGAAAGATAGACACCTGCAGACCTGCTTCACCGCCTGTGAAGCGACTCCCCTGCAGGTGGGGAGCCGGGGTTCGAACCGGGATCCTTATGCCGATCCTTGTGCTTTGCGCCACCTGCGCTTAACCCGCTGCGCTGCAGCCCGACTCCCTTGTACATAAATTTTATGGCAGTTACACTCACAATAATTAAAAGGCAGAAGCAACCTTAGTGTTATAGCATATGAGGAAAGAAATTGTCATTCTCAGGAAAAAATTAACAATAAAAGGAGTGAATTGCTGATACACTCAGTAATGTGAATGGATCAAAAAATACATTATACTGAGTGAAAGAAGCCTTACACAAAAGAATTTGTACTCTTTGGTTCTGTTTATATGAAGTTCATGAAGGGGTAAAACTAATCTGTAGTGAAAACAATGTACACAGTGGTTTCTTTTGACAGGTGGGAGCATGAAGGGATTTCTGACTTAATGGAAATGCTTTATATCTTGTGGAGAATGATGGTCACTTGAATGAATCTGCTTGGCAAGCCTCACCTAATATCTGCGTCTTACTGAATCTTATCTCCACCTCAAAATAGACATTTCCAAAATAATCAACTTGGGACTGAGAGATAGCTCACCTAGTAGAGCACGTCTTTCATCTGTGTGAGGACCCAAGTTCCAGTCTCTGGTCCTACATGAGAACACTGTGTACAGCACCGCGGAAGCTTCATGAATGGTGGGGCAGTGCTGTGGTGCTTCTCCTTTGTCTCTCTTCCTCTCTATATCCCTTTATCTCTCTCCATCAGTCTTTGTTTTTTTTTTTTCTGTCCCTATCTGAAATTTAAAGGGAAAAAAATACTTTACACACAGCAGTGGAAGATGTATGTAAATGTATGTGTATACATATATAGTCAGACCTTAGCCAAAGAATGAATATCTTTAATAGTAGAGAGTTTAATAAAAGGCCCACATAGAGAGAAGTGGGCAGGACTGAGAATCAGTAAGGAATAGTGAAAGCTTTGGGACAAGCAGCAATAGGAAATTGGTAGCAACCCAAGAGCTAATGTTGTCACCAAAATCCAGCAAGGGCTATGGCCTTGAAAGAGATCTCCTCAGTGGAACAGTAGCCAGAGGTAAATTGTAGATGAGTGGTCTACTGTCATGGATTAATAATGTCATAACAGATGCTAAAGTTTGCTGTCACTGGACTGGTCAGAGAGTATGGGTAAAGAAACCCATACCTCTGCCCTAAGCTTCAAGTTCCTCCTGATCCCTCGTATTAGTGGAAACATTTGAAAGACAGAGGGCAAAGAAGTTCAGCCTTCGGAGTCATCTATCCTACCTGGCTAGAGTTGGCTCTGGAGAGAGCAGATCCGGAGAGACAACTAGAAAACAAGTAACCCAGTCATCTCCCCCCACCTTTCATTTTGATTTTAAAAAATAATAAAAATAGGGGGGCAGTACAAGGACCCGCACAAGGATCCTGGTTCGAACCTCCAGCTCCCCACCTGCGGGGGGGGGGGGAGGGTCACTTCACAGGTGAAGCAGGTCTACAGGTGTCTTTCTGTCTCTCTCCTGCTCTATCTCCTCTTCCCATCTCAATTTCTCTCTGTCCTATCCAATAAAAAGAAAGGAAAAAAGGAAGGAAGGAAGAAAAACGGCCTCCAGGAGCAGTGGATTTGTAGTGCCAGTACTAACCCGCAGCGATAAACCTGGAGGCAGAAAACAAAGAAAATAATAATAATATTAATCATTAATAATTATTATAATAAATAATAATTTGTATAATTAATAATAATAACAAACAGAACAGGGCAGGGGAAACACAGAGTCCTGTCAGTTTCTGCATGACCTCAGAATGATGTCAATTCACTCAAATTCCCACTTAGAGTGAGACTATAATATTAGTCACTCTGGTTATTTCACACACACACTTGAAGTACTGGCTTGTTTCATTTAACTATGCTTTGCTTTACTACACTTTGCAGATATTTTGTGTTTGCTTGTTTACAAGTGGCAACTGAGTAAGTCTATTTGGTGCCATTTCTCCAATATCATGCATTCGTTTTGCACTTCTGTGCCACAATTAATAAATTTATGTCAATTTTTAAGTATGTCCATTTTTTTTTAAGATTGAATGCTATTGTGTACTTAACAGGCTAGCTTAAACCTGACTTTAATGTGCACTGGGAAACAAATACTTCTCGTGACTCACTTTGTTGCAATATTTGCTTCAATGTGCTTCAGTGCCAAAGTGTAGAGGCAATTTGAACTTCAGTCTGGATATTGAAGTCTCCCATTGCTATGGATTAATTTCAAAACTGTGGTTTTTTTTTTTTGTTGTTGTTGTTGTTTTACCAGAGCACTGTTCAGCTCTGGCTTATGATGGTGCGGGGGATTGAACCTGGGACTTTGGAGCCTCAGGCATGAGAGTCTGCTTGCATAACCATTATGTCATCTACCCTCTGCCCAACTGTGCACTTTTAAAGGGTTTCCACATAACTAATGCTTCTGCCCTAGCCCCACCACACCACTGCATCTTTTCATTCAAGGTGGCTGTACAGTGGGAATCACTTTGTCTCTACATACAGCCTTGAGATGAGACAAGGAGAGTATAAGATATATGAGGCCCTCAGTCAACAAGTGAATGAGAAAAGTAGGAGAGTAGAGCCTAGGTTCATGTGAAATATGTACAGAAAGTAGAAATTGAGGAAATCTATCCTGAAGCATTTAGTAAGTAGTTTGACTGCTCTCTACAATGAAAAATCATTTACCCAGAGCCCCGCCCCACTAGGGAAAGATAGAAACAGGCTGGGAGTATGGATCTAGCTGACAATGCCCATGTTCAGCGGGGAAGCAATTACAGAAGCCAGACCTTCCACCTTCTGCACCCCATAATGACCCTGGGTCCATCTCCCAGAGGGATAAAGAATAGGAAAGCTATCAGGGAGGGGATGGGATACGGAGTTCTGGTGGTGAGAATTGTGTGGAAATGTACCCTTCTCATATTCTTGTCAATATTTCCATTTTATAAATAAAAATTAAAAAACAAAAGAAAGATCATTTACAGTGTGATATTAATCTGCTGCTATTCTGTTATTTATTTTAGTATTTGGTAATTTTTATGTGCAGCAAGTTACTTTGGGGGTACAGGCAGTGGAACACCTGCTTGATCACACACATTACAATGTGCAAAGACCCAGGTTCAAGGCTCTGGTTCCCACCAGCTGGGGGAAATTTTTGTGAGCAGCAAAGCAATTCTGCAGATGTCCTCCTCTCTATGTCTCCTTCCTGCTCCATCTCTCTGTCTCTATCCAGTAAATAAGTAAATACATAACGTATTTTTTTAATAAATCACTTTGGTAGTAGGGTGTTTAAGAAAGTAAAAGGGGGGAGTCGGGCTGTAGCGCAGCGGGTTAAGTGCAGGTGGCGCAAAGCACAAGGACCGGCGTAAGGATCCCAGTTCGAACCCCGGCTCCCCACCTGCAGGGGAGTCGCTTCACAGGCGGTGAAGCAGGTCTGCAGGTGTCTATCTTTCTCTCCTCCTCTCTGTCTTCCCCTCCTCTCTCCATTTCTCTCTGTCCTATCCAACAACGACAACAACAATAATAACTACAACAATAAAACAACAAGGGCAACAAAAGGGAATAAATAAAATAAATATTAAAAAAAAAGAAAGTAAAAGGGGTGCTTAGTGAGAAATACTGTGTGTTCATGTCTCAAGATAAACACAAAAGCTGCCCAAAGTATTTGTCAACATTTAACACCCATAAGAGACCTGAGTGATGTCACTGACATGAAACTCAGAATACATCACTCTGCTGCAAAAGCATTAGCAGTCAATTCAAAAGTTGGTAGTTATTTTAAGAACACAGCTTAAAGACAACATTTTAGCATGTGCAACGCAGAAGGTTCATTTAAATATCAATCCTATGAAACATGACTTTTCAATTAGGTCCAATGACTGTTCTAAATTAATGTCATTCTTTTTGTTTCAGGGCTTCTTGTGCACATATGTTGATTCCATTAATGATTAAATGACATCAGCTTCACCCAGAATCATTAGATACTTTAAATATAATGATGATATTCTTTTTTATTTTTAAAGAAAATCAGTTGACTCCAATAATGTCTCATTTTTTTAACTCGTGTACAAAATCAAAATAAATATTTCCTAGCAAAGGAGAAAGTTAATACTATTTAAAGGCTACTCAATTTTGGAGGGTGATCATACAGTATTTTCTTTATCTTCATAACCCTAGAGCTTCAATTTCTCCATCACCAATGAGGCAGAGAGGAGTGGATCAAAATATCAGATTCTCAAACCCATGTGCTCTGTGTCTATACTACACTACTTCCTTTAGTTTTCCTAAGTTAATGCAGTGCCTCCTTCACCAGCCCCAAAAGGCACATGCAGGAAAGAGACTCAGACAAGATGACTGTGAAAGTCAAGGGTTGACATAGTTTGAACATTACCTTTTCTTTCAGGCTCCTAGAAAACCACCTAGGAATGCTATCGGATTGGCATCCATTCATTGCATTCAGCAAGAAGGCAGATTTACAGTCCAAGTCTCCAGAACAATTGGAAGAGTCAAAGAATGTTAAAGAGGACATTTACCAACGATGCTGCTAAGGCTGCTTCATGGCAAGTGGGCCCCTTTGTGGGACTTGAATTCCAAGGAGAATTTGCTATTCCCAGTGGAAACATACAGTACGCACTTGTTCTTTGTGCATATCTGTATACTGGTAAAGTAGATCTTATATATTCACTGATACAGTTGGTGCCAATCTCTCCATCATTTAACTTGTGGTTATCACAGGAAAAGAAATCTCTACATGGTTTTATTTATATGGAGCCCCATGATGGTTATCATTGGGAGAATTGGGGCACAGAACTTTGATGGTGGTTGCCATATAGAACTACACCTTGTAAGCTTATAAACCACTATCAAATCACTAATTAAGAGGGCAGGATTAAGGTGGGTGAATTGGGAGTACTTGCATGTAACACTTCTTGCAATCATGATAACGCTATGCCAAATTCTGGAATAAACTAAAATGGGAGTTGATCTGAAACTTTGATGAAAGAACTTCCACAGGAAATTTGAAGATAGCTCTCAGAGTAGATCAGCTGGGGCATGTTCTGTGTGATATGGTAATAAACAGCTCACTATGGAGGATGCCTGCCTTGCCATGCATGTGGCCCAGGTTCAAGCCTCATCACCATACAGGAGTGCCATGGTATTCATCAGGAACCCCCAGGACTGTGGTATTTCTTCCTCTCTTGCTGCCTCTTTATCTGAATGGGAAAAAAATTAAACTGACCTGGGAGTGGTAAAATTGCAGATGTGAGAAGCCACAGCTTTGAAAGAAAAAAAAGTGCTTCCTAAGTAAGGAGCAAAATGATAGTACCCAGGCAGAGAAGAGACAGAGAGATACTTACTAACATATATAATACCATGTGGGAACAAGCTGAGACTGGGAAGAGAATTCTAAGGTATGGAATTTTACTCTGGGAAGCAGGGAGCCTCTGAAAACCTCTGGAACCCCAACCCTGTGACAATATACCTACAACACTAAAATGAGAGGCAAGAAGCTGTATCAGAGTCTCTGGTAGGCACCATTCTGATTAGTTCTGGCAACCTTGCTGAGAACAGTTCTAAAGGAAGCCATATTGGAATGAATTGATTTAACTAGCCCACCTGGCCTTTTTACATCGTGATATATCCAGATTTCTTTTTTTTTAATTTTTTAATATTTATTTTCCCTTTTGTTGCCCTTTTTGTAGTTATTATTGTTGTCACTGATGTCGTTGTTGGATAGGACAGAGAGAAATGGAGAGGAGGGGAAGACAGAGAGGGGGAGAGAAAAACAGACACCTGCAGACCTGCTTCACCGCCTGTGATGCGACTCCCCTGCAGGTGGGGAGCCAGGGGCTCCAACCGGGATCCTTACACCGGTCCTTGCGCTTTGCGTCATATGCGCTTAACCCGCTGCGCTACTGCCTGACTCCCGATATCCAGATTTCTTTTGGACATTGAGAATCGAAAGGCTGAAAAACAACAATATTCTTTCTTTTTATTTTATTTTTTATTAGCGATTTAATACTGACTTACAAGACTGTAAGATAATGAGAGGGTAATTCCATACCATTCCCAGCACCAGAGTTCTGTGTCTCATCCCTTCCACTGGAGACAGCAGTAGTTCTCCGAAGGTCACAGATATGGGCTCATTCCATATCTGCCTGTCTATGTCTATAGTGCCCCCCCTTTTTTTTCAGTGGTCCTGCCTTCATTCCTTTCTTTCCTTTTTTCCTCTTCTCTCTCTGATAAGAGAAACAGTGCCTGGCTTCCTCTGGTGTTTTCCAGATTCCCTTTCAGTGATTATATATATATATAATTCCTGGTAACAGATGCTTCAGGTCCTGGTAGAATGGGGGTAAAGAGCTCCTATGTGGTGGCGGGGACTCACCCCTGGGCTCTACCAGCACAGTGAAGTGCATGCTCCACCTGGTGAGCCATCTCCCAGCCCTCAGTGGCCATTCCCTTTCATGTTCGTCTATTTCTGGTAGCTAGTACAGTGCCTAGCACGGAGCAGGCAGGCATCCGATTAAGCTTTGATGAATGAGGAAGAACAAATGAGCCTCCTAAGTAATGAGTAACCCCCTAAGTTTCCAGCAGTTTCAAACCTGATGGATTTGAAACAGTCCCCACAAATCATCTGCCACTGAGCTGAAGCCACGTAACTGAAAAATCCCTGTACAATGCAGCATTTACATGCAGGCCGCCCTCCCGGCTGTGGAGGTTATGGGCTGGCTCCTGAGTAAACATAGGCTGCACTGAAGAGCCATTGTGGGTGCTTGGTCGTTCTTTCAAGTTGCTTTGGGGTCTGAAGTTGATTTGCAGCTGGAGCCAAGTCAGATCCTGCCAAGCCCCTCATCTCTCTTACCTTCTCCACCTTATTCCTTCTCTCTTCTTCCCCTTTCTCATTAAAAAAAAAAAAAAATTTTTGCAATTGAATTATCAGTTAAAAAAAAAAAACATCCATGGTGTAGCAGTTAGCAGTGAACAGTCAAGGGTAGGGAATTTTAATGTTGTTTACCCAGAATGTTTGCACCTAATCTAATCTAATGAAAAATAGGAATGAATGCTCAGAAGGCAACTGAGAAGCCTTGGCCCCAAAGGAAGGCAGGCTCCACACTTGGCAGGAAGGCTGTTTGGGGAAGCCAAGGAGAAGGCGGTTGTGCTACCCTGAGGATCATTTCCAGGTGTGTGTTACCCACAGGTTGTTCTTCTGGCATCTCAGGCACGTTAGGAGGGTCCCGAGTATCTCCTGAAGACCACAGTGTGAACTTGCCATCTTGCAATGGCTCTGAAAGAGAGAATTCAGAACTGTGTGTGCATCTGTCTTTTGCAACTTGCTATCTGTGATAAGGAACCATTAAGACATCACTACACTTCTGGGCTCCATTTTGTTTTGTTTTAATATATAAAATAGACATTACAATACTACATAACATGAAAGGTTTATGAGAGTGGAATTACTTTGATTTTTGTTTGTTTTATTTTGCCTCCAGGGTTATTGCTGGGGCTCAGTGCCGGAACTATGAACCCACTACTTCTGAAGGCCATTTTTTCCATTTTTTTTCCTCCAGGGTTATTGCTGGGCTGGGTGCCTGCACCATGAATCCACCGCTCCTGGAGGCCATTTTTCCCCCTTTTGTTGCCCTTGTTGTTGTAGCCTCGTTGTGGTTATTATTATTGCCATTGTTGATGTTGTTCGTTGTGGGATAGGACAGAGAGAAATGGAGAGAGGAGGGGAAGACAGAGAGGGGAGAGAGAAAGACACCTACAGACCTGCTTCACCGCCTGTGAAGTGACTCCCCTGCAGGTGGGGAGCTGGGGGCTCGAACCGGGATCCTTACACCGGTCCTTGTGGTTTGCGCCACGTGCGCTTAACCCACTGCACCACCGCCCGACCCCCCAATTTTTTCCACTTTTTATTGGATAGAACAGAGAGAAATTGAGAGAGGAGGGAAAGACAGACAAGGGGAGAGAGAGCCACCTACAACACTGCTTTATTGCTTTTGCAAAAAAAAAAAAAAAAACCTGCAGGTGGGGAACTGGGGCTTGAAGGGGGATCCTTGAGTGGGTCCTTGTGCTTCATACTATGTGCACTTAACCCAGTGCACTACCACCCAGTCCCCTGGAATTACTTTGTAACTAACAAAACTTTCTACTGGGGGCTAGGAAGTGGCTCACTCATTAAGGGGAACATGTTCCCATGTGCAGGGACCAAGGTTTAAGTCCCAGGCCACTGCGTGGGAACCTCAGTGGTTTAGTGTTTCTCCTTCTGTCTCTCTTTTCCTCTCTCTCTCTCTCTCTCTCTCTAGCTCTCTCTATCTATCTATCTATCTCTCTCTATCTCACCCTCTAAAATGGTCACCAAGAGCAATGGAGTCATGCAGGTGCTGAGTCCCAAAGACAGCCCGTGTTGGGAAAAAAAAAAAAAAAAACCCTTCCTACAGCTAAAATAACTATTCAAAATAAGTTCTTTCTTTCTTCTTTTTTTAAAAAATATTTATTTATTCCCTTTCGTTGCCCTTGTTGTTTTATTGTTGTGGTTATTATTGATGTCGTCGTTGTTGGATAGGACAGAGAGAAATGGAAAGAGGAGGGGAAGACAGAGAGAGGGAGAGAAAGACAGACACCTGCAGACCTGCTTCACCGCCTGTGAAGCGACTCCCCTGCATGTGGGGAGCAAGGGGCTCCAACCAGGGTCCTTCCGCCGGTCCTTGCGCTTTGTGCCACATGCGCTTAACCCGCTGCCCTACTGCCCGACTCCCCCCCCTCCCTTTTTTTAAATTGCCACCAGGGTTATTGCTGGGGCTTGGTTCCAGCACTATGAACCCACTGCTTCCCATGACCATTTTTCCTTTCTTCCCCCCCTCTCCTTTTTTATTTGGTAGGCAAGAAAGAAATTGAAAAGGGAAGGAGAGAGGGAGAGAGAGAGAGAGACCTGCAGACCTATTTCACTGCTCATGAAGCACCCCCCCTTGCAGGTGAGGAGTGGGGCTTTGCACCCAGGTCCTTGCTCATGGTAATGTGTGTGCTCAACCAGGTGCACCACTGCCTGGCCCCTCCATAATAAATTCTATGTGGGAATCTTAGTATATTCTATTGGTCTATAAGTCACTTGAGAGCAATGACTGTGTCATCTATCATATCTGTAGCCCCCACCTCAGAATGTGAAACAGGGTAGGTATAGATAATTTAAAAATATTTTGGGGAAGTCAGGCAGTAGTGCAACGGGTTAAACACAGGTGGCTCGAAGCACAAGGACCGGTGCAAGGATCCCCCTTTAAGCCCCTGGCTCCCCACCTGCAGGGGAATCGCTTCACAGAGGATCTGCAGGTGTCTATCTTCCCCCCCCCCCCGTCTTCCCCTCCTCTATTTCTCTCTGTCCTATCTAACAACAACGACATCAATAACAACAACAGCGATAATAACTACTACAACAATAAAAAACAAAGGCAACAAAAGGGAAAATAAGTAAATATAAAGAATTTAAAAAT
This sequence comes from Erinaceus europaeus, assembly GCF_950295315.1. NCBI lineage: Eukaryota > Metazoa > Chordata > Mammalia > Eulipotyphla > Erinaceidae > Erinaceus > Erinaceus europaeus. The sequence goes on from NC_080182.1 coordinate 22,376,718, forward strand.
AATAATTTTAAGTATTAGTGATGTATAATGGTTTACAAGATCATAAGATTACAGGGATATGTGGAAGACTGAGAAATTTATGCATGTACAAACTATTATATTTTACTGTCAACTGTAAACAAATAAAGAAATTTAAAAAAAGATAACAGGGATATATTTCACACTGAACACACCACCACAGTTCTGTGACCTCCCTCATCCCCCACCTTGCTATTTTCTCCCTTCCTCTGGAAGATAACTTCAATAGTTTTCACAAAGTCTTAGCAACCGTTTGACTTTTTTTTCCAAACAAATTCATGTGTTTCAGTTTTTTATATTGCACATATGAGCAAAACTATCTGGTAGTTGTCTTTCAGAGAAATACAAATAATTTGATAACATACATAAACATAAAGAACTTCAAAATATTATATATGATAGGATGAGAAAAACTAAAAGTATGTAAGATTCAATAGTGCTAGAGAGAAAATGACATAATTTAACAAGACACAGAGGATTGTGTATGTGTAAATATGTTATACATAAAGTATTATACATAAATTTATATATAAGACATTATATATCAATAGATCTAAAAAGTCTTAAACTGGGGGCCAGACAGTGGCACATCTGGTTGAGCACATGTTACAGTGCACAAGGACCCAGGTTTGAGCCCCTGGTCCCCACCTGCAGGGGGGAAGCTTTGCGAGTGGTGAAGCAGGGCTGCAGGTATCTCTCTGTTTCTCTCCCTCTCTATCTTCCCCCTTCCTTCTCGATTTCTGGCTATCTCTATCCAATAAATAAAGATAATTAAAAAATGTTTTTAGGTCTTAAACTGTTCTTATATTAATGAACAATGGGGGATCTCAAAACAGAGATGAATCTATTTTGGACATAATTTTATGCTAAGTAAAATTATACATTTCAATTATGATGTGTCTAGTACCAATTTATGAAACAAAACTATTTTTATAAGTTTGAGTGGTAGTAGGGCCATTATGATAAAATGTAGAGAAAAAATATGGAGTCACCGGAAATTGGGAGACAGGAACAATTATCCCCCTTAAATAAATAATTTTTAGTTCTTTAATTTTATTTTAAGACAGGGAAGGGAGAGTGGTCTGGGAGGTAACACAGTGGATAAGGCGCTGGCCTCTCAAGCATGAGGTCCTGAGTTCAATCCCTAGCAGCACATATACCAGAGTTCTTTCTCTCGCCTCCTATCTCTCATAAATAAATATATATATATCTTACCAACAAATCTATTCCTGCAATTCCAATTAACTCTATCCCCTCTGAAGATTCCTACAGGCGCTTCCGCCAAGCCATCTTCAAAGCAGCTTCCCAAGCCATTCCTCATGGGAGACGTGCTAACTATACGCCTTGTCTTGATGCTGAATGCGAGCAACTACTAAAGCAGTATGATGAGTCGGGCGACCCAGATGTGGCCGACCATCTCATTGCCTCCCTGGATGCAGCACGCCAAGCCCGCTGGCAACAACTCACGGAAAGTCTGAACTTCACCCATTCAAGTAGGAAGGCCTGGAAGCTTCTTCACAGACTGGGTGCCGGTAGCCAACCCCCTCCCGTCTCCCATCCTCCCTTTTCTCCAAACTCAGTGGCCAGTCACCTAACTCAAGTTGGACGTGCTAAGATCAACCCAGCCTGGAGAAGAGAAATTTCCCATGAGTGGTCATCCCACTTCCGGTTATCTTGTCCATCTCCAAAACTCTCTCCCTTTACACTGTCTGAACTGGAAGACGCTTTGAAGAGGGTTAAACCGGGAACAGCTGCTGGCTATGATAACATCACCCCAGAACTCATTCTTAACCTGGGTCCCACAGCAAAGAAGTGGCTCGCTTCATTCCTGTCCCACATCTCGGAATCTGAGTCTATGCCCAAAGTTTGGCATCGTGCGAAGATTATAGCGGTTTTGAAACCAAAGAAAGACCCAACACTGGCCGCCAGCTATAGACCAATTTCTCTCCTCTCCGTGTGTTACAAACTCCTTGAGAGGCTGCTTCTGTCACGTATTTCTCATCTTACAGAGAAATTCCTATCACCCGCCCAAGCTGGTTTCCACCCAGGAAGATCTACCTGCGAACAAGCCCTGGCCCTCTCAACTTACATTGAAAATGGATTCCAGAAGAATTTAAAGATGGGTGCTGTCTTTGTTGATCTCACAGCAGCCTATGACACAGTCTGGCACCGTGGTCTCCTAGTCAAGATCTCAAGATGCCTGCCTCCATGGGTGGCCAACACTATATCGTTTCTTCTCCAAAACAGAAGATTCCGGGTGCATCTGGGTGACAAGTCTAGCAGATGGAGACTTGTCTCAAGTGGCCTCCCCCAGGGCTCTGTTCTGGCTCCTACGCTATTTAATATTTACATCAATGACCTCCCAGAAACTTCTTCAAGGAAGTTCATCTACGCCAATGACATCTGCTGTGCAACTCAGGCATCCAAGTTTGACATCCTCGAGGAAACACTCATGAAAGACATGTCTCTGATATCTGATTACTGTAAAAAATGGCGACTAATCCCTAGCACTGCAAAAATGGTATCATCTGTTTTCCATCTACACCATGCCTCGGCCTCGCGTGAGCTTAATGTGCAGCTTGGCCATACGAGAATCCGGCATGAAGCCCAGCCAGTCTATCTTGGTGTTACTCTCGATCGCACTCTGTCATTTCACGAACATCTCATAAAAACTGCAGCAAAGGTGGGCGCGAGGAATCACATCATTGCAAGACTGGCCAGCTCCTCATGGGGCGCGAGCACTTCCACACTACGATCATCATCTCTGTCATTATGCTATTCCACTGCAAAATACTGTGGCCCAGTATGGTTCTGTAGCCCCCATGTCCACTTGGTCGATTCCAAATTATATTCCTCCATGAGGATAATTTCTGGAACCATCTGTTCCACCCCGGCTGCCAGTTCTTAGCAACATCGCCCCGCCAGATATTCGTCGGGATGCGGCATCATCTAAGTTCATTTCCCACGTCTACGCTCGACCGGACCTGCCAATATACGCAGATATCTTCGCCCACCCTTGTTGTATGCTTTACATTGGGTAGTTCTCCCCCGCCAAGAGAATTGGATCAGTCCAGTTAGTTTCGCGGGCCCACTTGGCCCCGCCCTGAGGAACCCCGCCAGAGTTCCAGAGTTCCAGAGTTAGAGAGTTCCAGAGTTCCAGAGTTCCAGAGTTGCAGAGTTGGAGAGTTCCGGAGTTGGAGAGAGTGCTTGCGCCGCGCAAAGAGACAGCAGAGTTCTGTTTGGTGATTAGTTTGGTTTAGTTTATGAATCGTTGTTCCTGAATAAAGAAATACAGCTTCCCTGCCCAGCCGTATGTCTCTGGTCGCCTCTGTTACCCGCCCGTGAAGCTAGCCCGGCCAGCTAGAGCCTCTGAAATTTAACAACACACCCTGTTCAACGCTTGATGTCTCGTCACCCAATCTGGTCCCCTACGCCTACACTGAACTTCTCTGTTCCAGTCTCTTGGAAACAGAGTTGGCAGTCAGCTGAGGTAAAGAACAAACACCTCATCACAGACCCCTGCAAGCGTCAACCCGGCTTTGACCTAGCACGTTATGATTGGGCCCTCCTCAATCGCTATCGAACAGGCCATGGCCGGTGTGCCGCTATGTTCCATCGCTGGGGAGCCAGAGACGACCCGAACTGCCCCTGAGGCTACAGACAGACTATGACCCACATAGTCAACGACTGCCACCTCTCCAGATTCAAAGGAGGTCTCGAAACTTTACATCAGGCTCAACCTGACACTGCTGACTGGCTACGGAAGAAGGGCAAACGCTAGAAGAAGAAGAATATATATATATATATATATATATATTTTTTTTTTTTTAAAGGACAAGGAAGGGAGAGAGAAAGAGGGTGGCCAGGCAGTTGAGCACAGACATCACCATGCACAAGGACCTAATTCAAGCTCCTACTCCCCAGCTGTAGAGGGAGTACTTCATGAGCAGTGAAACAGGTCTGCAGGTGTTTATCTTTTTCTTTTTCTTTATCTCTTCCCCCATTCTCAGTTATCTCTGTCCTATCAAATAAAACAGAAATAAAAAAGGGGGAAAATGGCCCCATGGAGCAATGGATTGGTCTTGAAGGCAGTAAGCCTCAGCAATAACCCTGATGGCAATTTAAAAAAAATAAATAAATTTAGTTCTGATTACTCTTTGAAGATTATACATATATACATATATAGAGAATTTTATCTTTGTAATATTGTGTATTGAAAGCTAAAGCTACTCACTGTTGATTTAGTCAACAGTAATAAACTTACATTCTCCATATATTATGGTGTATGTACACTTTTAGGAATATACATGACATTTTTCTAGATGTTTATACACAAGATATTTAACTAGAATTGACTTTGACCCTATTGGTAATGAAAGATCAGCACTTCTTCTCTACTCTGTATAGTCTGTAGCAGAATGTTGAATAGAGAAATGAATTCTGCCACTTGGGAGTACTTTGACCATAGACAAATTGCTTAGCTCCCATTCATTCATTCATTCATTCATACAACAAATGAAAAAGTAGTTAGGAAACAAACTCAAGGAATTTTCAGGTAGGAGGAGGTTGACAGCAAAAAGTCAAGAGATGAAACTGGGTGAGAACTGAGAGGGCCATGTGAGTGTGTGGGAGGCAACACCAAGGCACATAGTCCCTGAGGATCACACCATGCATTGCATTAATGCCCGATTCTCCCTGCAGAAGGGCACCCCTGCTCTGGTGAAACTTACATCTTGAATTGCTAGGTATGCCATCTGCTGTCTCAGACCCTACTTAGTTTAGTTTTTTTTTAATTTTTTTTATGCCATCCATAGAAAAAGTGGCCAAGCTTCCTTTGGTTTGATCAAAAGGGTAGGAATAGCCTTGGGAGGACAATTAGGAGCCCACTGTTTCTCATTACATTATATTTTAAGACAGCATATTTTCCTGTCTACTGACTTTTCAGAGGGCTTTGCCAAATAGTCTGTGTAAGAGTAAATGAGCAAATAAAAGGATTGCTCTGTAGCTATTTGGACTTGGTTTTAAAGGAACTTTATCTTCATTCACATGAAAAAATAAACAAACTCTAAATTCAGTTTCTCCAGGCCCCACAAAAATGCACAATGTGTGCCTACAGAAGCAAAAGAGTAGAAAGGATGGAAAGAATGACTCAGTGTTGAGAGAGAAAGGTTCTGCTCCCAGTGAACAGACAGCACTGTATAAATTGACTAGGTGGTGCTATTGACCAAGTTATTGGGGGGAAATAGAGGAGCCATTGGATCTTCTGCAATGTTGAGGAGGAAAAGCTACTCAAATCATGCTATGTACAAAAACAACCAAATACCAAAGAAGTCTGGCAAAATGACATCCTCTCTCTCTCTCCCACTACTCTCTCAATTTCTCTGTATCCTATCAAATAAAATAGAAAGAAAAAAATGACTACTGAGAGTGTTGGATTTGTAGTGCTGACACAGAGCCTCATCAATAATCCTCATCGATAATTAAAATAACAGCAACAATAATAACAATAATAATGGTTTTGTGGTGGGTGTGTAACTATAACCCTATAATAGTGTAAACCATCATTAAATCACAAATATTTTAATTAAACAATAAAATACTAAGAAAGAAAAAAAAAGAACAAGGGGGCTGGGCAGTAATGCAGCAGATTAAGCACACATGGCATGAAGGGCAAGGACTCACATAAGGATCCAGGTTTGAGGCCCCAGATCTTCACCTGCTGGAGGGGGGGGGGGGGTTGAGGCGCTTCACAAGTGGTGAAGCAGGTCTGCAGGTGTCTTTCTCTCCCCTTCTGTCTTCCCCTCCTTTCTTGATTTCTCTTTGTCCTATCCAAAATAACAACAAGCGAAACAAACTGGAAAAAATGGCCTCCAGGAGCAGTGGATTGATAGTGCCGGCACTGAACCCCAGCGATAACCCTGGAGGCAAAAAAAAAAAAAAAAAAAGATAGATACTAAACAATTTATGTAAGGAACTCAAAGAATATCAAATAGAATTAATGCACCCCAAACCCAACAAAACGAAACATTCACCTGAACTGCTGGAAACAAAGAGAAATCTTGAGTCAGAGGAAAATAGTGACTTACTTTTAGAATAAGGAGAATTAAAACATTCCTAGTCAAAAAAAGATGAGGACAAAGATAGTGTAATGGCAGACTTAAAAGAAAAAAATAACATTGACCCTGGATTTGAGATCCGACACAAATATTTTTCACATGAGTGAAACCATCCAGTAGTTGTCTTTCAACTCTTTTTTTATATTTACCTATTTCCTTTTGTTTCCCTTGTTTTTTTTATTGTTGCAGTTATTATTGTTGTTATTGATGTTGCCGTTGTTGGCTAGGACAGAGAGAAATTGAGAGAGGAGGGGAAGACAGAGAGGGGGAGAGAAATAGACACCTGCAGACCTGCTTCACTGCCTGTGAAGTGACTCCCCTGCAGGTGGGGAGCCAGGGGCTCAAACTGGGATCCTTATATCGGTCCTTGAGCTTTGCACCATCTGCTCTTAACCCACTGCTCTACCACCCCACTCCCTCTGGTCCTCTTTCTATTTCTCTCTCTCCTCTCATTCTTTTTCTTTCATAAATTAATTTTTTTTTCTTTAATGAAGGGGGGAACTTGAGAACCAGACTAATGGAAGACTTAGTGGTGGAGTGTATATAGTGTTATATACCTCTCTCTATATTTCACTCCTTCTCTGTTTCTTACTCTCTATCTGGAAAAAAAAAGCACATTTTACAAAAATATTTATTTATATATTCCCTTTTGTTGCCCTTGTTGTTTTACTGTTGTAGTTATTATGGATGCCGTTGTTGTTAGATAGGACAGAGAGAAATGGAGAGAGATGGGGAAGACAGAGAGGGGGAGAGAAAGAGACACACCTGCAGACCTGCTTCATTGCCTGTGAAACGACTTTTCTGTAGGTGGGGAGCCAGGGCTCCAACCGGGTTCCTTGCGCCCGTCCTTGCGCTTCATGCCACGTGCGCTTAACCTGCTGTGCTACTGCCAGACTCCCCAAAAAGTACAGTTTTAAAGGATAAAAAAATATCTTCTGGAACAGGTGGTCGTGCACACATTACCATGCACAAGGACCTGGGTTCAAGCCCCCTCTCCCCTCCTATGGGGGGAAGCTTCACAAGTGATAAAGTAGGTCTGCAGGTGTCACTCTTTCTCTTATCTGTCTCTCACTTCTCAATTTCTATCTGTCCTAATAAAAATAGGGCGGAAGGAAGGAAGGAAGGAAGAATGACTACCAGAGCAGTGGACTTGTGGTGCCTGCCCCAAACCCCAAGGATAACCCTGGTGGCAAAAAAAAAAAAAAAAAAAAGAAAGAAAGAAAGAAAGAAAGAAAGAAAGAAAGAAAGAAAGAAAGAAAGAAATCTGAAAGAATAGCTGGGGATCAAAACACGCAGTGTAGGGAGTCAGGTGGTTGCTCAGCGGGTTAAGCGCACGTGGCACAAAGCGCAAGGGCAGGCCTTAGGATCATGGTTCAAGCCCCGAGCTCCCCACCTGCAGGGGAGTCACTTCACAGGCAGTGAAGCAGGTCTGCAGGTGTCTATCTTTCTCTCCCCCTCTCTGTCTTCCCCTCCTCTGCCCATTTCTCTCTGTCCTAACAATTATGCCATGAACGACAACAATAATAACTACAACAACAATGAAAAACAAGGGCAAAAAAAAGGGGAAATAAATAAATATTAAAAAATTACTTAAAAAATAAAACACCCAGTGTTTTCACTTATGCTGTCATATGATTTATTGTTAGTTAAGATGGCACATTAGACAATTCATCATCAAGTTTATGCACAGAACAGTGTGACTGAATAAAGGCACAGGTGAGTCCTTATAATGGGGGTAATGATATTCATCCAAGACCACACTGTTTTGAATGGCTTTTTTTCATGAAAACCTTCACAGAACTGACTCTGTCAGTTACCATGTTGAGTCCTACTGGGTGGATTCAGTAAAGGCTTCTATATATGTCCTAGGACCCTCCAGGCCAGTGGAAGGAACAAAAACATGATCCAATTTTCATCACAGTGGAAAACAGAATGTGAAAGGACATTGGTAATTATTGTTACTGTCAGATGGATTCTCCTCTGTGCCCAGAAAAAATCAAAGCACAACAACCTACTCACCTCCAGGGAAGCTCTGAGCCACAAAATCAATCACTGGGTCCCCCTCAGGCCACCCAGTCAATACTGGTGGAGAGACCAATCATTGCCAAACCAGTTACTCTCATGACTGACTGACTCACTGCTTAGTTCCAGTGACACCCATCCCATCTTATTGGTATAATTGGGTTGCTTCTTTTGGGAATAATTTTATCTGTTCCCAAGATAAGGACATCTAGGTAATAGTCAAATGCCCCAAGTCTGAGAATGCTGCTAGTCCCATCCCACATCTGAGCATCACCAACTACGGCTCTGATGGTGGAATTCTCAGGACTCCTTTCAGCAACATGACATGCTGCCTATGTATATGGATGGTTTGGTTGACAGAGAAAGAAAACCCACTTAACAATGTATGTCACAGGCCAAATTTCTGAATCAGTTTTAGTAATATTTCATGAATTAAGAGTGCCTAGTTGGGGCCAGATGGTGGCACACCTGGTTAAACACACATTACAATTCGAAGGATCCAGGTTTGAGCCCCTGGTCCCCATCTGTAGGGGGAAAGCTTTGCCAAATGGTGAAGCAGTACTGCACATGTCTCTCCCCCCCATCTCTCCCCTCCCTCTTAATTCCTGGATGTCTCTATCCAATAAATAAATAAAGATAATAATATTTTTTAAAAAATTTAAAAGAGTGCTCAGTCCTGAGGCCTGGTGTGGCATATCTCATAAAGTGTACATGCTAGTATGCCCAAAGGCCAGGGTTCAAGCCCTGCCCCTCACCTACTGGGAGGAGGGGAAGCTCCATGAGGGGTAGAGCAGTACTACAGATGTCACTGCTCCCATCGTTCCCTCTCTCTCCCTCTCTTTCTCTCTCTCAAAAGAAAAGGAAAAATTGGCCACCAGAAATGATGAAGTGGTGTAGGCACTGAGATGAATCTGATAACAACAAAAACAAACAAACAAACAAACAAACCCCAAGAGTACTAGTTGTGTAGCTAAGAGGTAAGTCAGAGGCAGATCACAGGACTTACCAGTATAAGGTCCCAAATTTGATCCTTGGTACTACATATGCCAGAGCGGTTCCTTCTCTCATAAATAAATGCATATTTTTAAAAGCTTACTAGGGGACCAGGCAGTGGTGCACATAGTACAAAGCACAAGGACCTATGCAAGGCTCCAACCCCTGTACCCCACTAGCAGGGAGGATGCTTCATGAATGGTGAAGCAGGTTTGCAGGTGTCTTTCTCTATCTCCCCCCTCTCTTCTCAATTTTTCTCTTTCCTATTGAATGGGAAAAAAAGCCACCAAAACTGGTGGATTTGTAGTGGTGGCACCAAGTCCTAGCGACTAGAGGAATAAAAAAGACTACTAGTCTTAGTTTAATGTACTATTCTTAAGAACTTCCAATCCCTTCAAAGATGTCAATCTTTGTTGGGTATATGAATAAAGTATGGGTTTTTTTTGTGTTTTTATTTAATTATTTTAAATCCAATTAGTATTCTGGCTTCTTCTTCTCCTCCATCTCCTCCTTCTTTCTCCTTCTTCTTCTCATTCTCCTTCTTCTTCTCCTTAGATACCTACAGACCTACTTCACTATTTGTGAAGTGACCCCTTGCAGGTGGAGATCTGGGGGCTCGAACTGGGATCCTTACATCAGTCCTTATGCTTTGCTCCATGTGTGCTTAACCTGGTGTGCTACCTCTCGGCCCCCAAGAATAAAGTATTTTCATCAGGTGCCCATCCCATGACCAGAGAGCACAGGAGCAGCAGAAGTTTAACATTGACAAGACAGATACATGGTAGAAACTTGTATAGGAATCTTCACCCTGCCTTCTATGAGAATTACTTTTTTTTTTTTGCCATCAGGCTCCATGCCGGCACTACTAATCCACTGATCCCAGCAGCCATTTTTCCTTTTTTCTTTTTCTTCTTCTTTCTATTCCTTTTTCTTCATATTTCTATTTTATTTGATAGTACAGAGAGAAATTAAAAGGGAGAGAAGCTAGAGAGGGAGAGAGAAGAGAAATACCCCATAGAAATGCTTCACCACTTGTGAGATGTCACCCCTACAGATGGGGAGTGGGGGCTCAAACCCAGGTCCTCTCTCATGGTAATGTGTGCACTCAGCCTGGTCCACCACCCACTGCCCAACAATTACTCGTGTCACCTGATTCTTTGATGTTTGATGTCTGCTGCTTTGTGGTTTGGCCCAGGTGGAGCATAGCACACGTGTTAACCAAGGGAGACTATGCTATTAGACAGGAAGAGGTGGACTAGAGGCAAGGTACTTAGTACTCTGCTTCTCCCCTTCCAGTGGTCATTCAGTGGTGCACATTCCATTCCAGGTATAGCCTGTTTCAATGGGTCAAACTTACAACAGAATAATAGGATCCTACTGAGGACTATTCACCCTACAATTGGGAAGTGAAGAATTCATACGGTGGGATGCCCCATTGCGAACTGCACTAGAAGACTTCTTCCCTGGACCTGATGAAGCTTCGTATTTTGGGCAGCATAGCACAGTGATCCACAGTGAAAGCCAAGTCAATGACTATTTTCTATCTTTATGTTATTGCTTTGGGAGCACTTCTCAGTCTGGCAGATGGGGCAACAGATCCTAGTTGACCGTTCAGGTGTATTGAGTCCCAGAATGGTACTTCAGTCTACCTGGACAGAGTGGTTTTACCTGCTAACAGTTTAATGTTTTGCTTTTCTATTTCATTTTCCTTTTCTAGCAACAAGACTCCTTACAGGATTGTAGAGAAGATAAAACCTCACTTGATGTTCTGGGTTCTTTTCTTCTTTTGCCCAGCACTACACTTCATGGAATTTGAAATGTGACTCCTGATCCCTATTTGATGAGTACAGGATACTCAGCTTCTGTATCCACTAATGGCACCTATTGGTTTGCATGGCTACAGGGGACTTATTGGGTTACCAGATGTGTTGCCCATGCAAACTAAGGTATCTGTAGAAACTTCTCAAAAAGGGACGGTAAAAGATAACCAACTTGTCAAGCCCCCACCCATTGTAGATGTGGGTAGATATCCCAGACTTATTTGACAGTTGCCTCAGATGGTGCTTAGAACACAAATAAGGGGGCCGGATGGTAGCTCACCCAGTAGAGTATCCACATCACCATGTGTGAGGACCTGAGTTCAAGTTCCTGGTCCCCAAGTGCGGGGGGAAAACTTTATGAACATGAAGCAGTACTACAAGTCTCTCTCCTTCTCTCTACTTCTCTCTCGCTCTTTATCTTTCTTTCTCTCTCTCTCTCTCTCTCTCTCACACACACACACACACACACACACACACACACACACACCATGAAACAGGGCTATTGACCACTGAATTAATCAAAGCACTATATTTAAAGGGCAATCTGACATCTCTAGCAATGCACCATCTCATTGGAGCACCATAGTGGCTACTATTTCTAGTCTGTGGTATCTACGGAAAGATCAGTAGCTGAGGTTTATACTTGAATTAAGGCATCCATTCCCATTTACCGTGAGATGTCAGCTCCTAATAAGCTGGGCCATGGCTTCATAATGCTGTAGGCAGACCTAAATGTTTTTCCATATATGCTGACTCCACTAGGGTTCATTATCATCCACCACTGGTTTTTCATAATTCTACCATAGGATTAATCCTTTTAGCACAATTCAATTCTCTATGGCTGCTGTGGTTTGTTCCTGTTTCTGTCCAGCTAGTGTCAGTACTGAGTTGACTACTGACTGAGATTCATGTGTAGCATCGGGAAGACCTACATGTTCTCTTGGGTAAGTAGTAAAGCTAAAGTCCCCCTTAAAGGGGGGACCCCGGCAGGATCCTGAAGTCACTCTAGAGAACAAAGTGATCTGAAGTTGATTAAATTAAGTTAGGTGAAGATAATAACTCTCAGTTATTGCTTGCAGGAACTGAAATTTCAGGATCAGAAGATGGCTCCCCTGCTAGATGCCACACGGGAATGCCCAAGGTCCATTACCTCATTCTGTCTTAGTTTTCTCTTTTAGCCGCTAGTATACTCAGTGCCTGCATGACTCTACTGTTCCTGGTGCCCCTTTTTTTTTTCCACAGAAAGTGAGAGACAGAGATGAAGGGGGAGAGGGAAAGAAAGAAGGAGAAACATCTACAGCACTACTTCACCACTTGTGAAGCTTTCCCCTTGTAGGTGAGGTCCAGGGCTTTGAAACCAGGTCCTCACACAGGGCAATGTGGATGCTCTCCTGGTGGACCCAGCATCCACCCCCCCCTCTCTGTCCATCTGAAATTTGAAAAATTTATCGAAGACCCAAGAGCAGTGAAAATTACGCAGACATATGAGGCCCTATAGTTCTGGCTTATAGTGGTGTGGGGGGATTGAACCTGGGACTTTGGAGCCTCAGGCACAGAAGTCTTTTGCATAACTAATATGCTGTTCCCCCACCAGATCAATTCCTGAAGCTCCCACTCTGCCAATTCCAAGATGCCACATCTGTTGCAAGTACTTTAGGAAACAGTTTGGTGCTGGTGGCAAGCTTACATATCTGTAGGCCAGCCAGTAATTCTACTTTTTAGTCACCATGGAGCAGTGATTCTCAACTAGAATAAGACTACCACTCCAGTAGCATTTGGGAAAGCTTGGAGACAGTTTTGGTTTCACAGCAAGGGAGTGACACTGGCACCTAGTGGGTAAAAGCCATCGATGCTACTAAATTTGTATTTTACAGATACCACCAACCCTTGCCCTGTTCACACACCTGTAACAAAGAATTATTTGGGCCCAAAATGTCAACATTACCAAGGCTGAGAAACCCCTACCTAAAGTAATGAATGCTCATGTGTATAAGAAAAAATGCTTGTAGCTGCTGTGTTTATGAAAATTGTGAACAGGATATGATTCAAACAGCCCAAAAACTTGTCAAGAGTGGGACGGATATTGTCTTGTATATACACTTAATGGCATGTTTTATGGCAATGAAAATGAGCATTATATTAAAAAGTACAAAAGCAATTTCCATAAATATCAGGATAGTGTTCACTTGGAAAAATAAGGAATTAAAATTGGGAAAGAACACTTGAGATTTTATAGAGTTTTCTAGCAATTTCTTTTGCTTAAACTGGGGGGTTTATATAGGTGTTCACTTTAAAAAAAACTGTCTAGCAGTTTCTCAATTTCATTTTATTGAATATTCCATTGTAGGGGCCAGGCAGTAGCAGTGGGTTAAGCACACATGGCACGAAGTGCAAGAACTGATGCAAGGACCCCAGTTTGAGCCCCTGGGTCCCCACCTGCAGGAGGATCACTTCACAAGCAGTGAGGCAGGTCTACAGGTGTCTTTCTGTCTTCCCCTCCTCTCTCAATATCTCTCTATCCTACCCAACAACAATGGCAACAACAAGCGCAACAACATGGGCAACAAAATGGGAAAAATGACATCCAAGAGCCGTGGATTTGTAGTGCAGCAATAACCCTAGAGGAAAAAAAAAAATTCCATTGTAACATTGATCTCAAAAAAAAAAAAAGTCAGTTTCTAGCCAGGGCCGCCATCTGTGTGGAGTTTGCATGTCATTTTTGTGTCTGTGTGGGTTTTCCTTGGGAATTCTGGTTTCCTCCCACTTTCAATCAATGTGCATTCTAGGTTCATTGGCTTAAGTGGTCTGTGTGTGTGTGTGTGTGTGTGTGTTTATGGATTGATGATGTAAGGACATCCTGTCCAGGGTTGACTCTGACCTTGCCCTTGAGGCCTAATGACCCACCATTCAGAGATGGAATGAGTGAGTAGGAAAATCAACGAAGCAGGAGGTGGCGGGGAGGCAGTGGTGCACCTGGTTAAGCACACACACTACAGTGTGCAAGGATCCAGGTTCAAGCCCCTGATCCCCACCTGCAGAGGGAAAGCTTCACAAGTGGTGAAACAGGGATGCAGGTGTCTCTCTGTCTCTCTTCCTCTTTACCTTCTCTGCCTCTCTCAATTTCTCTCTGTCTCTATACAATAAATAAAAATGTAATAAAAAAGGAAAATAAATGAAGGGGACCAGGTAGATAGATAGCATAACAGTTATGCAAAAGACTTACATGTTTGAGGCACTGGGGTCTCAGGTTCAGTCCTAGATACTACTGTAAAAAAAAAGAATTAAAAGAAAAGAGGGGGTCAGGCTGTAGCACAGCGGATTAAGCACACATGGTGCAAAACTCAGGACTGGCATAAGGATTCTGGTTCCACCCCCCAGCTCCCCATTTGCAGGGGAGTCGCTTCACAAGCGGTAAAGCAGGTCTGCAGGTGTCTATCTTTCTCTCCCCATCTTTGTCTTCCCCTTCCCTCTCCATTTCTCTCTGTCCTATCCAGCAACAATGACAATAATAATAGTAACAACAACAACAATAAACAACAAGGGCAACAAAAGGGAAAAATGGCCTCCAGGAGCAGTGGATTCATAGTGCAGGCATTGAGCCCCAGTGATAACTCTGGAGGCAAAAAAGAGAGAGAGAGTAGTAAGAAAATTTTATCGGACAGGGGTAGATAGCATAATGTTTATGTAAATAGACTGTCATGCCTGATGCTTCGAAGCGAAGTCCCAGGTTCAATCCCCTGCACCACCATAAACCACAGCTGATCAGTGCTCTGGTAAAAAAATTAAAAAAAAAAAGAAAATTGTATCAAAAGTTTTATTTGGGCATTTTAAATTTGAAATATCTATTAGACATTCAAGAGAAGTTGTTATATTGACTGTTGAATCTGCCTCTTCTTCACAAAGTAAATGGTTTGGATTGGAAGCTATCTAATGCCCTTTTCAACCATGTTAAAAAGATTCAACTGAGACAACCCCACCAATGTGTCCTGGAGCTCCGCTTCCCCAGATCCCTGCCCCACTAGGGAGAGAGACAGGCTGGGAGTATGGCTCGACCAGTCAACGGCCATGTTCAGCAGGGAAGCAATTATAGAAGCCAGACCTTCCACCTTCTGCATCCCACAATGACCCTGGGTCCATGCTCCCAGAGGGATAAGGAATAGGAAAGCTATCAGGGGAGGGGATGGGATACGGGGTTCTGGTGTTGGAACTGTGTGGAATTGTACCCCTCTTATCCTATGGTTTTTGTCAATGTTTCAAACATTCAACTGGGGACGGTGGCACAACAGTAGAGTAGAGGTCTTGGATGCAAGAGGTCCCAGGTTTCATCTAGCATCACCGATGGCCTGAACTGAGTGGTGTGCTACTACTAGTAGTAGTAAAATTCCAACAGGTTCTGGTTGACCTAATACAGTAGAATATACACACACAAATGCTATTTCATGTGTTGTCATGCATGGATAAATTGGAAAAAAGAAGTAGATTATTATACGTTTGTATGGTTCGCTTCCATTTTCAAAGACTATGATATCTATTTTATTAGAGACTTGGAAGCAGACAGATTAGAATATAAGGAGTGGTTACCTCAAGTGCTAGAAATTAGTGTGGTTTTATTCTTTTTAGCTAGTGATGACATTACTTTAGATTGTCTTCAGTCATCATCTATTTACCTGTGTGACCGGTTCCTTAAGTAAGGAAAAGTCACAGAGATCACGGCCAGCTGGCCTATGTCAAGTGAAGGAAGCCAAGGTGAGGAACATACACAGGGACCAGACACGTAAAGCAAAGGAGGCCGCCCCCCAAGACCCGAGGTGGGGGCGGAGGGAGATGACCAAAGGGCACCGCCCCCGAGCGTCACGTGCTCACTGACCGCCAATGGCCTCCTCGGAGCCCACCTTGGGGAAGGGGCGGGGCGCCCAGCTGGCGTCACCAGGACAACGGGCGTTGCCAGCGCCTTGTGACTCCGGGCTGTGGGCGCGTTCGCCGCTCTCCGGCCATGGTGAGTCTGGGGCCCGTGCCCGCCGGGACGCTCCACCTATTCCCGCCGGGTGTGCGGCCCCCCTCGGCCGCCCGCTGGGTTCGGCGGGTGGTGCCCGGGTGTCGGAGAGGCCGGGCCGCGGCCTGCGGGGTCGCGGGGCCAGGCAGGGCAGGGCAGGGCAGGGCATGGCAGGGCAGGGCTGGGCGGGCCCAGGGGAGGGGGCCCTGGGGGACTCGGGACGCCCATCTGCCCGGGGGCCACGGTGGCGCGGCGGCTTTCTGCGAGCTGAAGGTCGGGGCGCTGCGGAACCCCCTTTCCCGGGGGCCGCCGGACGGCGTGACGCCCTTTGGCTCCGGAGCGCCTGGGAAGCCACCTAGAGAGGGCGTGGTTTAAAAAATAAAAATATCACCAGTATGCACGTTAGCTCTGCCTGCCGGACCGTGTGCTTCCTGTCTCGTTTCTGTGCAATTATATAAAAAGAATACATAATAAACGATTCTTCCAAATTCATCATTCTGACCGAGTTTTGTTTAGTACGTGGACGTTTTAATTTATGGTTTCAATTTGTGTTTTTTGGTTTTTTTAATGGGGACATCAGGCTGGATTTTTTCTTCTTCTTCTTCCTGAGTGCAGCACCTTCACTAAGGGGTTTCACAGTCCAGTGCAAGTGGCTTAAATCATCACGACTTTATTCGTGAGAGGCTGGGTGCAGCTCCACCTGGCACTCTAGGCTAGCTTTTGAAACCTGACTTGAAGACTCTGCTGAGGGGTTGACTTGAATAGGCAGGTTTCAGGAAATTGCCGGTCGAAGGTGTGACTTCTGAGGTCTCCAATGGATGCAAGAGAACACAAGGCGGGGAGACAGTGTTAATGGTTGTGCAGAATTGACACCTGAGGCTCTGAGGTCCCAGGTTCAGTCCCAGGCGTGTTATCAAGAGCGGAGCGGTGCTCTAGTTAAGAAAAAGAAAAAAAGAACAGAGGAGCTGGACTCTACTTGAGGGGGGCGGGTTACACTTGGATATAAAATATTTTGAGAGACGGTGGGGTTGAATCATAGAGAAATGCCTGGTTTTAAGAAAGCTGTGGGGTTTTGTTTGTTTTTTTTGTAACCATCAATAATTGCAGGAATTAGTGGGAATGCTGATAAGCTGGAAAGACCACTTGGCCTTCTGGATCCCTGAAGATTTGAACTCCTGGCTGGCTTTGTCTTTTTTTTTTTTTTTTGCTCTGGAGAGAGGCTTGGTAGGAGGAGAAGGCGGATGGTCTGTATTTGTCATTAACTCTAGAAAACATCTGCCAGGTTTTGGGCTTCTGGATCACAGAAAAAGAACACACACAAAAAGCATTCTCATTTTTATTTTTTGTATGTTTATTTTTAAAATCTGGAACATTTTGAAGTGACAAATTAATAGTGTTGACAAGAGTTTCACCAATAAATGAAAGTTACAAACATTAAGAGTTTAACTTCTGTCAAGAAAAAAAGAAAGAGAGAGAAAGGAAGCATATTCAGGAATTCAGCTTTCACAGCTCTCTGACCATGTCTATTGTCGATTTCTATTTTTTTTCACCCTCCCCCACAATCCTGACAACCTACAGCTGATTTCCTATTTCTACTTTTAATTTTAGTTGTCCTAAAGCAGAAGTGTTTTATTATACATTTGGACTAATGCTTACTTTGCCTCAGTTAGAAGTAGTTTGCCTTCCATGTTATCAGAGTTAAGCAGTAAATTTATGGATGATGGTTCATTGAGTGATAGACTGATGTCTGGGCTGCAAGGCCAAGTGGAGCATGCCTGGTACAGGAGGGGGGGATGAAGAGTCTGCCTGTGTGATGCTCCAAACGGAAGTCACGTATTTATTTATTGATTACTATACTTATTTATTTTTACCAGAGCACTGCTCAGCTCTGGTCTATGGTGGTGCAAAGGGATGGACCCTGGGACTTTGGAGCCTCTGGCATGAGAGTCTCTTTGTATAACCATTATGCTATCTACCCCCACACTGAAGTCACGTGTTTACAACATAACATCATTCATTATCACACTTGAATCTTGAATAATAACAACGTTGAATTATGAAAGTGAATTATTGGGTTTCGGAAAAGTCATGACACATTTTTGAATAGAAAAATACGTCACAGCTTTTCCAACAACCCAGTACAACAGTACACTTGACTCTAAACTGCTATGGCAGTGGAGCAATATTACACAAATTTTGGAACTCTGCTTAGTTCTTTTTTATTTTATTTACTTACTATTGGATAGAGGCAGAAATTGAGAGGGCTGGGGGTAATAGCAAGGGAAAGAGACACCGGCGGCCCTGTTTCACCACTTGTGAAACTTTCCCCCTACAGGTGGGGACCAGGGACTTGAACCTGGGTCTTTGCACACTATAGTGTGTGTGCTTACAGGTGCGCCATCACCTGGTCCCTGCTTCGTTATTTCTCAGTGAACATTTCTGCTGGTTCCTGTTGTCTGCAGCAATAAGATTTATCGTGTACATTTTGTATGTGGCACATTTTTATAAGCACTTTAGCCATCTGAACAGCCCTGGGTTCTTTTTAAAATGTTTACATGATTTTTCTTTAATTGACAGAGACAGAAATTAGGGAGGAAGAGAGAGAAAAAGGGAGTGAGAGTGAGACCTGCAGCACTGTCTCACCACTTACAAAGCTCCACCTCACCCATGGAAGGTGGGGTCTGGGGGCTTGAACCCAGGTCCTTGCAAATGGTAATGTACGTACTCTATCAGATGTGCCACTGCCTGGCCTTCAACAACTCTGTGAGGAAAATGCCATTTCCTCATTTAGAGCCCATCTCAGAACTTGCTTAGGTAAATTGGATAATACTGTAATGGTTAGTGTATCATGTGAGTCCTCAATTTAATTGACATTCATATGGTAGGACATCAGTTTTCGTAATTGGATTTTAATGTTACTGAACACATATGAATGCTTTTGTTCCTGTCACTGGTATAGAGTCTATGAAACAGTGTAGGAACTTAACCTCTGTCTTCCCCATCGCCTTACAAAGATGAAATGGAATGAGGAGTTAATGGAGACAGATTATTGGATTAGTGCTCATGCTCACAGTGATATTGCAAAGATCTGTCAGTTTGTTTTCAAGAATTGAAATGTATTGTTTGCAAAATAGACCAGTGTGTTATGTAAATGCATTTAGATTTGGAGGGTTAAACTTTAAAAATATGTTATTTTTCTGTGATATTTCTTAGTAGTAATTTTCCATATATTTTATTTTAGATTCAAAGTTTCTCAAAAACAGAATCAAATAATTGTTTAATATCTAGTTCAAATGAATCAGAATATATATTGGGATACCTACTAGCAAGTTTTGATTATTGCTCAATATGTTAGCTTGTAAGGCAGATATATATATATATATATTATGTCAATATATATATATGTCAATATATATATTATATATATATATATATATATAAAATGACATTTTCCCATTTTAATTCATTCACTTAAACTTTTCCCCTATTTTGGTTCTTCCCTTTTGTGCTCAGGACTTCTTGGAGGTGTTGAGTTGCATAAGGAAGGAGCAACTTGACAATAAACTATACTCAAGGTTTACACACACTTTTGGTCTCTGATAGCATGGTTTAGTTAAGAGAACTTATGTAATGAGTATTTTATATAACGATCAGTGTTAATATGTCATGATAAGAGGTTTCTCTGTGTTCATTTCCTACTCTTGATAATACTGGTCTCGTATCTGTACTGGCTGTGGGTAGAGCCCAGTTTTTAGTAACTGGACACTTTTCATAATAAAGCCTTTCTACTGCCTGGTTTGGTACTAATCACCTTACACATGTTTCATTGAATCCTTCCAACCCCCTCATGAGATTGACATCATTATACCTACTTAATAGGCCCAGTTTGATTCGCCATTTTGTCGAAGATCACATAATTGGTAAGTGGCAAAGGCAGAATTTAAAATCATCCAATATCTTTAAAAACTTTTCATCTAGGGGCTGAGCAGTGGGTTAAGCATACATGATACAAAGTGCATCGACTGGCAAAAGGATCCCGATTTAGGTCCCAGTTTGAGCCCCTGGCTCCCCACCTGCAGGGGGTTGTTTCACACACTTGTGAGGCAGGTCTGCAGGTGTCTGTCTTTCTCTCCTCTCTATCTTCCTTCCACTCTCAATTTCTCTCTGTCCTATCCAATAAAATGGCAAAAATGGCCACCAGGAGCAATGGATTTGTACTGCTAGCACCGACCCTAGGCGATAACCCAGGAGGCTGGGAAAAAAAATTCATCTTAACCATTATACCATAACTTCTTTTCAAACTAGACTGTGCTCTGTGATTAGCATGATTGCACTATACAAAAATTACAAATCTCAGTAAGCAACTGAGCCAGTAGGACTTTTTTTTTTTTTAATTTTATCACACATTGTTGAGATACCTGATGACATCCTAACAGGCCTGTAGTTTTTTTTTTTTTTTTTTTAATTCTTTCTGCCAGTGCAAGTTGAGAAGTGGACAGCATGATTGGGCTACATTGTCACCTCTACCTTCCCTGCCTCAGTTCCCCGCACACCTCCCTCTGTAGTGTGCCAGTCACTGTCATTTCCAACAGTGGTATGGCTATGGGAGGGATGGAGCTTACGAGGGAAGCAGTTGGGGAAAGTCTTTGAGAAAGGTTTTTCTGGAATCAGAATCAAGGCTCAAACCTACCCTTCTTAGTTTTCAGTGCTGCACATGTATCTGGGTCTTAAACTTTCTGCCTGATGGTTTTTCCATATTTAGTGTCTGTTTTTATATGCCAGTCACTGATGGGCAGTGGGTACCTACAGGTGAGTGAGACAGGCAAGTCTCTCTGCCTCTGTGGGGCTTATCTACCAGTGGCAGGAAGACAGATAAGGTGATAAAGAGTGTTTTAGGGAAATAGAGAGCTGAGTAGAAGAGAAAGTAAGTTTGGGGACAGAGCAGGAGAGTAGATGAGAGAAAAATTGTTTTTTTTGTTTTTTTTTTTTGCCTCCAGGGTTATTGCCAGGACTCGGTGCCTGCACCACGAATCCACTGCTCCTATAGGCCATTTTTTTTACCTTTTTTTTACCCTGGTTGTTCTACCATTCTTGTGGTTATTATTATCATTGTTATTGATGCCATTGTTGTTGGATAGGACAGAGAGAAATGGAGAGAGGAGGGGAAGACAGAGAGGGGGAGAGAAAGACAGACACCTGCAGACCTGCTTCACCGCCTGTGAAGCGACTCCCCTGCAGGTGGGGAGCCGGGGGCTGGAACCGGGATCCTCACACCGGTCCTGGCACTTTGCGCCACGTGCGCTTAACCCACTGCGCCACCGCCCAACACCCCCCCAAAAAATTGCTTTTAAAGTAGAAAGTGAAAAAGCCTCTCTGATAAGTGACAGTAAGCAGAGGGTATGTTACAGGAAGGCCTGGAGAAAGACCCTTTCAGGAGAAAAGCCAAGTGCAAAGGTGGCATGTCAAGAACATGTGTTGGAGGAGCAGCAAGGAAAACTAACTGGATGGGATGAGGCCACCATCACTGTGGAAACCAAACCACTCTAAAGCCCTTGCCTTTTCTCTTCTCTCTTCTTTTTCTCCTCCTTCTCCTCCTCCTCCTCCTCCTCCTCCTCCTCCTCCTTCTCCTTCTCCTTCTTCTTCTTCGAAAGGACTAGAAGAGTTTACAAAGAGAAATGACGTAATGAGTGCCCTTTCACAAAAGGATCATTATTCCATACCAGGTGAAGCATGCATGTGGGCTATGAGAGAGAGAGAGACAGTAACAAGGGGGCAGGTGGTGGCGCACACATGACCGTGCACAAGGGTCCAGGTTCAAGCCCCTGGTCCTCTCCTCCAGGGAGAAAGCTTCACGAGTGATGAAGCAGTGTTGCAGGTGGCTCTCATTTTCTCTTCCTTCCTATCTCACATTCCCTTCTCAATATCTTTGCTAACAAATAAAAGGGAAAAAAGGGGGCCACAGTGAGCAGTGGGTTTGTTGTGTAGGCACGGAGCCCCAGAAGTAATCCTGGTGGCAATAAAAAATAATAATGAGGGGAGTTGGGCGTTAGCGCAGCGGGTTAAGCGCAGGTGGCACAAAGCGCAAGGACCTGCCTAAGGATCCCTGTTCGAGCTCCTGGCTCCCCACCTACAGGAGAGTCGCTTCACAGGCAATGAAGCAGGTCTGCAGGTGTCTATCTTTCTCTCCCCCTCTCTGTCTTCCCCTCCTCTCTCCATTTCTCTCTGTCCTATACAACGACAACAACAATAATAATGACCACAACAATGATTTTTAAAAAGGGCAACAAAAGGGGGAAGAAAATGGTCTCCAGGAGCAGTGGATTTGTGGTGCAGGCACCGAGCCCCGGCAATAACCCTGGAGGCAATAATAATAATGATGATGATAACAACAACAATAATAAATAAGACAGAAACAGGCGACCAGATAGGACATTGTTGCAGTAATCCCTAGGATTAACTGATAAATTGGTGTTGAATCTAAAAGCGAAAAAAGTCAGGATAGTTTCAGTGTTTGAGCCTGAGCAAGGAGGAGGAGGATATATATTTTTTATTATTATTTAGTTGAGAACTGGCGAAATAAGTTCAGGTAGGAATGAAGAAAGCAGGAGTTGGTTTGGACCTGATAAATTTAGACATTTAAAATCTAAAGATGTCGGGAGTCGGGTGGTAGCGCAGTGAGTTAAGCAAACGTGGCGAGAAAGTGAACATGCCGCAAGGACCAGCCTAAGGATCCCGGTTCGATCCCCACCTGCAGGGGAGTCGCTTCACAGGCGGTGAGGCAGGTCTGCAGGTGTCTGTCTTTCTCTCCCCCTCTCTGTCTACCCTCCTCTCTCCATTTCTCTCTGTCCTATCCAACAACAATAAAAAACAACAAGGGCAACAAAAGGGAAAATAAATAAATATATTTTAAAAATCTAAAGATGTCTAAAGACCCATTTATGCTTTAGAAACAGTATAATAGTATGCATTTTAAAAACACAGACTTCGGGGGGTTGGGTGGTGGCGCAGTGGGTTAAGCGGAGGTGGCACGAAGCGCCAAGGACCGGCGTGAGGATCCCGGTTTGAGCCCGGGCTCCCGCCTGTAGGGGAGTCGCTTCACAGGCGGTGAAGCAGGTCTGCAGGTGTCTATCTTTCTCTCCCCTTCTCTGTCTTCTCTTCTTCTCTCCATTTCTCTCTGTCCTGTCCAACAACAACGACATCAATAACTATAATAATAATAACCACAACAATGATAAAACAACCAGGGTAACAAAAGGGAAAAAATGCCCTCCAGGAGCAGTGGGTTCGTGGTGCAGGCACTGATGCCTGGCAATAACCCTGGAGGCACAAACAAAAGAAAACAAACAAACAAAAAAACCCAAAAAACACAGACTTCACTGAATCTTAGAATATCATATTTGAAAGACACTTTTGAGTTTCTCTAGTACAGTCCTTTCATTTTAAAAACTGGAAGTATTATGAATTAAGTGACTTGCCGGAGTCAAATAACCTTTGCTACCTTTTGTGCAGTATAAAGAGCTGTAAACATGGAACTAGGAGATTAGTTAATTATTTATTAGACCAGAGCTCTGCTCACTTCTGGCATATGGTGTTACCAGGGATTGAATGTGGAAATTTTCAGGCCTCTGGCATGCAAGTATGGTATAATTACTCTTTCAATCTCCCTAACCCCAGGAGATGAATTCAAATTGAAGTTTTTTTAATTTAACCATATACAGGACATTGATCTACTTGAAGTCTGTTTTTACTCTATTAGATTAATAAAGACTTCAACTAGGGGCCAGGTAGTGGCACACCTGATTAAGCACACACATTACAGTGCTCAAGGATCCAGGTTAAAGCCCACCTGCAGGGGGAAAGCTTCACAAGTGATGAAGTTGGGCTGCAGGTGTCTGTATCTCTCCCTCTATATCTCCCCCTTTCCTCTCAGTTTTCCTCTGTCTATCCAATAGTAAATAAATAATATTTTTAAAAAGACTTCAACTATCATGATATTATAAACCAACATTTAATAAAATCTTAATTGTTAATAAGCTATAGTCATATAATTATAAGAAAAAAGCTTCTATTTGTTGTTGTTAGGATGGTGAAAGTTGACTATTGTTGTTTATATCCTAACAGAAAAGCTGGGGTAAATGAGGAGGTGATTCAGTGAGGAGAGTGTATATTGTGCACATGTGAGTCTTTGGGTCCTTTGAAAGATTTATATTTGTGAGAGGACTAAAGGATTCCTCAGCTCTGGCATATGATGATACCAAGGATTGAACCTGGGATCTCTGTTCTTGGTATAGTATATGGTGGAGTGGTGCTCTGGTTTTGGGTCTCTTTCTCATAAACTAATCACTTAAAAAAGAGAAAGGGGAAGAGTCGGGCGGTAGCACAGTGGGTTAAGTGCATGTGGCGTGAAGCACAAGGACTGGTTCGAGCCCCCAGCTCCCCACTTACAGGTGAGTCACTTCACAGGCGGTGAAGCAGGTCTGCAGGTGTCACTCTCTCCCCCTCTCTGTCTTCCCCTCTTCTGTCTATTTCTCTCTATCCTAACTAACAATGATGACATCAATAACAACAAAATAACAGCTACAACAACAATAAAAAACAAGGGCAACAAAAGGAAAAATAAATAAATATAAAAAAATTAAAGAAAAAGAAAAGGGGAACGGGGTGGCACACCCAGTAGTGTGTACATGTTACAATTCTCAAGGAACTGGCTTCAAGCCCCCAGTCCCCATCTGCAAGGGAGAGGAGCTTCACAGTCAGTGACGCAGTGTTGCTAGTGTCCCTACCTACCTACCTACCTATCTATCTGTCTGTCTATCTGTCTGTCTGTCTGTCTGTCTGTCTGTCTTTCTATCTACCTACCTACCTACCTACCTACCTACCTATCTATCTACCTACCTACCTACCTATCTACCTATCTATTTACCTACCTATCTATCTATCTACCTATCTACCTACCTACCTATCTACCTACCTACCTACCTACCTACCTATCTATCTACCTACCTACCTACCTATCTACCTATTTACCTACCTATCTATCTATCTACCTATCTATCTACCTACCTACCTATCTACCTACCTACCTACCTACCTATCTATCTATCTACCTACCTACCTACCTACCTATCTACCTACCTACCTATCTACCTATCTATCTATCTACCTACCTACCTACCTACCTACCTACCTACTTATCTACCTACCTATCTATCGACCGACCGACCGACCGACCGACCGACCTACCTACCTATCTCCCCCACCCCTTGATTTCTCTATTCGATAAATAAAATATTTTAATAAGAGAGAAAAGAATGGAGAAACTTGAAGGTCATAGTTCTTTAAAACAAATCAACCAAGAGTCATGGACTCAAAGAAATCTAAATGAATTAAAATCCCGAAAGTAGTAACTTCATCCCAGACAATAAGACACATAGATACTCTGACCCTGCTGGAGGAAGAATCTGCTATTGATAGGCAAAGAGAGCTCAACCAAGCTTTTAATGGCTAAATGAGTTGTGTGTGTGTGTGTGTGTGTGTGATTACTTACCTTTCTTTAAATCTTTTTATTGGGGGATTAATGTTTTGCACTTGACAGTAAATACAATAGTTTGTGCATACATAACACCTTCCAGTTTTTCACATAACAATACAATTGAGATTCCATGAAGTCTGTGGATTGTCTGGAAATGTTGCTGACTGGGTTCTGTTAAATCTTCCAGCTCATGGACACAGGATAGCCCCCTGTTGGTTTAACTTAATTTCTCTCAACAGAGTTATATACATGTCTTCAATACCTAAGTCTTGCACTCCTTAGTTAAATTTATTCCTAAGTATCTTATTCTTTTTTGATGCTGCTGTAAATGAGTTTCTTAGTTTCATTTTCAGGTTAACTGCCAATGTACGGAAACACAGTCTGTTTTATGTAAATATGTTGTATATATGTAATAAAAATCAACCTTGCTGAGAAAAGTTTAATAAGAGTTTAGTCCTGTGGTCCAGGAGGTGGCACAGTGGTAAAGCATTGGACTCTCAAGCATGAGGTCGTGAGTTCGATCCCTGGCAGCACATGTGCCAGAGTGATGTCTGGTTCTTTCTCTCTCCTCCTATCTTTCTCATTAATAAATAAAAAATCTTTAAAAAAGAGTTTAGTCCTAAAAGAGTTTTTAGAATGTTTTATATATAAGATAACTTATTCATAAATAGAAGTGGCTTTAACTCTTCCTTTCTTGGTGTTTTGTTTTGTTTTTCTTTTCGTTTTTTCTTGTCACCAGGATTATCACTGGGCTCAGTACATATATAACTCCACTGCTTCCTGTGGTCAGTCTTTTTTTTTTTTTTTCTCCTTCTTTTCTTTCTTTCATTCGTTGTTTCTTCTAGAAAGAGGGGAAGAGAGACACCATAGCACTATTCCTACCACTTGTGAATCCTCCCTCTGCAGGTGTTCCCCTATGGGGGCCTATGTGCAGGCTACGAGGTGCACCAATTCCAGGTCCCCACATCTTCCTTTCTAGCCAGGTTGCCTTTTTTGTTTGTTTCATTGTTGAGAGCCTTGACTGAAACCATTACAGAGTAGCACACAAACACCTATGTGCTGCCATTTTTATGAAATGGCGATCGAATGTAAGCTCTTTCCATACCCATCTGCACTGCAGTGTGGTAGCTTCATGAAACCAGTATTATCATATTTGTAGGAGAGTAATTGCAATTATTCTGACCTAAAAATCATGTAACATTCATTTTTTTAATTGATTGAAGAATACATTAACAGTTTCCTTTTTTGTTCCTTCAGGTTTTCTCAAATAATGATGAAGGCCTTATTAACAAAAAGTTACCGAAAGAACTTCTCTTAAGGTAAGTGTAAATAAACACAAGATAAAGAATTCAGATTTGCTTCAGTCATCAAATTCCTAGATTATCTTCTTTCTCACTGTCAGTCCATAGCATAGAAAACCAGACAGAATTAGCCTAACTGACTTTTTGTTTTTGTTTTATAGAATGCTGTTCAGCTTGTTGTTAAATTTTACTTGGTCTAATCCAGAATGTACTAAGTATGTACATAGCATTGGTCTGGATTCTTTTTGTAATGTGGTAAGTATTGTAATAATCTTCAGTAGCTGCCATTGCTTTGGTATCAGTAGATAATCTCAATTTTGTACCTTGAGGAAAGACTTATGTTAAGGTTGCGAGCTACTGAAATCATAGACACTTAGATGTCTTCTGGCAAGTCAGTTTTAAAATAAGTACATTTCTGGTGGTCTTAGCACTTAACATTGGCATAAGTGCAACTACCTTTTATGGGAATATGTACTGATAGGTCTGTGGGATTTTTTAGTTATATAACATTACAGTACTATTTATTTTTATTATACAATAGCAATAGTATTGCCCTTTATTTCTTACATCAATATACAATGAATATGCAATTGTCACTTTGTCAACTAAAGCTGCTAACCAACTGAACTGGTAGAAACTGCAGTTTTCTTTTGTACTCTGCATCCATCAAAGAAATCTTCCTTTAATTTTGTTTTTAATTTTGGGGGAGGGATCCTGTCTGGAGTTTCACTGCTTCAGACAGAGAAGCAAAGAGAGAAAAGGATA
Organism: Erinaceus europaeus; assembly: GCF_950295315.1. NCBI lineage: Eukaryota > Metazoa > Chordata > Mammalia > Eulipotyphla > Erinaceidae > Erinaceus > Erinaceus europaeus. Next base: position 22,404,278 of record NC_080182.1, read on the forward strand.
GAACCCATAGCAAGGTGGCAGCTCCTTCAGTGTCTTGGGGTCTAGGCTCAAACCCAGGTTGTGCACATGACAAAGCGACACATTACCCAACTGAGCTATTTTTTCCAGTCCCTAATTTTAGCCTAGGGATTTTGATTACTTACTAATATTTACTACATGTATACTTGCTAATATTTGAATGGCACTTTCCAAGCTCTTTCTCATCTCAGCAGTGTTTCATGAAATAGGCTTTTAGGCTAAATAAGTATAGGAAACACTGGATTCACAGCTTCACTTTATCACATGACTTCTCAGAGCCTTAATAGAGCAGTATGCATTGTGATGTATACTGGTAGCTAGGGCACTTCAGACTTACTAACCTTGTCATTCATTTACTATTGGTGGAAAATTCTGGTAAGATGTAAGACACTGACTAGAAGACTACATTTCCTGGCAGTGCTAAACCTCATTTCAACACCTGGGCAATAAGTTTGAATGTGACTTTCATTTACATTTTGGGATTCACCACAATCACTCTACAAATGTCACAGATTGCACACGTTTGCTGTCCTTAGGATGTTAGACTTTTTTGTTGTTGTTGTTGAGTTAGAAACACAGTAAGAATTTAACTTTTTTTGTGGTGGTCATATTTCAGGGGTGTGAGAAGTATGCCATCTGGCATCATGTGGTAAATAGTTTTGTCATGAATTCAACTCACCCTGTAAATAAAGAAAATTAATTCATGAAAAGATCATATGAAAAAATGTAGTAGCTATATTTAGATAAAAGGATATTCTTTAAATAAATTAATATTTTTTAAAAAGGATCTTCTTGTAGCTGGTAGTGCATCTGAAAGAACACGTTTCTTTTTTTTATTTTATTTATTTGTTTTTTAATTTTTGAGAGAAATGCAGAAAGACGCAGAAACACCAGACACTGCTCAGCTCTGGCTTATGGGGGTTCAGGGGATTGAACCTGGGACATTAGAGCCTCAGGCGTGAGAGTCTGTCTGCATAACCATTATGCTATCTACTCTCCATGTTTCTTTTTTTATCTGTTTACTATTGGACAGAGACAGAGAGATGTTGAGAGAGGAGGAGATAGGGAAAGAAACAGAGAGACACCTGTAGCCCTGCTCACCACTTGTGAAGCATTCCCCCTGCAGGTGGGGACCAGGGGCTTAAACCTGGCTCCATGTGCACCATAATGTGTGCGCTTAACCAGGTGTGCTGCCGCCTGGTCCCCATAAGAACATACATGTTACAGTGTTCAAAGACCTGGCTTCAAATCCCTAGACTCCACCTATAGTAGAAAAGGTCATAAATAGTGGAGCAGTACTGCAGATCTCTCTCTCTCTCTCTCTTTTTTCTCTCTCTCTCTCTCCCTCTCTCTCTCTTCCCTCTTGTTTTCTGTCTCAAAGAAATCAATAAAATATTAAGGAAGGGGGATAGGATATAGAGTTCTGGTGGTAGGCATTTTAACCCTCTCATCCTATGGTCTTGTATTTCCATTTTATAAGTAAAAGTTAAAAATATATATACATTAAGGATGGAATTTGGAAGTAGTAACAGGTGTAGGTGTGGCTTAGGAAGAAAAGGCAGGGATATAGGAAAAAAGGGCAAATATATATAATTATAGGTAGATAGTTATAGAAATAATAGTCAACCCATATCCGTAACCTTGGAAAAACTGTTGCAGTTTCCAATGTAGAGAATGGGGACACAGAACTCTGGTGGTGGGAACGGTGTAGAATTATGCCCCTGTTATCTCATAATTTTATAAATAAGTATTAAATCACCAATTAAAAAGAGGAAACTATTTTTAAATGTCTCTTATTTTTTGCAGAATCACTATGCTATCTCCCCAGCCCAAATGTCTCTTATTTTTTAAATATTTATTTATTCCCTTTTGTTGCCCTTGTTGTTTTATTATTGTAGTTATTATTGATGTCACTGTTGTTAGGACAGAGAGAAATGGAGAGAGGAGGGGAAGACAGAGAAGGGGAGAGAAAGATAGACACCTGTAGACCTGCTTCACCGCTTGTGAAGCGACTCCCCTGCAGGTGGGGAGCCGGGGGCTCAAACTGGGATCCTTACACCAGTCCTTGTGCTTTGTACCACATGTGCTTAACCCATTGCGCTACCGCCTGACTCCCAAATGTTTCTTATTTTAAAAAAGGATATTCTTTCTTAGCTTTGACCTTTTAAAAAAAAGGATGTATTTATTTATAACAGAGAGAGGGGAAAAGAACCAGAGGACCACTCTGGCACATAGATGCCAGGGATTGAGCACAGTTCTTCATACCCTAGAGCCCTATGCTTTACCCACCGCGTCACCTCTCAGGCTGCAGTCTTGACCATTTTAACATTAAGTGTTAACAAGGAAGGAATACATAGTCATCATATAAACTCACAAAGCCTGATCAAGCACAGTAAACCATCGGAACTAATATGGCGGGTTAGGATGGGCAGGTTTACTAAATAATTATAGAAGGCATCCGTAATGGACTATGAACTGGGTGGCCTCTAGAATTGTGTAGTATTTCATTCTTGCTCTGCACATTTTTCTGATGTGGACATCAAACTGTTATATGACTCTGGCATTCTTACTCTGTGGATCATACCAGCATCAGGCAGACCCATATTAGTCACTCAGTGCTGGGGTGTGCTTAAACTCCACCCTTGTGGTGAAGACAATGGCTGTCTTAACTCAAGGCTGCTAAATTAAGGGTGTTTCTTTCCCTTTGCTGGTAAGGTTAGCTCTTGACTATATTTAGCCATGAAAGGGTTTTTATCAGTTGACAATAAAAGAATGGAATGTAGTAGTATGATTTTTGAACTTCTGTCTGAAAATTTTAATTCCTTTAAAGGTTCAAATTGGACTCAACTATAGGACTCCTGGATGTTGTTACCATTAGTTAATAGCTTTTGAATCATGCTACAAGTCTCATACAGAGATAATTTTTCAGGGAGAATTGCAGTCCAAGAGCAAATGCTCAGACATGTCTCTTCCTACATTGGCATTCCCACTTCTGTTCTTATTTTGGAGCCTGTAAGGGGTATTAAAATTTTAAAGTACTGCCACTGTGGTCTCTCCTCATTTGTGAGTTTCAAAATTAACTCTAGCCAACTATAGTAATTTAATTTTTGTTGACCTTTAAATCATGTCTGACAGTTTACTCTTAGACTTTCCATTTTCAGTAATAATAGCTCTTCCCTTTTCTCATTATCATTTCGAAACAAAATTTGAAGAAGGATTTGAACTAGGTTACCATCTTCATCAGTGAATTCCACACCTAAGTCCTAAGTCCTCACTCAGTGTTAAGTGTTTGTGTTGAGCTAAATGTTGCCTTCCTATTACCAGCCTGATGTAGGGTTGCTTTTTGTTTATTATGGTTGACTCCTTTGTCATAGTGCAGATTGTTGTTTATAACCTTGTTGAATTCCTACTTAACCTCAGTCTTATTTTACCGATACAGCTTTATTTTGAGTTTATGATAATCTTTTGCTTACAGACACAGTAAACTTCTACCATTTTTTGGACTGCTTTTGACCCATGATTATTAATCATGTCACTGAAAGCTCATATTCCCTTTTTGAGCCATTAAATATAATCTGAGGGGCTGGGCGGTAGTGCAGCAGGTTAAGTGCACATGGTGCTAAGTGCAAGGACCAGGGTAAGGATCCTGGTTTGAGCCCCCGGCTCACCACCTGCAGGGAAGTTCATGGAGTGAGTGTTCGTGGCTGCCAGTTGGCTTCAGCACTCCAGGGACTGGTATCTTCATCCCCTGTCTGTCTGAGGCCTTATATATATATATATTCCACAACAGCCTAACAGATAAGATGCTCTTAAAAAAAAATTTTTTTTTTGTTATCTTTATTTATTCATTGGATAGAGACAGCCAGAAATCGAGAGGGAAGGGGATGATAGAGAGGGAGAGAGAAAGAGAGACACTTGCAGCCCTGCTTCACCACTTGCAAAGCTTTCCCCCTGCAGGTGGGGACCAGGGGCTCGAACTCAGGTCCTTGCACACTAATGTGTGTGCTTAACCAGGTGTGCTACCACCTGGGCCCGATAAGATGCTCTTTTGGGGATACATACTGCAGATACAGTTTAAGAACTGTGCAGGTTTTTCTCACTGTTAAAGAGGATATTTTGGAGGGTGCATTAATTTACTTTCCATTAGATGAGACAATACAGGGCTGAATCATGTGTTGAAATTAAATGCAACTTAAAGGGCTTCCCTCTTCATGACTTCTGTGAATTATTACATGTCATTTTAGGATTAGCATCTAAATCTAAATCATGGCAGAATCAGCTTTTCCTCAGTCCAGATTAAAGTTCTGTTTACATACTAAAACTCTGATGAGGTCTTTGGACTTTTTAAATCTACATTGAGTAGGCATGGAACACCAGTCATGCTGCACAGATATGACATTCTGCCTCAGAATTCTGTCCCCAAAAGGCTATATAAGAGATCTGTTAGTTAAAACATTGTGAACTCAGTTGTTAGAAAATAATAAGGAGGGTGATAGCGCAGCGGGTTAAGCGCAGGTGGCGCAAAGCACAAGGACCGGCATAAGGATCCCGGTTTGAGCCCCCGGCTCCCCACCTGCAGGGTTGTCACTTCACAGGCGGTGAAGCAGGTCTGCAGGTGTCTATCTTTCTCTCCCCATCTTCCCCTCCTCTCTCCATTTCTCTCTGTCCTATCCAACAATGGTGACATCAATGACAACAATAACTACAAGAATAAAACAACAAGGGCAACAAAAGGGAATGAATGAATGAATGAATGAATGAATGAATGAATGAATGAATGAATGAATTTTAAAAAATATATTAAGAGGGGAGTCGGGCGTAGCTCAGCGGGTTAAGCGCAGGTGGCGCAAAGCACAACGATTGGCATAAGGATCCCGGTTCGAACCCCGGCTCCCCACCTGCAGGGGAGTCGCTTCACAGGCGGTGAAGCAGGTCCGCAGGTGTCTATCTTTCTCTCCCCCTCTCTGTCTTCCCCTCCTCTCTCCATTTCTCTCTGTCCTATCCAACAACGATGACAGCAATAACAACAACAACGATAAACAACAAGGGCAACGAAAGGGAAAATAAATAAATAAATGAGGAAAAAAATAATAAAAAAATAAAAATTAAAAATTAAAAAAATATATATTAAGAAAGAGAGAAAATAATAAGGGGAGTCAGGCGGTAGTGCAGCTGGTTAAGCGAACGTGGTGCAAGGACCAGAGTAAGAATCCCGGTTCAAGCCCTTGGCTCCCCACCTGTAGGGGAGTCACTTTCACAGGCAGTGAAGCAAGTCTGCAGGTGTCTTTCTCTCGCCCTTTCTGTCTTCCCCTCCTCTCTCTGTTCCTCTGTCCTATCCAACAACGACATCAATAACAACAGTAATAACTACAACAATAAAACAACAAAGGCAACAAAAGAGAAAATAAATAAATTTTTAAAAATAAAATAATGATAACTGCAAGGACTGGCTTAAAGATCCCTGTTCTAGCCCCCAGCTCCCCACCTGCAGGGGAGTCGCTTCAGAGGTGGTGAAACAGGTCTGCAGGTGTCTATCTTTCTTTTCCCCTTCTCTGTCTTCTACTCCTCTTTCCATTTCTCTGTCCCATCCAACAGCAACAATAGCAGCTATAACAATAACAACCGCAACAAGGGTGACAACAAGGGCAACAAAATGGGAAAAACGGCCTCCAGGAGCAGTGGATTCATAGTGTTGGCACCGAGCCCCAGCAATAACCCTAGAGGCAAAATAATAATAATAATAATAATAATAATAATAATAATAATAAATTTGACTCTGGATGGTAAAATAAGGCAAAATACCACACCAAAGATAAATAGTATAGTGATAGGTGAAATGTTTAGAATATACATTATAAGGGCTTTACTCTTCAAGTTTACAGTGGAGGGGATGGGACATGAAACTCCGGTGGATACTGTGTGGAATTTTACCCGTTATCTTATAATCTTGTTAATCATTATTAAATCACTAATAAAAAATTTTTAAGTAGGGAGTCGGGCGGTAGCGCAGCGGGTTAAGTGCACTTGGCACTAAGTGCAAGGACTGGCTTAAGGATCCCAGTTTGAGCCCTGGGCTCCCCACCTGCAGGGAAGTCACTTCACAAGCTTTGAAGCAGGTCTGCAGGTGTCTATCTTTCTCTCCTCCTCTCTGTCATCCCCTCTTCTCTCCATTTCTCTCTGACCTATCTAACAACAATGACATCAGTAACAACCAACAGTAACTCCCACAACAGTAAAAAGGGCAACAAAAGGGAAAATAAATATTTTTTAAAATTTAAAAAAACTCATAAAAATTAAAAATAAATACTAAGTCCAAGTTAAAAAAAAGAGTGTTGGGTTGTCATAAAGTCATGACATATTTTTCTGGGTTTTTTTAAATGTAAAAAAAGTCATGACTTTTCCAACAACCCAATATTTGAGAGTCCATCTCTCCTACCTTCTTGTCAAAAATAAACTTCTAATTTTTTTTTCATTCACATCAGAAATTTCTGGTCATTTTGATTTGTATTTAAAGGTAGGTCTCATTAGGCATATTTTTACGTATTTAGTGGTCATTTGAATTGTTTATTATCATTTATTTATAAAGTCATCACCCATAATATGTATTTATAGACATTGTGAGTTAGTTATGGAAAAAAAAAATGTTAAATCAAGGGCCATGGCATCTTCTATTGGAAAAGACATAACAGATACCAATAAAAACTTGATTTGTGAAGTAAATTTAGAAAGAAAAATTCCTCAGAAATCATCCTTGACAACTAGTGGAGACCTAACAGACCAAGAATTCAAAAATAGCTTGTGGGGCCCAGGAGGGAGGCCCCACATGTGCCTTGCCAGTGAGCTCTAGTATATGTGGGGCCTCCTGTGTGCACTCCTCAGTTCCAGAACTGATAGCACATGGAAGCATCATGGATAGCACACAAGGGGACTCTGGGATGACGGACTGATTGATGGTGTGCTGTCTCTCCTGCCTTTCCCTATCTGTCCCTAAAATAAGGAATGACAAATCCTCCCATGGAGGCTGTTTGGTGGTGGTATCATGCATGTGTGAGGTTCTGGGTTCTTCCCCCAGTGCTGTGATAATAATAGTAATAAATAATAATAATAACTGCTATAAAGAATGTCAATGAGATACATCAAATACACACTAACAGGATTCATCATTAATGGGCTGGGAGATAGCTCACTTGGTAGTGTGCGTATTATGCTGTCTGTACATGAATCTGTGAGCTTGAGCCCTTGCACCACGTGGAAAGACATCAGGGGAACTTCATGGGTGGTGAAGCAGTGTTATAATAATGTCTCCTCTCATTCAGTCTCTTGAAATAAGCCACAAAAGAATCGGAGCCAGGAAGGCTGCTCAGCCTTCTCATGCATGTGTGAAGACCTTGGGTTCATTCCTCAGCACTGCTTTTTTTTTTTTTTTAAAAAAAGTGACTGCTTTGTTAAAAACCACAACAGGAAGAAATAAGAAACATGGATGAAATAAGAAAAGAAATGCAAGAGTAGAGGAAGTTCTTCCTCAAAGAAATTCAGCTGTAAAAAAAGGGGGGTGTTGGGGGTCGGGCGGTGGCGCAGTGGGTTAAGCGCATGTGGCACAAAGCGCAGGGACCGGCGTAAGAATCCCGGTTCGAGCCCCCAGCTCCCCACCTGCAGGGGAGTCACTTCACAGGCGGTGAAGCAGGTCTGCAGGTGTCTGTCTTTCTCTCCCCTTCTCTGTCTTCCCCTCCTCTCTCCATTTCTCTCTGTCCTATCCAACAACGAATTGCGTCAACAAGGGCAATAATAACCACAACGAAGCTACAACAAGGGTAACAAAAGGGGGGGAAAAATGGCCTCCAGGAGCGGTGGATTCATGGTGCAGGCACCGAGCCCAGCAATAACCCTGGAGGAGGGAAAAAAAAAAAAAAAGGGGGGGGTGTCAGGTGGTAGCACAGCAGGTTAAGCGCAGGTGGCGCAAAGCGCAAGGACAGGCCTAAGGATCCCCGTTTGAGCCCCCAGTTCCCCACCTGCAGGGGAGTCCCTTCACAAGTTGTGAAGCAGGTCTGCAGGTGTCTATCTTTCTCTCCCCTCTCTGTCTTCCCCTCCTCTCTCCATTTCTCTCTGTCCTATCCAACAATGATGACATCAATAACAACAATGATAATAACTACAATAATAAAACAAGGCCAACAAAAGAGAATAAATAAATAAATAAATATTTAAAAAAAAACCTCCAAGGAGTGATGCTATGAAAAACACAGTGAAAAAAAAAAGAAAAAAAGTGGAAGACATTATCAAGTAGACTTAAGTACAGAGGAAAGAACAGGTGAAATTGAAGTTAGAATTTCAGTAATAATTCAGATGGGAGAGGAGAAAGGAATAAAGTTCAGGGAAATACAGAAACCTTTCAAGAACTAAGAGACTGCTTTAGAAAAGGAAATAAGGGTAGTGAGTATACCAGAAGTTTTTGTACCCATTTGGAAGCCACAGGAGCAGGAGTGAGGAATGCCGGAGAGGAGGAAAGCCGCTGCAAACTGGGTGCAGCTGTCCGGAACTTGTCTCAATAGATGCATGATATCCATCGCCATCAGACTGATGTGACAACAACCTCCTAGCCTCCTGGCTCATAGCAAAACAGCTGCTTTTGGTCCTTTGCCCAAACCAGACTTGTTTTTTGTTTTTGTTTTGTCACTGGGGTTATTGCTGGGGCTCAGTCCCAGCACTGAATCCATGGCTCCTGGCAGCCATTTTTTTTTCTATTTTATTGTTTGGTAGGTCAGAGAGAGACTGAGAAGGGAGATAGAGTGAGAGAGAGAAAGACAGCTGCAGACCTACTTCACCTCTCATAAAGCTTCCCCCTGCAGGTGGGGGTTGGGGGCTCAAACCAGGGTTCTTGCTCATGGTAACCAGTGCACTTAACTGAATGTGCCACTGCCTGACCCCCAAACTAGTCCATTCTGGACTTTGGTGCAATGCACCATGTCTACTCCATGTTTTACTTTGTGTTTCCCTCCCTGTCCCTGTTTGTTAAGTCCCACTTATAAGTGAGATAAATCAGTATTCATCCTTCTTTTTGGTTTATCTCACTCAACATGATGTCCTCAAGTTCCAGCCACAGGATGCAAAGGAGATAACCTTCATCATTTTAAACAGCTGAGTAGTATTCCATGTTATATATATACCACAATTTTGTTATCCACTCATGTATCATTGGATTTCTGGGTTGCTTCCAGGTCTTGGCTATTAGAAAGTGTGCTGCTGTAAACATAGGCATACATAGATCTCTTCTGATAGATCTCTTCTGCTTTTGTTTCCTCTGGGTAAATCCCCAGGAGAGGAATCGCTGGGTCTTAAGGTAGATCCATTTCTAGTGTTGTGAGAAATCTCCGAACTGTTTTCCATAATGGTTGGACCAGTTAATACTCCCACCAGCAGTGCAGAAGTGTCTTTTTTCCCCCAACATCCCCTCTAACATTGGTTGTTAGTGTCTTTTCTGATGTAAGACATTCTTACAAATGTAAATGGTATCTCATTATTGTCTCTAATTGCATTTCTCTGATAATCATTGAGTTTGAGCACCTTCTTATGTATCTGTTGGTCCTCTGGATCTCTTCCCCTGTGAAGTTTCTGCCCATGTTCTCATCCCATTTCCTAACACAGTCATTTGGTATTTTGGTGTTAAGCTTACTGAGCTCTTTATGTATTTTTGTATTAGTATATATTTTGTATTAGTCATTGATTTGATGTATGTTGTGTAAAGATCCTCTCCCACCTGTAGGTGTCTTTCTATTAAGGTGATGGTATCCTTTGCTGTGCAGAATCTCCTCCTTGATATAGTCCTATTTATTTATTTATTTGTTCGTTTTCTTTGCTGACTAATTTGAATCTTTGAAGACCTTGTTGAAGTATAGATCATGAAGTGTTTTGTCAGTGTTTCCCTCTATGTATTTATTAGTTTCTGGCCTAATGTCCATGTCTTTGATCCACTTGGACTTGACTTTTTGTACACAGTGTTATATAGTGGTCCAATTTCATTAATTTGCATGTTTCAGCCCAATTTCCCCAACACCACTTGTTGAAGAGACTCTCCTTCCATTTAATATTTTAGGCTCCCTTATCAAAGATTAGTTTTCCATAGGTGTGGGTTATTTCTGGGTGTTCAACTATATTCCACTGGTCTGGGTGTCTGTTTCACTTCCTGTACCAGGCAGTTTTGATTACAGTAGCTCTGTAGTATATTTTGAAGTCAGGAAATGTGAGGCCTCCAGTTTCATTATTTTTTTTCTCAAGATTGATTTAGTGATCCTCCTAGGGACTTTTTTTAAATTTTGGATACAGTTTTGTAGCTTTTGTTCTATTCCTTTAAAGAAATTTGAAGTGGAGTGGTGGTGGCACACTAAGTTGAGTGCACATGTTATAATGCACAAAGACCAGGGTTTGAGCCCCTGGTCCCCACCTAAGGGGGGAAGCTTTGCAAGTGATGAGGCAGTGTTGCAGGTGTCTCTCTCCCTCTCTATCACCACCTTCCCTCTCAATTTCTGGCTATTTCTATCCAGTAGATAAAATAAAGATAATTGGGGGTTGGGTGGTAGCGCAGTGGGTTAAGCGCACATGGTGCAAAGTGCAAGGACCAGCGGTAGGATCCTGGCTTGAGCCCCCGGCTCCCCACCTGCAGGGGAGTCGCTTCATAGGCGGTGAAACAAGTCTGCAGGTGTCTGTCTTTCTCTCCCCCTCTGTCTTCCCCATCTCTCTCCATTTCTCTCTATCCTATCCAACAATGAACAACATCAACAACAACAATAATAACCACAACAAGGCTACAACAAGAGCAACAAAAGAGGGAAAAAATGGCCTCCAGGAGCAGTGGATTCGTGGTGCAGGCACTGAGCCCCAGCAATAGCCCTGGAGGCAAAAATAAATAAATAAATGTAATTTTAAAAAGTAATAATAATAGAAATTTGAAGCCACTAGCATTTTCCTGTGTACAAAGTTCCACTAAACATTTTGAGGTTAGTGCAACCCTTTATGCCTATACCCTTTGCTTTTTTCTGGGAAATTATTAGAATCCATGTTTGTAGAATGGTACCTGCTTACTAGCCCTATGATGCTGCCGGCAGGTGCATTGTTGTAGGGTAAAACCCTGGGATTTTATGGATCCTTCCCTGAGCCCACGGATTCCCAGCTCACAACTGACTGTTGACTCTGAAGAATTTTCAAGGGCTTTATACATGGTCACTGCCCTATTACTTCCTCTCCTCCTTCTACCCATGAAAATCAAGATCTTATTATTGTCTTTGATCTCAACTGCATCTCCCCTGCTTCTCAGGAAAAGCTGCTGATAAGTTGTCAACTGTCAATTCACTACACTCCTGCTCACATATGGACTTTCCACTGTTCCGTCACCAGCAGCATGTCAGGACCTCATTTAGACTCCTAACTTGCTGATAGCTACTGCTTCTCCCAGGGGCATTATGGACGTCAATTTACTTTTTGCTTTCTTCCATTTCCATCCATCTTTCCCATCCTTGTTGGCTTCTTGACGTTTGCTTTGGAAAAATAATGGCCACTTACAGGCATAGCTAAATAATAAGCTACGTCTTTCTGTCCTGTGGACAAAAATGTCAAAACTGAGTATGTTTTGTGGGGCTTTTCTTGGCTGTGCCATTTCTGATTATCAGGCATCGAAGTCTGTTTGGTGTACCTACCATCAAAAGAAGCATTGACTTTCACTGGGCAAGTGTCCGGGAGACTAGAGAATTGATCCTTGAAGAGAACTAGCTATAACCAAATGCTCTGTGTCTATCTCAGAATCAAGGAAATAAAAATTGAATGAGTTCTGTTTTGAGGGGATTTGTGTAGTGTGTCTAAAATTACTTTGGCATACTTAAATATTTAATATTTCAGAGTAGTTTCAAAGGTACACTTGTATATTGCAAATTCAAGAGTCTTGAAAAAAAGTTATGATCTATCCAGATGGTATATTAGATTTTATCTTTGAAATTAGAAATGAAATTATTAATACCATCTCATTTCTGTTTTTTCCCCTTTCTTCCTAGAATATTTTCCTTCTTGGATATAGTAACTTTGTGCCGATGTGCACAGATTTCCAAGGTAGTGTATTAACCAGATTCTTAATCAATAAACGTCACCTTTTACTTCAATGAGGATGAGATTTAGTTCAAATAAGCTGTTAAAAATTTCAATGTCCTCATCTATATTTAGCATAACACAGTGTTACAGTAATTCTTCACTTGATTGTATCAACTTAATGTATATCAAGAAGAAGTTTGGGAATGCAAAGGTTAAATTAAGAGTTTCTTTAACTATCTCATTAAATGTCTTCCTCACTCCAGTGCCTCATTCTTTTTCTCTTACCTCCCAGGCTTGGAACATCTTAGCCCTCGATGGAAGCAACTGGCAAAGAATAGACCTTTTTAACTTTCAAACAGATGTCGAGGTAAGTTAACCTTGTTTTCAACAAAAGACTAAAAAATACATTAGTAAACTGCTCACTCTCCCTTGTTCTTTTATTTTGCTGCATCTAGACTTACTATTAAGGTGCCAAGTATAAAGAGGGAGAAAAAAATCTGGAAAGTATTTGCATACATCAAGGCCAAAATTCTCTGAGCAGGGGAGATAGCACAATGGGTATGCAAAAAGACTCATGCCTGAAGCTCTGAGGTTCCAGGTTCAAACACCAACCATTAGGCAGAGCTGAGCAGTGCTCTGGGGGGAGAAGAGAAATCTGTATTTTACTTTTTACTCTGTGTCCATTGCAGATTACTTCTCCTTTTGTTTGTGTTAATAATCTGTATTACCACTCAGCTTTAAGTCTCACACCTCCATTATTAGCACCTATTTCAATACTTTAACCTTAAGAGAGTCTTGACAAATAATTATTGATCTGAAAGGTTCACCAAGAATTTAATTCAGCAGTAAGAGGAGAGAGATGACAGAAGCATAGGCTTCAGATGAGGTTGGAGACCTGAGACGTCACCCCAGTTTATCCCTTCAGTGCCTCAGTATCTCTTTTTGTAAAATAAAGAATGAAACTAGTCTCTACAGCCAGTTATAATTCTAGGATTCTGTTGTATCCATCAAAGAATATGTAAATATATCCACTTAATAGAGGTAATACTGAGCAAACAGGAAATTTTCTTTTGAAGCAGCTTTAATATTATTACCAAATTCTAACCAAAAAGAGAAGGCAGTCATAGAAGCTCTATACAACTGCACATAGTAATGACCTTGAATGGTGCTTCCAGGGTCTAGTGATTCGGAAGTGTTAGTTAGCTCAGTAAAACCTCATGTTCTGTCTGGTTTAGGCAGCTCAACTATAGGAGTTAAGTTACTTACAAAGCGTTTTCATCAAGAGTTTGACCAAAGTATTATGTGTACCTTTGTGGATAAGAAGATGAGTTTTTTTGGGTGGAGGGTAATAGCATAATGGTTATGCAAACAGACTATCATGCCTGAGGTTCCAAAGTCCCAAATTCTAGCCCCTGCACCACTATAAGCCAGAGCTGAACAGTGCTCTGGTAAGAAAAAGAAAAAGAAAAAAAATGATGAGTTCTTTCAAAAGTGAAATGGGACCAAACAATTTCCTTGAGTTACTTAGCCTGGTGTTAACTAGAAGAACCGATGGCTAGTCATGGAAGTCCTTCACCTCCTCCTCTAGGGTACTTGCTGCTTCAGTCTGTGTTCTGATCTCACACCCAGTGGAGCACAGTGCCTACATCAAATGGGGTGAGCACAGTAAGCACAGTTCCTCACAGTTGGCTTCCTCCCGCTCGCTCATGCTGTGCTGCTCTGAGCTTGGCAGGGGGCAGAGGCCTCTGGTTCTATATGAGCTCAAGTTCTTGACTTGGGCCGAGGTCCTGAATTAGTCCTTCTTCAATGCTCTTTTCAGACCCTTGTTGCAATAATGCCCCCATCCAAGCATGCTGACATTGCATACCAGATTATGTCATTTCTCTTCAGACTAATAACCTCCAGGTCTGTGTTCATTATGTCTCTCTAGTGATGTTGAGCAGAGCATTGAATTCTTAAAATGATGGTCTAGTCTACTAGCCAAAGAAGAGTCACTATAAATATTTTTTTGCAAAATATTTTTTCTGTCTCTTCCTCAGTTTTCTTTGATACTTTCCCCAAAACTGTACAACATTTTGGAAGGCACATTAAAAACTTTAAAATTCAGGTATTAAAAGAAATACTTGGGGCAGGGGTAGATAGCATAATGGTTATGCAAAGAGACTCCCATACCTGAGGCTCCAAAGTCCAAGGTTCAATCCCCTGTACCACCATAAGCCAGAGCTGAGCCAGTGCTCTGGTAAAAAAAAAAAAAAAAGAGAGAGAGAGAGCAAGAAAAAAGAAATACTCTTGGGTGGGAGATAGCATAATGGTTATGCAAACAGCTCTCATACCTGAGGCTCCTAAATCCCAGGTTTAATCCCCTGCACCACCATAAACCAGAGCTGAGCAGTGCTCTGGTGTTTCTCTGTGTGTGTGTGTGTGTGTGTGTGTGTGTGTGTGTGTGTCTGCATTTCTCTCAAAAATAAAATAAATAAAATATTAAAGAATGGAAAAAAAAAGAAATACTCTTTGGGGGTAAATAACACTACTCTGTGTTAGTTGTTTTAATAAGTTAACTGATGACTGTAGCAGTTCATTCCCTGCATTGGAAACTGCAGTAATCCTCCAAAGGTCACAGGCATGAGTTGACTATTATTTCTATAACTACCTGTCTGTATTTATATACATTTGCCCTTTTTTTTTTTTCCACTGACCTGCCCTCTTCCCCTCCAAGTCAAACCCACACCCACTACCTCTTCAGAATGTCCTTTTTTCCTTTTCTCTCTCTGGGTCCTGGTGGAGTTGGAGTTCAGAGCTGTCTGGTCATCTTCCCCTAACATTTCTCCTACTCTGGGAGTATGGACCAAAATTCTTTATGGGATGCAAAAGATGGGAGTTCTGGCTTCTGTAATTGCTTCTCTGCTGGACATGGACATTGGCTGCTTGATCCATACTCCCAGCCCGTTTCTATCTTTCCCTAGTGCGGTAGGGCTCTGGAGAAGTGAGGTTCCAGGACACATTGGTGAGGTCGTCTGCCCACGGAGGTCAGGATGGAATCATAGTATCTGCAACTTGGTGGCTGAAAGGCAGTAAGATATAAAGCAGAACAAAATGTTTAGTAAACAGTAACCAAAAAGTAGTAATAGAGCAGATGAGATTAGGTATCTTGATGTGGAATTCTATTTAAGGTATGTTTCAAGGGGCCCATGACTTTAGTAAATTTTGCCTAAGCTTGATAGCTAACATGAGAATAGGGCAGAGAATAGCTCTCAGACATGAGGAAAGTATATAAATACCATTAACTGTTTACCCAGTTGATCTGACCTAGGGCATATTTATATTTATATTTATATTTATATTTATATTTATATTTATATTTATATTTATATTTATATTTATATTTATATTTATATTTATATTTATATTTAGCACAGGAGCCTGTGTAACCTCTGAGTCCCTGTCAGTTTGAGCTCATAATCCATGGTCATAGCTGAGAACATTCTAGGCTGCACTCATTTCAGGAACAGTCTTCCTCTTCCTCGAGTGGTAGAGTAGGCTGACCCAGCCTCCCTTTGGAGAGTGAGGTAGTTACTACCATTGCTACTTTATAGTAAGGGTAAGGCCCTTGAAAGGATCGTAATTATTTATTTTTAATGACAGAGAGATATAGAAAGATACATACAGGGAGTCGGGTGGGAGCACAGCGGGTTAAGTGCATGTGGTGCAAAGCACAGGGTCTGGTGGAAGGATCCTGGTTTGAGCCCCTGGCTCCCCACCTGCAGGGGAGTCACTTTACAGGCGGTGAAGCAGGTCTGTAGGTGTCTATCTTTCTCTCCCCGTCTCTGTCTTCCCCTCCTCGCTCCATTTCTCTCTGTCCTCTCTAACAATGATGGCATCAACAACAACAATAATAACTACAACAACAATGAAAAACAAAGACAACAAAAAATAAATAAATATTTAAAAAATTAAAAAAAAAAACACACACAGAGCTACCAGAGCACTGCTCAGCTCTGGCTTATGGTGGTGCTGGGGATTGAACTTGGAACTTTGAAAAGTCTTTTGCATAACCATTATACTGTCTCCCCAGCCCAGAGAATTTCTTCTAAGCAACAGAGTTTTAGATATCTGCCCAGAAGCCAGTGTTGGCACAGCTGACCTGAAAAGCCTTCTGATTGGTGAGCAAAGGAAGCCTCAACTATAGAGTTAAGATGTTCAAAAAGTAGTATACACTTCTGAAAGTGCATTTCATGCTTTTTTATATTCATGATTTAATAATGGTTGACAAGATTATGGGTTCAGAAGGGTACAGTTATGAGAACATATTTTAATGTTTGCAGCTGTTTATGTGCCAGGGTCAGAAGTGATGCTGGTGGAATGCTCCCAAGGATCATCTGCTAAACCTAGACAAACATTTAGTTCTTCACTTGGGGGCTGTGACGCTGTTAGAGAAATAGCATATGAATAGATTTTCTTCCGACTTTGTTCATTCAAGGGTCGAGTGGTGGAAAATATATCAAAGCGCTGCGGTGGGTTCCTGAGGAAGCTCAGCTTGCGGGGCTGCATCGGCGTTGGGGACTCCTCCTTAAAGTAGGTTGAATGCACTCTCAGAGACGCTAGTAGTTGACAGTGTCATCAGCAAAGATAAGTCGAGTGTGTTGTGTACCTTTGTGCTATCAACTTCTTTCTCTGGTGATATGGATAATGAGAGAACCACGCTTGAAACTGATTTCTGTTGTTATAAAGGATATGATAGTGGAGAGAATTGTTTCACTTCCCTGGCTGTCAGTTCTCTCTTCTGCAAAGTGGTCATTTAGAGGCCAGTTGGTGGCACACCTGGTTGAGCACACATGTTACAATGCACAAGGTCCCAGGTTCAAGCCCCTGGTCCTCACCTGCAGGGGAAGCTTTGCAAGTGGTGGAATAGCACTGCAGGTGTCTCTTTGTCTCTGTTTCTCCCCTCTTGATTTCTGACTGTCTCTATCCAGTAAATAAATAAAGATAATAAAAAAATTTAAGAAACAGACAAAACCCAAAGTGATCATTTATTCCTCCTCCATGGGAACGCCATGGGCATCACATGAAATGCCTGCCTTGGAGCCAAGACCGCGTCAGTGTCGCTTCACTTCTTTCCTGTTCTGTTGTCCACTTCCCATCTTACTAGTTTCTCATAGTAGTGGTTACCTTTTTACATACATGACACTAGCTGAGAAAAGCTTTCAAAACAACCTAAGCAGAATGTAGAATCTTGCTTAGTCATTATTAGATCCATTTTCTAGTTAACAGCCTATGTGAGCCAACCAAATGTTGGGACCTCTTGTGAGATAGCCATTGTTGGAAATTCTAAGAATCTTCTTTGAGGTTTGCTTTTCGTGCTTCTCACTTGTACAGTGTCATTGCACTGGTACATTATCCCCCCCCCCATTTCTTTTTTCCAAATAGAGGATGAGAGACAGAGAGTGAGGGACACAGAGAAAGGAGACACACCATAGCATCACTCCACTTTTCATGAAGCTTCTCTTTTGCATGGTACTTCTGATGTGCTAGCACTGGGCTTGAACCTGGGTCCTGAGGCATGGTGACATATTGTACTCCACTAAGTGAGCTATCTCCTTGACCGTGCTTTGCATTTTCCTGGAGACATACATGTCTAAAATCTTTATGTATGTATCCTTATGACCTCTATATTGTTTGAGGTTAGCTAATTTCAACACACACTGCCCCCTAGCATCCTGGACTGGACTTGAATCTTGCAGATCTCATCATTACCATGTGTATATTAGTTGCCAGTCACTGATAAGAATATTCAATATGTAATGTTTTGGGGCAATAGCATTTGTTGTGGAGACATCTGCTACAACAAATACTAAGAAAATTGATTAATAGCATCTTAGAAGGATGAAAACACTAACTTTAAAAAAAATCTTTATTTCTTTATTGGATAGAGACAGCCAGAAATTGAGAGGGAAGGAGGAGATAGAGAGGGAGAGAGACAGAGAGACACCTGCAGCCCTGCTTCACCACTTGCAAAGCTTTCCCCCTGCAGGTGGGGACTGGGGGCTCGAACTCAGGTGCTTGTGCACTGTAATGTGTGCGCTTAACCGGGTGCACCACCACCCGGGCCCTACCACTAACTTTAAATATTATGGAGCAGGGCTGGGTGGTGGCGCACCTGGCGAAGTGCATGTATTACCATGCATAAGGACCCAGGTTTAAGCCCCCAGTCTTCACTTGCAGGAGGAAAGCCTCGCAAGTGGTGAAGCAGTGCTGCAGGGTTTTTTTTTCCTCTCTCTCTTCCTACCCCCTTCCTTCTCAATTTCTGTCTGTTCTATCAAATAAAATAAAAGTTGAAATGAAAAATAAATGAATAAATAAGTATTCTGGAGTGAAGGAGTCGGGTGGTGGTGCACCTGATTGAAGTGCATAAGGACGCAAGTTCAAGGCCCCAGCTCCCACCTGCAGGGGAAAAGCTACACAAGCGATGAAGCGGTGCTGCAGGTGTCGCTCTGTCACTCCTACACTCTTCTCCTTTGCTCTCAGTTTCTCTTTACTAACAAATAAAGTCAAGAAAATCTTTAAAAAGAAAGGAAGAAAGAAAGAGAGAGAGAGAGAAAGAAAGAAAGAAAAACGAAACTTGTAAAATACTTCTCAAAGAAGTCGTACTATTATTGCACATTCCCTGAGAGTCGTGGTACTTCCCAGTCTGTTACATCTTTCCCAGCATGTAGCACTCCCAATTTCGGTTTTAATCTTAGCGTTTTAATAGACATGGGTAATGGCGTCTCACTGTGGCCTTGTCATCTTTGTGGCTAGGCTGCCGGGAGACTTCCTTTCAGACTGACTGGGCCAGAGCAGTAGATTCCCCCTATTAGAGTGCCAGCTGTGGTCCCTGAACACAGAGCTGAACAGTACTCTGCTCTCTCCCTCTCCCTCTCCCTCTGTCTCTCTCATAATAAATGAATGAATAGAGATTTTAAAGAGATTTACCTTATTACAAATGTGAAGGTGTGTTAGAGAGAGAGACTAGAGAATCAGTGCAGTGGCATATGTAGCAGTGGGGACTTGAGCTGGGAACCTCAGGTCCACAAGTCCAGTGCTCTGCCAGTTGAGCCATTTCCCCAGCTGCTTGTTGTGGTTCTAATCGCATTTCTCTAATAAATAGTACTGTTGGGCATCGCTTTATTAGGTACTTTTTTGCTACCCACACGCATATACTATTTATTTATTTTTTGCCTCCAGGGTTATTGCTGTGGCTCAGTGCCTGCATTACAAATCCACTACTCCTGGAGGCTATTTTTCCCCCTTTTGTTGCCCTTATTGTTATTATTATTGTTGTTACTGCTGTCATTGTTGGATAGGACAGAGAGAAATCAAGAGAGGAAGGGAAGACAGAGGGGGAGAGAAAGATAGACATCTGCAGACCTGCTTCACCACTTGTGAAGCGACTCCCCTGCAGGTGGGGAGCTGGGGGTTTAAACCAGGAACCTTCCGCCAGTCCTTGTGCTTCAAGCCATGTGCTTGTAACCTGCTGTGCTACAGCACTGACCCCCTATACTCTTAAGATATTTATTCATTTCTTTTTTTAAAAAATTTTTATTTACTTATTTTTAATGAAAGAGACACAGAGAGAAAGATACACACAGCTACCAGAGCACTGCTCAACTTTGGTTTATGGTGGGGCTGGGGATTAAACCTGGGACTTTGGAGCCTCAGGCATGAAAGTCTTTTACATAACCATTATGCTGTCTCCCCAGCCCTAAGATATTTATTCGTTTCACAAAAGAAAGATGGATAGAGGAGAGAGAAGGGCCAGGACACTCTGGCATACGTGGTGTCAGGAATCGAACTCAGGACCTCATGTTTGTGAGTCCAAAGCCCTACCTCCCAGACAACCACCCCTATGTCTGTTCAAATCTCTTGCCTATTTTTTTCATTAGATCATTTATTGCCTTGCCATTGAAATTGAAGAGTTGTTAATATTATTCTAGATATAAGTCCCTTATCAAATATGTGCTATGCAGAGATTTTCTCCCAGATTATGGTTTATTCTTTTTTTATATTTATTTACTTATTTATTTTCCCTTTTGTTGCACTTGTTGTTATTTTTTATTGTTGTTGTAGTTATTATTGTTGTTGTTATTGATGTAGTCTTTGTTGGATAGGACAGAGAGAGGTGGAGAGAGGAGGGGAAGACAGAGAGGGGGAGAGAAAGACACCTGCAGACCTGCTTCAACGCCTGTGAAGTGACTCCCCTGCAGGTGGGGAGCCGGGGGCTTGAACCAGGATCCTTCTTCTTCTTCTTTTTTCTTTTTTATTTTTTTATATTTATTTTATTTATTTATTCCCTTTTGTTGCCCTTGTTGTTTTATTGTTGTAGTTATTATTGTTGTTGGATAGGACAGAGAGAAATGGAGAGAGGAGGGGAAGACAGAGAAGGGGAGAGAAAGATAGACACCTGCAGACCTGCTTCACCGCCTGTGAAGCGACTCCCCTGCAGGTGGGGAGCTGGGGGCTCGAACCGGGATCCTTAACGCCGGTCCCTGCGCTTTGCGCCACATGCGCTTAACCCACTGTGCCACCGCCCGACCCCCTAGATTTTTTTTTTCTTTTGCTTCCAGGGTTATCACTGGGGCTCAGTACCTGCACTATGAATCCACTACTCCTGAAGCTTATTTTTTCCCTTTTGTTGCCCTTGTTTATTGTTGTTGTTGTTGTTGTTGTTGCTGTCGTTGTTGGAAAGGACAGAGAGAAATCTCGAGAGGAGGGGAAGACAGAGATGGGGAGAGAAAGATAGACACCTGCAGACCTGCTTCACCGCCTGTGAAGCGACTCCCCTGCAGGTGGGGAGCCGGGGTTCGAACCGGGATCCTTATGCCGGTCCTTGTGCTTTGCGCCACCTGCGCTTAACCCGCTGTGCTACAGCCCGACTCCCATTCTTCTTTTTTTAATTTTTTTTATCTTAACTGTATTTTGAAAATAATATCCTAAATTTAATGAAGTTCACTGATTTCTTTTTTCCTTTATGAATGAAGCTTTTGGTGTTTTTTCAGAGTTTCAGTTTTTCCCAAGACCATGTATTTTCTGTTTTCTTCTACATGTAGCTTAGTTCTGTGATCCATTTGGAGTTGATTGTTGTATAATGTATGAGATATAGGCCAAACTTGTCTTTTTTTTTTCTTCTTACCTTTGGTGTCCTAGCTCCATATTTCAAAATATTTTGAAATGACCAGTCTTTCTTCACTGAATTGCTTTTGTACATTTGTACCTTTGTTGAAATTCCATTTTCAAACACTTGCAGAGCTATTTTTGTGTTCTTTATATTTTTCATTCCCATAATGGTACATATAGATAGTGCTAGTAATTCAGAAAGAGGAGAAGAGAGTAACATCTGGTTTGAGAAGACATTCCGTGTTGCGTGGACACTACCTGGAGGCGTCGAGGTTCAGTCCTAGAACACATGCTCAGGTGGGGGTGGCTCACCCGGTTGAGTGCACACGACACCCCGCTCCCCATCTGCAGGGTGAAGTAGAGCTGCAGGTGTCTGTCTTTCTTTTTCCCTATCTTCCCTGCCACTTGCAGTTTCTATCTCATCAAATAAAATAGAAAGAAAAGAATATTTTAAAAAAAGAAGAAGAAGAAGAAAGGAGGGGAGAAAGAGGGAGAGAGAGAAAGAAAAAATGGCTGCCAGGAGCAGTGGACTTGAGAGTGGGAGAGACAGAGCAAGGCCTCTACTCTGAGGTCACTGGCAAGGTGCAGAAGTTGTGAATGCGCTGTGACAGGAGGCCCTGCTGACGTGTGTGTGTGTTTGTGTGTGTGTGTGTGTGTGTGTGCGTGTACTAAAGGCTAGAGAGCACTAGTATTTGTAGTTAGCAGTGGTGTGTGTGTGTGCGTGCGTGTACTAAAGGCTAGAGAGACTAGTATTTGTAGTTAGCAATAACATACTGTACTCTTAAATGTTTCAGCAGAGTAGATCTCATGCTGGGTGTCCTTTGTACAATAAAATTGTCAGTTTGAGAAGCATGTGTGAATGTTTACATATGCCCTCTAGTGGCTGCCTGGTCATTTCACAGGTAGTTTTAAGATGTTTTCCTCTTTTTAGGACCTTTGCACAGAACTGTCGAAACATTGAACATCTAAATCTCAACGGGTGCACAAAAATCACTGACAGGTAAGGGATTACAATGAGTTTGGTGACAGATAGGCCTTGGGTAGAGGAAAGGGTGAGACACATAGTTGAAAATATCTTTAGTACTTCTGTTCTTCTCCAGCACGTGTTATAGCCTTAGCAGATTCTGTTCCAAGCTGAAGCATCTGGATCTGACCTCCTGTGTGTCCATTACAAATAGCTCCTTAAAGGGGATCAGGTAAGAGTGAGTTGAGTGAGTGAGTGTGTGTGAGTGAGTGAGTGTGTGTGTGTGTGTGTGTGTGTGTGTGTGTGTGTTTTCAAGAGAAAGAACCCAAAGCTATAGATAGTCTTTCTGCTATGGCTGAAGCCTTTCTGATGATGTAGGTAAAAGGTGACTCAGTCAGTCATCTCATCTGAATCGCCTGTCATTTACAGCCCTCCGAGTTAGTAATAAAATCACTGTAGGAGGAGGCAGTTGAGCGCACACATTACAGTGCAGAAGGACCCAGCTTCAGACCCTTAGTCTCCACTTGCAGGGGGGAGCTTCAGAAGCCGTGAAATAATGCTGCAGGGACCCCTATCTATCTATCTATCTATCTATCTATCTATCTATCTCAATATTTCTGTCTCTATCCTAATAAATAAATTAAAATCAACATTTTCTTTTTAAAAAATATTTATTCCCTTTTGTTGCCCTTGTTGTATTATTGTTGTAGTTATTACTATTGTTATTAATGTCAGCATTCTTGGATAGGACAGAGAGAAATGGAGAGAGGAGGGGAAGACAGAGAGGGGTAGAAGAAGACAGACACCTGTAGACCTGCTTCACCACTTGTGAAGCGACTCCCCTGCAGGTGGGGAGACAGGGGCTAGAACCAGGATCCTTATGCTGGTCCTTGCACTTTGCACCACGTGCACTTAACCCATTGCACTACCACCCAACTCCCCAACAAACATTTTCTTTAAAAAAAAAATCACTGTAGGAGGGCTTGCACACGGTTGCTTTTGTTTCTCGTTCGCTCAGTGAAGGCTGTCGAAACCTGGAGTACCTGAACCTCTCTTGGTGTGATCAGATCACAAAGGATGGCATCGAGGCGCTGGTGCGCGGTTGCCAGGGCTTGAAAGCTCTGCTCCTGAGAGGCTGCACACAGGTACCAGGTCCACGTAGCTGTGCTTATCTTATGTGTTAGGTGTGGGCACTTCACCAGGATGCATGTAGCATTTTTCTTGACACCCATTATTTCCTTACCTGAGTCCCATCCTCCTCTTGTGTTCTCTGTCCATTCAGTTGGAAGATGAAGCTCTGAAACACATTCAGAATTACTGCCATGAGCTTGTGAGCCTCAACTTACAGTCCTGCTCAGTAAGTAGCTTGATTGTCTGTAACCACCCTCCTGTCCTATGTTCCTTAGGAATCTGCTATTTGTGGACCATTATGAAGATCCCAGGCAGGTGGGATTATCACTGCACTCTTATTATTTTTTAATAATGAAAAAAACTATTTAAAAACAACCAGCCAGGTCTGTGAAGACAGCATAATGGCTATGCAAAATTACTTTCACGACTGAGGCTCTAAACTCCCAGATTCAATCCCCAGTACCATCATAAACCAGAATAGAGCAGTGCTGAAAAGAAGGAAGGGAGGAAGGAAGGAAGGAAGGAAGGAAGGAAGGAAGGAATAAAGAAAAATAAAAATCTTCTTGGATGGACCTTTAAAAATTCATGTTAAGTGAAATAAGTCAGAAACAGAAGGATGAATATGGGATGATCTCACTCTCAGGCAGAAGTTGAAAAACAAGATCGGAAAAAACAAACAAACAAAACACACAAGTAGAACCTGAACTGGAACTGGCGTATCGCACCAAAGTAAAAGACTCTGGGGTGGGGGTGGGTGGGTGGAGAGAGTACAGGTCCAAGAAGGATTCAGAGGACCTAGTGGGGGTTGTATTGTTATATGGGAAACTGGGGGATGTTATGCATGTACAACTATTGTATTTACTGTTGAATGTAAAACATTAATTCCCCAATTAAAAAAAAAGAAAAAGAAAAATCAAGAATTAGCCAGCTAGATTCAGTTTAGATAATCCCAACTTTTTTTTTTTTTGACAGCATTGATGGCATCATGATTAGGAACCAGTCAAACATAAACTTTCTTCTCTCCATCAGGTCTGATCAGGACATTGACCTTGGTCATATCAGGTCAGCCCAGGAGATGGCTCAGCGAATAAAGCAGTGCATTCTCAAGCATGAAGTCCTGAGTTCAGTTGCCACCATTTATATTATGTCAGATTCTGTATACTCTTATGTGCAGACTCTGTGAGAGGACTCTGACTCTCTTTCTTCCTCTCATCAATAAATAAATATTTTATTTTTTATAAAAAGAAAAAAATATTTATTTACAAGAGAGAAATTGAGAAATTGAGGGGATCACTCTGGCATACATTGTGCGAGGGATTAAGCTTGGGGCCTCAGGCTGACAAGTCACACCACCTCCTGGGCTACGTGCACAACTGCATTGTTTTTTTAACATCTTTTTTTTGTAACCCGAGCACTGCTCAGCTCTGTCTTATGGCGGTGTGGAGGATTGAACCTTGAACTCAGGCATCAAAAGTCTCTTTGCATAACCATTATGCTATACCCCCACCCTTTTAAAACATTTTTTAAAATTTTATTTATTCCCTTTTGTTGCCCTTGGTTTTTTTTATTGTTGTTGTAGTTATTATTGTTGTTGTTATTGATGTAGTCTTTGTTGGATAGGACAGAGAGAAATGGAGAGAGGAAGGGAGACAGAGAGGAGGAGAGAAAGATAGACACCTGCAGACCTGCTTCACCGCCTGTGAAGTGACCCCCCTGCAGGTGGGGGCTGGGGGCTCAAGCCGGAATCCTTACGCCGGTCCTTGTGCTTTGCGCCACGTGTGCTTAATCTGTTGCGCTACCGCCCGACTCCCGCACCATTGTATCTTATCTTATGTCTTTATATGATCTCTCAGCTACAAGATGAAAGAACAGAGATCACAGTGACCAGGAGTGTGGCTCAGTGGAGAGAGTGCAAGACTTGCATGTGTGAAGACCTAGGTTTGATCCCTTGCACCACATATACCAGAGCAGTGCTCTGGTCTCTTTCTTACTGAAAAGGTATCACACTTAATGAAAAAAAGTTGATATCCCCCCCCAAGATTAACATAAAACAAAGCCTTTAAAAAAAAACACAGATAATCAATCAGGTATATTATGAATTAATCATTAACATGAAAAGCTCATGATAATGTGTTAGTGTCTTTTGTTTGTTTTTGATTTATATACTGGAGACCAGTGATACCTCTCACAGTGTCTCAGTGGATAAAATAATAGAAGTGAAAGATGGCGTGCTGCAGATATACAGAAGCATATTAGATAGAGATAGAGAGAAATTGAGAGGGGAAGGGTAAATAGAGAGACCTGCAGCTGTGCTTCATCCTGTAGCTGTCTCCCTGCAGGTGGGGACCAGAGGCTTGAACCTGTGTCCTTGCACTTAGCCAGGTGTGCCACCACCTTACCTCATCATTGCCTTATTATTATTTTTATCACCTTAATTAATTTTTTTTTTGCCTCCAGGGTTATCGATGGGGCTCGGTGCCTGCACTATGAATCCACTGCTCCTGGAGGCTATTTTTTTCCTTTTCTTACCCTTGTTGTTTATCGTTGCTGTTGTTATTATTGTTGTTGTTAGTATTATTATTGGTATTGCTGTCAGATAGGATAGAGAGAAAATCAAGAGAGGAGGGGAAGACAGAGAGGTGGAGAGAAAAGTAGACACCTGCAGACCTGCTTCATCGCTTGAGAAGCCATGCCCCTGCAGGTGGGGAGCCGGGGCTCGAACAGGGCTGGTTAAGCCGTAAGCGGGTCCTTGGGCTTCGCACCACGTGCACTTAACCTACCGCGCCACCGCCCAGTGCCCTATTACCTTATTTTTTGATGGAAACCAAAACTAACCAGCCAACAGCAGGTACCATTTTCTCTGCTGCTCCCATCTTGGTATGGCAGACGCCTTCTGATTCGCACCCCTGTCTTGTCCTCCCCCAGCGCATCACGGATGAAGGTGTGGTGCAGATCTGCCGGGGATGCAACCAGCTGCAGGCCCTCTGCCTCTCAGGCTGCGGCAACCTCACAGATGCCTCTCTCACAGCCCTGGCTTTGAACTGCCCGAGACTTCAGTGAGTGTATCATGCTTCCTGTTTTGCAGCTCAGAGCTTGACTGGGCTAGCCCGGAGGGCTTCCTGCAGGAGGGGAAAGGCTTGCCAACAGGTAGAATGAGCAGTGGCAGAGGAGGCAGTGGGTGTGTTGTTGGTTTTGGTGGATGGCTTGGGGTGGGACAGTGCTTGAGCCAGCTCACCTAGCATAGACCCAGGCTGCCTACCACCGAGGCATCTGCATTTTAATTTCTGGATGCATTGCACACACTTACACACAACTTGCTATATATCCTGCTGTTATTTGATCTCAGAGTGATCTAGCAAGCAGAATAATAACCTCACATCTAGATGCCAAAAGGTTCTCCTTTAAGCCAGCTATCAAGGAACAGAATGGGGATAAATTACAACTTCTTTCTTATTTACCTTTTGTATATCTCATCACATTTAATTTTAACAAATAATGATTTATTTTTGATTCATGAGATAGCACTGAATATTGTAACAGGGTTAATCATAACTACATTAATCCTAATCATACTGAACATATAACTGAACTCGTGGCTGCTTCTCTGGGAGGTAGCTGCTTTATTTTCACTGTTTTCTGCAGAAGAAAAACTGAGACTCAGAGAAAATCACAACAGGGCTGAGGAGATAACATAATAGCTAATGCAAAAAGTCTTTTTTGCCCATGCTCTGAGCTCCCAGATTAGTCCATATGTCACTCCATATGCTCTGATAAATATAAATAAGTAAATAATTTTTTAAAGGAAGAGAGGGGAGGAGACCTGAGTTTTTATCCTAGGTCACATGGTAACAAGTAAAACTAGGAGGGCCAGCAGGTGATTCTCCGGATAGAGTGCACATGCCACTATGGGCAAGAATTGGGGCTGAGTCCTGGGCCATTTGCCTGCAAAGGCAGAGCAGTGCTGTAGCGCCTCGAGATCCTTCTGTCTGTCTCTGTCTCTGTCTCTGTCACTCACCCTCTCTAGAAGAATTGTTTTTTAAGTGGCTGCCAGAAGCAGTGGAGTCATGCCAGCACTGAGACTCAGAAACAAAAAAAAGAAAAAGAAAACTATATTTTGGACTTGTAGGGTTTAACTTCAGAACCAGCAATTCTTTCCCTTATAATGGAGAAAAAAGGGGGGAAAAGCCTGCTTTGATATTTACTCATCAGTGAAACTGATCCATTTCTCATGTTTATACTAATTACATATCTTTTAAGGATTGTTTATTTATTCTTTTAAAATATTTATTTATTTATTTATTTATTTATTTATTCCCTTTTTGTTGCCCTTGTTGTTTTATTGTTGTAATTATTATTGTTGTTGTTGTTATTAATGTGGTTGTTGTTGGATGGGACAGAGAGAAATGGAAAGAGGAGGGGAAGACAGAGAGGGAGAGAGAAAGATAGACACCTGCAGACATGCTTCACCGCTTGTGAAGCGACTCCCCTGCAGGTGGGGAGCTAGGGGCTCGAACTGGGATCTTTATGCTATGCTAGTCCTTGCCAGTCCCTGCACTTTGCACCACCTGTGCTTAACCCGCTGTGCTAGTGCCCAACTCCCTGAATTTTTTTTAATATTTTATTTATTTTTATTATTACATAGAGACAGAAATTGAGAGGGGAGAGAGAGAGTGGGAAACAGAGAGACACCTGCAGCCCTGCTTTACCACTTGTGAAGCTTTACCCTTGCAGATGGGGACCAGGGGCTTGAACCTGGGTCCTTACACAGTGTAATGTTGTTTATTCTTCTTATTTATACTTTTTTTTTTTTACTGTTATAGTAGAAAAGATTCTAGATAACATCAGTATTTCTGTATAGTGGAAGGAACATGGGTGATCAAAACTGTTCATAAAGAAAGTTAAAATTATTATTGTAAAGGAGTTTTAACTTAAAAATGTCACTCATGACCACTTTTATTAAGTATGAATATTCAGAATCAACTCATGTTTTTTCATGGATTACAATTTTTAAATTTTCTTTAGAGCACTTGGAAAATTAAATAAATGTAGTATCTACCAAGACGATCTTGTTGAGTGAAAATTCATGATTCATTTTGATTATGCTTAAAAATCACCAGACGTTAGAGTGATATTTCGGAACAGCAGCAGCAGCAGTGTCCTGTGGGAAGATACCTGGATTTACTATTCAAGTTTGGATGGGTACTTTGGAGTTTGGGATCCTAAGCCTTGTTCTCCTCATCTGTGTAGCAGGCCTATGTAGACTTAGGATCTGCAGAGCAGTGCTCGGGAGTCAAAAGCATGTCAGACAGTGGAATACATGCCGTGTGCATCCTGAAGTGTGTGTTTCTGTTGTTAACCCATCACTCCTCTTTTCTTGGCTGTATCTTTCTTCCTAGGATATTGGAGGCTGCTCGGTGTTCCCATCTGACGGACGCAGGCTTTACACTTTTAGCTCGGGTAAGGAGAGCTTAAAGAAAACAAAAGCCGGGAGTCAGGAGGTAGCGCAGTGAGTTAAGTGCAGGTGGTGCAAAGCACAAGGACCGGCATAAGGATCCCGGTTCAAGCCCCTGGCTCCCCACAGGCGGTGAAGCAGGTCTGCAGGTGTTTGTCTTTCTCTCCCCCTCTCTATCTTCCCCTCCTCTCTCCATTTCTCTCTGTCCTATCCAACAACGATGACATCAATAACAACAACAATTACTACAACAGTAAAACAAGGGCAACAAAAGGGAATAAATAAATATTTTTTAAAAAACCTTCAAGATGACATTGTTAAAAAAAAAAGCTTCTCTCTGAAAAAGCAAGTTCAAAATACATCAGGCAGACTATGACCTGCTTGTTGCCTTGGTCCATTGACAGTCCAGATCCTTGCTCAACTAGTTTGGTTAGGTTCATGATTTCAAAACCTCTTTCAGAGCAGTAATGTGTCCTTCACCTTCTGCTCTTTATTGTAGACTGCGTCCACCATCTTTCAGGCCTTAAAAAAAAATAAGTAGAACCAAACTGTAATCCACCTTCCCTAATTCATGGGGTGGTTTGGCTGTGTGCAAAACAAAATGAAACAAACCTGCCTTTAGAAATGGCAGATTCAAAAAAAAAAAAAAAGAAAGAAAGAAATGGCAGATTCATTAGAAATAGAGATTCTGGGGAGTCGGGCAGTAGCGCAGCAGGTTAAGCGCACATGATGCAAAGCACAAGGACCTGTTTAGGGATTCCGGTTCTAGCCCCTACCCCCCCCCCCCCCCATCTACAGGGAAGCCGCTTCACAAGCAGTGAAGCAAGTCTGCAGGTGTCTATCTTTCTCTCCCCCGCTCTGTCTCCCCCCCATTTCTCTCAGTCCTATCCAACAACAACATTAATAACTACAACAATAAAACAATGAAGGCAACAAAAAGGGAATAAATAAATATTAAAAAAAGAAAAAAGAAAATTAAAAAAAAAGAAATAGAGATTCTGCACTTTTTCTGGGGAGGTCTTATTAGACCTCACTCTGATTGGTCAGGTAGGAACACAATGAGAGCAGCTTTCTCCCTAGTGGGAGAAGTCCTCCCTCATATGGTCCCCCTATAACATCCCCCCTTCACACACACACACACACACACACACACACACACACACACACACACACCCCTGGAAGAACCACCCGCCAGAGGTGTCTCTCTGGCCTGCTGCTGGGACTTCATGTCCTCTTAGAGATGTTGCTGTATCGCTCTGTCTCCTATCAAAACCTTTCTCCTGCCCACAATTGCCCACATGGGCTCATAATTAACCCCCACTCCTTCCAGAATCTGTTTTCTGCCTAAAATATACATGGTGGTGTCCACTAGCCACTGGCAAAATGTAGACAACTCCCTTTCCAGAATGAGAGAAGGAAATGCAACCCGGAGTAGCCCCCTTCCTGTTCCCAAGGTGGATGTAATTCAAGGAGAACCTGCTCAGAGTGCGGCTCAGTGCACCATTTACTTTACCACAGCACTGCCCAGCTCTGACTTACGGTGGCACTAGGGATTGGACCTGGGCCTCCAGTGCTTCACGTTGTTACATTTCACTGTGTCACTTTAGAACAGGCCAAGCTCCTGATTGGAAGCGAACAAGGGTACTGGCCAGTACTCAGACAGATGAGGCAAGCCAGCAAGGTTGCCATAACCGCTGACCTCCCAGTAAGGGAATGTCTTATGGACTCTTGCAGAATTGCCATGACCTGGAGAAGATGGATCTTGAAGAATGTATCCTGGTGAGTGGACTCCTAACAGCCCCTCAGAACTGTTCTCAGTCATCACCAGAAAGCCAGGCTCGGTCCAGGGTGCTGGCTGACTGTGGCCAGGACCCTCCTGCCCTTGTGTAGGTATAAGGACTTGAGATTGAGCGAGGGCTGAGGAATGGGATGCATAAGCTTTGAACAGTTCTGAGCCATCAAACTAGCAAATTCCAGCAGTGATGCACCTAATTGAGCACCCACATTTCAATGCCCAAGGATGCCAGTTCAAGCCCTTAGGTTGGTAGCTTCACAACTGGTGAAGCAGTACTTCAGGTATCTCTCTTTCTCACTCTCCATTTCCCCCACCCCTCTCAATTTCTCTCTGTGCTACCAAGTAAATAAATGCACTATAGCAGAGAAGTTCAGGAGATAGCACTGCCTTTTGCTAGGC
Source organism: Erinaceus europaeus (assembly GCF_950295315.1). Taxonomy (NCBI): domain Eukaryota; kingdom Metazoa; phylum Chordata; class Mammalia; order Eulipotyphla; family Erinaceidae; genus Erinaceus; species Erinaceus europaeus. The sequence continues at coordinate 22,435,259 of NC_080182.1, forward strand.
AAACAAAAAGGACTCTTCAGAACTTGATAGAGTAATAACCTTGCATGTCAGGGATGAGGTGACTTCTGCAAGGAGATTCCTGGAGAACCTCTCTCGCCTGCTTCCTTTTCACCACTTGACCCTTAGACCTGGAGCACCAGCATCAGGACCAAAGGACAGTTTTGCCATTTCACAAATGGGCAGATTTGAGGATGCTGGTGGAAACAGGAATTTCTAGGGTCTGGAGAAATAGCTCACCGGGTAGAGTGCCCGCACTGCCATCCATGCAATCTGGTCTTGGTTACTGGCACCATGTAGGAGGTGCTGTGGAAATGGAAGAAGCTTTGGTGCTTCGATGTCTATACCTCTGTCTGTTTCTCTCTCTCTGTCTTTCTATCTGAATGAAAAAGTGGCCTGAAGCAGTGAAATCTTGCTTACATGAGGCCCTGGTTCTGGCAAAAAAAAAGAAAAAGAAAGAAAAAGGAGAGTATAGTCCAAGTGTAACTTGGAGCCACTTTTTTTAAAAAAAAATTTTTATCAGTGATTTAATAATGATCAACAAGCTGGTGGGCTGAGGGGTACATACAGGTCCATATAATTCCCACCACCAGAGTTCCAGATCCCATCCCCTCCATTGAAAACTTCCTTGTTCTTTATCCCTCTGGGAGTATGGACCAGAGGTCTTTCTTGGGTGCAGAAGGTGGAAGGTCTGGCTTCTGTAATTGCTTCTCCGCTGGACATGGCATTGACAGGTCGATCCATACTCCCAGCCTGTCTCTGTTTTTCCCTAGCGGGTCACTGAGCCACATTTTTAACTCCTGCTCATACTTTTTGATTCAGAAGCCAGGGTCAGCTACTGAGCTCTGTGTAGACATCTCCCTGACACCAGCACATTTCTTTGCAGATAACCGACAGCACGCTCATCCAGCTCTCTGTCCACTGTCCTAACCTGCAGGCCCTGGTGAGTTCAAGGTTGTTCTGTTTTGTTTTGCTTTAACATTATGTTCTCCTTGGGGATCTCTTACCATGGCAAGACTCTCTTTGGGTTTCTGGAAAGGCATCCTCATTCTTGGTTTCAAAGATTTATTATGGGGTCCGGGTGGTGGTGGTGCACTGAGGTAATCCCACATAGGACCAGTGGAAGGATCCTGGTTTGAGCCCCCAACTCCCCACCTGCAGTGGGGTCACTTCACAAATGATAAAGCAGGTCTGTAGGTGTCTATTCTCTCTATCTTCCCCTTACCTCTTAGTTTCTCTCTGTCCTACCAAAAAGAAAGAAAGAAAGAGAGAGAGAAAGAAAGAAAGAAAGAAAGAAAGAAAGAAAGAAAGAAAGAAAGAAAGAAAGAAATGGCCACAGGAGCAATGGATTCGTAGTGCAAGCACCAAGCCCCAGCAATAATCCTGGAGGCAAAAAAAAAAAAAAAAAGATTCATTATGTGGATTAATATGGGAGGCAGGATAGCTAAATGTCATTGCTTTCCTTTTAGACCAAAAACTTTTTTTTTTTTTTTTTTTTTTTTTAAATTTATTTATTTATTTATTCCTTTTGTTGCCCTTGTTGTTTTGTTGTTGTAGTTATTATTGATGTCATTGTTGTTGGATAGGACAGAGAGAAATGGAGAGAGGAGGGGAAGACAGAGAGGGGGAGAGAAAGACAGACACCTGCAGACCTGCTTCACCGCCTGTGAAGTGACTCCCCTGCAGGTGGGGAGCCAGGGGCTCGAACCAGGATCCTTCTACTGGTCCTTGTGCTTAGCGCCACCTGCGCTTAACCCGCTGCACTACTGCCCGACTTCCGACCAAAAACTTTTATTATTAGTTTTTTATTTTTTATTATCTTTATTTGTTCATTTATTGGATAGAGACAGCTAGAAATCAAAAGGGGGGAGACAGAGAGTAAGAGAGACAGAGAAGAAGAGAGACAGAGAGACACCTGCAGCACTGCTTCATCACTCGTGAAGCTTTCCCCCTGCAGGTGGGGACTGGGGACTTGAACCTGGGTCCTTGTGCATTGTAGCATGCGCTCAACCAGGTGCACCACCACCTGATCCCAACCACAAACCTTTATAAGGGCCCTGATCCTCATCATTTCTCTCAAGTTCATGTTCTTTTTATCAGGTAGAGTGAAAGTTAGCAAGTCTCATGCTGAGATACAGACTAAGACAAAAGACTGAGGCCATCTTTGTGCTATCTTTAAATTTCATATTGGCTCATATAACCCTCGGTAGAGGGGGAAGGAATTAGATAGTCAAAGATTCTAGATGTGCAGTGAAAGTATCCTGACCCTTTTGTCCCTGCAGGCATCCTGTAGACATTTCACACCTGGCTGCTTGGCTGGGAGCCTAGAGCCCAACTTGTCTCCACATTCACTGAATAAACCTATGGAAACTGAGCTACTGCTAGACTCAGTTCCAAGCCCTCTGATGCAGGCACTGGTTGATATTATATATATATATATATATATAATTATTATTATTAATGAGAAAGATAGGAGAGAAAGAACCAGACATCATTCTGGTACCTGTGCTGCTGGGGATTGAATTCAAGACTTCATGTTTGACAGTCCAATGCTTTATCCACTGGACCACCTCCCAGACCACATGCAGGCACTGTTAGCATCCCATTTCATCAGTAGAGAAACTGAGGCTCAGTGATTAAGGAACCAGCCCAGAATCACACACAGCTGCTCATAGGCTCCAGATCTCTGTTCTCCATGGCGCCCACCCCACCCCCCTAAGATAGGCAAGATCTTTCTTAAGTCAGTGTCCTGTTTTAAAACTTGCTCTGTTCTTGCGAGTGAGAATTTCATGTCATTGAATCACATTTGACCTTCACTTGATCTTCCCACCACTCATGTTATTTCTACATTTCCTCTGGATCTGTTTTTCCTTCAAGCACATGTGTAGCTGTGTTTTAGAAAGCTCCAGGGCAACATAAGACTTGAGATCAGGTTTTCCACCACCTACTGCAGGTCATTTGGATCATGTCTTTCCCATAAATTGGCTTAGATGTTATTTCTGTCATCAACATAAACTGTAAGTTAGATGTGCTTTCTCCCTTCTCTTCTTCACCCCTTTGTCCTGGGGAACCTGGCCTACAAGAAATCTCACATCAGAACAGAGGGAGTTTTTTTTCCCCCCCAACTGGGATTATTTTATTCAGAATCAAGGTAAATTAAAAAACAGGTATAGACACATGCGTAAATGAAAACAATAAGTCAGAAATGTTTGTAGCAGGAGTGACTAAGAGTTTCAGTTACTTCATGTCAGAGATGCCACTTGGTAATGTTAAATGTCTTTTAACATTTCAGTCATTTTTATTTTCCTTTTCATTTCTCTGGGAGCTAAAAAGGCTGGTATAGGTTGTTGTCATAGGACTTCAGAAAGACTAGAGAAGGTGATTTCTTTTTTTTTTTTAATTTTTTTATATTTATTTACTCTCTTTTGTTGCCCTTGTTTTATTGTTGTAGTTATTATTGTTGTTGTCGTTGGATAGGACAGAGAGAAATGGAGAGAGGAGGGGAAGACAGAGAGGGGGAGAGAAAGATAGACACCTGCAGACCTGCTTCACCACCTGTGAAGCGACTCCTCTGCAGGTGGGGAGCCGGGGTTCGAACCGGGATCCTTAAGCCGGTCCTTGTGCTTTGCGCCAACTGCGCTTAACCCGCTGCGCTACCGCCTGACTCCCGAGAAGGTGATTTCTAAATGGTGAGAAGACCAGCAAAGTCTTTTCTAAGTTGGAAGATGGCACTAAGAGACACTAAGAATTGCCTTCAGAACAGGGCATCTCTGTGATTATTTTTAAAATATCTTTATTATTAGATACTGACAGCCAGAAATTGAGAGGAAGGGGGAGATAGAGAGGAGAGAGAGAGAGAGAGACACCTGAATCCTTTCTTCACCACTTGTGAAGCTTTCCCCCTGCAGGTGGGGTGCCAGGGCCTTGAACCTGGGTGATTGCTAACTGTAATGTGTGTGCTTAACCAGGTGCGCCACCTCCATGCCCCCTGCTGTCTGATCTTTATGTTGAAACTTTCCTAGTCTAGGAAGAGGTGAAGAACAGTGGGAAGTGTGTAACTGTCCCAAGTCTCCTAAATAGACTCCTAGGAAAGGCTGGATGCCTATCACCATCTTGGCTACATAAAAAGCCTAACAAGAAACTAAGCAAATGTCAGCAACTAAACAAGAACTGATGGAGCCAGCACCTTTTATCTGCCCTCCGCCAGAGGCACTTAAGAGCATTCACACTAAACTTGAGACCTGTGGTCCAGGAGATGGCGCAGTGGAGAACAGCACTGGACTCTCAAGCAGAAGGTCCCAAGTTCAATCCCTGGTAGCACATGTACCAGAGTGATGTCTGGTTCTTCTCTCTCATCTTTCTCATTAACGAGTAAATATACCCTAAAAACTGAAGAAAAAAAACCCCAAAAACCGAGACCTCCCACTAGCTCCCCAACTCCTATCCTTCCTCCTGGTCCCCCCAGTACAGAACCTGCCGGCCATAGTGACTTGTCAGGGAATGACCTCCGAAGTGTTTTCCCCGAATGGGTTCTGGTGACTGAGAAACCTCACTGTCTTGCCTCCTACACCAGCTACTTTCATACAGATGTCATAAGCTGTTATAAAGCAAGAGGGCCAAACAAAAAGCCTCAAATAAAAACATGATGAATTATTAGCAGGACAAGGTGAACAATTAGATCGAAATCTAGACCTAGAGCTCTGAAGACAGGATAGGGCAGTGCTGTGGATTCCTTTGGTTTCATGCCATGCAACTCACTCTGAAGCTTGGTGAGGCTCTGGGCACTGGAGAATGAGTGGAGACGAACTCCATCCTGACTCTGAAGGAGCAGGGGAGTCAGTCAGTCCTGGGTGCTTTGAAGGATACTCAGGGTGCATTACTCTGATAGTGGCATCGGCAGTGCTTCCATCAACTCAGGGCCCTGCCAATGTTCGACCACATCTGCACCATTTCCCAAAACTGAGGGCAAGTTAAAGTGCACATTTTGTTGAAAGTACATTTGAGTCCCATAGCACAAAGTGTCGCTGACTTGCTGCCTGCCTTATATAGCGGCCACTCCAGGATCTAGGCTGGCCTGCCAGGAGTCTAGCAGGGGATATGAGTATCTCTCTGCAGACCTCATGCTGGAGCAGGTGAGGCCTTTCACATGGCTGTAGGTTGTTACCGAGGACGTGGAGCAACTGGAACGTTCATAATGCTAGGCTTCAACTTGGATCTTGGAGTATGGTAATGTGCTGCTGTGTGCTCTACCAGGTGTGCCACTGCCCAGACCCTATACACAATTACCTAAAATTGTTACAGTATAAGGGAAATCAGAGAGGCCCTTGATTTGTCCTTTGAGTTCACAGGAAAATCCACCCATGTGGTTCATGTAGTAAGAGGATCGTTTTCTTTTGTGTTACTAAAAAGCCAATTCTCAAAAACATGTTTTGGGCCACCTACTGCATATACATTATTTCATCTAAGTTTTTAAGATACTACACTTGATCTTAGCCAAAAGGCCGAGAAGCGATGTTTTTAAGATACTTATTAATGACAGGACAAACCAGAGCATCACTCTGGCACATTAGTTTCTGGGGGTCAAACTCAGGACCTCATGCTTGATGAGGGCCCCATGGTTTATCCACTGTTCCACTTCCTGTGCATTTATCTAATTCATTCATTTGTAAAAGCTTTTAAACACGTTTTTATGTATTTATTTATTCTGGTTAGAAACATTAAGATTCTGAGATGGAAGGGGGAAGACAGGGAGCGAGAAGACACTTGGGACACTGCTTCACCACTTGTAAAGCTTCCGGAATCCTGGCAGGTGGGGACTGGGGGGGCTTGAACCGGAGTCTTTGTGCACTCAGGCAGGTGTGCCATCACCAGGTCATTTATGCTTTACAGCAGCTCTGCAGAGCATAGTTTCATTTAACAGATCTGCTCAGGCCAGCCTTTAAGCTTTTATTTATTTATGTTTTATGTGTGTTCCAGTTGCTCCTTATTTTTCATCATTTTCAACTTAGCCACTCTGATGAGTATGAAAAACAAATGTTGGGAGTCAGACGGTAGCACAGGGTTAAGCGCAGGTGGCACAAAGCACAAGGACCGGTAAAAGGATCACAGTTCAAGCCCCTGGCTCCCCACCAGCAGGGGAGTTGCTTCACAAGCGGTGAAGCAGGTCTACAGGTGTCTTTCTCTCCCCCTGTCTTCCTCTCCTCTCTCCATTTCTGTCTTATCCAACGACATCAATAACAGCAATAACTACAGCAATAAAAAAACAAGGGCAACAAAAGGGAATAAATATAAAAAAAAAGAAGAAAAACAAATGTTGGGGGCTAGGCTGTGGTGCACCGTGTTCAGCACACATAGTCCAAAGCATAAGGACCCACTCAAGGATCCCAGTTTGAGTCCCTGGCTCCCGACCTGCAGGGAGAGGTCACTTCACAAGCGGTGTCTTTTATCTTTCTCTCCCCCTCTCCTCTCAATTTTCTCTGTCCTATCCAAATAATTAAAAAAAAAAAAAATCAAAAAAATGGCCACAGGAGCAGTGGATTCCTAGTGCAAGCACTGAGCCCCAGCAATAACACTGCATGGAAAAAAAAAGTCATGGTCACCTTTTAGTATGAACAGTGATAGTAGAATCAAGTTAAACTCCCTCGTATGGCCTGCGCAGCTCTGGCCTGGCAGAATGCCACCTACTTCCAAGTGTTTTCTTCCTGTCTCTCTCATACTCGGTACCGGCCATTCCCCTTCAGCCTAGAGCACTACGCAGTACACAAGCTTTCTCTCCTTGCGTCTTCTAGTATATTTTTAATTGAATTGTATTTATTGTGTACTTCTTTTCAATTGATATATTTTAATGAGAGACAAGAGACGCAGACCAGAGCACTGTTCAGCTCTGGTTCATGGTGGTGCTGGGGACTGAACCTGGAGCCGTGCACGAAAGACTTGCTTAACTTATTCTGCTACCTCCCGTCCCTTTCCTTGCTTCCTAATCCTTCAGATGCCAACTCAGTGATCCTTACCTCAGGCCACATCCCACTATCATGTACGGACAAAGCACTTAACTTCCATTGAATAGTTACATGATTTCTAGTTCCACCAGCACAGAAAAGGTTTTTATTCACCAGTGCAGCATAGGCTCTGGCACACAACTGGAACTCATATTTAAAGGAACAAGAAACTGAAACCCCAGTCCAGTACTTTTGCTTTTGAACGTGTGTGGTGGTGTGGATATTACATCTTATACTCATTGGGATAAAGTCAGGTCTGAAACTAACATGGAAAACTTAAATTATAAAAATGTCTCGAACCCCTGGCTCCCCACCTGCAGGGGAATAGCTTCACAGGCAGTAAAGCAGGTCTGCAGGTGTCTATCTTATCTTTCTCTCCCCGTCTTCCCTCCTCTCTCCATTTCTCTATCCTATCCAATAACAGTAATAACTACAACAATAAAACAAGGGCAACAAAAGGGAATATTAAAAATTTAAAAAATTACTACTAAAATTATAAAAATGTCATTTAGCCATGCAATGTTAATGTAAATTTCTTCTGCAACCTTTATTTATATTTTTAATGAGATATAGAGAAAAATGGAGGGGGGGAAGGCTAGAGAACTGCTCAGCTCTGGTTTTGGTGGTGCTAGGGACTGACCTTGAATTCTTCTCCCTACGAGACAATGTCAGATCACACACTTGTGGGCCTATTTAACTATAGCCTTTCTGTGGTCTCAATCCTGGTGGTTGACACCATTTTCTTAAGGACATCACTGGCCTTTACTCAAGTGCAGAACTGTTATAAAATGGCACTCAGTGCAGTTGGCTCTGAAATTTCTCCTACAATCTTGACTTCCAATTTTGTCCAATAGTAAAGGCAAGGAAAGCCACTTCCCAGCTGAAGAACACTCCTATTCAAAGGGTTGTTCCAAGGCTTTGTCTAACAAGCAGTCACTCTAGGACTTTGCTCTTTGTCCCAGAGCCTGTCCCACTGTGAACTCATCACAGATGATGGGATCTTGCACCTGAGCAACAGCACCTGTGGCCACGAGAGGCTACGGGTCCTGGAGCTGGACAACTGCCTCCTCATCACCGACGTGGCCCTGGAACACCTCGAGAACTGCCAAGGCCTGGAGCGCCTGGAGCTGTACGATTGCCAGCAGGTTACCCGTGCGGGCATCAAGCGGATGCGGGTAGGTGCCAGGCAAGTCTGTGGACTCCTGGTTTCTAAGCAAAATGAACACATCTAGACCATCCACTTTCTCCATCCTGTCTTCAGTCAGGTGATACAAATTGACCTTTTCGATAGATGTCTTCTTTGACGTCAGGTTTACTTACATTAGGTCTATGTAGGAAGATTTGACTTCCAGGATGGGTGTGGGGTAGAAGTTCCATGTAGACTAGCAGTCAGTACCTTTATAAGAAAAGGGACTTAAAAACTCATTACCACTAGGTGATAAAACGTGGTCTTGACTTGGCTACATTCCAGGTGAGACAGCTTAGTAGAAAAGTGACTTCTTCCCTCCATGTAGTATACCAACACTAATTTTTTTAATGTGTTTGAAGTTTAGGCAGCTTTACATTCACATCCTAAAGCAGCCCTCACAAGTGTGGTACAGCCTTCCAAACACCACTGTTTACATACAGAACCAGAAACTTTTGGGGTGAGACCTCTTTTTTTTTTTAATTCTTAAAAATTATCTTGATTTATTGGTTAGAGAAGACCAGAAATTGAGAGGGTAGGGGGAGATAGAGGGAGAAAAACACCTACAACACTGCTTTACCACTTGCAAAGCTTGCCCCTTGCAGGTGGGGGATGGGGGGTTCGAACCTGGGTCCTTACCCACTGTAACAGGTGAGCTTAACCAGGTGTACCACCACCCAGCCCCAGGCAAAACCTAAAATGTTTATTGAGAGATGAAAGAGTACGAGGGCATCATGTTGGTACACGCGGTAGTAGGAATCAAACTCAGGACGGACTTCATGCGTTGAGAGTCCAGCACTTAGAGAGTCGGGCGGTGGCGCAGCGGGTTAAGCGCATGTAGTGCAAAGCACAAGGAGAGTCCAGCACTTAATGATCTACTCTACCACTTCACAGGACCACTGGGCAGAAATCTTATCTCCCTTTGTCTTTCGGGAGGAATCATTTCAGGGCATGCAGACAGGAGTTTAAGCCTCTCCCAGCAACTGTTTTGAGCTACCTGCCTAGTAGGAAGGTGAAGCAGATGTTTATATGGCCCTTGCGGGCTTTTCTAGGTTATGTCTAGACACCTACAAATGCCGGTGTGACCCCTGCACTTTTTCTGCTTCAGGCTCAGCTCCCTCACGTCAAAGTCCATGCCTACTTTGCTCCCGTCACCCCACCAACAGCCGTGGGAGGAAGTGGACAGCGACTGTGCAGGTGCTGTGTCATTCTCTGACAGCTGCTGCCTGGGCCCAAGGCATGAGGAGGCGTCCCTTTCTCCAGAGATAACTCAGAGTCTTGCTGACCTACTCCACCATCACCCAAAGCTGTTGATTCTCCACTGGGAAAAGCTTTTCCAGGTAATAAGACTTCTGTAGGGATTGCAGTACTCTGGTTGACAGTTTGATTGCATGCTGCTGAGTGCAATCAAAGTCTTGTCTCTGTTAACACTTGGCCAGAGTGCTCTCAGTGCAGCCAAGATCATGCAAAAAACTGGGGTCTCTTAAGAGGTGGGGGCACATCTAGGTACAAAAGTCCAGTCCTCGGCTCTGTCGGCGTTCTTCCAACAGACCATTAGTGTTAGCACAAATTGAGCAGAGGGAAAAAAAATCTGTTGATTTACTACGATACTTAAGCCAGTGACCTACATTCATTCACAACAATTAAGAAAAAAATTAAAAGTTAAAAAAAAAAAATCCCAGGACTTTCCACTTTGATAAAGTTGCTATTAAGTCTTCAAAGTGACTATACTGCAGATTCATGTTGCCTGGCAGTTTCTATGACGTGGAGGCTTACGTCAAGTGGAAGGCAAGTCAAGTTTTCCGTGAGACACCAAAGAATCGAGGACTTTAAACTGGGTGGACCAGAGTCTTCACCTTTATGTTTCTGTTTATTTTGTCATATAGACCTTTGGGACCAAAATCTAAACAAAAGCAACTCAGAGTTTGTGTTGCCTCATTGGAAATTATAAACTCTGGTTTATGCTATAGCACATAATGAGGTTCTTGTTAAAGGAGAAAAGCTAATTATGTCATCTCCCAAGAATTTGGAAGAACCTTTAGGAAACAAGAGTTGAACTAAGGCTTATCTATTGCTATAATCAATTAAAATTGATGAATGGGTGCATGTAGAATGGATGTGGTTTTTCCAAGTTTTTTTTTAACTGTAGAAATCAAGTTATACCAGAACTAGTCAAGTTTTACACACTGAACTCCAGATCAGTATTGTGTTGGTACCTTTTATATTCATAGTATAAAAAAATGAATGAACCAGAGCAATGCTTTAAAGTTAGAGGGTTTTATTGCTATAATCTTAATGCAAACAAATTTGAGAAAAGTCATCCCCCCCCTAAATTCAGACCTTCCTAATAGTCATTTAAAATCTGGTAAGATGGCCTACTTTCTGCTCCATGCTGTCCACATTTATCTTGATTAAAGATAATAACCCATCACCCCTTCCCTGTGAACTTCTCCTACCACGATAGTCAAACTCTTAACAACCATTCCCCAAACAAATTAGTCCAGAGAAGCTGAGATAAAACAAAAAAAAAAAAAAAAAAAAAAAAAGAACTGTAACTTTATCAGATGGATAGTCTTAGAAGCATTTAGTATATAACGCCTCACCTGCATCCCAGGAAGATAAGACAGATAAATGTATAATACCTCCTCCTCTCTCCCCAATTTAACAGGGTAGTTAAAATTAGCATTCAAGTCTTCGTTGTGTTACTACCTTAACGGTAGACCCCAGTTTTTCCTGGCCTAAAGCTACACACCACCAGGTACTTAAATACACATACCACTGGACAGGGAGAAAAGACTGGTGCAGGAAGACAGTTAAATGGTGGTACAAGATAGACTTGTTTCAGTAATTATGAATTAGTTTCTATTAAAATGATAAGGAGTCTTATTTATTTCTCTTGAGCGAGGACTGAATTTATTGCTCAGCAACCTCACTTATGAAACAGAAGAACCTCTGGTAGAGGAATAAGGCCTAGTTCTCCTTAGGCATGGCTTGTTCACTCAGCTTTGAGCAGACAAACTAAAGTAAATTGGCTTCACATTTTAAAACATTTGGATAGTTTCTGTACTTAGAACCCTTCTATCGTATGAAATGAGAGACACATTTGCAAAACATACAGAAAACATTTATTATACTGAAATGTGTACATCCTACTATTTAAAAAAAATTAGCAAATTTGCTGGTGCCAAAATTTAACCTGTTTCATTGGGAGAGACTGATGTTCAATGTCACTCGGTATAGTTTCAAATTTGATGAGCTTTTAATTATTTTAACCCATGTCTAGAACTTGAGGAACTCAAAATAGCACACAGCATTAAATGACATTTATTGTTCCATAAATTTTGAGACTCAAAAGGAATGCTAAATAGACAAGCAAAACTCTAAAACAAGAGATAAGATTACTTTTCCCCAAGTGATCGGCATAAGAAACAAGTGGTCATAAAAAGAAAGGGGGAAAAAAAGAGACAGGAAAGTCCTCTCCAAGATTCTCAAAGAGTTAACATGTTTTCAAATGGAAAAATGGAGACAATACTTTTCCGTATCAAGCAATCTCCTTCATGAATAAAAAGATGTCAAAGTTTTCACCCACTGATGTAGTTTGTCTTCCAGGAGAGATTTCAAACTCAGAATTATTCATTCCTATATCTGCATGAACACAGATATGAAGACCAAATAGCACATTCAAAACATGTGGTAAGTGGACAGAAATGCTCTAACATGGAATTGCAAAATGGGGTCTCCTACACCACAGGCCTCAAAAATGCTTGCTGAAGAAATCTGAGAAGGAAAGCGATAGATAGGGACAAGATATAAAAACAGTGGAGTCCCTTTGAAAAGTATACTGGCAGGCAAGCATTTGGTTTTGTGAAAGAGGCACTCTTTTTTTTACTGAAAAAGAAGCTATTATGTGGTGTGTTTAAAGAAGCCCCTAAATAATCACCAGATGTTTACCCATGATTGTACTAAAGCTCAGTGTTTGAAAAGTGAGCAATTTTTATGGTATAATTTAGTGTTTGATTTGTGCTGTCTAGTGTTTCGTGAATGATTTCAACTTGTTGATAACAAGATCTCATAACACCAAATCAGAAACTCTTATTTTCCCCTCTGCTATTTCTGATGCTTGGGGTGGGGCTTAACAGGAAGAAGGGATGGGGTTGGAAGGGTGGGCACAGACACAAGAAAAAGGAGAAAACCATGATTTAAAGGGGGCTTCAAAAATGAAAGTCAAACAAAATGCTAAAATGGAAGCAGAAGGAAAAGGTATTTCAATCAATCCATGACAAAGCAAAAACACAAACGTCTTTGTACCTATTAGGATTTACACTGATCCTCTCACCAAGGTACTCTTGATAATGCAGTTTGCTTCAAGCCTGCCTTCCTGGCTTGGATCTTCCTCTGACGCCACGATCACAATGGACACACACCCTTCCTTAGACATGATTTCTTCTGGGAAGGCGTGAGCCTCTTACCTGACCACTGATCCTCTCGTCAGTCCATTGCAGCTCTCCAGACAGCTTCCATACTGGCTCCAAAACACTGTCCCTGCCCCAGGTCAGCAGAAGGTTCAGGCAATAAAAGCCAAACTGGCACAGAAAGGTAAATGCCCAAGTACGTCTTTACATTCATTTCCAAACAGCGTACAGTGTAAAAAGACAGCAAAGGCTGTTTCTAGGAACTGTATCTACTGGCCTCTGCCAGAGAAGCAGGCGGCCGGGCCTACACCATGGCCTCCCAAGCTGCACGCATGCTGTCCCAACGTGCACACCCTCACGAGGAGGCTTGGCTATGGCAGTGATACTGAGGAGATTTGCCTCCCATACAGCTCATTAGAAAGGTCATCTTGTGTTTTCAATATGAAACATTTCATACGGTAAAATCCAATCCCAAGACTTCTTGGATTCAGTCTTCACACACTTTTAAGCGTGACTTTATTTGGTACTGAATATAGTTCAGACTACGTAAGACATCACTTCAAAATTATGTGGATACCATCACCATTTTCAGCTGTAGAAAAAGGAAAGAAAAGTTATATACTTTAAAGAAAAATGATTACCTTGGCTCTAGCTCCTCCCTATGGCAACTCATACACACATATCCCCTTTTTACTCTGTAATGGCTAGCCCACATTTTCAAGACTGTGCTCCATTCTGCCCGCCAGTACTTCTAGGCTGGGATATTGAAACAAATAGCAAAGTGCTACAAAAAAAAAAAAAAAAAAAAAAAAAGGTACAGTGAATGGTTCTGTCATGAAAGATATAAATAAACCTTACTTTTTAACTCAATTTATAAGTCTGAAACTTAGAAAATAATTTCAGTAATTTTGCCCGGGTGACACAGTGATTCTCAGGAAATGGAAAGAAGCTGTACAGGCATTCATCAAGGAATAAGTGAATTTTTTAATGAGGACTAAAGTCTGAACAACAGTTCACCAAGATTGGAGGGGGTATCCTATGATGCCTGGTATTAGAATGTGCACTGCTTTCATAGAACAGTCATAATCACACTATGTTTCTGACTTACGATTATGCACATTTTTGCAGTAAATATTATATTGTTTTAAAAACACAAAATTGGGATATTTGTGAAAGTAAAATGAACCAGATCACAGGTAACTCAGACCTTCAGGTAACTTGACGCTGTATGTGACAATACATCAGGCACAGTGAAATCACAACCACATGTCCTGGGCTACTTCCTTCAAGAGTGAAAAGAATGGGTGAAACATGTTCCTGTGCCCTTGTAGGTAGAGCATTTAAGCTCAAGTAAATTTAGGTTTTAATCCGCCAAGCATCTAAAGTCTGTGAAAGTACGCTCTTTCACATAACAATTTCACAGTAAAAAATTCCTAACATAGGGGGTTGGGCGATAGCACATGGTGCAAAGTGCAAGAACCAGCGTAAGGATCTTGGTTCGGGCCCCTAACTCCCCACCTGCAGGGGAGTCACTTCACAGGTGGTGAAGCAGGTCTGCAGGTGTCTTTCTCTCTCTCCCTGTCTTCCCATCCTCTCTCCATTTCTCTGTCCTATCTAACAACAACATCAATAACAATAGTAATAACTACAACAACAACAACAAAAATAACAAGGACAACAAACGGGAGACAAAAGCAAATTTAAAAAAATTGTTTACATCAAGCCCTGTTAACTGGACTTGTCTGAACCTCCTCTGGATCTCTTTCCCACATTCATTAACTTACCTCAATGATTACTATGGTCTTGAGTTGAACTGAAGGCTTTCTGACTTATCACTCAGACCCAGGCCCTCCTGCTAGCCCCTGCATAATCAACTGCGAAATGGCATTTCTACACACCTAAAATGAAGCTTTGTTGCTCCCCCAACCCTACCCACCTCTTTACTGGGAACCACTATCTGTACAGTTGCTTTTAGAAGAGTGAAGCCCAGTAGGGCCCTATTTATAAACATGTACAATGCTATTGCCTTACCTAGATGATACCTCCTGCTTCTTAATTCTACCTGCCCGTTCCTCTACACAGAATTGCAAGAGTGAAGAAAAATCCAATCACATGCCCCGCGTTTATAAATAACTTGACTGGACCTCCCTACACATGCAATATAATCTAACCTGATCACATAGAGCAGATCCCAACTGCCACTCCACTCTGCTCACCCCTCACACTGAAGGGCAGCTTATGGTCTCTACACATAGCCCCACACCACTGCAAGGTGGCCCCAGCCCCTTCTCAACATCAGTGACACCGCCTCAGAGAAGCTTTGCCAGCGACTTTATGACCACCTGCTTAGGTTTCTCTTCTCCTTAAATACTTCACATTTTCCCTTTCCTTCCTGGAAAGGACTGTTCTGTCAATTTCTGAACACTATATCCTTCAGAGTCAGACTCTTATTAAAATTGTACGGCACTAGCATTTTCAAAAAGTAAACATACATGATCACTACTTACTACAGAGACACACTGTATTTCAAGATACAAAACACATGCAAAAGTACCTTTTACTGTGTAGAATAAAAAACAACTCTCATCTTGAAAGTTCTGAACCATCTAGAAGGATAAATCAGATATAATTAAGCAAAATTCATACACAACCACCTTAAGTGACTACAACAGATGTTTTCCTTTAATACTGCACTAGTACAGGACTCAGCACCCCTTACCCCCCCACCCAAAAAAAGGACAGTCTGTGAAGGCAGTGTGAGGTAGTAAGAATTTACACCTGCTGCACTGGCAGAGCCGGGGGCTAACACGATGCCCACGGTCCATCCCTAGGTGATCAGGATAGTCACCTGCTTGACACATTCCCTGCCAGGCTCTGTGCATGACGGCTCTCCACAGAAACTCTGCACAAAGAGCTCTTCGAGTATCACCACTGAGTATTGCCATTTGGGGGTAAAGAGGTGCTTTCCAGGCTTGTTTCTAAAAATTAGTGGACAAAAGGAAAACACACCCAAAGGCCTTTATACATTAAAATAAATAAATAAAAATTAAAAAGCCAAAGTTCAGCTTTCCTGTGTCTGAATGGACAGAGTGTAGGACCTTGGACTTGATCCCTAGAACCAACACGGAAGCACCATGGAAACCAGCAAAGGAAACTTTACAGATGGCGGCAGTGAGCTTTTGTGCCTGTGCCTCCCCTTCTCCTATGTATGGAGTGCGAAGGTTGGGCTGCACATTCCCCGACACCATGTTTAAGGAAAGGAGGCGCTACAGCAGCAGTGGTGAGCCACAGCTCCCCCATGATTCATATTCCTTTTTTTGGTTGGTTGTTTTCATTTTTTGAATAGGACAGGGAGAAACTGAGAGGAAAAGGGAAGCCAGGGAGAGAGACAGACACCTGCAGACCTGTGATTTATATTCCTTACATCATTAGTGTGACTGAAACTCTTGTCTATAAAAATGATTTTAATGCCCATGCCATGAGGTGGCACAGTGGATAAAGTAGTAGATTTTCAAGGATGAGGAGGTCCTGAGTTCAATCCCCAGCAGCACATATACCAGAATGATGTCTTGTTCTTTCTTTCTTTCCTCCTATCTTTCTCACTAATAAATCAATAAATCAATCAATCAATCAATAAGGGGGTCGGGTGGTGGCGCAGCAGGGAGTCGCTTCACAGGTGGTGAAGCAGGTCTGCAGGTGTCTCTTCCTCTCACCCTCTCTGTCTTCTCCTCCTTTCTCCATTTCTGTCCTATGCAACAACAATCACATCAGCGACAACAGCAATAATAACCACAACAACGATGAAACAAGGGCAACAAAAGGGGAAAAAATGGCCTCTAGGAGCAGTGGATTAGTGGTGCAGGCACCAGGCCCCAGCTGTAACCCTGGAGGCAAAAATAAATGAATAAACAAATAAACAAACAAATAAATAATTTGATGCCCAAATCTTTAGAAACAATTCCTGTGAGTACTTGTAAATGTGACCACAAAGTTTTTCAATGGTGTATACACACTCACATTAGTATGAAAAGGGAAAAGCAAGTGATTTACATTACCTGGTCACTAACAAGAATGTGAATACCAGTAGGACCCTGTCTGTAAACCTGGTTAATTTGGTGGAAAGGAATATTAAAGACCAATGCAAGTTTTCGAGCGACTTCTGAGGCCACCATTTCTTCTAAGTAGATTGCATGATAAACTGAAAAAGCAAGAATAACATTTTAGGAGTAATCTTTGATCTGTTTTTCTACCTAATCTACAGGAAAAACATACTCTTCAAATGTAAGAGTTAAAATGGGAAGTAAACTAGTCTTTCCTCACCCCTGTAACTATTGTAAAATCTCCAGTTCCCCATATGAAACATAATACATTATGTATGCTCACATGTACTGTTTAATGAACACTGTGTCTCTGTACAAAAGGACTTAGGCTTTTAATTTTACTTCAAAACAAGAAGGAATTAACTGCAAATAGGCTTAGAAAATCATTTTAGGAAAATGGGAAGATAGCTAGACTCTGGTGACGGTTATACAATTCTGTAAACTTATTAAAACGTCACTGCATTGTTATTTACAATTTTATTAGTTAAAAGGGAGATTTTATAAGTATGTAATTTGTAATTTACAACCAAAAAAAGCTGGTTTTTAAAAGTGGAGTGTATTTGTAGAAACACACACATCCAAAAAAAAGGGGGGGGGGCCAAGACTGTGAACTGTGACTTCTCCTGCTCTATAGAGTTCCAGCAGCAAGCCGCCACCCATATATAGTTCTGCAATATATATAACTTAGCAGCAGATGCTGTCTGTATAGTATCTAGCATATCTACAATGAGTGACTCCAGGGAGTTGGGCGGTAGCGCACATGGCGCAAAGCGCAAGGACCGGTGGAAGGATCCCCGTTCGAGCCCCAGCTCCCCACCTGGAGGAGAGTCGCTTCACAATCAGTGAAGCAGGTCTGCAGGTGTCTTTCTCTCCCCTTCTCTGTCTTCTCTTCCTCTCTGCATTTCTCTCTGTCCTATCTAACAACGACATCGATAATAACAGCAATGATAATAAACAACAAGGGCAACAAAAGGTAAAATAAATATAAAACAAACAATAAAGTCCCATTCAATTAGTGGTCCAAATCAGACATCACTTTGAATATACTGCATTTCCCCAAACAAGGGCTTTCTCCTTGTGTGAGTGGTTTTCACTGTAGAACTCTTTGTTACACATCGTAAAAGAAAAGTTTAGAATTTGGAACTATGCTTAGGCTAAAATAATCTATTTTCTTAAAACTACATTTATTTAACGGGGTGGGGTAGGGGACAGGGAACCCCTGGGCTTTATCCACTGAGCCATTTCCTGGCTCCAGGGTAAGATTAGACCACAGGTCACCAACTCTAGCCTGTGGGGGCCAAACCCTCACTGTCATCTTTTTTTAAGAACATGAGATTTATGAGAGCACAGCCCCCACCATCTTAGTGTTACCTATAGCTGTTTGAGCACAGTGGCAGAGCTGTGTGGGGAAGCTGGAGCTCTGCCAAGTTGGCAGTGTTCTCGCTGACCCTTGATCTACAGTGAAGTTCGCTGATGTTTCCTCACAGGCCTCCACAAAAACCAGCATCTACAGATACACCTTCTGTAACATTAAAATCCTCAACGCAGTAAATGAAAAGATCTTGAGGCATGGAAAGGTCCTTCTGAATTTTTTATCCTTTAAGACTAACTTGCAGCATCTTAACATGCTTAGTCATATTCACTGATTTTTGAAGTATAAAACACTAAATTCAGAGCTCTACCCACTAGACAAGATACTGCTTCTTGGAATCCCATGACACATCTTTCTAAAAAATTCTGTGTGCTTCACTAAGAATATGGGAAGAAGGGAGATAGAACCACATACCCACCTTTCAAATGAGGAAATAATGTGCTTTAAAAATTGTTTGCTTAGGCAAGGGTAGATAGCATAATGGGTATGCAAAGAGACTCTCATGCCTGAGGCTTCGAAGTCCCAGGTTCAATCCCCTGTACCACCATAAACCAGAGCTGATCAGTGCTCTGGTAAAAAAAAAAAAAAAAAAAGGAAAAAGGAAAACATTCACTGGTCAAGAAAATAAAGCAGAGTAAACAGAAGTGACAGGCTCACCACACAGAACCCACAGTGCTGATCAGACATGTGTCTGAGGCAACAGCACTGTTACAGTGGGTGGGTGGGTGGGGAGAATACAGGTCCATGAAAAATGATGAATGAAATAGTGGGGGTTTTATTGCTAAATGGGAATCTGGGGAATGTTATGCATGTAAAAAAAAAAAAAGAAGTAGAAACGCAAAGCAGAAATTGACTGAGTTTGGAGTATGGCACCAAAGTAAGAAAGCAGAAGTATACTAGAGTTTGCAGTGAGTACCTCCCTAATACTTCCTCTCCACTTTTCCAAGCTTTGGGTCCATGATTGCTCAACAATTTGTTTGGCTTTGTATGTTAACTCTCTTTTCAGTCACCAGGTTCCAGGTATCATCAGGATGCCGGCCAGACTTCCCTGGATTGAAGACACCACCAATGTGTCCTGGAGCTCAGCTTCCCCAGAGACCCATCCTACTAGGGAAAGAGAGAGGCAGACTGGGAGTATGGACCGACCAGTCAACGCCCATGTTCAGCGAGGAAGCAATTACAGAAGCCAGACCTTCTACCTTCTGCAACCCTCAATGACACTGGGTCCATGCTCCCAGAGGGATAGAGAATGGGAAAGCTATTGGGGGAGGGGGTGGGATATGGAGATTGGGCGGTGGGAATTGTGTGGAGTTGTACCCCTCCTACCCTATGGTTTTGTTAATTAATCCTTTCTTAAAAAAAAAAAAAGAAAAAAAGAAAGAAAGAAATATAAATTTGAAAAAAAAAAAAAAAAGAAAACATTCACTGGTCAAGAAAATAAAGCAGAGTAAACAGAAGTGACAGGCTCACCACACAGAACCCACAGTGCTGATCAGACATGTGTCTGAGGCAACAGCACTGTTACAGCTTCACATAGCCTACCCCCACCCCATCAAACAGTAAAATGGGAGGGAATCTTCCTTTTTTTCCTTTTTGCTAAGCTACCAATGCTATTATTTGCTCATTATAGTAAACCTGAGATTTAAAAACAAAAGACACCAAAACCCCCAAAGCATTTAAGCCAGTCTTTCATTTTGAGAAGGTTCTGGCATAAAAGGCCATGTGAAGAGATCCATGTATGGCTGATACATCGAGAAGGCTGCTAGTTTCCTGGTCTCCCAAGGACGGCCCTACAGCCCCTCTCTCATAACTGTCAAAATGCCTACATCAGCAACTCAGCAATCCCAGCACAGGAGGAATCAAACAGAATCTTACTCAGTCTTTCTAAGTTTTGACTAAGTGTCAGAAAGGTAGTGAGACACAATGCTGAAAGGGCCTCGATACCCACCGTAAGGTGTCCCACTGCCATTCTCGCCTCCACTGCTGGGAGCCTGCTGCTGCCCTTGCAGTGGTGAGCTGCTTGGCTGCTCCTGGCAGACATAGATGGTTAAGCGGGGCCTAACCGACCTGCAATCAGAAGATGCCACTCATGAGCCTGGAAATGGAAGCTGTCTCACCACTTATACAGATGCCAAACAATCTATGGTCTATTTCCTTTAAAATGTCATTTCATTCAATAAAACAATTCACTAGTAAAAATGTAAAGACACACACCTCACAACAACTATCACAGGTGGTCTAATCTGACGATCCAGACTCTAAACCACTGAGATGGTCTGTCAGATGCTGGTAAATTTAAGTTTCAAGATTCAGTCAACAATTTAAAATCAGAGTCAATTTTAATGGAGTTAATTCTCATACCACAAATCTAAAAATAGCAATGACAGTAATTGAACTTAAAAGCCAGCAAAGTTTATGGTTGTATCATTTTAATTCACAATTAGAAGTTTACATTTTTACTAACTATGTAAGAGTAGTCATATGATCTTGAAAATCATAGATTCTGTATAGCTCACCTAAATGAGAAGTTTGTTTTCGTGGCAACAAACCCAGTCGTCTTCAAGAAATCAGTACTGCCCATGTGCATTTCTACCAGTCTTACAGTCTACCTCTGCCCTCATCAGTGCCTGCATCATATCTGGGCCTGCCCTGAAGGTGTACACAAAACAGTCTTCTTGTGAGCACAATGCTGCCAATGCTCAGCAGCGCACACAGGCACACACCCACCTAGCGTGGAAACACATTCTCCCCAAACTCCCCATGAGAAGGAAGGTATACTCGAATTTCAAGCAAAACCATTCCTTTTCCACACACTGCTTTACCTGGACTTCAGTGAATTATAGAGCCGAATTCCATCGGCTGCACCACAAATTTGTACTAGATCCTCCTTTGTCAGTTTTAATAAGTCGGCACCTAAAAACAGCAGAGAAGAAATTCTTGAAAGACACACAAACACACACACACAGAAGGAAACAGGCTGGCTGCTTTATAGCTGAGTGTCCTTTGAAAGCATCACAGTTACCCAAGTATAAAGCTAAAAGGAGCAACACTGGAGTATACATGTATAAAGGTCTCCTCAGGGTCAAAGGAAAATGCTAGCTCTTCAGTGTCTAATAACAAGAAGTCTGGTTGTCAGAGGTAGGCAAATCAGATCAATAAGTGAGATAAGATTCTATGCCCGATTTCACTGCCTACCTTATTTTGACGGGGCTGTGGATGTGAGGATAAGGGACTCTGTGGTCCTCAGACCAGTTTATACCATATAAAGAAGAAATTAAATGGAGGCCTTGCTCAGTGTCAGAAGAACTTACGTCAGAATTAGGACTGTGATTCTTACTGCTACATGCAATCTAAACTCAAACATTGTATAACTTAAAACCTGTCACAGGAGTCAGTTCTAGTAGACCCCCATAAACAATTGATAGGTGTAAATGACATGGCATCTAAGATCTATTTAATAATACAATAGAAATGGGAGGATGGGAGTGTCAGAAAGTGGAACTAGTCAAAGACTGATCATTTCTGGAGCTGGGGTGGCAATATGGGAATTCATCATCATCTACTTTTTTTAAAAATAATTTTTAAATATTTATTTTCCCTTTTGTTGCCCTTGTTTTTATTGTTGTTGTAGTTATTATTATTATTGATGTCGTCGTTAGGACAGAGAGAAATGGAGAGAGGAGGGGAAGACAGAGAGGGGGAGAGAAAGATAAACACCTGCAGACCTGCTTCACCGCCTGTGAAGCGACTCCCCTGCAGGTGGGGAGCTGGGGGCTTGAACTGGGATCCTTATGCCAGTCCTTGCACTTTGTGCCACTTTTGCTTAACCCACTGTGCTACCATCCAACTCCCCATCATCTACTTTTTATGTAGTAATGTGCCCAAAGTATTATATTTTTCCCTTGTATTTTATTGGCAGAATTACGATGGCTTTTTACAGATGCCAATATAATGGGTCATTATTTCTGAGGGCATGAATGTAAGGGCCCTCACATTCCAATGTATAAAATAGAGAAGCGCCTCTCTTGTAAAGATAAGCATTGGAGTCATTTTACTCAAACAAAAAACATATAAATATATGTATATGTATATGTATATATATATAGTATTAATAAAAACACAGAAATAAATCATGCACACATACAAACATACCTGAAAAATTGGAAAACAGTCTTGTGTAGGAAGAAAATCTGTTTTTAAGCAGCCATTGTTGTGTTTCCTGGGTTGTGGCTGAAGGCTGAAGTTGCTGTCAATGAAGAAAGTAGACACAGTTAGCAATGGCATGTTATAAGAGCAATTAAACAAAACACAGAAGTCCTTCAAATTGAAAGTAAAAACCACCCCATAAGAGCAAAGGCCTGACTAATCAAATGACTCAAGTCCCTACCTGAGTCTGATAATAACAATGTGGAGCCCCCAAAGCACCTACAGTTTTAGGAGAAAGGTACTTACTTCACTAGAAACCTGTGAAACTCCGTCTCCCTGATGATTTGGGGAAGAAGAATTGCTGAAGAAGGAAAGACAGAATGGTTACTATAATAGGTATATTTCAAAATCAAGACATTAATGGCTATTAAGCTAAGTATCTATAAAATGATACTGTGGGTCAGAGCAAAATAAGACAAAGGACTGTTTCTTAATTTGTGCTTTCCTTCATCTGTGCTAGTAAGATGCTTTACATTTTATTAAACAAAGCCCCTGCCTTTTTTTTTAATTAAAAAGGGCTCCAGTTATCTCCAGATTGTCAAGAAAACCAAGGACGCTCACAGTGAGAGAGAGCTCACCAGCAGGGTGTCTACCTTGCCTTTCGAGGAGTCCAGGTTTGGGGCTCAGCATCACTTGGGAGGTGCCACAGCCTTAGAGGAAGCCATGGTCCTGTGGAGCTTCACCAGCCCCTTCAGACCCCCAATGAAAACGCACCCCAGAGCAGTGAAATAGCACATGTGGAAGTCAAGCCCCACATAAGAAAAGGGCTCTGGGGACTGGGCAGTAGCGCACTAGGTTAAATGCACATGGTGCAAAGTGCGAGAACCCGAGTAAGGATCCCAGTTCAAGCCCCAGCTCCCCACCTGCAGAGGGGTCACTTCACAAGCGGTGAAGCAGGTCTGCAGGTGTCTATCTTTTTCTTCCCGTCTTCCCCATCTCCCTCAATTTCTCTCTGTCCTATCCAACAACAATAGCTATAACAAGAAGAGCAATAAGGGCAACAACAAAACAAACAAAGGCCTCCAGGAGCAGTGGATTAAAAAATTTTTTTTAAATCTTTATTTATTTGATAGAGACAGCCAGAAACTGAGAGGAAGGGGGAGATAGAGAGAGGAAACAGACACCTGCAACACTGCTTTACGACTTGTGAAGCTTTCCCCTTGCAGATGGGGACTGGGGGGGCTCAAACCTGGGTCCTTGTACACTGTAACATGTGCTCCACCACCCAGGCCCAAGGGGCAGTGGATTTGTAATGCTGGCACAGAGTTCCAGCAATTACTCTGGAGGCAAAAAAAAACAAACAAAAAAAAACTGCTCTCTTAGGTAAAAATGAGGAATTAAAGAGATAGTTGAAAAGTACTTCTTAAAAAGCTACTTTGAGGGAGTCGGGCTGTAGCGCAGCGGGTTAAGCGCAGGTGGCGCAAAGCACAAGGACCGGCATAAGGATCCAGGTTCGAACCCCGGCTCCCCACCTGCAGGGGAGTCGCTTCACAGGTGGTGAAGCAGGTCTGCAGGTGTCTATCTTTCTCTCCTCTTCTCTGTCTTCCCCTCCTCTCTCCATTTCTCTCTGTCCTATCCAACAACGATGACAACAACAATAATAACTACAACAATAAAACAACAAGGGCAACAAAAGGGAATAAATAAATAAAACATTTTTTAAAAAAAAGCTACTTTGAGGGAAAAGGATACAAGAAATGTCATAATAATTATTCAAAGTCAAAACAGAAAATGACATCCCTTTAATTAAAACATATATGCACAATTATGGAGGGCAAAACTCAAAACAATAAAAATCCAGTCTTATACTATTCCGGGAGGTGGCACAATGGATAAAGCACTAGACTCTCAAGCATAAAGTTCCATGTACATCAGACATGTACCCGAGTGATGCTCTGGTTCATTCTTTTCCTCTCTTATCACTAATGAATTCAGAAAAAAAGAAAATCAATGCCCAAACTTACTCCTCTGTTCCTGTGTTTCTAAGGTAAAATAAAAGAGAAGATAGCTGATGAGAGGAAAAGAGTCTTATTTTATACTCTAAGATTATTTAGACTAGACTATGAAATTGTAGAGTTCCCTCATTCAGTGACATGCTGAACCCTAGTCTCTCAAAAGCAAGCCATTTCATCAGCCTGCCTATCTATATGGGAAAAGCATATTTTGGTGTCTTTTTTGTACCAGACCCTATTAAAAGACTGAATGTCTGTAGTATCTCAAAATCTCAAGGTCTACCTTAATTAACCCACACTGTAAAAGACAAAACTAGGAGGTGGGACCTTTGAGAGCCATACAGGTGGGGCATCTATGAATGGGACCGGTGCCTTTATAAGAAACACAAGAGAGCTTGCTTCCACTGCTCTACTTTCCACCAGGTGAGGAAACAAATTTCTATTATGGCTAAGGTGCCCAGCCTGTGGTATTTTGTTTCAGCATCCCAAGCAAGGCTTTACCTATATGACCAGAGCATGAGAAAAAGAATCTTTGCCTTTGTAATTGTAACTTTAATGAATTTCCTTCATGAAATTCAACAAATCCCTAGGAATGAAAAGCCCCAGAGCATTACTGTGACATCAGTAGGACAACTTCCATCCTGCATTCACTAGACTTACTTTTTAAATATTTATTTCCTTTTGTTGCCCTTGTTGTTTTATTGTTGTTGATGTTGTCGTTGTTGGATAGGACAGAGAGAAATGGAGAGAGGAGGGGAAGACAGAGACGGGGAGAGAAAGACAGACACCTGCAGACCTGCTTCACCACCTGTGAAGCAACTCCCCTGTGGGTGGAGGGCTGGGGGCTCGAACCAGGATCCTTCCACCGGTCCTCGCACTTTGTACCACCTATACTTAAACACTGTGCTACCACCCGACTCCCTCACTAAACTTTCAGTTGCCAGTTAAAGCCAGATAATCTCCACAGGTCTAGAATCTACCATGGGGTTCATATTCAGCAAATGCAAAGATGGGTTTCCTTTGAAACTGAAGTGCAGGCTATTTCCCATTGCTACATATTTCAGATACACATTTAAAGAGTTTGCTGTAGATAGAAAAATAAAGGAGCTGCAGACATACAATTACGCATAACAGATACCTGTCTGGGACACTGCAAGTGCTCTGTTGTGGGGAGGTGAATGTGGGTGCTGCAGAAGGGCTATTATTCACATAGTTTGTGGGGGCATCGGGCCATGGAGAACACTAAGGATAGAAACAAAAATAATTAATGGTATCCTTTTCAATTAGACAAAAGATTTTATAGTCCACTCTATAATCTGGCCAAATGCAAGATTATAAAACACAAGACACTTGGCACTCTCAAGCAACCTCACAGAAAACATGAAGTTTACTTCCATGTGACAATGTAAAATGTTTACCCGCTACATGGGCCTACATGATGATTAAAGACCTGAAGTGACATAGTAGCAAAGATGTGCCACAAAGATTTACAGTGGCATTTAAAATGTATGCTTATATATAATTCTCTTTCAAGAACTCTCACCATCAGGTTCCATAACAGGAACCCTTTCTTTACTAAGGTTGAAGCATAGTAAAGATAAGGATTTTTAAACAACATCAGGCATCTTGTGAGTGCCAGAACAGTAGCTCTGTCCTACTTGTTCACCCCTCTTACCCAAGGAGCCTCACCAATACCCATTTACTTCCTCAATTTCTCTAATAATAATCCCCAAATACAATGTATAAAAAAAAAAAAGTGACATGGCCAGCTTTGTATTTAGATACATAAACAGCACAGAGTACTATCTATATTTATTATTTATGTTTTCTAGAAGGGACATGGTAAACTTAAATGTTTCACTCCAAGACACAATTCGGACCTAAGACTGATGATAGATATGAAGACATGCAACTCACATAACTATTAGAATAGCTGAAGTCAGAGCAGGCCACGGTGGTCTGCTTCGAATCTGCCATATAGCTTTTTCGCTTGACTGCACATATATTCTTTCTAAAAACCAATATACCTCAGAATGCTTTCAGTTTCAAGGATCCCTTTTCCCAATGACTCTTCCACCCAAAAAGCATGGATATAGGCCATTTAAAAATTCTGTATGTTGATATTACAATGTGCAAGGACCTGGGTTCAAACCCTTGTCCCTCCCTGAAAGAGGAAAGCTTCACAAGAGATGGAGCAGTGCTGCAGGTGTCTCTAGCTCTCCCTTCCTCTCAATTTCTGGCTATTACATAAATAAATAAAAATAATTAAAAAAATTTTTTTTAATTCTGTATGTTGAGTATTTTTCTTTTTAAAGACTTTTTTTTATTTAGGGCCAGGAGATGGTTTCCTCAGTAGAGCATGTCTGAGGAAAACTTCACCAGTGGTAAAGGAATGATGTGGTAACTCCCTTGGGCTCTATCTTAAAGGGGGAAAAAAGAAAAAAGTCTGCCAGGAGTGACAGAATCATGTAGGCATAGAGTCCCAGCAATAACCCTGCCAAAAAAATTTTTTTTAATTTTTTCCAGAGAGACACTGGAATTTATTGATCTATCTATTTATTGTTATTATTATTATTATTGCTGGGGTTTGGTTCCTGCATTGCAAATCCACTGCTGCTGGAGGCTATTTTTATTTTCCCCTTTCGTTGTCCTTATTGTTTTGACACTGAGATTTTTTTACCAGGTTAACTATTAAAAAAAAAGAGAGAGAGTTCTATGGCCTGAAAGACACTGCTGAAATAAAAATAAATCTATCTACAACAACAATGGTAACTACATTAAATAACAAGGGCAACAAAAGGGACTAAATAAATATTTAAAAATGTTAAAAGAATAAAGTATTTAAATTTTCTTTTCTACTAAAATATCTAAAACTTAATTTTGGGCTCATCACTCAAAGTGTATTCCAATAACTTATTTTTATATTTTTTTCATAAAAATTTCTA
Organism: Erinaceus europaeus; assembly: GCF_950295315.1. Classification (NCBI taxonomy): domain Eukaryota; kingdom Metazoa; phylum Chordata; class Mammalia; order Eulipotyphla; family Erinaceidae; genus Erinaceus; species Erinaceus europaeus. The sequence goes on from NC_080182.1 coordinate 22,462,427, forward strand.
TGACTTGGTTTGATAAACTGACACTAATAATGTCTGAGATTTCTAGAGTCTTATAGGAAAGTTCAATGGATATAAATTTATTTGTAAAAGATTAGGAAGTATAACATATTAAAATAATATTTGACTTTGGTGCAATACACCAATTCCATTTCAGTTCTACTTGTGTTTTCTTTTCTGATCTTGTAAAAAGTAAAAGACTCTGGGGTGGGTGGGTGGGGAGAATACAGGTCCATGAAGAATGATAAATGACATAGTGGGGGTTGTATTGTTAAATGGGAAACTGGAGAATGTTATGCATGTACAAACTATTGTATTTACTGTTGAATGTAAAACATTAATTTCCCAATAAAGAAATAAATTTAAAAAAAAATGGTGACTTCACCGTTTTCAGCCAATCTTGGATGGACCTTGAAAAGTTCATGTTAAGTGAAATAAGTAAAAAAAAAAAAAAAAAAAAGGATGAATATGGGATGATCTCACTCTCAGGCTGAAGCTGAAAAACAAGATCAGAAAAGAAAACACAAGTAGAACCTGAACTGGAATTGGTGTATTACACCAAACTAAAAGACTCTGGGGTGGTGGTTGGGGAGAATACAGATTCAAGAAGGATGACAGAGGACCTAGTGGGGGTTGTATTGTTATATGGAAAACTGGAAAATGTTATGCATGTACAAACTATTGTATTTACTGTTGAATGTAAAGCATTAATTCCCCAATAAACAAATTAAAAATAGTAATAATAATAATATTTGAGGGAAGTATAAAAGAAAATATGAGGGTGGGGGTAGATAGCATAATGGTTATGCAAACAAACTCTCAAGCCTGAGGCTCCGTTAAATCCCAGGTTCAATCCCCTGCACCACCATAAGCTAAAGCTGAGCAGTGCTCTGGTAAAAAAAAAAAAAAAAAAAAAAGAGATAAAAAACCAGAGTTTAACTGAACATAGTGATAATAAACTTCAATTGAGCAGTGATGAATGCCAAAATGTACCATGCTTAGTAGCAAGGGAAGGTCCAAGAATGGTGGAGCAGTTGTGATGTCCCTCCTTTTCCCTCCCTGTAATTAACAAAGAAAAAAAAAGGGGAGGGAGTGGGGATGGACAGAAACCCAACAGGAGCAACAAATGGTCCCAGCCAATCAGCAAAGGAAAGCATCATTATTATGACAGAGATAACATATTTACTGACATTTCAAGCACATGCTTATTTCTCTTCTACAGATTTACATGCTCAGTAGGAAAGGGCCATTCAGAGCTGACATTTAAGTTGCCCAGTAAATGACTTAATTCACTGAACACTAGTTTTCCATGAATTCACTGAAAAAAATGTGGTCAGTGAAAGCTGGCCCTGTTGGAGGCTTCTACTTTTACAAAGTACCAGGCCCCACATCCCACTCTATCCCCAAACAGCCAGGTTAAGGGAGACATCAAAACCTGCTTGCCTTTGCTCTAAATAGGTCTCTCTTCCATCTGTACCAAAGATGGTAAAGGGCTATATTCCATGGAATATTTCCACATTTCATATGCCTTTCCATTCCTCCTTGATAAGCAAAGGTGGCAGTGTCTACTTCCTAAAGACAATCTATAATTCCATGACTCTCCAACAATACCTGACCCAGACTTAAAGTAATGGTTTTGCTACACCATACACAAAGTTAGTTCTCCCTGGTTAGACTAGAAAACAGGATCCATCTTAAGGCTGTAGAAATTGGCGGTCCTGATTTAAGTCATAAATATAGTTCAGAGGCAAAGATTAACAAACATACTAAAAATTAAGAACTAACAGAAATTACTCTGTTCAATGGGAATAATGCAGAACCTTTCAGATATTAACAGACAAGTCTAGATATACCTTTCTACTGAGAGCCAAGTGTAACTACTCTAAAACTATACGAGATGTTGGCTTTCTTTTGTAGGCACTGGTAAAAACAAACAAACAAAAAACCCAAAAACATATATACCATTGCTACAGATTTTCCTTTTAAAGGGAATGATCTGTGCCATGTGGCTTTGTACAGGGACTTCCAACAGCAACTCTATCCACCCCTAGAAATATCTTGGTCAAACCAAATGCAGCCCAGAGCAGCAAGTACTAGGAAGATGTGAAACCCCATGCCAATGAACTGCTGATGTTTTGCAAACTTTAGATTTGAGTTAATAACCATTAACAATTTACCAACATATGTCATATCTTCAGATTAGTTTTGAGATATAATTCCATGATTTATGAATTTCAGTAGCTATTCATTTTCATTAATTAAATGGTTTACAATAAGAGAGGAAAATGATTTGAGTTGCCAGGGTCCCCTCCCCCCAAAAAAATGTTTACTAAAAACCATCTGAGGATCTTTTCACTGGAAAATTAAAAAATAAAAAATTGAAAGGTAGAGGGGTGAACATTCCAGGGAAGGATTACTCAAGCTATTTCAGACTTTGGTTTGTATTAAAAAAGACCAATTAAAGAACATGTAACTTAAGTCTTCCCCATAGTACTCACATGAGTACTATTTTCAAAAAGTAACATTTAAAATATTTTTACTTTGCCTTCATTTGAAAATGATGTTTGTTGCATGATGGACTGTGATTTTCACAATCTACAGATAACTCTCTCTATATATATATGTGTTTTGTTTTTTTTTTCCTCTTTGGTACCTTGACATCATAAGCACTGCAATGGTGAATTCATATGATGACAACTTTTAAAATGTGTTTATATTTACTACAAGGATACCAGTGGTCTAAAAAGGATAATCCTTTATGAATTATGTCATATAATAAGTAATTATATTTAACCAAAAACCCCTTGATTGCATGTTGGGGGAAAGCAGCACTGCCGCCTGACTGTACAGCAATGCGCAATACTGTGACCTGAAGCATTAGGTCACAATGCAGGTGAGCCCAGAGGGAGTACTAATATAGTCAACAATCATTTTTCTACCAGTGCTGCCAAACAGACTTTTAAACAGACACACATTCTTACACTACATGCAGGGAAAAGTGACATAAAAAAATGCCTATGTTAATGTCAGACTTGCTACTGCCATTTCTCTAAATATCCATGAACTTATGTTATATACACGAGGAAGCAAAGCCTTTTTAAAAAATTACTAAAGAATGTATTGTCAATTGATTGCAGTGTTTTTGAAGGAAGTGTGTGAGTGAAGGAAGAGGGAAGGAAAGAAGAAGGGAAAAGAGACAGAAAGAACACATATTTCTGAGTGTTGTTTTCCCCTCCAAAACCACCAATATGGTCAACATTTTTTTTTTTTTTGCTTTGTTTTAAAGTGTTAGATTTAGGAAGTTTTCCTCAGTGAGGAACAAACAGAAAGCAGAAGTCTAAACAAAAGCAAATTAAATCACAACAAGGACATCAAAACAAATTTAGCTTTACTTTTCAGTGGAAGTTGGTCCTATATCTAACACTGCACAAGTTTTCTTGCACAATGAAAAGAGAAGCAGAAGTCCCTTACACTGCCTCGCTTTGCCAGAGAATCACCGTAGTCTGCTGGCAAAGTCCGCTTGCTGGACTTTTTCTGCTCATGTTCAACTGCATCTTCAATTATAGGCTCAAGCCTCATCTGGACAAACACCAAAGATTGGGATCAATGTCTTTTTATTATACAAAGAAAGATCTAATACTCTGTTTTATGTCTCTGCACTCCATCTGAACAAATGTATGACTAGCAGGATTCAAAGTTAAAGAAAATGCAAAACCCCAGCAGTGACAAAAAAAAAAAAAAATTGGACATAGTCTAGGCCCCAACTTAATTTTTCTTGCCAATCTGCAATGTTTTTAAGGTCTGTTTGTAAGACCTAATTGGGATTTCAGCATCTTCATTTAAGATCCCACCCAGGAAACTAATACATTTAAATCCCATAATTTAATTATAATACCTTCCCCACAAATTTCTCAAAAAACAATGTCAAATTAATACCCGATCTTCCCCAACCCCTTTAAAGCAAAACTCATCCTTACAGAGTGCTAATGTGCAAACCTCTGCTTCTCTTCAGAAACTAGAAAGCAGCTCCACATTACCTCTGTGAGGATTGTGGTATCATAGGATGGCTGATACTTTTCTTTTTCATGAGCAGTTCTCTTCTCCATCTTCTCTCGATCTGTTTTTTGTTTCCTGTCTGCACCTTTAGGCTTAAAAACAAAGTAGGATGTTGCATTGATAAACAACTTTACAAGCAAATGTAGACTTTAGTTATGAAAAGCCTGGTACCTCTTTCTTACCTTAAAAACTTTGATTTGGCAGCTAGCTGAGTGTAGGTGATCTGTGTATTCTCCGTTTTCATTCTGTTTAAAGGTATCAACCTGAATCCTAAAAGGCACTCCCTTTTCACCTCCATGCTTACGTGGAGTAAATTCTGTGCTGATGCAGTGTACCTAGAAACAATTAAAACTGAAATGAATTCCAAGTACCACTCCACAATCACTCTTACTCCCTTTTGTGTATCTGTTCACTATTACAAATTCTAGATCCTTAAAAAAAAAAACACCCCACTTACTAGTCAAATACATATCATGAATTTCTTTAGTGGCTTTAATAACTGACTTTCCTCTTATAATTCCCACTGAGTTCAGATTCCTGCAGACCTGCTTCATCTCCTCTGCAGGTGGGAAACTGGGAGCTCAAACCGGGTTCCATGCACTTTGTACTATGTGCATATAACCCAGAGTACCACCACCCAGTCCCCGGCTAAGTTTTTGTGAACTTCTGGAAGTGAGCACTTTCCCATTCCTTTAAAGCAGTACTTACTATAGTCATACATAAAATAGTATAGTAACTTCCTGTGTCCCTCTGTTTCCACTCCAGACTACATGCTACTCTCAGGGCCAAGGTCTTAAGCCTCTCATGTGGCATTCAGACCTTCAGTTGTTTACCTTACAGCCATTAACCCAACTCTAGTCACCTAAAAGCTGATTTTCCTACACACAAACCAGAGCTTACTGAAGTTGGTTGGTTGCTTGGTTTTCCTTTTTTACATAGATTACCTACTCAGAGGCCATGTGGTGGCTTACATAGTAGGGCTCACACAGTACCATGTAGGAGGATGTGGTTTCAAGCACACAGTTACCACCTGTGGAGGGAAACTTTTTACATGTGGTGTAGCAGTGCTCTCTCCTCTAGCATCTCTTCTCTCTCTCGAATCAGGAAGGAAGGAAAAGGAAAGTGGGGAGGGGCAGAGGGGAGCAAGGGCCATCAGCAATGGTGGAATCGTGCAGGTACCAAGCCCCAACAATAATCCTAATGGCAAAAGAAAAAAAAGTCTATTCATGGGAGTCAGGCGGTAGCACAGCGGGTTAAGCTCATGTGGTGCAAAGCACAAGGACCGGCATAAGGATCCCAGTTCGAGCCCCTGGCTCCCCACCTGCAGGGGAGTCACTTCACAGGCGGTGAAGCAAGTCTGCAGGTGTTTATCTTCCTCTCCCCGCTTCTGTCTCCCCTCCTCTCCATTTCTCTGTCCTATCCAACAATGATGACATCAATAACTACAACAATAAAAACAAGGGCAACAAGGGAGTCGGGCTGTAGCTCAGCGGGTTAAGCGCAGGTGGCGCAAAGCACAAGGACCGGCATAAGGATCCCGGTTCGAACCCCGGCTCCCCACCTGCAGGGGAGTCGCTTCACAGGCGGTGAAGCAGGTCTGCAGGTGTCTATCTTTCTCTCCTCCTCTCTGTCTTCCCCTCCTCTCTCCATTTCTCTCTGTCCTATCCAACAACGACAACAACAATAATAACTACAACAACAACAAAAAAAAAAACAAGGGCAACAAAAGGAAATAAATAAATATTTTTTAAAAGTCTATTCATTAATTCTAATCCACTACTTACAAGTTTATCATAGCAGATATGAAAATTAACGTTTGTCTTATTTTACATATAATGTGCATATTTTTAAGAACTCATCTCTTAAAAATGCAAACTCAGTATTTATGGGTAAAATAAAATGTCGGAGAATTTAACCAACTAAAGTGCAGAAAATTACTAATAATTGTTGAAGCCATGGGTACAAAGAGAATTCATTAAAGTTATTATTATTATCGTTATCATCTTGGATGAAGTCTAAAATTTTAGTATTAGAATTTTTTAAAATACTGCTAGCAAAAATAACTAGTAGCTTTTGTTCAGTAGAAATTTTATCTTACCTAGGGGAAGTTTTACTTGTCACTACCCATGTTGTAAAAGCAACATTCAAATTATGATTACATATCAAACTCCTTTATATATATTAGTCTAAAAATGATAGCTTATTAAATTAACTATTAACAGTGTATGTTTAAAAACAGATGCTACAGGATATTTTTTTAAAGCTTTTTTTTTTTAAGGTTTTATTTATTTATTAATGAGAAAGATAGGAGGAGAGAGAGAGAAAGAACCAGACATCACTCTGGTACATGTGCTGCTGGGGATCAAACTCAGGACCTCATGCTTGAGAGTCCAATGCCTTATTCACTGCACCACCTCCCAGACCACGCTACAGGATATTTTATAAATAAATACTTAAAAAGAAAATTTTATGGGTGGGGGTAGATAGTATAGTGGTTATGCAAAGAGATTCTCATGCCTGAGGTTCCATAGTCCTAGGTTCAATCCCCCACACATAAGCCAGAGCTGAGCAGTGCTCTGGTAAATAATTAAAAAAAGAGAAAAATTTATCACTCATCTAATGGCCTACATGCTTCTTACAGTGTGAAAAGACAAACCTGAATGAAAGCAGATGTCCGTTTTGCAGGGTCCCACAGAAATTCAACTGCATTTAACTGGCCTGGATTTGTCCTCGTGTCAATAATTCCCACTGACATTGGAATATCTATATTTTAAAAAAGGAGAGAAAATTATCCACTATGAATAATTAAAAATTTATACTTACTATGATTATGTTTTAATTAAATTATACTTCCATGCTGAACATTTTTCTTCAATATTTTTGGATAGGACAGAGAGAAATTGAGAGGGATGGGGAAGACAGAGAGGGAGATAGAAAGACAGGTACCTTAAGACCTGCTTCACTGCTTGTGAAGAGACCCCCCCTGCTGGTGGGGAACCAAGGACTCAAACCAGGATCCTTGCATGGGACCTTACACTTTGTACTATCTGTGCTTAACCCGGTGCATCACTGCCAGGCCCCCTCTTCAACTGTTCCCACCATTAATGAATTCAACATCAAAACTCACATAATGGGCATCACAGTTTCTATTTCATTTTGTTAAGAATATGATGGGCGGTGCCAACTGAGAGTTAAAGCAAATAGGGGCTTGGGAGAAAGAGTCATGATTATTATCCGATGTCTTTTTCATGCCTGAGGCTCAGAGGTCCCAGGTTCAATTCCCAGAATAAAGCAGTGTTCTGGTAAAAATAAATCAACTAAATTAAATAAGTGGTTTCAAGTTCATAAAATTCCTGGCTCTAGTAGTTTAGGATAGAAATTGCTCTTGGGTAGTCCGGGATGTGGCGCAGTGGTTAAGGAACTAGACTCTCAAGCATGAGGTCCTAAGTTCAATCCCCGGCAGCACATGTACTAGAGTGATGTCTGGCTCTTTCTCTCTCTCCTCCTATCTTTCTCATTAATAAAATAAATAAAATCTTTTTAAAAAAAATAAAGAAATTGCTCTTGGACAATAAAACAACAATCTCATACAACTACTTATAGTGCCACCATAGTATTAACACTATTAAGAAGTAAAGCTGCTCAAGTCTGGTCCCTTGGTAGAGGAGGAGTCCAGTGCTGTGGTAGCTCTATGTGAAAAAATCAGCCTGGAGAAGCTCCAGTGTGGATCAAAAAAAAAAAAAATTAAAAAGCAAAGCTGAACAGTCTTCTTGTCTCCATGGTCTCCAGACAAATCAGTTGTACCTAAATCGAGAAGTCTGTCTCCTGGGCGATTCCATTTCCAACCTTCAAGTTGCTGATGCTCTGTATACTGTAGCCGTCTGTCATGGAATACAACTCTTATGATGCTCTATGGAATAAGTAGGGAAAACAAGTTACTTTTAAACTCTTTCAACTACAATGCAGAAGCAGTTTCGCTTCTTATGCACTGACCTGTAGTAGACAGACAAGCATTTGAAAACAAAGTCTGTTTTACATATTTTATAAGTGAACTGTTTAGCTCCTTGATACTTCTGTACGATTATTTGATAAAGTAACTTTAAAAAATGAAATTAAGCATACAATTAAAGAGGTTACTTAGGTTTAATTTCTGAAAGTACCAATTCAAAATTAGGAGCATGTTCATAAAGCGAATTTATATTTCTATAAAGGAAATATCACATGCACAGTGGAATTATTAGAGTCACAGGCAGTCAGTGCACTGGCACCCACTTCCCAACCATCGCCTGCAGCAGCAAAGCCCTCATGGGGTACTGCACGAGCTGACCTCTCAGAGTGCAGCACAGAAAATATGACTGTGAGCCTTCTATATTTAATAAGAACTAGAAATCCATACACTCAGATGAGCACAAATATTATATTTAGTAGTACAATCAATAATGTGAAACTGTATTTACTAACCCACATGATGGAATGTCATATACAGATACTTCAGTGCAAAATATGACGAGTTTTATATAGTTAACCAACTGAAAGAAAATTAAGTAAAATGGAATGAAAAAGAAGCTCTCTGGTATTAATAACTAAAAAGAGGCTGAGAAAACACCTAAAGAACAGAGTTAAAAAGAGTCCTAATAAGTAAGAAACAGAACAGAGAAAGCACATCACTGAAATATGTTGAACACACTCAAGAAACTGCAAGGCACCTTTGATAAACCAGCATTTCATCCCCTTGCTCTCTGTACAATAGTATTTAAACACTATGGGGCCAAGAAATAAAACTCAAGATGGGAGGGAACCTTTAGCTGAAGGCTGTGATTTCTAAGAAATTCCAATAGCCTTTGGTAGCAGCAGACAGCAGCTCTGAATCCCAATCCCTGCCAATCCACTACATCAAATGGATTTGATAAGTCTGTAGCTTATCATATGGAAGATGAAAGGCTGTAGATTTTTTTTTTTTAAGTAAACTCTTGCCAATTTGTTAGCTATTTACTGATACACTCTGAAGATAAGTGACCTTCTGCACAGCAAAAGAAGCCAGAACCAAAAACAAAAAGACACCCTCTGTTGGATGGGAGACTTACATACACCGTATCTCAAAACAAAATACAAATAACCAAAACATTTAAGAAGTTTACAAAACAGCAACAAAGAATAATGTTATGAAAGAGAATATGAACACATGCTTCACCAGAGACTCAGCCAGCAAGCACATAAAAAAAAAAAAAAAAAAAGCTCCAAGTCACTGATTATCAGAGAAATGAAAACTCTAACAATAAGATACCACAGCCTACATACTACACACACTAAAATAGAACAGAAACAAGTGTTGGGGAGAATCCCTGATGGTGGGAATGAATGTAAATTGGTCCAGCCCTTATGGGAAACAAATTGGAGATTCCTCTACATATTCAAAATGGACCTGCCATATGATTTGGCAATTCCTCTCCTAGGGTTCTACCCAATCTCAAGAGATTTCATCATGCACAGCTGATGTTCATAGTAGCACTATTCATACTAATGTATGGAAACAATTTAAATGCAAACAACAGACTAATGGTTAAGGAAGTTGTGATATATACACAACAGAATGATGCTCAGCTGTAAGAAATGGTTAGATCTTTACTTTTGTTACTTCTTGTATGGAACTTGAAGGAATAAAGTTAAGGTAGGTTAAGTCATAAAGAGAAGGATAAATGCTGAATAATCTTACTCAAATGGAACTTCAGAAACAAAAGGAAATACAGGGATACTAGCTATAAGGTCTATTCCAACCAATCCAAGGATTCTCAGTGGGGGGTGGGAGGAGACTGAAAGGGGGTTGGGAACTTGGTGCACTTGTGAATCATTAATTCTCCCAATGGGGGAGGCAGATAGCATAATGGTTATACAAACAGACTTTCAAGCCTGAGGCTCCGTCAAGTCCCAGGCTCAATCCCCCATACCACTATAAATTAGAGCTGAGCAATGCTCTGGTTAAAAAAAAAAAAAGAAAAAAAAATTCTCCCAATAATGTGCTATTAAAAAAGGAGGAATGATGATGTGAAGTGCAAGGATTGTTGTAAGGATCCCGGTTCAAGCCCCCAGCTCCCCACCTGCAGGGGAGTCGCTTCATAAGCGGTGAAGTTCTGCAGGTGTCTATCTCTCCTCCTGTCTGTCTTCCCCTCCTCTCTCCATTTCTCTCTGTCCTGTCCAACAATGATGACATCAATAACAACAATAACTACAATAAAAAACAAGGGGAACAAAAGGGAAAAATAATTTTTTTTAAAAAGGAGGAATGAAGAAAGGGAAAATATAAGGTGAAACTTTAATCAGCTGTGAGCTATTGCAACAGATCAAACTCTATTAAATGGGGAAGGCAGGGATGCGTTAAAAGGAGGTTGAGGAACTAGTGTCTTGTGGTGGAAGATGACAAGTTGATGAAAGGCATGGTGTACTGACACCTATCTTAGGGAGATAACAAACTGTATACATATGGAAGTAACAGTCTTGGATTTCAGTGCTACCAGTAAAATGATTCAAACAAACATAAAATCTTAATACTGAGGAGAAAAAAGAAAGTTCTTGTCAGTAAAATACAATAGTAGAATGTCAACAAAACATCCACTTTGCACTTGTAGCTAGACAATTTCTCTACTATAAATGTTTACTATCACATGTAAAGAGTGATCTTATGTCTTGATTCATTTAATATGGGGATTGAACTTGGAGCCTCATGCTTGAGAGTTCAATGTGTTACCCACTACATCATCTACCAGGTTGGCCTTAATTTATTTTAATGTTCCAATTTTTTTTTTCTTGCAGATGGTATCATGTATAAACAATACCAACCATCACATATGTCACATGTGATAGCAAAGCTGAGTGACCCACCCCTGACAGGCTGATGTTTTAAAATTCTTGATTATAAAAGAGGAATGGGTGGGGAAAGACAGATACCACACCACCATCCGTGGAGCTACCCTAGTTCTGTTCATGATGCTCCAGATGGTGCCTGGTCTGGAACCCAGAACTTCATGGATGGTAAGGCACTTGCTCTACCAATGGACCTATCTCTGAGTCCTTTGCGTGAACTTTCCATTATGTTTATACAAATTTAATTTGGAACTAAGTCCAAAGAAGCTGAACTTAAACCGGTCAAAGAACAATTTAACCGATACATTCACCTGTCATGCCAGGTAAACCTGACAGGTGTTTCAACTAGGTTGACAAAAGGTTTTCTGCTTACTTCAGATTGATTTGTGAGGGGAAGAGGGATGCACAGCATTACTCCAGCATATGAAATGTCAGAGTTCAATCCCAGGACATCATGCTTGAGCATGAAACACTCACTGTTCCCCTCCCGTGCTGTGACAAAAGATATTTGAAACATCAAGTCTCATCTTGCAGACTGCTCATCTGTAATTGCCACAACCTATTCAGAGAACTTCTGAAAGTCAGCTTGCTTACACTGATAAATGATAAACTGCCTCAAAATTAAATCCCCTCAGTGGTTTTGATGAAAGTTTAATTTGGGGACAAGATGTTAAAAAAACAAAACAAAACTTAATTTTGGCATTTAATGTAGACCCCAATTTTTTTTATTTTCCTCAAACACAGAAATCAGTGGTCTGGGAGGTCGCGCAGAGAATAAAGCACTGGATTCTCAACCATGAGGTCCTGAGTTCAATCCCCGACAGCACATATACCAGAGTGATGTCTGGTTCTCTCTCTCTCTGCCTATCTTTCTCATAAATAAATAAATTCTTAAGAAAAAAAAAAAAATCGGGAGTCGGGCTGTAGCACAGCGGGTTAAGCACAGGTGGCGCAAACCACAAGGACCGGCATAAGGATCCCGGTTCGAGCCCCAGCTCCCCACCTGCAGGGGAGTCGCTTCACAGGCGGTGAAGCAGGTCTGCAGGTGTCTCTCTTTCTCTCCTCCTCTCTCCATTTCTCTCTGTCCTATCCAACAATGACAACAACAATAATAACTACAACAATAAAACAACAAGGGCAACAAAGGGAATAAAGAAATAAAATAAATGTTAAAAAATAAAATTTTTTAAAAATCAAGAACTGAGTGACTAAATGTATGAATTAGTAAATTCTACAGTTCATCAAAAACAGACACATACATACAAGTGGCGAGATGAAATGAAATGAGGTGAACAGACTTAAATTTTACCTTTAAGAGGCAAAATTAGAGGATTCTTGTGCTTAAGATCTTCACCTACATTTTTTACTTTCAAAAAGAAACTTCAGAAGTTTGCAATAAAGCTTCCCAACTCAAGCTGTTTTTCAAGTCTATAATCCCCTTTACAAATATATATATATATATATATGTAAATAATAATGGGAAACAAACAAGTTTTCACACTTCACTCAGTAACTGCTATAACTCCCACTTTACATGTAAGCAAAGTCTAGCTCCAATGTTACCATTTTGATATAGTTGTCACTTCTTACAGTGAAACTGAAGTTTGATTAAAAAAAAAAAATTTCAGCAGCAAAAATTAAAAAAAAAAAAAAAACTCTTAAAGCAAACTGCTAATTTTTTTCCCAATCATCGCAATCAGTTAAGAACTAAAAAAAAAAAGGGGGGGGTGCTGGTGGTATGTGGGGGGGGGGGGCTGGCAGTAGCACACACATTAGAGTGAACAAGTTACCATGCACAAGAACCTAGGTTCAATAGCCAAGGTCCCCACCTAAAGGGGGCAAGCTACAGGTATCCTTCTCTCTTCCTATCTCCTCCTCCCCTCTCAAGTTCTCACTGTCCTATCAAATATAAGAAAAATAAAATAAAGCAAAACGATTTTTTAATGGACCGCCCTTACCTTTACCAACTTGCCAGTGATCTCAGGCATATCTCCCATTTTCCGATTATCCAGCATCCGAATTTCATAAGACTGACCTATTTTTAAAAATTTGAGGATCAAAATCAATCCATATACAGATCACTGTTTAACATAAAAATTCAACCCAATGTTAATTTGCAATAGAAGCAAAATCAAATCATTGTTCCTGCTAATTATATCTTCTTCAAACTAAGCACTGAAGACTGAGTTTGTCAATTTATTTTCATTTGCCACTCTCACATATTTTATCTTACATGTGCATTAGCTAAAAATTATTTTCCACTTGGACAGAATATTCACCACAGAAGAGATCCAAAAGGCCGAGAAACACATGAAAAAATGCTCCAAGTCTCTGATTGTCAGAGAAATGCAAATCAAGACAACAATGAGATATCACTTCACTCCTGTGAGAATGTCACACATCAGAAAAGGTAACAGCAGCAAATGCTGGAGAGGGTGTGGGGTCAAAGGAACCCTCCTGCACTGCTGGTGGGAATGTCAATTGGTCCAACCTCTGTGGAGAACAGTCTGGAGAACTCTCAGAAGGCTAGAAATGGACCTACCCTATGACCCTGCAATTCCCCTCCTGGGGATATATCCTAAGGAACCCAACACATCCATCCAAAAAGATCTGTGTACACATATGTTCTTGGCAGCACAATTTGTAATAGCCAAAACCTGGAAGCAACCCAGGTGTCCAACAACAGATGAGTGGCTGAGCAAGCTGTGGTATATATACGCAATGGAATACTACTCAGCTGTAAAAAATGGTGACTTCACCGTTTTCAGCCGATCTTGGATGGACCTTGAAAAAATCATGTTGAGTGAAATAAGTCAGAAACAGAAGGATGAATATGGGATGATCTCACTCTCAGGCCGAAGTTGAAAAACAAGATTAGAAAAGAAAACACAAGTCGAACCTGAAATGGAATTGGAGTATTACACCAAAGTAAAAGACTCTGGGGTGGGTGGGTGGGTGGGTGGGGAGAATACAGGTCCATGAAAAATGATGAATGAAATAGTGGGGGTTGTATTGCTAAATGGGAATCTGGGGAATGTTATGCATGTAAAAAAAAAGAAGTAGAAACACAAAGCAGAAATTGACTGAGTTTGGAGTATGGCACCAAAGTAAGAAAGCAGAAGTATACTAGAGTTTGCAGTGAGTACCTCCCTAATACTTCCTCTCCACTTTTCCAAGCTTTGGGTCCATGATTGCTCAACAATTTGTTTGGCTTTGTATGTTAACTCTCTTTTTAGTCACCAGGTTCCAGGTGTCATCAGGATGCCGGCCAGACTTCCCTAGATTGAGGACACCACCAATGTGTCCTGGAGCTCAGCTTCCCAGAGACCCATCCTACTGGGGAAAGAGAGAGGCAGACTGGGAGTATGGACCGACCAGTCAACGCCCATGTTCAGCGAGGAAGCAATTACAGAAGCCAGACCTTCTACCTTCTGCAACCCTCAATGACCCTGGGTCCATGCCCCCAGAGGGATAGAGAATGGGAAAGCTATCGGGGGAGCGGGTGGGATATGGAGATTGGGCGGTGGGAATTGTGTGGAGTTGTACCCCTCCTACCCTATGGTTTTGTTAATTAATCCTTTCTTAAATAAAAAAAATAAATTAAAAAAAAAAAAAAAAAAAAAAAAAATAAAAATTATTTTCCATAAAAGCCTGATTTGATAATTTACACACCATAAAATGTATCCTTTTAAAGTCTACAGTTAAAAGGATTTTAGTCAGAGTTATACAACCATCACCAGTAACAATTTCAGAACATTTTCATTACTCTAAAATGAAAACTCATGACCATTAGTAATCTCTTCCTATCTCCCCATTCCAAATCCTAACAATCACCAATCTATCAATATTTCTGTTTCATGGGACCTATTTTGGACATTGGATAAAAAAGAAATCACACAATATGTGGTCTTTTGTGACTGGCTACTTTGACTATGTACCATGTTTTCAAGATTCTCCCATAAATAAATAGTAACTATAAATGACAGTAAACTGACTAAATGTTAAGAAAAAAAAAAACCAGCAGGAATTAAAAGAGTATTGCCAGTATCAGAAGAGGCTGCAGCTCTCTTGATGATTAATATTTTGGCCATACTCTCATGAAGCTTATAGGAAAATATACAAAGGTTTCTAGACCACAGGATCAAAATTCAACAAAATGTAAATAAACATTCTTTGACTGGTGAAGAAAAGCTACTAAAGGATATTTTTTAAATTCACTAGATGTTAAAAAAATCTTTACATCAAGGGGGTCGAGTGGTAGCACAGCAGGTTAAGTGCACGTGGGGCAAAGCTCAAGGACCGGCATAGGGATCTTGGTTTGAGCCCCCAGCTCCCCACCTGCAGGGGAGTCACTTCACAGGCGGTGAAGCAGGTCTACAGGTGTCTCTTTCTCTCCCCCTCTGTTTTCCCCTCCTCTCTCCAATTCTCTCTGTCCTATCCAACAACAAACAACATCAACAATAACAATAACAACTACAACAAGGCTACAGTAACAAGGGCAACAAAAGGGGGAAAAATGGCCTCCCGGAGCAGTGGATTCATGGTGCAGGCACTGAGCCCAGCAATAACCCTGGAGGCAAAAAAAAAAAAATCTTTACACCAAAAAAGACTTCTAAAAAGTTATGTATCCCCCTAAAATAACAAGGGTAACAAAAAGGAAAAAATATTTTTTTTAAAAAGTTATGTACCCCTTTGACAACAGTCTTATTAACAATATTTCCTGAATAAATTTTTAAAAAGTTTTAATTAGGGAGAGTTCGGTGGGCAGGGTGTGTGCCCTGCTCTGGGTGTGGCCAACATTTGCATTCCCCCCATGTGGTGGAACCATGCAAAGCACCAGGGAAGCATTACTAACAGTGAATCAGTGCTGTATGTTTTTTTTTTTCTTTTCTTCTTTCAATTCTGTCTCTATCTGAAATTAAAAGGGGGTGAGACAGGAGGAATAAGAGTCTGCTTAGAGTGCTGGAATGGAGTAGGCACAGAAAAGGGGGGGCAAGAAATACGCATATACAATGTGGGGGAATATGGACTGAAAATGGCTTTTATTTTTTTTATTAGTGATTTACCACCACCAGACTTCTGTGTTTCCATTCCCCTCCAACAGAAACTTCAATAGTTCTCCCAAGGTCACAGATATGACCTGGCTTTCTATCTACTTCTATCTATACACATATACACGTTCCCCCCCCCCCTTTTTTTTTTTACATTCCTGCCTTCAGTTCCTTCCTAAGTCACATCTAGACCCATTATTACTTCCAAGTAGACTGGTAATCTTTCTAGAAGGAAATCTGGCTGCACTGATTAACAAGTTAGATATCATATCCTTGGGGTTTCTTATTAGTCAAGACAAACAGGGAAGAAAAAAAATGCAAGAAGAATTATTTGAATACACCTTACACAAAGGGCTAATATCCCTAAAGCAAACTTTTACAAATGTGCTACAAATTGCAATGAGCTCCCTCGAAATTACTAACAAATGCCTAACATACCTACAACAAGATAATTGCAAATGACATGGACATGTCACCAATCTATCTTCCTTCTAAAAGAAGGAAATTTCAACAGTTCTTAAACACACTAAAAAACTCAGCCTCCCTCAGAGAAACATAAATCAAAATCACAGTGAAATAACTTTTCACCTAGAGGGTCAGCATAAATCTCTCAGTGTGAATGGTCCAGGCTAAAAGGATATAGTCACTCTCTAGAGGTAAAGAAGATAGAGCTGAACATTACGCCAGATTTTTAGTCAACAGTTTTCCTGAGGCAAGATCACAAGGGCATGGCAGGAAATGAAGAGTTCAGTTGAAAACATTAAGTCTGAGACACCTATTGGACATCCAAGTTGATTTACAAACCTGGAGAGAAGAGGAAGAGACTCTAGTTGAACTACTAATAGGAAACGCTTTATAGTTCTTAAAGACCTGATCATCTGAGAATTGAGTGTAGAAAAAGAGAAAGTGGGGACCAGACACTATCACAGCGGGTTAAGCAGACATGGCGTGAAGAACAAGGACCAGCATAAGGATCTTGGTTCAAGCCCCTGGCTCCCCACCTGCAGGGCAGTCACTTCACAAGTGGTGAAGCAGGTCCGCAGGTGTCTTTCTCTCCTCTCTCTCAATTTCTCTCTGTTCTATCCAACCATAACAATAACAACAAGGGCAACAAAAATGGGGGGGGGGGAATCAGTGATCTGGGAGATGAAGCAGAGGATAAAGCATTGAATTCTCAAGTATGAGATCCCGAGTTCAATACCCGGCAGAACATGTACCTGAGTGATGTCTGGTTCTTTCTCTCTCCTCCTATCTTTCTCATTAATAAATAAATAAATTCTTTTTAAAAAAAGGGGGGGGGGAATCACTTCTAGGAGCAGTGGATTCATAGTGCAGGCAGTGAGCCCCAGTGATAACCATGGAGGCAAAAAAAGAAAAAGAGGAGAGAGCCAAAACAGTTTCTGGGACAGAGTAATCCAAGAAAAAGCACCAATGAGATGGGGACTGAATTAAATGTATAGAAACCTGAAAAACTATTCTATCTGGCTGCCAAAGAGGGGAGGATATATCTCACTGTATCTCATGAACCTCAGATACAAAGTTCCCAAGACTGGAAAAATAGAACCTAAGAAAGAAATCTTAATGATCCTGTACTCTTTAGTATTATTCTTCTTGGTCTGCCCATCCAACAAGGATACAAAATATAAATTCAACCTGTTTCCACAAAGAAATTAAAAAAGAAATTGCTGGGAGTCGGGCGGTGGCGCAGTGGGTTAAGCGCACGTGGCGCAAAGCACAGATGGCGCAAAGCGCAGGGACCGGCATAAGGATCCCGGTTCGAGCCGCAGGCTCGCCACCAGCAGGGGAGTCGCTTCACTGGCGGTGAAGCAGGTCTGCAGGTGTCTTTCTCTCCCCTCTCTCTCTGTCTTCCCCTCCTCTCTCCATTTCTCTCTGTTCTATCCAACAACAAAGCAACGTCAACAATGGCAATAATAACCGCAATGAGGCTGCAACAACTAGGGGAACAAAAAGGGGGAAAAATGGCCTCCAGGAGCGGTGGATTCATGGTGCAGGCACCGAGCCCAGCAATAACCCTGGAGGAAAAAAAAAAAAAAGAAATTGCTCTAATATTAAAAGTTTTTTTTGAAAAAGGCATCTTAACTAACATTTGTTTTTCTAGCTAAATGTTTCAGTTGGACAGTATGTCCCTAGCATTGCTCTCTCTTCAGTTTTATCCCAACTCATTCAATATTCAGAAATCCCTCTCTACCAATTTTCTACAGTCTTATCTTGAGTGAACTATCAGAACCATATTTACAAGAACCAAATCTACAAGAACCAATCCAACACCAAGGAAATCCACAGTAAAAATTAGCCAAAAAATGTATTTTCTCTTTGAAGTTTCCATCACTTAGAAGTATTTTTTTTTATTATAGTCAACAATATTTATACATCTTTCCCACCCCTCCCAATTCAGCTTTCTGGTCCTTCTGCCAGTCATGACATCACCTCCCCAGACAATAATTAGGATCCACCTGCATATCAGATTTCAGGCTCAGGCAAAAAACAAACAAACAAACAAAAACCCCACTAGTATAGCCACAGGCCCTTTGGAATATAACTAAAATATGCCTACTAGCTATCTACAAAATGGAGGGCCCCCCAACTCTTCATCTGCACTATTCCAGCCTTTAAGTCCTTGACTGGCCAATAATTTGTTTGGCTTTATATGTTAACTCTATTTTCAACCACCAGGTTCCAGATGCTAGCATGATGCCAACCAGACTTCCCTGGACAGACAACCCCACCAATATGTCCTGAAGCTTCCCCGGAGCCCTTCCCCAGTAGGGAAAGAGAAAGACAGGCTGGGAGTATGGATTGACCTGTCAACATCCATGTTCAGAGGGGAAGCAATTATAGAAGCCAGACCTTCCACCTTCTGCATCCCACAATGACCCTGGGTCCATGCTCCCAGAGGGATAGAGAATGGGAAAGCTATCAGGGGAGGGAATGGGATACAGAGTTCTGGTGGTGGGAACTGTGTGAAGTTGTACTCCTCTTATCCTATGGTTTAGTCAATGTTTCCTTTTTATAAATAAAAAGTTAAATTAAAAAAAATTATTTTTTAGTCCAACAGGCATGCTGTTTCCTAGGGCAAAAAACTTGGTTGCAAAGTAGCTTCTACTGGTTAAATAGCCAATTATCCAAGTAAAAGTTGCCTCCTGTGGATCTAGAACAGATCGAGGCATCAAAATCAGAAGTCCTATCATGAGGTGTCAAAGAATCAAAGACTAAGTTTGAGATATAAGAGAGGAGGTAGCATAGTTCAATCCCATCTGACTCAAAAGGAAAAGCCAGCTGCACTACAACTACAAAAGGGTGGTTCTAATTGGGACAAGAGTTTTTACTAAACAGCAGGACAGCTACTCCAGCATAACCAGAAAACCAACAATACAGCTCTTAAACTCTGTACTCCTTTTGTTCAAAACTGTTAAAATGTTGAATTTACTCTAAGGCATCAATACAACTTGGGAAATTTGTTGCAACTAACTTAAATCTACACACAATTAACATATTTCCCTTTATATTACTAAAGTGAAAGGCTTCACTTAACAGTAACTGCCCAAGAGACAGAAGAACCAGTGATGCCTGGTTCTCTCTCTCTCTCTTCCGACCTAATAAATAATCTTAAAATAATAATAATAATACAATTAAATTAAATTAAAATACGATGTTCCTACAGTTCAAAACTCTGATTGGGACAGACTTAATTTAAAAGTTTGTAATTGGCAGGCGGTGCCAAGATGGCGACTGAGAAGCTGCTAGTGGCTTGAGCTCTGACAACATCTGCTGGAAACACCACCAGGTTCCAGATGCCATCAGGATGCTGGCCAGGCTTCCCTGGACTGAAGACCCCACCAATGTGTCCTGGAGCTCCGCTTCCCCAGAGACCCATCCTACTAGGGAAAGAGAGGCAGACTGGGAGTATGAACCGACCAGTCAATGTCCATGTTCAGTGGGGAAGCAATTACAGAAGCCAGACCTTCCACCTTCTACAACCCACAACAACCCTGGGTCCATACTCCCAGAGAGATACAGAATAGAAAAGCTATTGGGAAGGGGGTGGGATATGGAGATTGGGTGGTGGGAATTGTGTGTACCCCTCCTATCCTATGGTACTGTTAATGTCTCCTTTCTTAAATAAAAAATTAAAAAATAAATAAAAATAAAAGTTTGTAATTGGGGGTGGGAGGTCTGCACAGTAGTCATATGCTAAATTTTCATACCTGAAGCTCAACAGGTCCCAGGGATAACCCCCAGCATTACTAATGTGTCAGTGCTGTGCTCTGGTCACTCTCATGAAAATAAGTAACTCTTTTTAAAAAGACAAAAATTAAAGTTTACAATAAGGGCAAACTTCAATGACCAACACTAAGTTTACTAAAAACTTAGAAAACACTTGAGCTATTTTAGTAAAGAGACTATAACTTCCCTCTTGTTTAGTAAAATGAACAAGTATAAGGAACGAAAACTCAATGAATATGAACTCCAAGTGCCCTACCCAACCTCTTTTTAGGAAGTTCCCATATCTTTTTACTGCTAAAGCATTATTTCCATTAAGTCCTTTTCCTTAGTGAAGGACGATCTAACTCCTAAAAATCTATAAACTCTGTCAATATTTAATAATCACACCATCAAAGATGATGCACATGTTTAAAAATATTGCCAGATATTTTTTTACAAAGAATAGTCCACAGCCATACCACTTTAGCAGGAGAGAAAAAAAAAACAAAAAACTATTCATGCGATTTTACTAGAATTTCTGGATAAAAATCAATCCAGTCTAAATATCGCCTTACATGTCCATGCTTGATTCTCTTTATAACATATACTACTAGAAAGGCTTCTGTGAAGAAACACAGCTATCCAATACATATGCACTACTGAGAACGCTTCCTTTTGAAGAGATGCAAATCAACAGAAGATCCTTTCCTAAATCTGAACCTTTGTTGTATGTATTTAAAACAGGTAGGATGGAAGATAATGAGTAAGTGTTCTGAGACCAATTTCCAAATTGGGGGGAGGAGTTTTCCCACACAAACAATTCATCAGGCACCAGCTGGGTATCCTATACTTTAACTCAATACAAATGAATTCTGACACTACCTAGCTAGAGACAGCAACAGATTCCACAGTTAAGTGCTCAGTTCCCCAAGATCCCCATCCCTTCAGAGGCCAGTGACAAGCCCAGGTTACTACCTATGTTTCTGGCTAAATGGCTATGTAGTACTCAGAGCTTTCCAGAGCTTTTTTTTTAGTCCTGATTAATCTGTGTGAGAAGCTCAGTAATCAGAAACACATTTACTCACTAGAGTGCTACTACTTACCATAATGGCTACAAGTCAACAACCAGATATACAAACACACAGGATGAGGTAAGAGGAAAGGGCATAGAGTATTTTCAAGGCTGGTCACCCTCCCAAACTTTTCACAGGCTCACCAACTATAACACTATCTGAAGCTCCTCCTCTGGAGGTTTCATTAAAGAGGCATGACTGATGAACTCACTATCAGCCACTGATCCAAGTCTCCAACTCTCCCCTTTCTGGAGGTTTCAACATTCTAACCACATACTTGGTTCTCCAGATAATCAGCCCCCATTCTTACTTACATAAGACATCTTTTTTTTCTTAATTCCCTTTTGTTGTCCTTTTTTTATTGTTGTAGTTATTATTGTTGTCATTATTGGATATGACAGTGAGAAATGGAAAGAGGAGGGGAAGACAGAGAGGGGGAAAGATAGACACCTGCAAACCTGCTCACCACCTGTGAAGCAACCCTCCTGCAGGTGGGGAGCCGGGGACTTGAACCGGGATTCTTATGCTGGTCCTTGTGCTTTGCACCGTCTTGTGGTTTGGGAGGTGGTGCAGTGGCTAAGGCACTAGACTCTCTAGCATATGGTCCTGAGTTCAATCCCTGGTAGCACATGTAACATGGTGATGTCTGGTTCTCTCTCTCTCTCTCTCCCTCCCTCTCTACCTCCTATCTTTCTCATTAATAAATAAATGAAATCTTTCAAAAAAGAAAATTCTATGTCTTTTGGGAGCTGTGAATCAGGAACTATGGATAAAGAGAAAATACAGACACGAGATATTTGTGATCATCTAAGTGAACAAAAATTTATTACAAACAGCAATCAGGCCCAAAATTTTGCCCAACCCCTTAGAAAAGTAAGTATTCAGGAGTCAGGTGGTAGTGCTGCGGGTTAAGTGCACATGGCGCAAAGTGTAAGGACCAGCGTAAGGATCCCAGTTCGAGCCCCTGGCTCCCCACCCACAGAGGAGTCGCTTCACATGTGGTGAAGCAGGTCTGCAGGTGTCTATCTTTCTCTCCCCCTCTCTTGTCTTCCCCTCCTCTCTCCATTTCTCTCTGTCCTATCCAACAACAACAATAATAACTACAACAATCAAACAAGGGAATAAATAAATAAATATTTTAAAAAAAAAAGAAAAAGAAGCATTCAGTGGTAAGGGAGGTGGGCACAGTGGATAAAGCATTGGACTCTCAAGCATGAGGTCCTAAGTTCAATCCCGGGCAGTACATGTACCAGGGTGATGTCTGGTTCTTTCTCTTTTAAGTAAATAAATAAACATTTAGCACAAGGAGGAAGGATCCTGGTTCAAGCCCCCCAACTCCCTGCAGTGTGTGTGTGTGTGGGGGGTGTCACTTCACAGGCAGTGAAGCAGTGTCTATCTTTCTCTCCCCCTATGTCTTCCCCTCCTCTCTGTTTCTCTCTGTCCAATGAGGACACGACGACAACAATAATAGTCACAAAAACACCAATAAATAACAACGGCAGCAAAAATGGAAAAAAATGGTCTCCAGAAGCAGTGGATTCGTAGTGCAGGTACGGAGCCCCAGCAATAACCCTGGAGGCAAAAAAAAAAAAAAAAAACCCTAAAAACAATTTCTGGGGATTCATGAAAAACACAAGTCCAGAACCTTTTGTGAAAATGATCAAAGTGAGGAGCCAAATCTATGAAATAAATAACTATACAAGCCCTAACACCTAAGTCATTAGACATAAAGCTGCTCACGCATGAGAACCCAGGTTCACACCTCTGTCCCCCACCTGCAGAGGGGAAGCTTCATGAGCAGTGAAGCAGGGCTGCAGCTGCCTCTTTATCTCTCCCTCCCCCCTCAATTTCTGTCTGTCCTATCAAATAAAAAAACAACAGCCACCAGAAGTGGTGGATTCATCATGAAGGCGCTGAGGGGCAGCAACAACCCTGGTGGCAGAAAGAAAGAAAGAAAGAAAGAAAGAAAGAAAGAAAGAAAGAAAGAAAGAAAGAAAGAAAGAAAGAGAGAAAGAGAGAAAGAAAGAAAGAGAGGGAGAAAAGAGAAAGAAATAAAGAGAGGGAGAAACGAAAAGAGGGGAGGAAAAGAAAGGAAGCCAAGTGGTGGTGCACCGGCTAAGTGTACATTATCACCATGCACCAGGGTCCAAGGCCCCAGAGTCCCACCCACAGGGGAGACACTCCACAAGCAGTGAGTAGGTCTGCAGGTGTCTTCTCTTTCTCTTTCTCTCTATTTACCTCTTCACTCAGGTTCTCACTGCCCTATCAAACAAAAGGGGGATAAAGTAAACGTGGTCCAAGAGTGGCACAGTGGATAAAGTGCTGGACTCTCAGGCATGAAGCCTGAGCACACGCCAGAATGATGCTTCAGTGTTCTCCCTCTCCTCCTCCTCTCTCAATAACAACCTTGTTAAAATTTAAGAAGAAAAGGGGATGCAAAGAGAAACAAAGAGAGGGGCTGTGGAGACAGCACAATGGTTATGTAAAAGACTCTCAAGCCTGAGGCTCTGATGTCTCAGGTTCAATCCCCAAGCACCACTGTGAGCCAGAGCTGAGCACTGCTCTGGTGAGTGAGTGAGAGTGAATGAGTGAGTGAGAGAGATAGAGAGAGAGAAAGAGAAAGAGAGAGTGAGACAGAGAGAGAGAGAGAAGGAGAAAGAAACAAAGAGATGTCTGCAACACTGCTTTACCACTCCTGAAGTTTTCTTTCCTCCTGCAAGTGGGGGGTGGGGGCTTGAACCCATATCCATGTACATGGTAACATATGCACTTAACCAGGTATGCCACCACCTAGCCCTCTTATTTTCATTAATAATCTTTAAATTAAAAAAAAAAAAACTTAAAAATATTGTTACAATACTTAAAGTATTGTTACAGACAGCAGAATTACCTAACGTAAAGCCCGACTTCAGATGCCTTATGCTTAAGAGCTCAACGCTTCCCCCACTGCGCCATCTCACAGGCCGCTCAGGCGGCCCATTTTCTTTTTCTTTTTCTTTCTTTTCTTTTCTCTTCTTTTCTTTCTACCTACCTACCTACCAGAGCACTGCTCAGCTCTGGTTTATGGTGGGGGGGGGGGGTTTGAACCTGGGACTTGAGAGCCTCAGGCAGGAGAGCCTCTTTACATAACCACTATGCTATCTACCCCCATCATTCCCATTTTCATATCACCAAACATAGCACTCTCACAAAGCTTAGAGCGGATAAGGTAAACAAAATTTGACACGGTTTATTTTCGCCACAAACTCCATCTTGGTGCAGCTTATGGTCTATTTTCAGCACAAACCTGCCTCATGTCTGAGACCCAGGCTCCTTACTAGCTGGACTTCTCCGCCACTCTCAAGTTCTACATTGAAGCCACTAAAAATAATTGACATCCTTCCCTTCTTGCTCTTCTCCTTTGGACTTTGCCTAAAAAGACCCGCAATAAATCTTGTTCTACAGACTATCTTTATGCAAACCAGCTTCTACAAAATTTTATTTTGTTGGTTTGCAGTAAAAGTCCTACAATTTTTGTTCAAGTTGTAAATGTTAAGAGAACACAATTATTCATTAAAGCCAGTAATCAAGGTGTCAATGTCCAAACATGGTATTTTTACAAATTCCCCCATTGAAATAAGAGTCATACTAACCTTGGTTCAAGTAAGTGAGCGTTTCATCGTGCAGTTTTACTGCAGGGGACGTTGCAGCACACATCACATACTGGAAGGGTGGGTGTTTAGTTTCGTCATCCAGAGGGAGGCTGGAATCTTCTTGCTTGAAAATGGGTAATGCCAAGACATCACTGAGAACGACAACAACATTGACCTCACCTTGGGCTTAAAATGTTTAAAGCATATCAAAGCGTTTCTTTCTAAAATTTAATACCAGAAATGATGCGAACAGTAAGAGAACTATAAATGCCCATCAGGCTTAGCCAGAGACAACAATAACCCGTATCATCAGTGTGAACTAAGGGCCGGGGTGGCTCAGAGAAAAGAAGAACTAGTTAGCAGTTAGCAAAGTCTGTGCTGCTGACAGAGACTAGGTCAGCAGTGTATATGGATCTTAAAAAAATGTTGCTTCAAAAAATTCTTTTAGAAAGTTTAAGTTCCATAATACTATTGAAAAGGGGGGGGGGAAGAGTTTAGCTACCTGTCTTGAATGACAGAAACTATCATTGCTACCAAAGGAGCATCTGATTAAAATGGCATTTCACAAAAAGTTCACTGCTGAGGGGTGCTGGACAGTGGAACAGTGGCTTAAGGGCAAGGACGGTCATAGGGATCCCGGTTTGAGACCCCGGCTCCCCACCTGCAGGGGGGTCGCTTTGCAAGCAGTGAAGCAGGTCTGCAGGTATCTATCTTTCTCTCCCCGTCTTCCCCTCCCTCTCTCCATTTCTCTCTGTCCTATCCAACAATGACAGCAATGACAACAAATAAGGGCAACAAAAAGGAAAAAAAAGCCGCCAGGAGCAGTGGATTCGCAGTGCAAGCACTGAGTCCCGTGATAAGCCTGGAGGCAAAAAAAAAAAAAGTACTGCTGGGCCTAGCAAGTGCTGGACCAGAACACTTCATACTAACACTAATACAATGGCCTCTTCTAATAAGAAATAGCTGCATTTTCCCCCCAAAAATGCGAGGCATTGACTGGGAAAGGAATTGGGGGAAGTCTTTTTATTTTATTCTATTTTTTTATTTTTTCTTTATTATTTATTTTCCCTTTTGTTGCCCTTGTTTTGTTGTTGTAGTTTTTATTGTTGTCGATGTCATTATTGTTGAATAGGACAGAGAGAAATGGAGAGAGGAGGGGAAGACAGAGGGGGGAGAAAAAGATAAAACATCCGCAGACCTGCTTTACCACCTGTGAATCAACCCCCCTGCAGGTGGGGAGCCGGGGGCTTGAACTGAGATCCTTTATGCTGGTCCTTGCGCTTTGCGCTATTTGCGCTTAACACGCTGCGCTACCACCCGACCCCCATTATTTTATTCTATTTTTTGCACCAGATATCATGAAAGCTAGGTTTCACTGCTCACAGGCCAACTTTTTTTCATTTGGATAGAAACACAAAGGGGGAGGACACTGCAGCACTGTGACACACCTGGGCTTAAATCTGAGGCCCTTCTTTGTGAGCTATCTTCTGGCTTCATCTTTTTTAAAATAAATATTCACTGACCAGGTCACTTGGATAGTGTGTTGTTTTGGCATGGGTACAACCCAGGTTCAAAGCTGGCTCCTACCTTACTGAAAGAAGATTTCTCTTTCACTCTCTGCCGTTCTCAAAGAAAAGCTTATCTATTGGGTTGTCAGAAAAAGTCATGGTGTATTTATCTATGTGTTTCTGTACAAAAATGTGTCATGAGTTTTCCCACACAAGCACATATTTTTTTAATTGCCATCAAGGTTACTACTGGGGCTTTGTGTCTGCAAGACAAATCTATCACTCCTTGTGGCCATTTTTTCCTTTTATTTGATAGGACAGAGAAACTGAGAGGTGAAGGGGAAGTAACAACAGAGGGATAAGACACCTGCAATTGCTTCTGGCCTTTTAGCTAAGATCTAGTGTAGAAAGACACCTGCAGACCTGCTTCACTGCTCAGGAAGTACATGTGTGCTCAGCCAGGTGCACTCCTGCCCGGCCTCCTCTATGTTCCTTTTTAGAGAGCCAAGACCAAGGCATGTGCCCTATCCAGGGGTGGGGAGATGTTTGTCTTATAGTAGTTTATCTATTAACAAGCTGGTTAAATAACACAGAAAATTTGTTTGCCTTTGTTAAAAAAAATTCACCTCCCCTCCTTTCTGTGGCACCTTTAAGTGGGCAGGTAAACACATAAATATGCAAGTATAATGAGGATGGACCATGATTCCCAACCCTCCTCTAAAGTTCTTTTGCAACCCAAGGCGTTTGGATCATTTAAGTAAGAAAAATAGAAAAAAATAGAGGGGGGGAAAAATCATTTTCTTGCCATGGGTAAATTTTTTTTTAATAATAAAGGGCACTGCTCATCTCTGGACTGTGGTGGTGACAGGAATTGAACCTGGGATATTAGATCCTAAGGTATGAAAGTTATTTGCATAAACATTATGCTATCTCCCCAGACCTGGATATAATTTATCTCCAGTGACAGGTGTCTGTAGACCACTCCCTCAATTCCTTCCTGCCTCCCCTTCCACATCCCCCCAAACCCAGCCCCAGTCCTCCCCAGTCCTTGACTTTGCTGCAACAGCTTATACATAGGCCAGGTTTCACCCTGTGTTTTCTTTTTTAAAACTATCTTTTTAAAATTTTTTATATTTATTTATTTATTTTCCCTTTTGTTTCCCTTGTTGTTTAACATTGTTGTGGTTATTGATGTCGTTGTTGAATAGGACAGAGAGAAATGGAGAGAGGAGGGGAAGACAGAGGGGGAGAGAAAGATAGACACCTGCAGACCTGCTTCACTGTTTGTGAAGCAACTCCCCTGCAGGTGGGGAGCAGGGGGCTCAAACTGGGGGATCCTTACGCCGGTCCTTGTGCTTTGCACCACCTGTGTGTAACCCACTGCGCCACTGCCCGACTCCCTTAAAAATATCTTATTTGCAGGCCAGCTTCACCATTTTTGAAGTTTCCCCTCTGCAGGTGGAGACCAGGGGATTGAACTTGAGTCCTTAAGCATTGCAACATGTGCACTCAGCCAAGTGCACCACTGCCCAGCCCCAACTTTATTTCTTAAATTCAGTCCACAATTGAGATGAGCCAGTATTTGTCCTTCTCCCAGATTATCTCATCTAAATTGACTCCATTCAAGATGTGGCAAATAGGGTGAATCCATCATTTCTTATAATGAGTAACAGTCCACTATGTGTATGTACCATAATTTTCTTAACCACACATTTGTTCTCAGACATGTGGGTTGCTTCCAAGTTTGGGCTATTACAAACAGTGCTGCTATGCACATAGGTATATACAGATCTCTTCAAATATGTGCTTTTGTTTTCTTTGGATACATTCCTAAGAGAGGAATGTCCAATCAAATGGTAGGTCCATTTCAAATGTTCTGAGGACTCTCCATACTATTTTCCCAGCGGGCTGAAAACATTTACATTGCATCAACAATAAAGAAGGGTTCCTTTGTCCCTACATCCTCACCAGCACTTGATGTTTTTCTCTTTTTAATGTCTAACATTTTGGCAGGTGTTAGGAGGCACACACTTTACCAAGATGCCCTAGGCCATGTGGAAGCATCGTGCAAAGGGGAAGCTTCACCAAAATTAAGAGTGGTTCTGTGCACATGGCGCTAAGCGCAAGGACCGGCATAAGGATCCCGGTTCAAGCCCCCGGCTCCCCACCTGCAGGGGAGTCACTTCACAAGTGGTGAAGCAGGTCTGCAGGTGTCTGTCTTTCTCTCCCCCTGTCTTCCCTTTCTCTTTGTCCTATCCAACAACAACAATAACATCAATAATAACTACAACAATAAGACAAGGACAACAAAAGAAAATAAAGAAAAAAGAAAAAAAATCCAAAAAAAATAATAATAAAAAAGTGGCACTGTGGTGCCTCCCGCCCTCCCCCCTTCTGTCAATCACTCTCTATTTAAATGGGGGGAGGGGTGGAGAGTCTGCCAGGAGCAGCAGGATCATGCAGGTCTCATGAAGCCCCAGAGAACACCTGGTGGGAAAGGAAGGAAGGAAGGAAGGAGGGGAGGAAGGAAGGAAAAAAGGAGGGAGTGGTTCAGGTACATAGAAAACTTACCTATCAATTATTACAACTAAGTTTAAAAAGGATCTAGTGAGTTCAGTAAGGCGAAAGGGCCTGGAGAAAACAAAAAAGTCAACAGGACTGAAAGCCAAAATACACGCGCGCCTGTGTGTTTAAACGCCTCAAGCGACATTTCCCCTAGCCGCGGAGACAGTGGACTTCTCAACAGGCTTAGCAGTAAAACGACAAGGGGGAAGGAGTGGAGGTTAAATCCCAGCTCTACCGGGTTCTACAATGTACTTAATCTGTTAATACAAAGTACTTAATTACTTTGAACTCTTATTTAATTTTTTATCTTTATTTATTTATTGGATAGAGACAGCCAGAAATTGGGAAGAGGAGGGGAGATAAGAGAGGGAGAGAGACAGAGAGATCTGCAGACCTGCTCCACCATTCACAAAGCATTCCCCCTGCAGGTGGGGACTGGGGGCTCGAAACCAGGTCCTTGTGCACTGTAACATGTGAGCTCAACCAGGTGTGCCACCACCCAGCCCCAATTTTCTTTGAACTCTTAGTAACGGATCTGCTTTGATTTCAGCCAGAACTATTTTAGGACCAGTGAGACCGCTCAGCTGGGAAGCCGCCTGCCTTGCAATGCATACAACCCAAATTGAGCCTCCACAGTACGAGGTGAATCTGAAGTGCTCTTTTCCTCTATCTCAAAGCCAACACAGAGCAGTGAAGTCCCCACAGCAAAAAAGGAGGCAGTATCAGAGATGAGAAGACAAGTCTCAATACTTTCAGTAGCTAAGCTCTAGACACATATAAAGCAGAAATTCTCAGACTCATGGAGAACTTGCTCCTCATTCAGGGATCTGGAAGTTAAACCCATTTTACAGAAACACTGAAACATTATCTGCCTTTTTCATTTTGTTGATATTTGCACTCATGATGTATAAATGACACACAAGACCAATCATGGTTAAAACTGTGTATTTTAACATGGAACCAAACTGTATGTATAGTAGTGGCTGTATTCTTTACTAATGTCATTCACAATAAAACTGAGTAATTATATTCAATATTAGCCCTTGAGTAGACAGTGTCTTCTACTCTACAGTTAAGTGCAAAGTTCATCTCAAGTTTGTACACAACTGTTTGATCTGTAAGCTGATAAACTAGTTTCTCCCAGAGAATATAATTTTTACTTGAAAGTAAAACTGACAAACTGATTACTCAGATGTGGGTATTTGACAAACACTTCCTTAAAAATTAACAAAATCAGCCTATCATTTCAAAGACAGTCACTGTGATCGTGTTCAGTGTCAATGATAAAACCTGCAGCCTCCACATGTGCTTTCTCTGCTGAGACAGTGACGAAAAGAAACGATTTCTTTTTTATATATATATATTCCCTTTTCTTGCCCTTGTTTTATTGTTGTAGTTATTATTGTTGTTGTCGTTGTTGGATAGGACAGAGAAAAATGGAGAGAGGGAGGGGAAGACAGAGAAGAGGAGAGAAAGATAGACACCTGCAGACCTCTTCACCGCCTGTGAAGCGACTCCCCTGCAGGTGGGGAGTCAGGGTTCGAACCGGGATCCTTATGCCGGCCCTTGTGCTTTGCGCCACCTGCGCTTAGCCCGCTGCACTACAGCCCGACTCCCAAGAAACGATTTCTCAATGTGCCAACACTCAGAAGAGGTATGTACTAGGGGTCGGGCAGTGGCACAGTGGGTTAACATGCCTAAAACCTAAGGACCGGCATAAGGATCCCGGTTTGAGCCACTGGCTCCCCACCTGCAGGGGAGTCGCTTCACAGGCAGTGAAGCAGGTCTGTGGGTGTCTATCTTTCTCTCCCCCTCTCTCCATTTCTCTCTGTTCTATCCAACAACGAACAACATCAACAATGGCAATAATAATAACCACAACGAGGCTACAACAACAAGGGCAACAAAAGGGGGAGAAAATGGCCTCCAGGAGCGGTGGATTCATGGTGCAGGCACCCAGCCCAGCAATAACCCTGGAGGAAAAAGAAAAAAAAAAAAAAAAGAGGTATGTACCTTAGGAGACCTGCAGCTCGTGAATGGTACATGTCACAGAAGGCAGGGTAGGGGTGGCAAGACAGATCCAGTAATTCTAATACAGAAAGTATGATTCCAAATTCTACATTGAAACTTAACTTTTTAAAAAATATTACTTGCCTAATGCTGTCATAATATTATGGAAGAATGTCCAAAAGTTCCTGAAGGGACTCTTAAAATATTCTTCCTTTTTCTAGCCACCTATCTATGCTTAAGGTGATGTTCTTCATGTTAACTAAGGCAATGTTCCAATAGCAGATAAGACTATATTTTTCCAAGTTGGTCATTAAAGAAATGTGCAAAAGTGGGAGTCAGGCACAGTGGGTTAAGCACACATGGTGCCAAGCACAAGGACCAGCCTAAGGATCCTGGTTCGAGCCCTTGACTCCCCATCTGCAGAGGAGTCGCTTCACAAGCTGTGAAGCAGGTCTGCAGGTGTCTTATCTTTCTGTCCCCCCCCCCGTCTTCCCCTCCTCTCTCCATTTCTTGCTGTCCTATCCAACAACGACGACATCAATAACAACAACTACAATAAAACAAGGGCAACAAAAGTGAATAAATAAATATACTAAAAAATGTGTAAAAGTTTAAGATTGTGTGTGTGTGTGTGTGTGTGTGTGTGTAGAGAGAGAGAGAGAAAGAGAGAGGGAGAGGGAAAATGAGCAAGACCACAGCGCTGAAGCTTCCCTCAATGTGAACTATTCTGGTGGTGTGGGGGATTCAACCTGGAACACTGAAGCCTCAGGCATGAGTCACTTGCACAATTACTATGCTATCTCCCCCACCCTTAATGTATTTATGTTTACTAACAGTGTTGTATTTGATTATAAAGTGACTACAAGGGAGTCGGGCGGTAGCGCAGTGGGTTAAGCACAGGTGGCGCAAAGTGCAAGGACCAGCATAAAGATTCCAATTCGAGCCCGACTCCCCACCTGCAGGGGAGTCGCTTCACAGGCGGTGAAGCAGGTCTGCAGGTGTCTATCTTTCTCTTCCCCTCTCTGTCTTCCCCTCCTCTCTCCATTTCTCTCTGTCCTATCCAACAATGACGACAACAATAATAACTACAACAATAAAACAAGGGCAACAAAAAGGGAATAAATAAAAATAAATATTAAAAAAAAGTGACTACAAAATACAAAGCATATTACTCAAGTCAGGTAGAACTAGGTAAATAATCCCCATAAATGATAGCAGTAACAAGTTTTACTTTACTGGACATCATTCTAAAATGAGATCCTGTAACAGATAAATAGCATTCACAAGTATAATCTCCTTGTCTCCCAAAAAATGTGTTCAAAAAGTTGACAGCATATTAAAAAAAGTCACAGGATACTATTATTATAGGATATAAGAACTAATACAATATGGAAACTGGATTAGCATGAACATAACTGGAGGAAATTAATCCAAATAAATTTATACTTTCAAAAGTAGTACTGCACCAAAACAGGTTTGTAAACTGTTTTCTTTTTATCTAAATAGGAGCTGGTTAAGGGAATGAGGCAGCTCACTATACTGCCTTTGTAGCCTATAAACCTAAAGTTATTTTAATGTGAAAAATTCTAAGGGGTAGGGGTAGATAGCATAATAGTTATGCAAAGAGACTCTCATGCTAGGGGCTCTGAAGTCCCAGGTTCAATCCCCCACAAAACCATAAGCCAGAACTGATCAGTGATCTGGTTTAAAAACAAAAAATTATTTTAGGTTAAAAGAAATACTTTTCAATTACCAGAAGTCCAAGAGGTAGCACTGTGGAGAGCAGACCCGCTTCACCGCCTATGAAGCGACTCCCCTGCAGGTGGGGGCGGGGGGCTTCTTAAGTGGTGATGCAGTGCTGCAGGTCTCTCTCTCCACCCCTCCCCTCTCAATTTCTGTCTCTATCCAAGATAAGTAAATGAAACATTAAAAAATAAATTAATAGGGAATTGGGCAGTAGTGCAGCAGGTTAAGCACAGGTGGCGCAAAACCCAAGGACTAGTATAAGGATCTCGGTTTGAGCCCCCAGCTCCCCACCTGCAGGGGAATTACTTCACAGGTGGTGAAGCAGGTTTGCAGGTGTCTTATCTTTTTCTCCTACTCTCTGTCTTCCCCTCTTCTCTCCATTTCTCTCTGTCCTATCCAACAACAATAATAAGTACAATAAAACAAGGGCAACAAAAGGGAATAAGTAAATAAATATTAAAAAAATGAATAAAAATGTTTTGTCATAGTCCATATCAGAACAACAATTTCACAATCACCAAAACACTCAGAAAGTCTTAGAAAAAAAGACTATTATATTACCATGTGGGGGAGATAGCATAATGGTTATGCAAAAA
This sequence comes from Erinaceus europaeus, assembly GCF_950295315.1. Lineage (NCBI taxonomy): Eukaryota > Metazoa > Chordata > Mammalia > Eulipotyphla > Erinaceidae > Erinaceus > Erinaceus europaeus. The sequence continues at coordinate 22,495,743 of NC_080182.1, forward strand.
GACTCTCCTGCTTGAGGGTCCCAGCTCCCAGGTTCAATCCCCACCACTACCATAAGCCACACACACACACACACACACACACACACACAGACACACACACACCCATGAGTCCCAGCTCCAATCCCCAGCACTACCATAACACACACACACACACACAGACACACACACACACAGACACACACACACCCATGGGTTAAGAGTTCCAGCAGTGCTGATAAAACAAAACACACCCACCCACCCACGGGTTAACAAAGAACAGTGCTCTGAACACACACACACACACACACACACACACACACACACACGTTAACAAAGAACAGTTCCACAAAAATTAAATACTTTTTCAATTCAGTCATAAAATCTTAAGTGAAGCAAACACACATACATTCTTTCTCTCCCTCCCCCCCCCACAAATTGGCAGATGTCACTGATGAAACACGCTGTTTATAAAATCATATGAATAAACTGCCATATTTCAAACAGTCCTGACTGAAGGATACATCAAATTCTACTTCTAGTGGGGAGATAACCTATTTTATTTTTTTAACCAGAGTACTTATTACCTCTGGTTTATGGTGGTGCAGGGGATTGAACCTGGGACTTTGGAGTTCTAGGCATGAGTCTCTCTTTGCATAACCATTACACTATCTACCCCTCCCCACACCAAAATCTTCAAAGTTGAGTATAGGGAGTCGAGCAATAGTGCAGTGGGTTAGGGGGAGTCGCTTCACAGGCAGTGAAGCAGGTCTGTAGGTTTCCCCTCTCTGTCCTCCCCATCTCTCTCCATTTCTCTCTGTCCTATCCAACCATCATCAATAACAATAACTACAACAATAAAAACAAGGGCAACAAAAAGGAAATAAGTAAATAAAATATTTTTTAAAAAGGGCAACAAAAGGGAAAATAAATAAAGCATTACTGTCAATTCTAGATGTACTCTCAGAAACCACAAGAAATTTCTGAAACTCTTCTATACTCCCAAACCAAACGAAACTGAAAGAAAACACCTATCAGCAGCTATATACATTTTTAAAAAGGTATTCTTAGTTATCTTTTACTAACTTGTTAGAAACTGAAATTTTCTTGTTACTTCTAGTTGTCAGTAAAATGACATTTCAACCAGTCAATATATGAAATCTGTCTTCACCTTAAAACAGAGTTGATGTAAACTACCTGCAAGCTATGGATGTACTTTCCACTTCACACCATGCATGGTGTTTCTTTCAAAACAGATTTCTACTTCAGTGAAGCTTAACAGGGTGCAGACCAATGCCCTTTATAAGGTATTAAAAGACATCATTTCTCCTTAAATCCTAAAGATTATAAATTTCATGTCAACTCTAAGAAGAATTCCCAAGTGGCCCTATAGACCCTCTTTAGGAGTGTCCTAATGAGTTTTATTTTTAAAAGTGATTTGATTATCTGCTCCTTACTTCACAAAACATGAATGACCCAGATTCCAAGTTACAATGGGTTTCAGCCTTCATTCAGTGAGGGGGAAGGAAATTCAACCCCTATTTGAAATGACAGATGACTGAGGCCAATCATTTTAACATCCTCAGTTACTTAGAAGAAAAGGATCAGTCTAGAAGTTTTCCAAGATCTCTTCACCTAACTCTAGAATTCTGATACTAAAAAAAGGACGCTCACACACCAACGTAGCACAACAGTGCGCACACACATTCGTCTTCTTTCTCCTTACCACCCCCAAAAACAGAAATAAGTAGGGGGAGGAAGCAGAGTCCCCTGGGTAGGGCATGTGTCTTGCCTTGTGCACAGCCCGAGTTCAAACCCTAGAAGCAGACAGGAGGTGCCATACCACCAGGAGAATTCCAGTGTTATGGGGTCTCCTTCAGTGTGTGTCTCTCACTTTCTCTAGCAGGATGCCCAGTAGCAATGAAATTACATATGTGCAAGGGCAAGGACCTGGTTCAGAGAGCAAGAGAGAGAGACAAAGAAAAGAAAGGATATTATTAAAAAAAAAAAAAGAAAGAAAGAAAGAAAGAAAAAGCAGAGGGGGTGGGGAGGTAGCGCAGTGGGTTAAGTGCACATGGCACGAAGTGCAAGCACCGGCTCAGGGATCCCAGTTAGAACCCCCAGCCCGCCCCCCTTGCAGAGGGGTCACTTCACAGGCAGTGAAGCAGGTCTGCAGGTGTCTATCTTTCTCTTTCCTTCTCTGTCTTCCCCTCCTCTCTCGATTTCTCTCTGTCCTACCCAACAACAAAGACAGCAACAATAATGGCGATGATGACAAAGATAAAACAGGATTGGCGGCAAGGGGAAAAATGGCCTCCGGGAGCAGTGGATTCATAGTGCAGGCACCGAGCCCCAGCAATAACCTTGGAGGCAAAAGAAAAAGTAGCTTCCACATATTCCAATACTACCACCCTACAAGTTGGATGTGTATATTTTAAGCCCAACTACTGAAAGAAAACATCCTTTCAAGCTGTCTTCCTTGTTGTTTTTTTCTCAGCAGAGCACAGCTCAATTCTGGCTGATGGTGGTGCTGGGGATTGAACCTGGGACTTTGGAGCTTAGTCTTTTGCATAACCATTACACTATCTACCCTCTGCCCTCTTCCCTAAGTGTTTAAGAAATCATTTATACATCTCTGTTAAGACTTCTCCTCCTGCAGAGGGAGCCAGGGCCTCGAACCTGAATCCCTGAGCATGGTAGCTTGTGTGTGCGCTTTCCAAGCTGTGATGATCTGGCTGCAGAAAGTGCCAGTTTTAAAGTCATCAGAAAATGCAAATACAGTATGCATACTTCACTCCGGAAGTCATTGGAAAGTACCAAAGTAAAAATTTTAAGTCACCTTCTAGTAAATTCAAGTGTTAGCTGCTGAAGAAATAGCTCAACTGGTAGAGCACCAGGCTTGCATGTAGAGTTGTTTCTGTGTCTCATGTGAAACTCTCTTCTCAGGTGTAGTAAATAAATCTTGAATTTTTTTTTTCGAGTTCAGCACCACAAATTTACTTCTTGAACTTGAGAGAACATACAAAAGAGAAAGGCAAACATCAATAGCCTTTATTCCTATTGGTGCCAAAAGAAAAAAGATGAGCTGTACATGGAGAGAAAAGACCCGGACACTCGTGAGACCCAGCCCTCCACAGTTCCAGGACCGGGGGTGGCAGGACACACGCAAACAGTGGTGCCGGCAAGAGCCTGGTTTCTTTACGTCTCCTCCTCAATCCAGTTTTGAAACGCCCTCATTATGAAGTTCAAATAAATGGTGTTGAGTTTTTGAGGACCCAATTACATAGGAAAAAGTTATTTAAAAACAGTATTTGTCGGGGGCCAGGTGATGGCACACCTGGTTAAGCACTCACATTAGTGTGCAAGGACTCAGGTTCAAGCCCCTGGTCCCTACCTACAGGGGGAAAACTTCATGAGTGATGAAGCAGGACTGCAGATGTATCTCTCTATATCCCTCCCTCACTTCAATTTCTCTCTATCCAATAAATATTTTAAAAAAAACAACACAGTATTTATCTTGTGGTACTAGATAAAGCATTAGACTCTCCAGCATGAGGTCCTGAGTTCAATCCCTGGCAGCACATCTACCAGAATAACATCTGGTTCTTTCTCTCTCATTCTTTCTTTCTCTCTCTCCTGTCTTTCTCATAAAATCTTTAAAAAACAACAAGAAGAACAGTATTTGTCTTCAAAGATAATTGAAATTTTAATTGACAGGTAACCAAAAACATTTCATAGGGGCCAGGTGGTGGCGCACCTGATTAAGTGTACATGTTACAATGTGCAAGGGCTAGGGTTCAAGCCCCCAGTTCTCACCTGCAGGGGGAAGCTTCACAAGTGGTGAAGCAGGTCTGCTCGTCTTCTCTCTCTTTCCCCCTTTCCCTTCCAATTTCTCTGTCCAATTAATCAAATAAATAATAAATAAATAAAAGCATTTAATGGAAAGTTTCCTCAGGAGAAGTGTAAAATACTCAGAATCTCAATGTCAGGCACTACTCGAAGAACAATGCCGATTAAGTTTTAATATCAGGAGTGTATTTCTTTTCTTTTGCTTCCAGGGTTATCACTGGGGCTTAATGCTGGCACTATGAATCCACAGCTCCTGGAGACCATCCTTTCCTTTTTTTTTTTTTAACTGGACAGGAAAGAGAGAAACTGAGAGAGCAGGGTAAGACAGAGACACCACTTGTGAAGCAACCCTCTGCAGGTGGGGAGCCGGGGAATCAAACCTGGGTCCTTGCACTTCATACTATGTGCACTTAACCTGTTAAGCTACAGCCAGCCCCTAGGATTGCATTTCTTTTTCACTAACTAAACCTTAAGTAGTGTTAATAAGTCAGTTGCTACTTAAGTGTAACTATGGGGGGAAGGGGAGAATAGTAGAAGCTCAAAACTCTCAATGAACAAAATCCCAGGTACTAAACTTCTTTATAACAGAAGACCGAGGGCCAGGAGGCAGCTCACACGTAAAGATGCTGAAGGATCTGGGTCTAAGCCTCTAGCGCCACAAGGAAGCACCAAGCATCAACAGGAAACACCATGAATGGAGGGGCAGTGCGGTGGTGTCACTGTAATCTGACACTGAAGGAGGAGTGGGGGGAGTCTGCCTGGGTTGGGGAAATTTTGCACTTTTAAGTCCAGGCAGGAAAGAAAAGAAACTTCAAAAGCAAAAGGAAAGACATACAGAATTTTGCCTTGCATGCCCTGCCTGGTGACAGCAAGGCCAAGGTCTCAAGGGATGCAATACACTTGAGGTCTGAGTTTTCAGTAGGGAATCACTCCAATACTCCAATACTTTGTCTGGGATCATCTGTGGATATCAGTAGCTCAATTTTCCCCAAGCGAAACAGCTGCCTTAGAAAAATAAGCTAGCAGGGGCAGGGCGGTAGAGCACTGGGTTACCGGCACATAGAACTTACAAGGTCCTGTGCATGTGCAAGGATCCGGGTTCAAGACCCTGGTTCCCCACCTTCAGGGAGTCGCTTCACTAGAGGTGAAGCAGGTCTGCAGGTGTCTCTCTCTCTTCCTCGCTGTTTTCCCCTCCTCTCTCCATTTCTCTGTCCTATCCAACAACAACAAATGGCCTCCAGGAGCCTTGATTCATAATGCAGGCACTATATAGGATAACCCTAGGGGCAAAAAGAAAAGAGAGAAGTGCCAAGTTCAGGGTCAGAAGGCTGGTGACTAAAGGCTTTCCTCCAATCACTTTCAAACATTTAAGAAGCACCACTCACTATTCTGAGTTCTTTATGGTCCGACGTTTCTCTTTAAGGTTTAAAATCCAGCTTACTTTTGAGAGCAGTGTCCACTTCAGGAGAGCTCTAACCCTGCAGACTTTAGTATGTTTGTTCTTCCTGACCTCTCCCAGGGCAGGAAGTAACTGAATGAATGAAAGTTACTAGAAAACTGGACAGCACTTCAATGACATCAGAAATTACTTCAAGTCTCAATTTGCATTACAGAAATGCTCCCTAACCATCGAATTTTACACTATAACCAGGAGAACCCATGGTACACCAACTGGATATCCACGACGCTTCTAAGATAAAGAACTGCCTAACTGATCATTTAAACACAATTCTGTCCGAACACTGGGGGAGAGACTACGTTCAGATCGGTTTCGACCTCCCAAAAATTAAACAAAATGATGGGCTGCTGGTACCCACAGTAAAGACTAAACAGTTGTTTGTGGTACAATTCTTGTACTTTAAAGTTTTCTTCCAAAGGAAAAAAGTCTGAAAGAAAACAGAGGCTCCCCCCAGGTGAAAAAAAATCACCTTTGAGACAATAATAATAATAAAACTTAAGTTCATTGTGTTTTCTTCCCCTGTGGCTTTCACTTATAATCACTACTATAATAACTAAGTGATAAAGAAAAAAAAAATAGCAGCCAGCAAATACAATGTAGGGCAAGCGAGTCCGAAGTGGTCTCCAGACCCTGGAGACTATTTTTCCCCAATATAAGGCCTGCCATTTCCTACAGTGTATCCCAGCAGTGAGCGGCTGGTAAATCATTTGCAAGCCAAGGAACCCCCCCCCAAGCCATTTTAACAGAAATGAAGCCTTTGGGAGCAAGTCCCCGCCGCGGCTCCCGGGTGGACAGAGGTCCCCGGGCTCCGAGGCCCCAAGGCCACGCGGCAGCGCCCGGACCCCGCGGTCGGCCTCCCCGGCCGGGGCACCACCGCGCCGGGCGAGCGCTCAGGGTCGCGCAGGCCTTTCCCAAGAAGACAGGCTCCCGCCCCGCCGCCCCGCCGAGCCCGGACCTCATGCTGTAGGCGCCGGCGCCCAGCTCCTGCCCGATGCCCGTGAGGCTGGAGTCGAAGTCGTGCACCAGCCCGGACTCGATCACTTCGTCCATCTTGAGCACCCAGGCCATCTTCCGGCCTCGCCGCCACCCGGCGCGCAGCGCGGCCTCCGCGAGCGGGGCGCAGGGCCCGGGGCTCCGCGTGCGCGTCCTGAGGGAGGGCGCGGGTGAAGCCTCCGGCGGCGCGGCGAGTGGTCACCAGTGGCGGCCCGGGCGGCGGCCGGTACCAGAGCGGCCGGGGCCCCGCGGGCAGGGCACGGCGAGCCCGGCGAGCAGCTGCAGCAGCGGGAGCGGCCGGGCCGCCGGCAGCACCTCCCTCCCGCGGGCTCCGGCCCCGCGCCTCATGCCGCCGCTGCCCACCCTCCGCGCCGCTAGCGCTGCAGCTGCCGCCGCCCGCCCCGCCCCAAGGCCCCCGGTCGCATCCTCCCCGGGACTGCGCGGGGGCGGGAGCTCAGCCCGCTCCGACGACCGCGCAGGGCCGAGCCCGCCCGTCACCCACTCCCCGGCCTCGACCCTCGGCCCTCCCGCCCAGGCTCTAGCGCCCCGCCGCCCTGGCGAACCCCGCCGCCGCCGTTCCGCCGGCTCGGACGCTGGCTGCTATCTGGCTCCGGCTCGAGCTCACTCGTCGCTTCCGCCTCCTTCGGCCCCGCCCCGGCCCCGCCCCCGCCCCCAAGCTCGCCCTGGGCCCAGACCCTCCCCGTGCCGCGCCGCGCCGCGCTCTGGGGTTGTCCCAGCCCTTGACAGTGGAGGAATTGTCCCCGCGGTGCGGCACGGCCCCGCCCACCCGGCAGCTTCCCAGCCCCAGCAGTGGCGCGGGCTGGGCCTCCCCCTTCTGGCACCGCAACCCAGGAAGAGGCGGGCCAAAGGGATAGCCGACTTCCGCTCATCCGGAGAAGCAGGCTGATTGACAGGCGAACTGAACAATAACGATAAGCACTTGGACCAGAATCCCATGAGGCTTTGCGCCCCTGACCAAACAACCGAAGCATTTTTCCTATTGGGTGTCCTGGAGGACTGAATTTGCTGCTAAGAAACTAGTTCATTAGCCCTCACTGAAAGAAGCATCTCTAAATACCATTTCCTAAGAGCACTGTGTCTCTTGTTGGCCTTTTAGCGTAGTCTCTAGTTTTTGTCTACTCTGTTGATGTCGGGAAAGGGGATGTGCGTTTAACCAATAGGTTTGCGCCTTGTTGTTGGTCCATTGGGTAGAAAGTCTTGATTGACAAAACAGTTAGCCAATCAGGGGTGCCAAAAAAGCGCTCCGGAGAGTCCTCTTCGAATTGCTGACTGCAGGAAGCAGTATGGCGCGTCTAAGTTAAAGGAGGCTTGCAGTGGCAGTAACAGTTGACAGTCATGTATTGTTCTCTGAGCTCACAGTTTTTAGGGTTCAGTTGACTTACCTAGGGGATTCTCACTCGGCTGTCTCCAATAATGATTGGCACTAAGTCATCCTAAGAGCTTCCAGACTTGCATGCATATTGTTTGATGCTAGACATCTAAGACTTAAGTTGAAGCCTCTCTGTGCGGCCTTTCTGGACATAGCACATGAGAGCAGAGTTACCAAAATTAAGTGTCCCAAAAGACGGACAAGAGAAACTGCTGATTTCTTTTTCTGTGCTTGGCTCCGAGCAGATAGCACTAGTGGTTATTGCAAAAGGCTCTAATGCCTGTCTCTTGAGTTCTCAGATTAAAATACCTGTACCACCATAAGTCTGAAATAAGCAATGCTCTGGACTAAAAACAATTTTGTTTGTTTTTGTTTCTTCTTCAACACTTTAAAGGCCTGGGGTCAGAAAGGACACAGATTCTCTAGTCTGTACCTTTTCTTTTTAGTCACTGGATAAGATTTATGGACGGCAAGTGATTTCGGCACCTTATTTAAAATCTACCAATTCCACTCTCTGGCTAAATTTCCCATATGAAGAATGCATTTATGCTACTTCCTTGACCACCCCCTCCCCATCTAGAAAGTTCTCATTCCATTAAATCTCAAACATATAAAACTTAAAGTTCAGGAACTTATGAGCAAATGAATTTGTGCGTGTGTGTGTAGGGGGCAATACACAGGTCCTTTGGTGTAAATAGTTTAGAGGTTCCTCTGTATGAGACCAGTCATGGGGGGGGCAGCATCCGGTTGACCACACACATAACCATCCTCAAGGACCTGGCTGTAAGCAGCATGTTTGATGAGTGTTGAAACAGGTCTGTAGGTATCCATCTTTCTCTCTCCCTCTCCCCTCTCAATTTTTTTTCTCTAATTTTTTAAATGTTTTATAATTATTCATTTTCCCTTTTGCTGCCCTTGTTTTTAATTGTTGTAGTAGTTATTATTGTTATTGATGTTGTCGTTGTTAGGACAGAGAGAAATGGAGAGAGGAGGGGAAGACAGAGAGGGGGAGCGAAAGATAAGACACATGTAGACCTGCTTCACCACTTGTGAATCAACTCCCCTGTAGGTGGGGAGCCAGGGGCTCGAACTGGGATCCTTAATCTGGTCCTTGCGCTTTGTGCCACCTGCGCTTAACCCGCTGTGCTACCACCCAACTCCCTTTTTTTCTTCTTTTTTTGTCACCTATGTATTGCTGGGGCTTAATGATAGCACCACAGTCCCCTCTCAATTTCTCTCACCAAATAAAATAGAAAGAACCCACTGATCCGCTGGGATCAGTGGGTTCCTAGTGCAAGCACAGAGTCTCAGCAATTACCCTGGTGGCAATTCAAAACAAACAGGTCTTTTGCCTCAACCACCAGCACACATCGTATGCAACTATAGAAAATACACTGAAGACTGTCTTTAATTTTTTTTAAAAATTTATTTATTTTCCCTTTTGTTGCCCTTTCTGCTTTTTTATTGTTGTAGTTATTGTTGATGTCGTCATTGTTAGATAGGACAGAGAGTAATGGAGAGAGGAGGGAAAGACAGAGAGGGGAGAGAAAGATAGACACCTGCAGACTTGCTTCCCCGCCTGTGAAGCGACTCCCTTGCAGGTGGGGAGCCGGGGGCTCGAGCTGGGATCCTTACGCTGGTCCTTGAGCTTTGCACCACCTGCGCTTAACCCGCTGCGCTACCACCCGACTCTCTGAAAACTGTCTTTATAGACATTTCTTCTCAAGGAAGGCAGAACAGAAGATACATAACAGTGACTGGCCCAGCCAATTTTGAAATCATTTTGGGTAAACGTTGCCAGTTAGTTCATTAGGAATTGATTGCACTCCTTTAAAGAGCACAGTGGTCCTTTCCCTCTGGGTCGCTCCACTGGGATTCTAGTCCCAACCTCTGAATTATCCTAGATGCACAAACTGTTTATAACTAGTTTTCTCAGCACCTAGTTTTGCAGGACTCTGAAATTCTCTTTTTGTGTGGTGCTGTCAACTCTCCTTTTCAGTGCAAGGTGATACATTTTTAAACTTTGTGAATTTCTTGTGAATCAGTTCATAATATCAAATATTCCAACAAACAAAAACCACACAATACAGATCCTGGAAAGAGCATTAATTTTATTGTTCTGCCTCAGGGTTTCTCACAAAGTTGCATTCAAAATGGTCTTTTGAAGACTTAACTAAAGCAAAAGGATCCAATTCCAAACTCACTTGCAAGATTGTTGACCAGAAACCTGAGTGCATCAACATTTGGTACAATGAGACTGCAGAAGTGTCCTCAAACATGACAAGTAGTGCTCCACAGAGTAAGTAAACAAAGAGAAAAGAAGCTGCAGTGCCTTTAATGACATGGTCTCTGAAGTCACGCACTGTACCTTTCATGTTATTTCTGCTTGATGGAAGCTAGTCACTTAGATTAGCTTCCTTTAAAAAAAAAGATTTGTTTATTCGGAGGCCATGCTTTGGTTTAACTGGTTAGGCGCACTTATCACCAAGCTCAAGGACCTGGGTTCTAGCTCCCCTCCCCATCTGCAGAAAGTACACTCTATAAGCAGTAAAGCAGGTCTACAGGTGTCTTTCTCTCTCCCTCTCTGTCTCCTCACCCCTCTCAATTTCTCTCTGGCCTGTCATAAAAGGAAAAAAAATGGCCGCAGGGAATGGTATATTTGTCGTGCAGGCACCAAGCCCCATCAATAACCCTGTTGGCAAAAAAAAAATAATAATAAGTTTATTCACTCATTTATTCATGAAAAAGAGGAGGAGGAGACTGCAAGAGAACTGCTCTGGCACATACAATGCCAGAAACCAAACTCAGAACCTCCTGCCACCTTCTAGATCATCCAGCCTCCATTTAAAAAAGATTGCATGTGGCCGGGCAGTGAAGCAAGGATCCAGGTTCAAGCTCCTGATCCCCATCTGCAGAGAGAAAGTTTCATGAACAGCGAAATAAATACTGCAGGTGTCTTTCTCTCCCTTCCCTCTCAATCTCTATCTGCCCTATCAAATAAAGAAGAAGGTGGGGGGAGAGTATAAAACAAATGGCCTCCAGGAGTGGATTGCCCTGGTGGCAATTCGAGAGAGAGAGAGAGAAAGAGAGAGGACTCATCCTCAGCTTTTGAAAGGACAAATATCAAAGAACTTGTCGACAAATGTTTAACTATTGCAAGCATGTTCACTATAATTAATTAATTTTAAAGTTTTTTAAGCACCAAACAGCACAATTAGATTAGAAAAGCTAGAAATATGTAGGTAAGGGGCAAGAAGGAGGTTGATATTATCAATGGTTGCAGGCTATATGCTCATATACCTTGGAAATCCCATGGGAATCAAGTAAAAATTCAATAACATAGAAGCATACACCACCAATACCCATAAACAAATATACTGCTTGTGAAGCCTTTGTATGGTGCTCTCATGTGGTGGCCAGGGGCTGGAACCTGGTCCTCACGCATAATAAAATGTGTGTTCAACTGGGCAAAGATGATTTCCCAGCCGCTTGTTTTTTTCTCCCTCTCCCTCCCTGCTGACTATTATTTCTTTCCTTTTCCCTTTCTTCCTCTCAAAAAGCACAGCACAGCACTGCTCCACCATCCACGGTGCTCCCTGCAGTGCTGGCGGAGGGTCTTGAGTTTGGCAAAATAGGTGCACTGCCAGGTGAGCTATCTCTTGGCACCTGTATGTTTTGGTTTATTTCTTTTCTTTTCTTTTTTCAGGAGAAGTATGGACAACTGGAGCCACCCAGACTACATTGTCCTAGATAAACTACCATCCCCAAAGTAAATTGGGCCAGAACTCTGCAATTTGGTTAAGTAAATAGAACTTTGATCCAAATAATAATAAAGTAGTTAAAGACTAGAGCCACTTTTCGCCTTTGTCGGTCTCTACTTGAAGTGTGTTTTCTTTGTGCCCAAGGAGACTATATTTTCTGGGTTCCTATGTGGCTGAATTCTGACGAGTACAATATTTACATTCCTGTCAACAGTAACACGAATAAATCCTCCTCCTCATCATCAATACAGGATTTTTCATGCACTATTTAATTCTCCTCCTCCTCCTTCTTCTTTCAATATAGATAAAGACAGGGAGGGAGAAAGGGAAAGACAGAGAGGGTGAGACACCACAGCTTGCACTCTGTGTGTGATATTCCCATTAGTGCTGGAAGCTTACACCCAGGTCCTAGCATATTGTAAAGCAAGTGCTCTACCATGTGAACTATCTCCCAGTCCCTGACTTAATTATTTATTCTTAATATTTTTAAAGATAGACACTGAAAAGCATAGAAACCAATACAGTGGGAGTTGGGCGGTAGTGCAGCCGGTTAAGTGCAGGTGGCACAAAGTGCAAGGACAGGCCTAAGATCCTGGTTAGAGCCCCCAGCTCCCCACCTGCAGGGGTGTCGCTTTACAGGCGGTGAAGCAGGTCTGCAGGTGTCTATTTTTCTCTCTCCCTCTCTGTCTTCCCCTCCTCTCTCCATTTCTCTCTGTCTTATCTAACAATGACAACATCAACAACAACAATAATAACTAGAACAACAATAAAAAAAAACAAGGGCAACAAATGGGAAAATAAATTAAAAAAAAAAAAAAGAAACCAAGAATAAAAGAGACCACAACACCTCAGCTTTTTTCCATGGATGGGGCCCAGCTCAAACCTAGCTCCTGCATATGGCAAAGCAGCACACTATCTGAGTGAGTTATTTTGCTGGTCATCAAACACATTATTACTATTATTTGCCTCCAGCATTATTGCTGGGGCTTAGTGCCAGTGACTTGGTACCAGCACTATGAATCCACTGCTCCTAGAGGCTATTTTTCCATTTTATTGGATAGGACAGAGAGACATTGAGAGAGGAGGGGAAGATCAAGAGGGGTGGGAGAAAGATAAACACCTGCAGACCTGCTTCATTGCTTGTGAAGTGACCCCCTGGGCAGGCGAGGAAGGAGCTGTGCTCCAACTGGATGTTTGTGCAGGTTCTACTATGTGCGTTTAACATGGTGCACTACTGCCAGGCCCCAAATACATTATTTTTAATGGAATAAAATTGTATTTATGCAATACACCAACTTCATTCCAAGTTCTGCTTAGTGTTTTCTCTTTAGAACAAAATAATGTGTTTGTGAAGAGACCTCTCTGCAGGTAGGAAGCTGAGGGTTTGAACAGGAATCCTTGAGCTTCACACTATGTGCGATTAACCTGGTGCACCACTGCCTGGCCCTTTTTGTTTCTTATCACAACTAATTAATACTGTTATACAGTTATGCAACAGAAAGGTCTAGTGTGGGGGTCCTGCCAGGGAATGACAGCCAGTTGAGTGCACACATTACAATGTGTAAGGGCTCAAGTTCAAGCTCCCAGTCCCCACTTGCAGGGGGAAGCTACACAAGGGATAGAGCAGTGCTGCAGGTGTGTCTCCACCCTCTCCTCAATTTCTCAGTCTCTTTCCAATAAATAAATAAATAAATAAATAAATTTAATTTTAGAAGTGAGGGCCAGGTAGTGGCACACCCAGTTAAATGCACATAGTACTAAGCGCAAGAACCCGCACAGGGATCCTGGTTTGAACCCACGGATCCCCACCTGTAGGGAAGAAGCTTCTCAAGTGGTGAAGCAGGACTGCAGGTGTCTATCCTTCTCTCTCCCTCTCTATTTCTCCCTCCTCTCTCGATTTCTCTCTGGTCTATCCAACAACAATGGCAGCAGTAACAGGGGTCTCTTCACAAGCAGTGAAACAGGTCTGCAGGTGTCTTTCTCTCCCTACTTCTCTCTTTTCTCTCAATTTCTCTCTGTCCTATCCAATTAAAACATAATGTAAAAGAGAGAGAGAGAAAAAGGCCCCCAGGAGCAGTGGATTCACTGTGCTGGCACTAAACCTCAGCAATAACCCTGGAGGCAAAAGAAAAAGAAAACTAAAATGCCAAAAAACAATGATATTAAAGATTAAAACAGCAAAACACAAGGACCGGCATAAGGATCCTGGTTTGAGCCCCCGGCTCCCCACCTGCAGGGGAGTCGCTTCATAAGTGATGAAGCAGGTCTGCAGGTGTCTGTCTTTCTCTCCCCGTCTTCCCTTCTTCTCTCCATTTCTCTCTGTCCTATCCAATAACGATGACATCAGTAACAACAGCAATAACTACAACAATAAAACAAGGGCAACAAAAGGGAATAAATAAATAAATATTTAAAAAATTAAACAAAAGAACCCTCTCATATACCATGGAGTAAATATATGACCTTTCATTTCTATTGATGGTAAATGCTATTCTAACTTAACCACTATAAAAACACTTTAATTTACAAATGGGTCTGGCCTGCTAAGACTTCAGTCTTTTACTTTAAGATGTAATTTGGTGGGGGCTGTGATGGCGCAAAGCGCAAGGACCAGCATAAGGATCCCGGTTTGAGCCCCCACCTTCCCACTTGCAGGGGGGACACTTTGCAAGTGGTGAGGCAGGTCTGTAGGTGTCTGTCTTTCTCTCCTGTCTCAATTTGTCTCTGTCCTATTCAACAACAATAGCTATAACAACAATAACAATCACAACGAAGGCAATAACAAGTGCAACAAAATGGGAAAAATAGCCTCCAGGAGCAGTGGATTTGTAGTTCTGGCACCGAGCCCCAGCGATAAGCCTGGAGACACACACACAAAAAAGATGATGTAATTTGGTGGAAAGTCATTTTTACTTAACATTTAGAAGAATAAAAAAGAGAGAGGCTGAAGATATAGCACATTTTGATAGTGCACTGCTTTGCCAGTGTGCACAACCCAGGTTTGAGCCTGGCTTGCACCATACTGAAGGAATCTTCAGGGGTGGAGGTAGAAAGCATAATGGTTATGCAAAAAGACTCTCAAGCTTGAGGCTCCAAAGACCAAAGGTTCAATCTCCTGCACCACTATAAACCAGAGCTGGGCAGTATAGTACTATGTTCTCTTTCACTCCTCCTACCTCTACCAAAAAAGAATCTAACAGTGAAAAATAGAACAACACAGCAAAATTGACCCAGATTTTAAACCTCAAGTTCAAACCTTATCTTATTTGGAAATGTGGGGAGTCTATTACAAATTTTGAAAACTTGGGAGAAACAAAACATGTTTTATGAACTGGAACTGTACTGTATGACTTTAATTCACTCTAAACAGCTCAGTAAGTGAATTAGTTTGGGTGAGAAGGAAGCAAGAAAAATTTAACAAGTAGCCTTTTTTGTTTTAATTTTTTATTTATTTTCCCTTTTGTTGCCCTTGTTATTTTGTTGTTGTAGTTATTATTATTGTTGTTGAAGACATTGTTGGATAGGACAGAGAGAAATGGAGAGAGGAGGGGAAGACAGAGAGGGGGAGAGAAAGATAGACACCTGCAGACCTGCTTGACCACCTGTGAAGCATCTCCCCTGCAGGTGGGGAGCCGGGGGCTCAAACAGGGATCCTTACTTCGGTCCTCGGGCTTCGCGCCACATGCGCTTAACCCGCTGTGCTACTGTCTGACTCCCAACCAGTAGTTTTTTTTAATTTTTTTATTCTTTATCAAAAGTCTTTAATAGGTGACATCTAAATATATTTCTGCAATGAACAGATTAAAGGTATAGGGCATGTAGAAAGCAGTAATAATTGTCATGTTCTTGTGAGCTGACATTACAGGATTTTAAACATGATTTTCTGATGTTTTCATATACTAGCTTTCACTTAGTTACACGAAACTATACTGCTTTGCTACTAAGTCCATTCCTTTCTTAAGTGCCTGTTAATAGCAATTACTTAAGTAGAATTACTATTTTTTAAATTTATTTTCCTTTTTGTTGCCCGTGTTTTTATTGTTGTTGTAGTTATTGTTGTTGCTATTGATGTCGTCATTGTTAGATAGGACAGAGAGAAACGGAGAGAGGAGGGGAAGACAGAAGGGGAGAGAAAGATAGACACCTGCAGACCTGCTTCACCGCCTGTGAAGGGATCCCCCCTGCAGGTGGGGAGCTGGGGGCTCAAACAGGGATTCTCACGCTGGTCCTTGTGCTTTGGGCCACATGTGCTTAAGCCACTGTGCTACTGCCCAACTCCCTTAAGTAGAATTATTATTCATCTTAATTTGCTCTATTTAGTTAACAGCAGTTAAAACAGGGCTTTACAATATAAGTCAAAAGATAATAAATATTTGGATTTAAAAAATCATAAAACACACTGAAGGTCATGAGCAGAACATTACTGAGATAAGTTCAATGTTTCAAATACTGTTTATGTACATTTATTTGACCATGGCTTCTACTTTTGATAGATCTCTTCAAATGCATTTATAAAATTAACAAGAATATCTTCTAAAGACTTTAAGAACCTAGTTATTAAATGACTTGCTACACAGAAACACAGAAAAAAAACAGATATGTGCTGTTATTTTTTTCAAGTAATGTTATGTACAGTTTTATTGCCAGTATATGCACAACAGTAAGCATAAAACTATAAATACACAATGTAGTTAACAGCAGAAAACAAAGTTGTTATAGGTAAAAGGGGAAAACTATTTTATAGAGAAACTATTTTCCTGCTGCTAGAACAGAAACAAAAAAAGGTAAAGAATATGACAAATTCTCCATTCAGTACCCATTTTAAAGTTTTACATACATTTCTACATTTTTTTCAATTAAACAAAGCAAGTACAGGTAAATTTAACAGTTGCAAATTGCTTCTCTAATAGCTATCTGCCTTTCCAGTCAAATTCACTTTATGTTAGAATTAAAACAGGTCAAGATGAGAAATCATTAGTAACCTGGTTCCAAATGACCTAACTTGTCTTTCATTGTAACTGATTTTTTGAACACTGGCTGCACATCAAAAGAATAAGTGTAGCAAAAGGTGATTAAAGTTTTTTGCTTCGTTTTGTTTTTGTTAGAAAGTAAGAGAAAAATCACCCTTTAAAAAGTTTTCCAAAGCACACACAGGCAGCAGTTCAAATAAAAGTATTAGCCCTGAAGAGGTAGAGCATTTAAGCCCATTATACAAAGACTATAGCCTTGGCACCATCCTCTCTTCTCTCTTTCTCTCTCTCATCAGGATCAATGTTCCCAAGTAAGACAATTTTATGATAAAAGGAAACCAGGTCCACCACTTAAAGAAAAGGTGCTGGCTGACTTTCATGCCTCAATAATTTGTTTACTAAATGAGAACCAGAAGATGTCAAGGACACACATGCACTTGATTTGTTTTGTCTGTTTCCATCAAATCTATTCATAAGTGAATTTTATATTAATAAATAAGAAAGCATCATTCACAACAAAGATAAAAAAACGAAAACAAAACAAAGAAAAACCCTGCGATGAGACTTTCTATTTTAGTAAGTATCAAGGAAAAACAAAACAAAACAGGAAGATGATTTGGTGCAGCTTTCTTAAGGGATCACAGAGGGGACATGGTTTTAAATAAAGATGGCAAGATCAATAACCATAAATCTCAGTCTTACAGAACTGGCTGATTCTGTAATATTTCTCTTTGAGGTCTTAGTTTTTAACTATAGATTACCCAAAGAAGTTGCAACTAATGACAATGTATCACCATCACACCAACAGAGACCAGCTGTAGTTGAAATGAGTCCTGCTTTGATTCACATCATTTCAAGATTTCTAGCATAGGACATGATACGGAACAAATCTCAAAGTAGCCATAGGAATATTCTGCAATTGAATAAATGCAAAAAGAAAAAAATTATACAATCATAACACTGGCAAAGGTTAATGGGAAGACAAAAAAGGACAAACAGGTGAAATGACGAATTAGGTTGAAAATCACTTTGTACTGATCAAATGATGTTAATACTGCTTCTTCTTGAGTTTGGAATAACTATCATAAAAGTTACATGCAGACTGAGGATAGCCCTCTGTTACAGAAAATACAAAACCAAACAGAAAACAAAAACTGTGAAACAATGGTAAGTTCCAAAAGATTTGTTTGAAAATTTCCTTTCATTGATGGGGTGGTCTGTCTCGTCTTTTCTTTGAGAGACCTGGTTCACTTCAATTGACTTCACTAACTTTGTCCAGAAACATCAGTAGTGGGATCAGCTCCTCCGGAACCTGTCTGTGCACGTTTGATGTAGAGATTCAGTAGCTTCATCTGTAGATTCAAGTCAAACACATGTCACATGAGCAAGCTTATCGAATTTATAGTGAGATGCTGAATAAAATGTTATATATACATATATGAGCTTTAAGAGATAAGATTTTAGATGGAGGTATTATCATCATGTTCTAAGTTACTATTTTTTAAAATATGTATTGATTTTTCAAAATTAATTTCTATTTATTTTGCATAGAGAAAGAAATTAATAGGGAAGGGGGAGACGGAGAGGGAAAGAGAGATACCTACAGACCTGCTTTACTGCTTGTGAAGCTTTCCCCATGTAGGTGGGGGCCGGGGGCTTGAACCTGGGTCCTTGTGCAGTGAGTGTAATGTGTGTACTCAAGCAGGTAAGCCCCTTCCCATCCTTTATTTATTTATGATGTATGGGAGTTGAGGAGAGAACCTGAGCATCACTCTGGCATACGTGATGCTGGGGATCAAACTTGGGACCTCACTGGACTACCTCCCAGGCTATAAGAACTGTCTACATGTTTTTAAACTTTATTTGATAGGACAGAGAGAAACTGGGAGGAAAAGGGGATAGAGAAGGAGAGAAAGACAACTGTAGCACTGCTTCACTACTTGTGAAACTTTGCTCCTTTAGGTAGGGGCTCGGGACCTTCTTTTTTGAACCTGGGTCCCTGTGTATGTTAACAGATTCACTTAATCAGGTGAATGACTGCCTGGCTCCTTAACATATTTAGGGTCACAGTTTTGTTCACAACGGAGATTTCTACCATGCTTTTCCAAAAAGGTGTAGTGGTTAAGACATAAAACTTAAAGTAGATTTTAAAAAATAGAAGTGACCATTAAGACAATAATGACAAATATCTGAGCACTATGTGCAGTACAACACACTGCCTTGTATTACCTTTCATATTTTCACAATATTATAGATGAATGGCTTAAATAGAGAATTTATAAGTCATTGTTTGAGTCACAAGGGTAGCTAAGAAGTAGGCCAGGAAAGAAAATACCTAGGCTGGGTGATAGTGTACTTGGTAGAGCATACATGTTGCAATGTGCAAGAATGTGGTTCAAGATCCTGGTCCTCAGCTGCAGGGAGAAAGCTTCATGAACAGTGAAGCCGAGCTGCAAGTGTCTCTATTTCTCCTTTTCTTCCCTCAGTTTCTCTGTCTCTCTCTCTATCTCTCTCTCTCACCAGAGCATTAATCAGTTCTGGCTCACAGTGGCATAGGATTTCAGAGCCTCAGGCATTTGAGTCTGTTTGCATAACCATTATGCTATTTACCTCCACCCTCTGTCTCCAAAAAATAAAGAAAAAAAAGAAAGAAAAGCAAAGAAAGGAAATTAGATACTTCAGTTTCAGGACCAAGATCTTAGACAACTAGGTTACCATATGCCTAAACTGAATGTTTTCATGGTCAGAGAGATTGCAAAGTGGTAGTGCATCAGACTTTCATGTCTTAAGGCTCCAAATAGTCCTAGGTTCAGTTCCCACCATCACTTGATGTCAGCCCTGAGCATAGTTCAATAGTGGGCTGCTGTGTGTACCTCAGGTTCAAGCCCAGCCCCTATTGTGGGAATTTCAATGTTTTAGTTTCTTCTTTATCTGTCTCTCTCTGAAAAAGTTAGCCTGAGGCTCTGGAGATGACAAAAGAAGGGGCGGGAGGGAGAGAGAGAGAGAGAGATAGAGAACTGAGCACTGTTCCGGTTTTTCTCTCATGAAAAAAAATACATCTTTTAAAAAATATTTATTCCCTTTTGTTGCCCTTGTTGATTCTTTTTATTTCTGTAGTTACTATTGTCGTCATTGTAGAGGACATAGGACAGAGAGAAATGGAGAGAGGAAGGGAAGACAGAGAGGAAGAGAAAAAGATAAGACACCAGCAGACTTGCTTCACCGCTTGTGAAGCGACTCCCCTGGTGGGAGCCGGGGGCTTGAACCTGGATCCTTACACCGGTCCTTATGCTTTGTGCCACCTGCTCTTAACCCACTGCGCTACCTCCCGACGCCCAAAAAATACATCTTTAAATATGTTTTTGATTCGATCTTTCTGTATTAACTTTTCAGTCTTTACCATGAAATGCCATACGTGTGTGTGTGTGTGTGTGTGTGTAATTTTTTTTTTTTGCCTCCAGGGTTATTGCTGGGGCTCGGTGACTGCACTATCAATCCACTGCTCCTGGAGGCCATTTTTCCCATTTTGTTGCCCTTGTTGTTACCCTTACTGTTGTTGTTATTGTTGTTGTCATTGCTGTTGTTGTTATTGTTGGATAGACAGAGAGAAATCGAGAGAGGAGAGGAGACAGAGAAGGGGAGAGAAGGACAAACACCTGTAGATCTGCTTCACCGCCTGTGAAGCGACCCCCCTGCAGGTGGGGAGTGAGGGGCTTGAGCCAGGATCCTTACGCCAGTCCTTGCTATGCACCAATTTTTATCGACTGACTGCCTAGTTTTCTCATAAAGTAAGGGATTTCAATTTTACAGACAACTCCTGATTATCAGGACCTTAACCTGAGCTTATCACAAAAACTGAAATAATTTTTATTTAAAAAAACCACTCTGTATGGACTGGGTGTTGGTACACCTGGTTAAGTGTACACATTACAGTGTGCAAAGGCCCTGGTTTAAGCCTCTGGCCCCCACCCGCAGGGGGAAGCTTCACAAAAAGTGAAGTACCATACAGGCACTTGTTTTTCTTTAAATGACAGTATGCCTAACTCCCAAATTGGCCTGCAACCCTCAAGCCTCAGGCATGAAAGTCTTCTTGCATAACCATTATGCTGTCCAACCCAACCCCTTCCTTTTTTCTGTTTTATTTGATAGGACTGAGAGAAATTGAAGAAGGGACTATGAAACAGAAAGGAAGAAAGACAGCAATTTGTAGGCCTGCTTCACCACTCATGAAGCGTCCTCCCTGTGGTTGGGGAGCAGGGGCTTGAACCTGGGTTGCTGTCCATGGTAATGCGTGCATTTAATTGGGTTCACTACCTCCCAGCCCCCTGGGAATAATTTTTAAAATATTCATATATTTCATGTTTTGGGAGATGTAAATTAATCCATAAATATGCAACTCTAAATTCAGCAGTCCATGGGAGGTAAGGATTTGAGTGTGGAAATCAGAAAGAGTCAGTTACTATTACAAAAAACTAAAAGCTATAGTTATTTCTTTCACAGCAGTACCAATCATCCACAAACTGCTAGCTCCTTACCTGAAAGTAGTAACAGCTTAAATACAAATGTAGGAGGAATGAACTGGATGTTTGATACCTGACTCATTAAAAGTCAACCTTTAACACACAAAAAGAACTAGAATATGGAAGCTGCCCCCTGGCTATCATCTTGCGAAAAAGCAGCACTACTTACTTTACTGCCAGTGAGTTGACTAAGATGTGGTTTTAACTCATCACCGATTACTGCATGAACAGCCACCAGGCAGAAGACACAGGTTTTTCGAACACTGCTCTCTGAATTATCGTAACCCTAAAGAGAAAAGTTTTTATTAGCACTCCTGTGCGACCTGAGCCAAGCACCTTTCCAACAGAGAAAGCAGGCGCAACTCAAAGGTGAGCTGTCCAGTTAATCAAAGAGCCTGGAGTGAGGAAAGGTCCCTTGACAGGAACAGACAGCTCAGCTCTCCTTCCATCTTGCCTTTGGCAGCGTCACTCATCCTTAGCTTTCCCTACCGGGCTTGCTCTTACTTGGCTTGGGAAAGCTGCAGTCCTATGCTCAGAGGCTGCCTCATCACCCTACAAAAAGTCTCCAAGTGGTCCTAATGTATTCACCTCAGGGAACTCAATAGCTCCTCAATACTAAGAAAAAACAAACAAACAAACAAAAACAAAACAAAAACACCTCCTTGGCTAGGTAGTCAAGGCATTCCTACAACACGGGCTGAATTAATTTTGACATCTGTTCCCGGCCTTACCATTACCCTAAACTGCATTCAACACACACTGATACCTTTTTCAACAACAGAGAGGTGTTCTGAGAAATGTGTCATTTAATTGTTC
Source organism: Erinaceus europaeus (assembly GCF_950295315.1). Classification (NCBI taxonomy): domain Eukaryota; kingdom Metazoa; phylum Chordata; class Mammalia; order Eulipotyphla; family Erinaceidae; genus Erinaceus; species Erinaceus europaeus. The sequence continues at coordinate 22,517,477 of NC_080182.1, forward strand.
TGTTGATTTTACTTTATTGTTGTAGGGATAGCAAACCCAGATGGTATAGCCTACTACATGCTTAGGTTATACAGTATACACTTACTGGGAGGGAGCACCCTCAAATTTGTGGTCCACTGCAAGCTGAATTGTTAAGTGAGGCATGATAGTATCCCATACCTATTAGATGTATGGCATAAGCAAATTATATACATATATATTTTTAAATATTTTAATTTATTAATGAAAGGAATAGGAGGAGAGAGAGGAGAACCAGAGCATCACTCCGGTACATGTGCTGCCAGGGATAGAGCTCAGGACCTCATGATTGAGAGACTAACACTTTATCCACTAAGCCACGTCCTAGACCACATATACTATTCTTTTTTTAAAATTTTATTTATTTATTTATTCATAAAAAGGAAACATTGACAAAACCATAGGATAATAGGAGTACAACTCCACACAATTCCCACCACCAGAACTCTGTATCCCATCCCCTCCCCTGATAGATTTCTTATTCTTTAACCCTCTGGGAATATGAGCCCAAGGTCATTGTGGGTTGCAAAAGGTGGAAGGTCTGGCTTCTGTAATTGCTTCTGCGCTGAACATGGTGTTGACAGGTCGATCCATACTCCCAGCCTGTCTCTCTCTTTCCCTAGTGGGGTGGGGCTCTGGGGAAGTGGAGCTCCAGGACACATTGGTGGGGTTGTCTGTCCAGGGAGGTCTGGTCAGACACATATACTTTTTTTTTTTTTTTTATTTAAGAAAGGATTAATTTCTATTCTTTTTTTCTTTTTTTTTCTTTCCTCCAGGGTTATTGCTGGGCTCGGTGCCTGCACCATGAATCCACCACTCCTGGAGGCCACTTTTCCCCCTTTTTGTTGCCCTAGTTGTTGCAGCCTCGTTGCGGTTATTATTGCCATTGTTGACGTTGCTTTGTTGTTGGATAGGACAGAGAGAAATGGAGAGAGGAGGGGAAGACAGAGAGAGAGGGGGAGAGAAAGATAGACACCTGCAGACCCGCTTCACCACCTGTGAAGCGACTCCACTGCAGGTGGGGAGCCGGGGGCTCGAACCGGGATCCTTACACCGGTCCCTGCGCTTTGCGCCACGTGCGCTTAACCCACTGTGCCACCGCCCGACCCCCTCTTTTTTTTTAATATTTATTTATTCATTTTCCTTTTTTGTTGCCCTTGTTTTATTGTAGTTATTATTGATATTTTCATTGTTGGAAAAGGAGAGAGGAAGGGGAGACAGAGAAGGGGAGAGAAAGATAGACACCTGCAGACCTGCTTCACCACTTATGAAGTGACTGCCCTGCAAGTGGGGAGCCGGGGGCTCGAACCGGGATCCTTATGCTGGTCCTTGTGCTTTGTGCCACGTGCACTTAATCACTGCACTACCGCCCGACTCCCACATATACTATTCTTTTTTCTTTTTTTTTTTTTTTAATTTTTATTATTTTTTAAATATTTATTTTGTTTATTCCCTTTTGCTGCCCTTGTTGTTTTATTGTTGTAGTTATTATTGTTGTTGTCGTTGTTGGATAGGACAGAGAGAAATGGAGAGAGGAGGGGAAGACAGGGAGGGGGAGAGAAAGATAGACACCTGCAGACCTGCTTCACCGCCTGTGAAGCGACTCCCCTGCAGGTGGGGAGCCGGGGTTCGAACCGGGATCCTTATGCCGGTCCTTGTGCTTTGCGCCACCTGCGCTTAACCCGTTGCGCTACAGCCCGACTCCCCACATATACTATTCTTAATGATAGATTTGGGTCTTCCAGGACTTCACGATTTAGTTAACATGAGGCTAGAACAAAATCACAAAAATCATACCATAGGTGCAAAAGATAAGTGGCTATTTCTCTCTAGGAAGGAAACTAATACACATACTTTGTAATACTAGTTAGCCACTAAAATTATGAATATTAATTATTAAGTGAGAAAACTTCCTAATCTACGATTAAGTTAAGCAAAACATGGTACAGCACATGGTCAAATTTTCGCTAAAACTATTATATTGATAGGTTACATGTGTAGAAAAAATTGCATCTGATATTAAATATAACCACTTTGGAGAGAAATCTGGCAATATTTAGGCATTATCTTTCTAGATGTATGCACTGATACAAGCAATATTACAAAAAAAGAAGAAATATTACAAGGAACATGTTGTGATTCTTAAATTAATTAGAAAGGAAATAACCTCTGTTTCATTAGATAAAGTGATAAACAGCTGTAGCATATATGAATGAAACATTATTCAGCCTGCGGCTACAACATAGGTGCATCCTAAGAACATTATCTAAACGGAATAAGCCAGCCACAAAGGTACAAGTACTATATGGTTCCACTTAAACAAGGAACCTAGAAAATATGACAAGGGACAGAAAATAAACTAGGGTTTGCTATTGGTTGAGGGAAGGGGAATGTGGAATTCTTAATCAATGGGTTTCTATCTGGGTTGATGAAAAAAATTTTAGAAGTGCATGTGATGGTTGTACAACACTGTAAATATGTTTAATGCCACTTAATTATATGTAAAAATGGTTAAATGGTAAAATTTCTATCATATATACTTCACTACACATATGCACTGACACACAGACATATACAGACTATAAAGAGGTAGTTACAGAAAGTCTTTACTTTGAACATTCAAGATAGCAGGGAGGTCTAGTCATGCCACTCATTTGCCTGCACCCAAAAGTAACGTTTGTTTTGTTTTGTTTTCCAATCTTTGTTGCTTACCTGTATCAGCCCTGGCATAATCTCTGGCAAAAGCAGGTTAAGGGTTTCCTTGGACACTCTCTCTATCACTTTAGTTTGCATTTTGATGGCAGCCAGATTAATTGGGTAATCTGCAGTCTGGATGATGGGACACAGCACTTTGATGCACTGCTCTGGGCTGATTGAAGTGGCCAGCACTGATGCTGCTTCCTCAGCAGATCTCACCACCTAAAACAAGAGGAAACTAAGCTAGGAAGTCACGTTTTAAAATGTTATGCTGTGTCTTCGGTACAAAATGTCACAAAAATGGTTTCCTAGAGCTGACCTATTTTAGGTAAAAGCCCACCATACAGTCATAATTTGTTTAATTAGATACATGCTTGCATGTCAATCAGGTGTTACCTTGAAGATCGACTATTTACTAAGGGAATGACTGCTAAGGGTACTTTTTTAAGCAGCATATATGTGCTATACATAATAATGTAAGTGGTATTGACAATAAAATAGAATGTAAAGGACCAGTAAAAGAGCTCAATTAGATAATATAACTGCTTTGCCATGTATACAACTCAGGTTTGAGCCTGGGCCCCAGCACATTGGAAACTTTGGTGCTATGGTGTCTTTATTTTTCCTCCTTTCTCCACCAGAGCACTGCTCAGCTCTGGCTTATGATGACTGGTAATGCTGGAGATTGAACATGGGACCTCTGGTGCCTCAGGCATTAAAGTCTTCTCGAATGCCCATAATACTATCTCCTCAGCCCTGTCGCTATCTAGAAAAGTTGGTCAGGAGCAGTGAAGCCCTAGAGACAATATAAATGAAAACAATTGAATTGTCAAGTAACTTACCTCCTTATGAGGATCTTTGTGTGCTTCCAATGTCTTCATGACAGTAAGTTCTGCATAATTTTTAAATCTTGCAGGCTGGTGTCTTAGGATTTCTTTTAAAACCTTCAAGGCCAAAGCCCTGATAGTAGGCTAAGAAGAAACATTTTAGTATTTTGGGTTGCAGACAGTCATTAATATTTTTAATTTCTACAACTTAAAGCTCTTAATGTCAGATGGGAATTGAAGACAACTACATAAAGTATGTGGTATATTCTATTAACACCTCTAGTTGAAAATTTATACCATACTTGTTATATCTGCAAGAAATCAAAACCCAATGATATCCTGACTATTAAAAGCAAGTTTATTTCTGAGTTATTTTAAATTTGTAAAAAGAACCCATGTACTCCTATAAAAGTAATGATTCATTTTTCTGTTATTTTTCTTTTTCAAAAAATTTCAAGTATTTGGTTGAAAAACTTGATTCTATCAATGTAAAGTTCCCCATCAAACTTTTAACTGATCATTGCTTGCAGTGATTATTGTTGAATCAATGATTTCATTAGGAATTAAAATGTGTGATTATCTAGGGGGCCAGGTGATAAGTAGCTCAGTGGGTTAAGCACACACGGCGCCAAAAAAAGTTCTTTATGGTGAATGTTCCATATCTAAACAGCAGCAGAAGAGACTCATTTCCCCAATTTCCAAATCTATGTAGAGAGGAACAGGTAATGGCGAACAAGCTAAGCATGGGTAGGTAGGCCAACGTGTACATATATATCTTGCAGTTTTACCTCTTTATCCCCGAGGGTTTCAAGCAATAATAATAATATTGTTTTGAAGTGTTCATCCCAAACACTGAAAGATTCTTCCTGTGTCAGTTTCATCAGTTCATAGAGAGCGATTTTTCTTTCTTCTATACGCTCATTATGGTTAGACAACTCCTTCAACAATTCTGCTACCAGGTCGGAATGGTCTAAGGACAGCTCTGTCAAAGGGACATATTAATCCAGTGACTTTATAGGCCAATCCTCATAGGTAAGGGGAGGACAACTTTATAACATAATGAAACATAATGTTGATTGCAAAAAGAAACCAAGGAAAATGACTATTTGCTACTTCTAGAATATCAACACTAGTTTAAAACTTTTTTTTTAATAATGAAAAGTCACGATAGTGCTTAAATAATAACTCTAAAATACCTATGCGCAGGACAATTATTAGGAGTTGCTTTGTTTTTAGTTCTTCTTCACCCTTCCTACCCCCAGCAATATTTTGAGCAAATTCCAACTATGTCATTCTTATATACTCAGTAAACATTTCTATTGGTCTCATGCCAAGAGGATCACAATGCTTGAATACTCCATTTTTTTTTAAAAATAACATTTTATTTATTTTGGATAGACATGGAGTGTGGTCCAGGTGATGGTGCAGTAGATAAAGTACTGGACTCTCAAGCATGAGGTCCTAAGTTCAATCCCCTCATGTGCGAGAGTGATGTTTGGTTCTCTTTCTCATTAATAAATAAATAAAATCTTAAAAAAAAAAAGAGGGGCATAGATAGCATAATGGTTATGCAAACAGACTTTCATGACTGAGGTTCCAAAGTACTAGGTTCAATCCCCTGTACCACCGTAAGCCAGAGCTGAGCAGTGCTCTGGTTATAAAAAAAAAAGAGAGAGAGAGAGATATGGAGAGAAGTTGTGAGTGGAAGAGGAGGAGATAGAGGTAGAAAGAGAGAGACCCACAGCACTGATTCACCTCATGTTAAGTGTCCCCGTGGGGAATGGGGGCTTGAACTTGAGTCCTCAAGCACTGTAATGCCTACAGGAGTAGTGGATTTCTCTCTGTCCTATCCAACAACAACGACATCATCAACAACAACAATAACTACAACAACAAAACAACAAGGGTAACAAAAGGTGATAAAAAGAAAGAAACAATAGCGCAGCTAGACAACCACAATTTTTTTTTCTCTTTCAGGCTTATCGCTGGGGCTCCGTGCTGCACTATGAAGCCACTGCTCCTGGAGGCCTTTCCCTGCCCCCATTTTTGTTGCCCTTGTTGTTGTTACTGTTATTATTGCTATTTTGTTGTTGTTGTTGTTGGGTAGGACAGAGAGAAATCAAGAGAGGATGGGAAGACAGAGAGGGGAGGAGAAAGATAGATACCTGCAGACCTTCTTCACCGCCTGTGAAGTGACCTGCCTGCAGCCGGGGGCTAGAATAGGGATCCTTATGCCGGTCCTTGAGCTTTGCGCCATGAGCACTGCCCAGCCCCCCAGAAGGAATTCTTTAAAAAAAATGAGTGAACTATGTCCAGAGATAAGCTAAACTTGGGGGGTGGGGAGTGGTGCACCCAGTTATGCAAATGTGTTATGCTTAAGAACCTAGGATCGAGCTCCCACTCCCTACCTACAGAGGGGAAGCTTTATGAGAGGTGAAGCAGGTCTGCAAGTGTCTCTATTTCTCTTTCCCTCTCAATTTGTCTGTACTATACAGAAATACACAAATAAATAAATAAATAAATAGGAAAAATGGCCACTGGGAACAGCAGATTTATAGTATAGGCAGAGACCCAGTGATAACTCCGGTGAAACAAACACCAACCAACCAATAACAAAACCAAGCTAAAATCATAAGCTATAATTAGTTTCAGTTATTTTTGGGAGGTCACCAAGGTTTTCTTAATTCCGGGATGGGTTGCCTTCTTATTCTGGAGAAGAAAGGAACAAAATCATTAGAAACAGGTTCTTGGAGGATGGAAAACATTCTCATCCCAAAGATCCTTATTTTGAGGTGTAAAATAAAAGACTCCCTTACCTACCATCAGTCCCCAGAAATACACACAAGCAAAATGATCTAGAACTTACCATCAGGAAACTGATCAGCATCGTCATCAAACATGGCTTCCTTGAGGGCAGACTTATTGAAGGGGCTGATGCTATCTGAGTAGTTATACGGATTATAGTCTCGAGAGCGTGGAGAAGAGTGAGCAGGCATGGAATGGAGCAGTGAAGCTTTGTTATCAAGGGCTGTGTGGCCCGAGTCAGTAGCATCACCTCCTGCTCTTAGGTCAGACATCCCAGGACCGCCACACATCTATTAATAGGAATCAGAGGAAAAACAAATTAACTTATTTTCAGATATTGCTTCAAAATTCAAAAAACATGCTTCCTTGCTACTTCAAAGGCTATTTTGGAAAGGCAACTAACAAACTGAAAACAATTTAAATATTGACTATCAATACATGATGGCTTAAAACATATTAGAAATATGAAAGCTTAAAGATGTATAAAGATATCACAACTGGGAGTCGGGTGGTAGTGCAGCAGGTTAAGCACAGATGATGCAAAGCGCAAGGACTGGTGTAAGGATCCTGGTTTGAGCCCCCAGTTCCCCACCTTCAGGGGAGTCGCCTCACAAGCAGTGAAGCAGGTCTGCAGGTGTCTATTTTCCTCTCTCCCTCTCTGTCTTCCCCTCTTGTCTTCATTTCTCTCTGTCCTATCCAACAATGACAACATCAACAATGGCAATAATAATAACCACAATGAGGCTACAACAACAAGGGCAACAAAAGGGGGAAAAATGGCCTTCAGGCGTCTCTCTTTCTCTCTCTCTCCCCACCCCACCCCCATCAATTTCTCAAATAAAAGGTGTGGTGGGGAGAGGGAAAAATGGCTGCAGTGAACAGATATTCCAAGTGCAGGCACTGAGCCTCAGCAATAACCCTCGTGGCAAAAACAAAGCAGAAGAAAACAGGATGAGAACAACAACAAAAAGGTAGTTGATGGATAAGACAGGAAGCTTAAGAAAGAAGTCGGGGGTGTTGAGTGGTAGCGCATCAGGTTAAGCACATGTGGCGTGAAGTGCAAGGACCAGCATAAAGATCCCAGTTTGAGCTCCCTGGCTTCCCAGCTGCAGGGAAGGGGTCGCTTCACAAGCGGTGAAGCAGGTCTGCAGGTGTGTGTCTGTCTTTCTCTCTCCCTCTGTCTTCCCCTCCACCCTTGATTTTTCTCTGTCCTATCCAACAACAACAACAAGGGCAAAAGAAATGGGAATGCCCCAGTGATAACCCTGGAGGCACAAGAAAGAAAAGAGAAGAAAAGAAAGAAAGAAAGAAAGAAAGAAAGAAAGAAAGAAAGAAAGAGGGAGAGGGAGAAGGAGAGAGAGAGAGAGAGAAGTAAGTAAGTCAGGGCTAGATGGAATCACAAGATCTCCAATATTCCCTATTTTTAACAATTGTGGTGCCAGAGACTAAAATCAGGGTCTCATGCTCCACTACTAAGCAACCTTCCTAGCCCAATTATTTATTTATTCATTTTCTTTCTTTTAAAAATTTTTTTATTATCTTTATGTATTGGATAGAGACAGAAATTGAGAGGAGGGGGAAGGCAGAGAAGGAGAGAGATAGACACCTGAAGCACTGCCTCACCACTTGTGAAGGTTTCCCCCTGTAGGTGGGAGCCAGGGGCTTGAATCAGGGTCCTTGCACACTGTAACATGCACTCAACCAGGAGTGTCGCCACCCGGCACCCTTATTTTAGTTCTTTCAATGGGAGAGTGAGAACACAAAGCACCATTTGACCACTCTCTAATTCTGGTTTGATTGCCCTCACACGTTTCGCAGGAATGAACCTGGGACATTATCCATGTGAGCATGTGCCATGCTGAGTCACTTCCCCAGTCCTCACAACAACCTTTAAGGTAGGTATTAAATCTCTATGTTCCTAGTGAGAACACTGAGGCTTACGTAGAAGTGGCAGTGTGACTACATATTTCTGGCCCTAGATTCAAATTCACTCTGTCATAACCCAGTGCTTGAACCTCCCACATTGTACTGTGACAGCTCTAGGAAAAACAAAACAAGGAAAGATTCCACTAGGCAGTGATCTTTCTTTCTTTCTTTCTTTCTTTCTTTCTTTCTTTCTTTCTTTCTTTCTTTCTTTCTTTCTTTCAGATAAGTACAATTTATCAGTTAGGAGGCACATGCATTGTGGCTGTGGGGTCTTGGAGCTCTCCTGCTCGCCTTATTCCAGTCATGCCTATCTCCCAGCCAAGCTCTCTCCTGGGCTTGGTGTCCAGGGTGGAGGGCAGTTATGGGTGTTTTAGGTGTCACTAAGAAGATATGCCTAGTGGCTGGTAGTTGGGTACTGCCTACTGCCCGGAACACACAGCATAACCATCAAGATTAGGCAGTGATTTTTAAAAAAATTTATTTATAAAAAGGAATAGGCAGGGGGTCAGGTGGTGGTGCAGCAGGTTAAGTGTACATGACACAAAGTGCAAGGATCCCGGTTCGAGTCCCTGGCTCCCCACCTGCAAGGGAGTCACTTCACAAGCAGTGAAGCAGGTCTGCAGGTGTCTATCTTTCTCTCCCCGTCTTTTTATTTATTTTTATTTTTTTAAATTTATTTATTCCCTTTTGTTGCCCTTGATGTTTTATTGTTGAAGTTATTATTGCTGTTGTCATTATTATATTGTTGTTGTTATTCGATATGACAGAGAGAAATGGAGAGAGAAGGGGAAGACAGAGAAGGGGAGAGAAAGACAGACACCTGCAGACCTGCTTCACCGCCTGTGAATCAACTCCCCTGCAGGTGGGGAACCGGGGGTTTGAACCAGGATCCTTACACCGGTCCTTGTGTTTTGCACCACTTGCACTTAACCCACTGTGCTACCTGACTCCCTACTCTCCCTCTCTGTCTTTCCCTCCTTTCTCCTTTTCTCTCTGTTCTATCTGGAACAACGACATCAATAACAACAATAACAACAACCACAACAACGATATAAACAACAAGGGCAACAAAAAAGAAAAAAAATAAAAAAAAAAAAGGAATAGGCAGTGATTTTTTTTTATTTTTATTTACTTATTTTTTTTTTATTTATTCCCTTTGTTGCCCTTGTTGTTTTATTGTTGTAGTTATTATTGTTGTTGTCGTTGTTGGATAGGACAGAGAAATGGAGAGAGGAGGGGAAGACCGAGGAGGAGAGAAAGACACCTGCAGACCTGCTTCACCGCCTGTGAAGCGACTCCCCTGCAGGTGGGGAGCCGGGGGCTCGAACCAGGATCCTTATGCCGGTCCTTGTGCTTTGCCCCACCTGCGCTTAACCTGCTGCGCTACAGCCCGACTCCCTGGCAGTGATTTTTTTATTGAACTATTATGGCTGCCATATGCAACTTTTGGGGTGGTTTTTGGCATACAGTCTTCCAGGTTCACCTGCCACATCATGGGCACTGGGAGAAAACTAACAGGGAGGCAGAAGGAGCCCTTTAAAAACATGCTGAAATACTGCAATGATGTTTTGCTTGCAGGAGCCAAGAAACCACAGATGCCATAGGAAATAGTTTGATTCCTTTTTTGTTTTGTTTTGTTTTGTTTTTTGAGAAAAGTCTCAAAGAAGCGAAGGAGAAACCCAAAACTCTGTATGATGGCAGAAGCAACAAAATAAGCAATGGTAATCATAAGTAGTTGAGGGGGGTCTGTTTTATCACTACACTTAGCAGGAGAGAAAAAGCAAACAAACCTTATTTTCTCTTATAAAATCCATATTATCTGGCCTCCGTTTTAATTTTATTATCTTTATTTATTTGATAAAGACCAGAAATTGTGAGAGGAAGAGACACAGAGAGACACCTGCAGACCTACTTCACCACTTGTGAAACTTTCCCCCTGCAGGGGGGACTGGGGACTCGAACCAGGGTCCTTGCGCATTAGGACATGTGCAGTCAACCAGGTGTGTCACCACCCAGCCCTCTGGCCTGTGTTTGTCTCCACACTCTTCCATAAATGCTATAACTATACAGCCTATCATGTTTCCATATAAATGCCACTGTACTTGCTATTGCTTTTATGAAAGTGTCTTCTGTATCTCCTATGGCATTATATAGAATATCACCTTCTGAGAGGAGCCTTCCCTAATCCAAAGTAGATCATTTTCCTCCAATACACATTATAACCTAAATCCCCCAAATACTCATATCTGTCTGAAAATCTACAAGGAACTTGAGGGCATTGATTTGGTCTTATAAATTAAGACCCAGATGGTGCCCTGGCACACGGCTGATACTCAGTAAATACCTGTACACCAACTGAGTCCTAGAAAATTATACCTGAAATTGACAAAAAATGAAACACTTTAAATAAAAATTTTGCAATGTAAGAATATCCAAATACTCACGGAGTCACCATCTTCTTTTTTAGAATCCCTTTTCAATGGCTCATTCATGTCTTCTTGACTGCGGAAGCTGAAATTCTGAATTGCTTCAGTGACACCTCTAAGAGAGCTATAAATATCTTCAGAGTTCATATTTTCTGTGTCATAATCAAATGCACTATGAGAAAGACAACTAACTTAATCACATCGGAGGAGATTATGAAGGGTATTCATAAAGACAGAAGAACATATATCCCTTGAAGCATAATTAGCAAAGCAAAAGTTGAAAGCTATCAATGATTAAAGCCTATGACATTCCCTTTGTCCTTTATCAAGAGTAGCTTACAATGCTTCTAGAATGCACAGATTTTAACAACTTTGTTTTTTTACCTTAAAGTACTGATTAACTTGGGAGCAGCAAAGTATAACCTCTGAAAGCTAAGACTTAAAAAAAAACATTTTTAAGTGACTAAAAAAATTCATGATGCACAAAAGTGAAGTAAAATTAAAATTTAAAACTGTAATTGAACATAACAAGTTTCTTACTTTATATGACTATGGCTACCATCACTGTATAACAGCAGAATTGAGTCAGGGGAGGGAACTTCTGGAGGCAGGGCTATGGAGCAGCAGCAGCTGTGTACCTCACCTCTCCTCTCCTCTCCTGGATCAACTAGGAATACCAAAGGAGGTAACCTGGGACCACAACGAGGCAGGACTAGAATGACTTCAGGAGCTTTGGATCCTTGGGGTGTGGGAGTCTTTTTGTATAACCACTGTGCTATCTCTCCCCCACCCTGCTTTATCTCTTGGTCAGGAGTGAGTGATTAAGCTAAGAAGCCTACTTATAGCCCTCAGACTCCCATAGCCTACAAAAGAGGCTTTAACAGCCACTGTAATCCAAATTAGGGATTGAAGTAATATTGAAACAACTGTTAATTTCCATGACCATGAACTCTTTAAGTACCTTACTTAGACACAAGTCAATTCAGGCAAGAGTGATTAGTAATTTGAATAGTACTGAGAGAGGGACCCCATAACATACTATATAGAATGGTTAAACCAACAAGAAGAAATACTGGAGAAATGAACCAGGACAAGAGTCCACCTAACCCCCCCCCAAAGTCTGAAGTACAGAATAATGAGGTCAACATCCAAACAATAGTTAAGAAAATAGTAACAGAAGTGAGTAAAGAGTTTGAAAGAATTGTCGACAGAAATGCAGAAACAACAAATGAGGCTCTGGAAGAAAACACTAACTATCTCAAAGTTATTAGAGAGCTGAAAGCTGAAATAGCTGAGCTAAGAACACAACTAGCCGAACAAGCTAAAACAGTATTAGAACAGAGTAACAAAATAGATGGACTCCAGAAAACAGTAGAGGGGAGAGAATATAGAATAAATGAGGCTGAAAACAGAAGTAGAAAGATCGAGGATGATTAGAGACAATTAAAAAAGAAGTAAGAGATTTCAAAAAGAGAGTAAGAGATACTAATAACAACAACAGAGACCTATGGGATAACTTGAAAAAAAATATATGCATTATTGGCTTACCAGAGGAAGAGAGGGAAGGGAAGAAAGCATCCTTCAGGACATAATAGCTGAGAACTTCTCTAGTCTAGACAACATAAAAGACATAAAGGCTCAAGAAGCCCAGAGGGTCCCAAACAGAATTAACCCAGACTTAAAAAAACCAAGATACATCACATTTAGAATGGAAAGGAATAAGGATAAGGAAAGGATGCTGAAGACTACAAGAGAAAAACAAACATCAGACAAGCGTTTAATAACCAAAATATATAAAGAGCTTTCCGAACTCAACAAGAAGAAGACAAACAACCCCATCCAAAAATAGGGAGAGGACATGGACAGAATATTCACCACAGAGGAGATCCAAAAGGCTGAGAAACACAAGAAAAAATGCTCTAAGTCTTTGATTGTCAAAGAAATGCAAATAAAGACAATAATAAAATACCACTTCACTCCTCTGAGAATGTCATACATCAGAAAAGGTAGCAGTGGGGAGTCGGGCTGTAGCGCAGCGGGTTAAGCGCAGGTGGCGCAAAGCACAAGGACAGGCATAAGGATCCCGGTTCGAGCCCCGGCTCCCCACCTGCAGGGGAGTCACTTCACAGGCGGTGAAGCAGGTCTGCAGGTGTCTATCTTTCTCTCCTCCTCTCTGTCTTCCCCTCCTCTCTCCATTTCTCTCTGTTCTATCCAACAACGACAACAACAATAATAACTACAACAATAAAACAACAAGGGCAACAAAAGGTAATAAATAAATAAAATAAATATAAAAAAAGAAAGGGGAGAAAAAAAAAAAAAAAAGAAAAGGTAGCAGCAACAAATGCTGGAGAGGTTGTAGGGTCAAAGTATCCCTCCTGCACTGCTAGTGGGAATGTAAACTGGTCCAACCTCTGTGGAGAACAATCTGGGGAACTCTCAGAAGGCTAGAAATGGACCTACCCTATGATCCTGCAATTCCTCTCTTGGGCATATATCTAAGGAACCTAACACACCCATCCAAAAAGATTACGTATACCTATGTTCTTAGCAGCATAACTTGTAATAGCCAAAACCTGGAAGCAACTCAAGTATCCAACAACAGATGAGTGGCTAAGCAAATTGTGGTATATATACACAATGGAATACTACTCAGCTATAAAAAATGGTGAAGTCACTGTTTTCAGCCCATCTTAGATGGACCTTGAAGAAATAATGTTAAGTGAAATAAACAGTCAGAAACAGAAGGATGAATGTAGGATGATCTCATTCTCAGGCAGAAGTTGAAAAACAAGATCAGAAGAGAAAACACAAGTAAAACCTGAACTGGAGATGGTGTATTGCACCAAAGTAAAAGACTCTGGGGTGGGTAGTGGGGAGAGTACAGGTCCAAAAAGGATGACAGAGGACCTATTGGGAGTTGTATTAATATGTGAAAAACTGATAAATGTTATGCATGTACAAACTATTGTATTTACTGTCAAATGTAAAACAGTAATCTCCCAATAAAAAAAGAAAAAAAAAAGAATTGAGTCAGGGTAAAAAGACTGCAAGGGGGGCAGGGGTAGATAGCATAATGGTTATGCAAACAGACTGTCAAGCCTGAGGCTCCAAAGTTCCAGGTTCAATCCCTTGCATCACCATAAACCAGAGCTGATCAGTGCTCTGGTAAAAAAAAAAAAAAAAAAAGACTGCAAGGCTAGCAAAGCCTAAAATAGTTGTCTTATAGCCCTTTATAAAGTTCATCAATTCTTGTGACTAATTAACAATAACAATTTAACTTGAAAGGGAGATAACTGTATTTTGACAGACTTACTAAAAGGCAGAAAATTTCTAACATTAAATACAAAAGGTATAGATATAAATTCTATAATCAAATTCTAAGATTCACAGGAGGTTGGAATTTAGCCATCAAAGTCACCGTTTGCACATAAATCATGAAGTAGGATGGATGACAACTTTGCAATGCATTTTTTTCCCTGAGGTGCTGATGAAATAATCAACAATTTTAGTGAATATAATAAAGCAGACTAAGGAATAGGGCTAATCATGAAAATCTAGCTAATAATCACAAATGTAAAGTACTATACAATTTTTTAAAGTCCAGGAAAACAATATTAATCAATTAACAAGTCAAGAGATTCGTCTGAAATATATCACAAGTCCACCAGCGTCTAAAAATTATACATGCCTTGTGTTTTGTACCATGGACTAATATTTTAGTCAGAATTTTCCTAAACTGTATGTTCAATGTTACTTATATGTAGCCCTGACCAGCTGACAAGAGATCTAACTACACTGAGTAGTAAAACAAAGACATAATTTATAATTTACTGGATTTATATAGTAAATCTGAGAAACAAATATGCCTTTGAATGCAACAAGTTATAATTTACAAAAACTGTTATCAGTATTATTGCCACTTATAAACTTAACGATTTTTTTAAACAGAGCACTGCTCAGCTCTGGTTTATGGTGGTGCAGGGGATTGAACATGAAACTCAGCGCTTCAGGCATGACAGTCTCTTTGCATAACCATTATGCTATTGGCTCAAAAACTTAAAAAATTTGAATCTGCTAAGTTTTAATGTGTCCAAGACCTTTCAAGTCAAGTGGAAATTTGATACAATTACATAAAAAATTTTTATAGTGAATGATACTGTAACCTTGGTGGTGGGTATGGGGTGGTACACAATTATTGAGATATGAAGCTATACTGTGAAACTTGCAATTACATACTTTTGTTTTTTAGGGATTTTTAAACTATTTATTCCCTTTGTTACCCTTGTTGTTGTTACTGATGTTGTCATTGTTGGATAGGACAGAGAGAAATGGAGAGAGGAGGAGAAGACAGAGAAGGGGAGAGAAAGATAGAAACCTGCAGACCTGCTTGACCGCTTGTGAAGCAACCCCCCTGCAGATGGGGAGCTGGGGGCTCGAACCGGGATCCTTACACAGGTCCTTGTGCTTTGCACCACGTGTGCTTAACCCACTTCAATACCGACTCCCAACAATTACATAAATATCTCTATTCTTCTAAGAAATGGAAGCTGCAAATATAATATTATGATAGAAAATTAAACTTTTTAAGGTAGGGGTAGATAGCATATTGGTTATGGAAAGAGGCCCTCAAGCCTGAGGCTCCAAAGTCCAAGGTTCAATCCCTTGCACCACCATAAGCCAGAGATGATCAGTGCTCTGGCAAAAATAAATAAATAAATAAATAAATAAATAAATAAACAAAACTTTTTATTACCTCGGAGGTAAAGTATTCTGTGATGTATTGGTAGGAGAAGTTAGAGGACTGGACCAATTGGCTGGTGAACGCGGCGTTGGTCTTGTCAAAGGACTCCCCACGGAACCCTGATAAAGTTAAGTAAATATTAGGTATGACAGGTAAGTTCAACTGAAAAACCCTAAAGGATGGCATACAATCAAGATGGAACAATATGAAAGAATCATATTTATAGGTCAGTATTTTTAATATTCATTCAATACCTACTATTGATTCCTGTGGGGAAACTACTCTACTCAGAAACTGAGCTTCTCAGCCATTTTCTGTCCTCAAATATTATCAATATTGAAAAAAAAAAAACTAAAAAAAACAGACATTTATTTCATCAAGGACATGTTGCTTTGTAAGACTGTCGTCCGCCTCTCGCAAAAATGTATGTTTATAGCCCTCACCTTCCATCCAAGTGCCTCTTTTTTTTTATTTTAATAATTTTTTAAACTTTTCTTTTTAAAAAATATTTATTTTATTTATTCCCTTTTGCTGCCCTTGTTGTTTTATCCAAGTGCCTCTTGCTTGTTTTGTATCTGTCTCCTGCTCAGTAACCTGGTAAGGACCATAGGTTTGTTAGTGTTCCACTTTTGTCCTTCCCCTTGCTTTGTTTCTGAACTCCTAGATGGGAACTCATCTTTATTTGTATTTTTCATTCTGGTTTATTTTACACAGCATGATCCAACTCCATTCATGGTGTAGCAAAAGAGAAGATATTATTATTCAAGTTAAATAGTATTCTTTTCTGTAGGCAAACCAGAATTTCCTTATCCATCTGCCACAGGGCACTTTGGTGGTTTCCATATTTGGCTATTGCGTTTATTACCTCAATGAAAATAGTTGTGTACATACACTTCTGATAAATGCTTTTTGCATTCTTCAGCTAGATATATAGCTGAGAAATTGCCTGACTGTATGATAAGTCAATTTAAATTATTTTGAGAAAACTCCATAGTGTTATGTACCTATAGTATGAATGGATTCTTTTTTCCTATACTTCCTAGCTAGTACTTTTTACTGTCCTATTTAGGGTATTATCAAAGATGTACTATATCTCATTATCTTGATTTGCATTCCCTCAACTATATGTGATGAGGATATTTCTTTCATGTGTCTATTGGCTAACTATAAGTTATCTTTGATGAAATGTTTTTTTAAAATATTTATTTATTCATTCCCTTTTGTTACCCTTGTCTTATTGTTGTTGTTATTGTTGTCATCATTGTTAGATAGGACAGAGAGAAATGGAGAGAGGAGGGGAAGACAGAGAGGAGGAGAGAAAGACAGACACCTGCAGACCTGCTTCATCGCCGGTGAATCGACCCCACCTGCAGGTGGGGAGCCGGTCGCTCGAACCGGGATCCTTACGCCATTCCTTGCACTTCGCATCACCTGCACTTAACCTGCTGTGATGAAATGTTTAATTCCCCATCTCTTCCATCTTTCTCTCTCTCTCTTTTTTCCTTTTGTCCTCTGTACAACCACAGTGTTAGTTTGCCAAACCTTTTTTCTAATTTTTTTGATGGGGTCAGTTGGTTGGTTGTTTTGAGTTTTAAGAGTGCTTTCTAAGTCTTGGATACTAGTTCTCTGTCTGATGTATGGCAGGCAAATTTCTCCCATTCAGAAGAATGTCTTATTCTTTTCTTACTGATGGCTCTTTTTCAGAAGCTCATATATATATATATTTATTTCCCTTTTGTTGCCCTTGTTGTTCTACTGTTGTTGTCGTTGTCGGATAGGACAGAGAGAAGTGGAGAGAGGAGGGAAGACAGAGAGGGGGAGAGAAAGATAGACACCTGCAGACCTGCTTCACCGCCTGTGAAGCGACTCCCCTGCAGGTGGGGAGCCGGGGCCTGGAACCGGGATCCCTTAGGCCAGTTGTTGCATTTGCACCACGTGCGCTTAACCCGCTGTGCTACCGCCCGACACTCAAAAGCTTTTTTTTTTTTTTTAAATATTTTATTTATTTTATTTTTTGAGAGAAATGGAGATAAAGAGATAGAAATAGAGAGAAACACCAGACTAGTGCCCAGCTCTGGCTTATGGTGGTGCAGGAGGATTGAACCTGGGACTTCGAAACGCAGGCATGAGAGTCTCTCTGCATAACCATTATGCTATCTACCACTGCCCCTCAGCAGAAACTTTCAAGTTTCGTGTAATCCCAACTGTTTATTTTGCTTACTTTGCTACTAAACTTAAGTACTTGGAAGCTGATATTATGGAAAGTATCAGCTATACTTTTTTTATACGTACTTTATGTTTCTGGGCTAACTATCCAGATATTTAATATACTTTTGAGTTGGCTTGTATAGAAGGTGTGTGTTGTATTCCAAGCTCCATTTATTGAAAAGATTCTTCTGTCTCCATTTTATATCCTTGATTCTTTGCCAAAAATTAACTATCTGTGTAAGGGTCTAGTTCTTGGTCCTCAGCTCTATTTCATTGATCTGTGTGTCTATCTTTATTCTAATACCACACAGTTTTGATTACTATACTCAAATAGTGTATTTAAAACTTTTTTTTATTAGGGGTCAGGCAGTAGTGCAGCAGGTTAAGTGCAGGTGGCATGAAGCGCAAGGACCGGCGCTAGGATCCCGGTTTGAGACCCCAGCTCCCCACCTGCAGGAGAGTCGCTTCGCAAGCAGTGAGGCAGGTCTGCAGGTGTCTCTCTTTCTCTCCCCCTGTCTTCCCCTCCTCTCTCCATTTCTCTCTGTCCTGTCCAACAACGATGACATCAGTAACAACAATAATAATAATCACAACAAGGACAACAAAAATATAAATATTTTAAAAAATTTATTACTTTTATTTATTGGATAGACAGCCAGAAATTAAGAGGGAAATGGTGATAGAGAGGGAGAGAAACAGAGAGACACCTGTGACACTTGCAAAGCTTTCCCCCTGCAGGTGGGGACCAGGACCTTGAGCATAGTAACATATGCACTCAATCAGCTGTATCACCATCCGGGTCCCACTCATGTACTATATTTAAGTCCAGAGTATGATGCTTTCATGCCCTCCCACCCCCACCCCTTCTCAGAATTGCTTGGTGGTTTTGGGTCTTTTGTGGTACATAGGACATTTTTTGCAGCAATCTGTACTAGTTTCTTAAAGGAAGTCACTGGAATTTTGATGGGGACAGTACTGACTACATATTGCTCTGGTTATGATGGCTACATTAACAATGTTAATTCCTTCAAATAAAGTACACAGAATATCGTCTTATTTCCCATGCCTTTTGATATTTCCTTCAGCATGACTTGTAGTTTTTGATTTACAAGTCTTCTATTTTCTTTGTTAAATTTATTGCTAGATAACCCACTTTCTAAAAAATAATTTTTCTTTGTCTCCAGGGTTATTGCTGGGGCTCGGAGCCTGCACTATGAAGCACTGCTCCTGGAGGGCATTTTTTCCCTTTTGTTGCCCCTGTTGATCACTGTTGTTGTTATTATTATTGTTGTTGTTGTTGTCACTGTTGTTGGATAGGACAGAGAGAAATCAAGAGAGGACGGGAAGACAGAGACAGGGAGAGAAAGACAGACACCTGCAGACCTGCTGCACTTGTGAAGTGACCCCCCCCTGCAGGTGGGGAGCCAGAGGCTCGAACTGGGATCCTTACGCTGGTCCTTGCACTTTGCGCTATGTGCGCTTAACCTGCTGTGCTACCGCCCGGCCCCTCATAATCCACTTAAAAAAAAAATTATTGGGGAGTTAATGGTTTACATTTGACAGTAAAATACAACAGTTTGTACATGCGTAACATTTTCCAGTTTTCCACATAACAATACAACCCCCACTAGGTCCTCCTCTGCCATCATGATCCAGACCCCCCCCCCAAAGTCTTTTACTTTAGTACAAAACACTAACTCCAGTCCAAGTTCTGCTTAGTGATTTCCCTTCTGATCTTGTTTTTCAACTTCTGTCTATGAGTGAAATCATGGCATACTCATCCTTCTCTTTCTGGTTTATCTCGAACTTGACATAATTTCTTCAAGCTCCATCCAGGATGGGATGAAGAAGGTGAGTATGATGGGATGAAGAAGGTGAGCATTTTTAATAGCTGAGTAGTATTCCATTGTGTATATATACACCACAGCTTACGTAGTCACTCATTTGTTGTTGGACACTTGGGTTGCTTCCTGGTTTTGGCTATTACAAATTGTGCTACTATGAAAAGAGGTATACACAAATCTTTTTGGATGGGTGTGTTTGATTCCTTAGGATATATCCCCAGGAGAGGAATTGCAGGGACATAGGGTAGGTCCACTTCTAGTCTCCTGAGAGTTCTTCAGACTGCTCTCCAACCCAGACTGCTCTTGGGTTGAACCAATTGATATTCCCACCAGAAATGCAGGAAGGTTCCTTTGTCTGATAGTTAATGCTTTTTTTTTTTTTTAAACACAAAGACTCAAAAAGATATGAAACTATTTAGTTTGCTACTGTAAGCCAATTTCCTTCCTCCAGTCATTACTAACATTTAAACTTTATTTCTTCTTGAGTTTGCTTTACAGATGATTTTCACCGTTTCTGCAGTGGGGTGATTCTCGTATTCACCTCACAATGACACCAAGGAATAAAGTCTGGTCATATTATTAACATGACCATCTCTTAAGATATAGACAAAGAATTCCTTTTAAAATGTTAACAGACTTTGATCATAATAAATTGTTCTCAGACTCTTTTGAAACTTCAAAGTTAACCTTAATCCTACTACCAATGCATTTTCCTTTTCCTGTACTCCATACCAAAGGCTTGCCTGTCTCTTTTAAAACTTAAGTTCAATTCTTTAGTGATAATATGTAAATTATATAACAAATACTATAACACTTCACTTAGACCATAAGTTCCTTCCAAATAAATCCTGTATGTCTAAGTATTTATGGATAAGCTCATAAATATTAAATGTGAACATACCGATATTCTTTCCTCAATCTGAGATAGAGGAGGAGAGAGCGAGAAGGAGCCACCACCACACCACTCTACTCTTTACTCAGCTTCTGCGAGTTCCAGTATGGCGCTTCCACAGGGTGTCTAGGGCTTGGAGCCCAGGCCCTGCCCTAACCCTCATGTATGGTAAAGTGCCCACTGTACTGGCTGAGATGTTTATTGGTTCTTGCCCTAATTTTTACTATATGCCCCTTCTACTATCCTTGATTTCTCCCTCCTTCATATTCTTCTTCTTCCTTCTCCTCCCTCTCCTCTTCCACATTTCTTCTTTTTTATTAATGAGGGAGAAGAGAGAAGCAGAGCATCACTCTGGCTAATACAATGATTAATTTGGCTCTCATACTTAATGGCCCAGTGCTTTATCTAAACTGTATCACCTCCTGAGCTGCTTCTAATTTCCTTCTTTCTTCCTTTCTTTCCTTCTCTCTCTTTCTCTCCCTTTTTGTTTTTATCATTGTTGTGGTTATTATTATTGTTGTTATTGATTTTGTTGTTGCCAGATAGAACAGAGAGAAATGGAGAGACTAGGGGAAGACAGAGGGGGAGAAAAAGACAGACACCTGCAGACCTGCTTCACCACTTGTGAAGCGACTCCCCTGCAGGTGGCGAGCCAGGGGCTTGAACCAGCATCCTTACTCCGGTCCCTGCACTTCGTGTCACCCGCCCTTAACCCACTGTGTTACTGCCCAATTTCCTCTAGTTTCTTCTTCTTCTTTTTTTTTTTTTTTAATTTTTTATTTATTTTACCAAAGCACTGCTCAACTCAGGCTTATGGTGGTGCAGGGGATTGAACCTAGGACTTGGGAGCCTCAGGCATGAGTCTCTTTGCATAACCATTATGCTATCTATCCCTGCCCTCCCTCTAATTTCTTTACATATGATGTCAGATTGTTTATTGAACTTCACACCCTGGACTGACTTCTTCAGACATGGGGGGGGAGGGAGAGAGGAGAGAGGAAAAGCAGAAATGAGGAGGGAGAGAGAGAGAGAGAGGGAGACAGATAGACAGACAGGCAGATACTAACTGACCACAGCATAAAGATTACCCCAATGTGGTGGTGGAGGGGTCAGACTTGAGCCTGGATCATGTGTATGAAAAAGCTGGCACACCTTCCTAGGTGAGCTATTTTGCTCATTCCACACTTGATCTTCATTTAAGAGAGACTACTGCTGTTACACTACACAACACAATTGGGAGAATAAGAAATGAAAAATACCTGGGTTCCATTGCCAGTGTTTCGAAGATGATTATGAAGAAGCTTGGTAGCACCATCTTGAAAAGTTTTTGGTAAAGCTCCTAATAACATTGTGAACTCTGGGGTATTGAGTTCAAATAAAGAAATCAGCACTGACTGTGCTGCCTAGAAAACATACAGAAACAGATGAATAGATTTTGTCTGCTCAAAGGAGGTTATTTTTCTCATTCAACATTTCTGCTCAATATTACCAGACTATCTTTTCAAAGGAAAGAATTACTTCCATTGCCTTAAAATTTCTTTGTTCAAGGAGGAGGACAGATATTATAATAGTTATGCAAACAGACTCTTATGCCTGAGGCTACAAAGTCCCAGTTTAAGCCCCACACCACCATAAACAGAGCTGATAAAAAATTCTTTGGTATAAGAGTGGAAAAAAAAAAAAGACCTACTATTTATTTTTAAAAACAAGAAGGCAATATGGAAAGTGTAACAAAATAATTATAACAAAATTATGACAAAATTAACCAGATTTTAGGATTACTCTATCATTATGTATTACTACTTCCATTTTCTAAGACATGATTATGAGAAAGGAGGGTGGACATAAGAATAACCTGAAACCATGTAAAACTTATCTAGAACCTACATGTGGCAGAAATGTTGAGAATATTAACTGATATACTGGAAGCCCAAAAAGAAAAAAGACCCCTCTGGGCAAATTAAGAAAAAAAGAAAGAATTCCAGGGCAGATGAAACACAGAGAAGGCAGTACAGCTAGGTTCCAGCTAGGAGCCCTGCTTCTATGGCTGTGAGCTGCAGTTAGGGCCTTGCCTCCACTGCTTCGGTGCCCTTGTAGGGAATCACACAATGGAAGACAACATCATGCACCTGTAACATTGGGCCAAGACAGAGCCTGAAGAAAACCCCAAATTCACTATGCAAACCTCTTAATGAAGACTTCCAAATTCGATATATATATATATATATATATATATATATATATATATATATATATATATATATATACACACACCAAATTCAACATATGAAACTCCTAATTAAGACCTTTAAGCTCTCCAGATCCCCACCACAGGGGAGTCCCTTCACAAGCGGTGAAGCAGGTCTGCAGGTATGTCTATCTTTCTCTCCTCCTGTCTTCCCCTCCTCTCTCCATTTCTCTCTGTCCTATCCAATAACAACGACATCAGTAACAACAATAATAACTACAACAATAAAACAACAAGGGCAACAAAAAGGGAATAACTAAATAAACATTAAAAAATAAAAAAAAAATCAAGAACTGAAAGTAGCAGTCTCTTTCACTGGCAATCCAAAATAACTGACTTGCTTTTCCAATTTATCCTCTGAGCCTTATATTAAAACATACCTTCCGAACATCAGAACTTTTGGGTTCTGTTGTCCAAGTGATAACACGAGATACCGCCAGGCGAGTTTCACTGGAATTTACAAAATCTGCTGGATCCATCTGTTTTGCCAGAGTTTCTATATATTTAAGGATAGCCACCTTCACCTGCAGAGGTAAGCAGAAGGAGAGAGGACACTCAGATCATCAGTAAGGGACACTGGAGAATGCCTCAGAAAATATTGGTCACTTTTAATTAATACTTAGGAAAGGAAAAACAAATCTGAAAACTTTAAAATTTGTCTTTAAATATTCTAGTCTGATTTCATAAGTTAAAAATTTATGATTCCCTTAACTGTAGCATTTACTGGAAACTAAAGTTTAGGACCACTTACCTACTTGAGACATCACTACATGATAATGTGGACTTTATCTCCCATCACATATCAGAACTTTTAAGTCTTAGATATTTCCTTTTCCATATCTAAGCAACTGCTGAAGGCTTTATAGACAAGATTATAGTTGTCCCCAACTTGTCTGCAGTTTTAGTTACCTGAGGTCAACTTTGATCTGAAAATACTATGTACAATAAAAAATTTCAAGAGACAGAAACCACATGCACATAGGTTTTATTGTAACATACTGCTATTATTACTTTATCATTTGGTATTGTTAATCTCTTACTGTACCAAGCTTTATAAATCAAAGTTCTCATAGCTGTGCATGTGTTGTATAAACAAAGCATATACAAAGCACATAGTATGTGACTATTCTATGGAGGTTGCAGGCATTCAGTGGATGCCTTGGAAAGTATAAACCATAACAGGGACACTCTGTATAAACATTCTTTTGATTCCATCTAGAACAGCCTACGGTTAAATCTTGTTTAGACTTAATGGGAACTAGTCTTTGTGAACTGAATGTAATTTAGCTTTTTTGGAAACCAAAGCATTTTTTTTTTTACTGGTATTTAATAGTGGTTTACAAGAGTATAAGATAATAGAAATATAGTTCCACAATAGCACCGACCACCAAAGTTTGGTGTTCCAACACCCCTAACAAAAACCACCATAATTTTCTCTAAAGGGTTTTTGAAATAAGTGGGTTAATAAAGGTAGGCAATATAGTTTCCCCTCCACTACTTTGGCCAACATACAGTATGACTCACACAGTGAGACCAGGTTCCTTAACTGGCTTTACAACTACTAGAACTGTTTCCCAAAAGAAGCGTTACGAGACTCAGAGAAGAAAGCACATTATTATTATTATTTTTACTTATTAATGATAAAGATAGGAGGAGAGAGAAAGAACCAGGTATCACTCTGGTACATGTACTGACAGGGATTGAACTCTGGACCTCAGGTTTGAAGAGTCCTGTTTTTCATCAACTGTGCCACCCCATGGACCACAAATGCACTTTATTTATTTATTGCCTGCAGGGTTATCGCTGGGGTTCAGTGCCTGCACTATGAATCCACTGCTCCTGGAGGCCATTTTTCCCACTTTGTTGCTCTTATTGTTGTAGTTATTATTATTATTGTTGTCACTGCTGTTGGTGTTGGATAGGACAGAGAAAAATTGAGAGGGGAGAGGAGACAGAGGGGGAGAGAAAGATAGACACCTGCTGACCTGCTTCACTACCCGTGAAGTGCCCCCCCGCAGGTGGGGAGGCAGGGTTTGAACTGGGATCCTTATGCCCTGGTGTGTCATGTATGCTTAACCCGCTGTGCAACTGCCCAACCCCCGAAAGCACATTATTTTTAATAGACAAAGTTAGCCTTTAATAAATTAGCTATTAAAAAAAAAACACATGTCGATTTAGAAAGCTTCACTATCCTTCCAGGAGGTAGATCAAGGTACAAATGCTTCCTCCTTAGTCTATAAAAATCTTTCTGGGGGGCCAGGTGGTGGTGCACCTGGCTGAGTGCAAATGTCACAGTGCACAAGGACGTGGGTTTGAGCCCCCAGTCCCCACCTGCAGGGGAGGGGACTTTGCAAGTGGTGAAGCAGTGCTGCAGGTGTTTTTTTTCTCCCCTTCTGTACTTCCTTCTCCTCAATTTCTGGCTGTCTCTACCCAATAAATAAATAAATAAATATAATAATTTTTTAAAAAAAATCTTTCTGGTTGGGAATAGTGGTTATGTAAAAAGACTTTCATGCCTTAGGTGTAATCAATCCCCTGTACAACTATAAGCAGAGTTGAGCAGTGCTCTGGTTAAAAAAAAAATAATTATAATAACGCACTGTTAAATTATGAAATTATACTGGGGAAAAGGTTAAGAACCACTGTTTTTAAAGTCCCATATAGCATAGTACAAATTTTATAAGAAAATTCTGTAATGCTTCATCTGTGGACTTTAGGCATAAAGCATAGTGCAAAGACCTTAAATACAACAGACGCTAAACATATATTAAATGTAAATTTGCTGACTTACAAAAATGAAAGCTTAATTATACAGTTAAATAGCAACTTTGAAAAAGATTGCCAAAGACTAAGGTAATGAGATTTTCTATGTTCTTTCTTCCATTATTATTTATCTTCCAGTCGTATTTCTTACTCAATTCATATTAGGCTTCTGAGAAGTAACATGCTAATGTATAAAATAAGGTTCTGACTCTTGTGTTTTTTAAAAAAAATATTTATTTATTCCCTTTTGTTGCCCTTACTGTTTTACTGTTGTAGTTATTACTGTTGTTGTTGATATCATTGTTGTTGGATAGGACAGAGAGAAATGGAGAGAGGAGGGGAAGACAGAGACAGACACCTGCAGATCTGCTTCACTGCTTGTGAAGCTACTCCTCTGCAGGTGGGGAGCCAGGGGCTCGAACCTGGATCCTTAAGCCAGGCCCTTGTGCTTTGCGCCATGTGCGCTTAACCTGACTCCCGGTTCTGACTCTCGTAATCATCCCCATGTCCAGTTAAAAAAAAAAATAAAAGGATAAAAATTAAAGTCATATACTATGTATACTATATGTGTGTATACTATGCCAACAGGCAAAATGATCACAATACACATATGCTCATTTAAAAGCTTTCATTGTAGTGGGATACTTTATAAGGTTACACACAGTCTGTGATTTCCATAACAAAAACATGCAATTTTCTTCAGAGAAGAAAAAAATAATCTCGTTGCTAAAATATGTATAATTCTACATGCTTGTGGAACACAAAGTCAACAAAAATTAAAACTATTTTTTAAAATACTTAAATAAAATCATCCAGTATTGGCACTTCCCCTCTACTACTGTTTCCTTTCTGATATTTACCCACACAACACAATGTGAGAGATACAACACTTTACAAAATAGTCATCTTCTACATGAAAATCGTATTTTCAATAATCTTTATATTAATTTCATACTCAATATTTATGTATTTCTTACCACCAGTGTGAAAGATATTTAGATTTCTAGTATAAAATACAATGTCAGTATTACTCCTTGCTATCCTAAAATATCAGTTTAAGTATTTACGGGTGATTTTTCTCTGAGAGCTCTGTGTTCATGGGCATATAAAAAGTGTGTTGAGGGAGTCGGGCTGTAGTGCAGCGGGTTAAGCGCAGGTGGCGCAAAGCACAAGGACCGGCATAAGGATCCCGGTTCGAACCTCGGCTCCCCACCTGCAGGGGAGTCGCTTCACAGGCGGTGAAGCAGGTCTGCAGGTGTCTCTCTTTCTCTCCTCCTCTCTGTCTTCCCCTCCTCTCTCCATTTCTCTCTGTCCTATCCAACAACGACAACAACAATAATAACTACAACAATAAAACAACAAGGGCAACAAAAGGGAATAAATAAATAAAATAAATATTAAAAAAAAAAGTGTGTCGAGAGCACACAGAAAGAGTGATTCCCATCTCCAGTGCAGTGTTTCTCAGTAGGAAAGTTAATTTAAAACTGTGTTCCTTACTTCCTTCTCTCTTTTTCTTCATGCAGCAGTTCCTCCCTCATTCACTTACCATCCTTTCTTTCTTTTTTTAAAAAACTTAAGAACATTTTTTAAATATTTATTTTCTCTTTTGTTGCTTTTTTATTGTAGTTATTATTGTTGCTGTCATTATTATTGTATTATTGCATTGCAGTTATTATTATTGATGTCATCATTGTTGGATAGGACAGAGAGAAATGGAGAGAGGAGGGGAAGACAGAGAGGGGGAGAGAAAGATAGACACCCGCAGACCTGCTTCACCACTTGTGAAGCGACTCCCCTGCAGGTGGGGAGCCGGGGGCTCAAACCGGGATCCTTATGTCAGTCCTTGTGCTTTGTGCCACGTGTGCTTAACCCGCTTTATTACATGTGATACTTTCATATGGGGTGGGGTAGGGCGGGGCACAGAGTATCAGCATTACACATGGTATTGGGGATTAAATTAAGAATCTGAGACATTTAATTCCAATGCTCCATCAGTTGAGTCATCTTCCGATCCTAATTTCCATTTATCTATTTATTTATGTATGTATTTATTTATTTATATTCCCCTTCTTGCCAGCAGGGTTACTGCTAGGGCTTGGTGCTGGCACTATAAATCCATTACTCCATGCAACCATTTTTACCTTTTTTTAAAAAATATTTTATTTTTTAATGAGAAAGATAGGAGAGAAAGAACCAGACATCACTCTGGTACATGTGCCGCTGGGGATTGAACTCTGGACCTCATGCTTGAAAGTCTAGTGCCTTAGCCACTGCGCCACCTCCTGGACCACACCATTTTTACCTTTTGTCCACCCCCCCCTTCATCCTATTTTATTTAATAGAACAGAAAGAAATTGAGACAGGAGGGGGAGGAAGAAAGGGAGAGAGAAAGACAGACAACTGCAGACTTGCTTCACTGCTTGTAAAGCGGCACTCCTGCAGGCGGGGAGCGGGGCTCCAACCTGGGTCCCTGAGTATAGTAAAGTGTGTGCTCAACAGGGTATGCCACCAGCCAGCCTCTCCAGGCTTACTTATTAAGCTGACGGTTTAGACCTCTAGCTCCACTGACTCCTGATACATTAGTTACAATGGTAATTGAATAACTTACACAGATATTTAAATAATAACCTTATTATAGTTTTATAGATTATCATGTATTATAGATAGTAACGATAAACGTGTTTTATACTGAGAGATATGTAACACAATTGCTTGGATAAAAACAAATTACAAATATTATCAATAATATTAAGTACTTTATTCTCCTTCTGTAGGTCACTTATCAAAATCAAAACAGATGGAATCCCTTCCACAAATGAACTTAATCATGTTGAATACAAGTGAGTCCTGGTAAGAAACATAATTGTGATTTTAAGGCAAAATCATATAAAACTTAAAAGAAAATAAATTACTGACAGTAATGTTTATAAATAAATAAATATATTTCGTGCAGAATAAAGCAGAAAAATATAAGGCTTATAAAGGCATATGCTTGTTATTTCCCTGACTTTAATCTTTTTTTTTTAAACACAAATCACTAAGAAATATCTTTACTAAAGATACTAAAGATTTCAGGGGTTCTTGTTTGTAATTATTCTTTTAAGTTTAAATTTGTAATTATTTTAAATCACAAATTTGAACCCATCTAACTTACACATAAATCAAACAGAAAATGTGTGCTTAGTAATAGGTGAGAAAGTAGATCCTGTCTTTAAATTTTATGCACACATTTGAAAGATAACATTGCAAAAAGAAAAAAATGACTGTTTCTGTTAAGGAGAATTAGACAATAGCATTTAGATTAAGCTTACTTTTTTTGTTTACTATAACAAATACTCAGGTAAAATTGACCTTTTGTCCAATTTAGCTATTCAACCTTCTAAACTTGGGGAAAAAAGTATTGGGAAATCACAAACATAAAATAGATAAGATTTTACAGAGCAAGTTTGCATCACCAGCTTAGGGTTAGATGGCCATACTTAGGCTGCCTTTAAAATGTACATCCCTAGTGAGCTTCTTCAACAGACAGCTGGCATTTAAACAACAGTTGAAATAAAATCTGTGCATGCTTAGAAGGTTGCCAAAGGTTAGTAGTTGAATACAGATGCATACAACCATTATCTGAAACACTGCAGATTTCATAAAGAGAGTTAAGAAAAGAAATAATGCAGATGAAAACAAAAACAAAAAAACCTTGGAGCTCCAAAAAGAGTGAAGTTGGTCCCGAAGTGCTGGCTTGGCTGTCTGAAAGTTTATAAAAAACAAAATGCACTGATTGAACTGTTTTTCATAAGACAGACACAGAACTATCAATATAACTTCATTAGCAAATATTTTGATTCCATACAAGGTCTTCAAATCATTTCAGATTTTTACCTTCAAGCTTGGTGTTTGAGTCTGATCAACTGTAAATCTCATTAGAATATTGAACTGAAGATCATTTGGAAAAGATTCTCTGAAAGAAGTACAACAACAAAAAAATTAAGTCGCCAAGTAAACATCTAGCAAGCAAAAGATTATATTTCATACCGAAACAATGTCATTTGAAAAGCATGAATGTAGTAGTTATCTTTATATGACACAGTCTATGTAGTATCATACACAATAAAAAATATTCCCAGAAGAATAGGAATATTGGAATTTATACCCTATAGGGAGTTAAATCGGAAACGATAATAATAGTCTACCTGCTTCAACTATGGATTGAATTAGAAAAACATTCAGGGGCAGGGGGTAATGATTATGCAAACAGATTCTCATGCCTGAGGCTTCAAAGCAAAGGCCCAGGTTCAATATCCCCTGCACCACCATCAGCCAGAGTTGAGTAGTGCTCTGGGGGAAAAAAAAAAAAAAAAGATATATATATATATATATATATATACACATATATACACACACATATATATATGAAAAAAGAAAAGAAAAAAGAAAAACATTCAGTAAAAAAATTCAGCGTTATTAAAGATGCTTCCCCATACCTAATATCTGAATTCTAGACTCACCTCAACTTAGAAAATGGATATCTGAAATAAGTCACTTCAACAATCTACATAAGAAAGTAGAAATATATCATTGGTTCAAAATCTTCTGAAAAAAGATTCTGAATAATAAAACATTTTGAAGATTAGGTAACATTTTTATATCAAATGGAGTCTTCAACTTTACAGATAAACCAAATTAAATTCCACTTCAATTAGAAAGAAAAGTATTTACTCTAAGAACAATACTGCATTAAATAAATTATGCAAACAAACACCATTAACAACTCTCAAATAATGTCCATGCAGTCTGTGAATGGTTTAAGAACTCAGAAAGCTGACTTTTTAAACACAGAAATATAAATTCCATATAACTATAAGGTAAATGTTAAATAGCTTTAGAAAATGTTACCTTGTAATATCAAGGGCTTTCTGAACTTTTGCCTGCACAGAACCAAGCAAATCAGCACCCATTTTTTTAAGGAGTTGCGTCAGCAGTACAAATAACCAATCTTGAAGATCATCTTTGTGAACTTGTATGAAGTCCACTAGAGTCTCCAAAAACATGCTGAACACCTATAATTGATAAACGGGAGGAAAAAAAGATAGAATACAAAAATTTATCTCTATGATCAATTTAAAATTGAAATAGAAAGGAATATAGGAATCAGAGGCACAGCGATTGGCAGCCAAGCGGAAAAAAAATCTCTCATTGGATTCTGCGATACAAGAATGCATTTGAACTGTTATCCAACTTCTGCTGAAGTTTGACAATTAGCTATTCCATGCAGCATCACTTGGTAAAGGAACTTTGGCAATAATGGCTGGCACACCTAATGCTGTCATAATATCACAACTTAAGCTAACAGTTAAACTGAGATCCATTTTATCTGAAATTTAGGGCAAGGAGCTACTTACAGTCTCACCCATCTTCAGTTCTTTAAGTAAGAGTGATGCTGAGCTAATACAAGGAGTTAACAGGAGTATGTGACAGTGACCTTAAGTTCATTCTGAAAATAACGGACTAACCAGAGATATCTTTGATTTCTCAAAATATCTGTTGTCAGGTATTCTTTTTTTTTTGGTGTGTGTGTAATATAATATTATTTACTAATACTGCCCCAAATGTAATTAAAAATGACCTAGAATAACTACACCTGAAATAAAATTCAGAATTAAAAAAAAATCACATCTATTTTTTTTCTTAAAATTATTTATTTATTCCCTTTTTGTTGCCCTTGTTTTATTGCTGTAGTTATTATTACTGTCTGTCTTTGTTGTTGGATAGAACAGAGAGAAATGGAGAGAGGAAGGGAAGACAGAGAGGGGGAGAGAAAGATAGATACTTGCAGACCTGCTTCACTGCCTGTGAAACGACTCCCCTGCAGGTGGGGAGCCGGGGGCTTGAACCAGGATCCTTATGCAGATCCTTGCACTTTGAGCCACCTGCACTTAACCCACTGCGCTACCTCCCGACTCCCCACATCTAGTTTTTAGTGGTTTCTAACAAGTTATATATTTGGCATGCTAGAAGTTTTCACTTCGACTGATGGGTTCCATATGTGGTTTCAATATTAATCTAACAGTTTAAAATGTGATAAGGTGGGGTAGGGAGGATAACATCATGGCTATACAAAAGATTTTCATGGGGTTGGGCTGCGGCATACACATTGAGATCCCACTCCCCACCTGCAGTGAGGAAGCTTCATGGGCGGGGAAGCAGGACTGTCTCTCTTCCTAAGGAGTCAGGACTTAAAGCAAGTTGGTTGTACTCTAGTACTTAGGTAACTCATGTCATCTAGTGAACATAAAAATTTTTTATAGTGAACATAAAATTCTCCACTGACATTTTCCCTATTTGATTTCCTCTCTACTCTAATAATCATTTCTCCAAGGAAGAATTGCTTTTATTATAACTTTATGCAGCTTTTTAAAAAATTATTATCTTCCTGCTTGGGACATACAACACTTAAGACTAAGGACTATATTTTAATTTATGAAAGACTTATTTATATATTTATGTGGAAAGGGGATGATGTGAGAGAACCAGAGCATCACTCTGACATATGCATGCCAGGGGATCAAACATGGGACCTCGTCATGCTTGAGGATCCAATACTTAATCTACTGTGTCACTTCTTGGGTTGTAACACAGGACTGTATGTTTAAAGTCTTGTATATCTACTTAGAACAGAATTCAAAGTTATTAGTGGCAAAAAACCCAGTGAACGTCTGTCAAATTAATTTGTGGGAAAATTCTCTTAAACAGTACGTATTCTCTCTCTCACTTTTTTTTTAAATTTAATTTATTTATTCCATTTGTTGCCCTTGTTGTTTTTATTGTTGTAGTTATTATTGTTGTTGTCGTCGTTGTTGGATAGGACAGAGAGAAACGGAGAGAGGAGGGGAAGATAGAGAGGGGGAGAGAAAGATAGACACCTGCAGACCTGCTTCACCGCCTGTGAAGAGACTCCCCTGCAGGTGGGGAGCCGGGGTTCAAACCGGGATCCTTATGCCGGTCCTTGTGCTTTGCGCCACCTGCGCTTAACCCGCTGCGCTACAGCCCGACTCCCATCTCTCTCTCACTTTTTGCCCACAGAACGAACTACTCAGCTCTGGCTATTGATGGAGCTGGGGACTGAACTTGGGACATCTCATATGCAAGCCCTGAGCACTACTACTGTGTAGCCTCTCCAGTTCACAGATTTTCTCTCAAGTAGTGAAATCTACCCTATAAATGGCACTCTTCATCTTAGCCAAGCCACAATTAACTTCCCTTTCTTACTTACAAAATTCCTGATAAGTCCTATTTCTCCTTTAATCATTCCTTTTCTTTTTTTTAAACCAAACCACTGCTCAACTCTGGTTTATAGTGGTACAGGGGAATTGAACCTGGGACTTTGAAGTCTCAGGCATGAAAATATTTTTGTATAACCACTGTGTTATCTTCCCTGCCCTCCTCATTCCATTTTCTTCTCATGCTAACATACCCAGAATTTATGTTCTTGTCAAGATCTGAATTGCTATTTTCTACAAGAAACAGCCTCAGTCTCCTTTACAGAAACATCTTTTGATTATATGATATGAATAAAAATGTAAATATGTAGTGTATAGCATTCTATATATAGTATTGTACTAACATTTTTCAAAAATTATATCCTATTAACAGTACCTTCTAAACAATATAAAAAATAAGACATATGCTATATGTTTGCATGTATCTATGTATATTCTAGTAAATACTGATAATTTCACATAAAATTTCTTACTTGATTACCCAATTGCTAAGTGTTCATTGGCAGATCTAGACTTATCTCTTTATCTATGATTAAAGTAAAAAGTGAACATGGTGTGGTCCGGGAGGTGGCTCAGTGATAAAGCTTTGGTCTCTCAAGCATGAGGTCCCAAGTTCGATCCCCAGCAGCACATGTGCCAGAGTGATGTCTGGTTCTTTCTCTCTCCTATCTTTCTCATAAATAAATAAAATCTTTAAAAAAAAAAAGTGAACATGGTAATGATTAAATTTTGTTCTCAGAAGAGATAACTGAGAATTACTTCTGTGCTGGGCATGG
This sequence comes from Erinaceus europaeus, assembly GCF_950295315.1. Lineage (NCBI taxonomy): Eukaryota > Metazoa > Chordata > Mammalia > Eulipotyphla > Erinaceidae > Erinaceus > Erinaceus europaeus. Next base: position 22,550,925 of record NC_080182.1, read on the forward strand.
TGGCGTGCGCCTGTAGTCCCAGCTACTCAAGAATTACTGTTCTGTAAATGGCTCTGTTTAATTTTGTGGAATATTAATAAGAGCACTAAATATTGGTACTACTAAATACTGATATTGTTTTTAAAAAACTGTACAATTTAGTAATTAACTTTTTAAATTTATTTTTTAAATATATTTTTAAATATTTCCTTTTTGTTGCCCTTGTTGTTTTATTGTTGCTGTAGTTATTATTATTGTTGTTGTTACTGATGTTGTTATTGTTGGATAGGACAGAGAGAAATGGAGACAGGAGGGGAAGACAGAGAGGGAGAGAGAAAAAGACACCTGCAGACCTGCTTCACCGCCTGTGAAGCGACTCCCCTGCAGGTGGGAAGCTGGGGGCTCAAACCAAGATTCTTACTCGGTTTTTGTGCTTTGCACCATGTGCGCTTAACCCACTGCCCTACCGCCTGACTTCCAGGAATTAATTTTAAATCCCTAAATGGAACTAACCTTGGAATTAAATTTGTAATCTTACATATCTGAAAACTTCAATTTATTAGGAAAGATTACTGCTATCTGACTTATTACAATTGAGGTAGCCGTTTCTAAACCTCATTTCCATCTCAGGTGTGCCAGCCATCAAATACAGAAGAACATAATCAAATTAGATTAATTAGTAGATTAAAAGCACATCTCCAAACAGAATGACAGTCTGCGTAACGGCAAATAGCATTTCGTGGATTGCAAAGGATCCAACACTGCATGAACTGTTTGGGAGAGAAAAATAGAGAAAAAGGGTTAATTTCACAGTCATGCAGTAAAGTTAGGTTTCCAACAAATATTGAACCAACTTACTCTCTATTGAGAGTTCCAACACAGGGGACAGCATGCAAAAAGAAAAAAAGAAAAAAAAAAAAAAAAGAAAAACACACAAATTAGTCGCCATCAATGCAAAGTTCCTGTACGGAAGAAAAACACTTAGAAAATAAAAGTGACAAATGTTTTCAAAGATTTATGATAAACTCAAAACAGTTTTAAAAACAAGAATTAAACAGACAGTATGGGAAAGAACATATGGTTTTCTAGTTTTTTCCCTTCACTTCCTCACCTTCAATCTAAAGTAATCTCTTTTTAAAGATAAAAACCTGCTTTCTACCCTTGAGACTCAGTTTCTGTAGAGAATCTATGATTAAAAGCTACCTCTCTCCATTTCTGAACAGTGCCAACATTTGTTCTGAAGTATAGTTTTAGACAGCTTCTTTATCTTTTTCCTCTCAGAGACACTACATTCAAAAGTTAAATCATTGTTGTGAAGGTTTACAGTAATCACTACTTTTTGAGGTAAAAAAAACAAACAACAAAAAAACATATCAGAATGTTAACTGTATGCATTATTTAGTATTATACATAAGGCCCTTTCAGCTTGCAAACTCTATTTACCAATGACATTCTTCCTGTTCCAGGAACTAAATCCAGCACGTATTTCAAGAATATTTAGTAGCTGTTCTTTTCCAACTCATCCTTTCTGGGATATCTGCACTGTATATTGGAGTTTACCCAGTAGTTTAGACTCCGATTCTCACTCTTAGAAGATGTAATGTGGCACCATGCTAGGGGCTGGAAAAGGAAGTGGTCTGCTGCTCACAACTCGGGTTTTTCTGGTGGTCGCAATCATGTTTGAAAGCAGTCAGAAGAACACTTTTGTTTTTAGGTTTATTTAATTTAATAGGACAGAGAGAAAGTGAGATAGGAAGGGGAGACAGAGAACGAGATCCTTGCAGCACTGTTTCACTGCTTGTGAGGCTTACCCCCGCCCCCAAGTCCTTGTGCACTGTATTGTGTGAACTCAACAATGGCTGCACCACGGCCAGGACCTAGGAATGTGTCTGCAGTACAGTGGCTGGAGTGCCTTAGAAGTACCAGGTGCTGAGTTTGATCCCTGACATCACATGTGACAGAGTAATGATCTGGTTCTCTATCATCTATCAGTAATAAATAAATAAATAAATAAATAAATAAATAAATAAATAAATAAATATGGCTTTGGGTGGGGAGACAGCATAATGGATATACAAAAGACTTGTATGCCCAAGGCTCCAAAGTCACAAGTTCAATCCCGAGTACTACCATGAAGTGGAAATAAGCAGTGCTCTGGTGAAAACAGAGAGAGAGAGAGACACAGAGAGACAGAGATATGGAAAGAGGTGCTAAGACTACATTAACACTATCATTTTATGTAGGGATGGGGATAAAATCCAGAGTTTGGTATGGGCTCTATCACAAAATCATCTTTCAAGCCTTATAGTTTCTTTTTTTTTTTAAAAAAATTAAAGTGGTCCAGGAGGTGGTGCAGTGGATAAAGCATCCGATTCTCAAGCATGAGGTCCTGAGTTCGATCCCCGGCAGCACATGTAGCAGAGTGATGTCTGGTTCTCTCTCTCCTCCTCTATCTTTCTCATGAAGAAATAAATTCCTTTTAAAAAAAAAATAAAAAAATATTTATTCCCTTTTTGTTGCCCTTGTTTTATTGTTGTAGTTATTGTTGTTGTTATTGATGTTGTCGTTATTGGATAGGACAGAGAGAAATGGAGGGGGGGAAGACAGAGTGGGGAGAGAAAGATAGACACCTGCAGACCTGCTTCACTGTCTGTGAAGTGACTCCCCTGCAGGTGGGGAGCCGGGGGCTCGAACCGGGATCCTTAGGCTGGTCTGTGCTTCGTGCCACGTGCGCTTAACCCGCTGTGCTACCGCCCGATTCCCTAGTTTATTATTTTTTAAATTTTATTTATTTATTTATTCACTTTTGTTGTCCTTGTTGTTTTTATTGTTGTAGTTATTATTGTTGTTGTTGACATCATCGTTGCTGGCTAGGACAGAGAGAAATGGAGAGAGGAGGGGAAGACAGAGAGGGGGAGAGAAAGATAGATACCTGCAGACCTGCTTCACCACTTGTGAAGCGACTCCCCTACCCGTGGGGAGCTGGGAACTCGAACCAGGATCCTTACGCTGGTCCTTGCGCTCTGCGCCACCTGTGCTTAATCTACTGCGCTACCGCCCGACTCCCTACAGTTTATTCTTAATGAGTTATATTAAAGCCAAATATTTCTGCTCAGTTTACTTTAGCAACATCAAACCCAGCTTCCCTACTTCTTCCCAAAATACTCCTTTAAAAAGCATTTCTTTGGGGGTTCGGAGGTGGCACACCTGTAAAGTGCACAAATGACCATGTACAAAGACTGTGGATCGAGCCCTCGGTCCAAGCTGCAGGTGTCTCTCTCTCACCCCATTTTTCTACGATAACAGAAAAAAAAAAAAGGTTGTCAGGAGTAGTGGATTCAGCATACAGGCACTGCACCAAGCACCAGCAATAATCCTGGATTAAAAAATCGAGAGAGAGAGAAGCAAAGCACTTCTCTGTGGCCCAAGGAATGGCGCAGAGCAAAGAATGTGTTCCCTAGTGTGATCCAAACACAGCATAAAGCTGAACGATACTCTGATTCTCTCCTCCTCTTCTCCCATGTAGATAAACAAAAATAAATATCTAATGAAAATCATTTATCTTTATTACTATACAAACACAAGCATTCAACTAAACTGTATTACTGCCATAACAAAAACATAAAAAAACGGTCACTTCCAGAAATATTAAAGCCTTGGTCTTTATCTACCAATAAGGAAGAGCTGTCTTATTTACTAACAATGTTTTTTGATAAAACTGCTTACCAAAGTTAAACAGACTACTAATGAAAAATATAATTTTAACATAATAGCCCAGTTGGATACCAAGTGTTTCATTCCACTTAAAAAACAAAACAAACAAAAACCAAGGGGCCAAGTAGTGGCGCACCTAGCTGAGAGCACAGCTTTCCATGTGCAAGGACCTGGATTCAAGGCACTGATCCCCATTTGTAGGAAGGAAACGTCACAAATGATCAAGCAGAGCTGCGGATGTCTCTCTCCCTTTCTCTCCCCATTTTACTCTCAATTTCTGTCTCTGTACAAATTAAAATGAATAAAATATTAAAAACAAAAACCTGAACTGATAACTTGTTTAGAATTTATAAAACTTGAGCTGGCGAGACACCATAATGGTTATGCAAAAGACTTTCATGCCTGAGGGCTTTGAGATTCCAGGTTAAATCCCCAGTACCACCGTAAACCAGAGCTGACCAGTGCTTTGGTCTTCTTCATTTTTTTAATCATAAAATTCTTTTTAAAAGTTTTATTTATTTATTAGTGATTCCATATTGATTTTCAAAATTACATGTCTGCAAGGGTATAAATCCATACCATTCATTCCCTTCTGAATCCCAAGTCCCTCCATTGCAAACTACTGCGGTTCTCTTAAGGTGGCATGCTTTGGTTTTTCTCTCTGTATCTTTTCTTTCTCGCAAATAAAATAAATATTGAAAAAAATAACAAAAAATTGTAAAAATTTTTGCACTAAGGCAAGTATCATAGCTATAATTAGTAGTGGCACTGTCAGCATAAAATGGTTTGGTTATCTACTTGCAGAGTTTGAAAGCTATGAAGATGAAATAAATAAATCTTCTGATAGCAGATGATCTTAGATAATTATTGTACACTCCTAGTAAAATGTAGTCATATAAATCACTAGTTAATTAATATGAGAGGGGGAAAATTAATTATATGTCTTGAAGTTTTTAAAACACAGACTGAGTCTTTTTTAATATATAGGCTGCGTATTTGATATGCAGACTCTCTCAAAAGCGTAGACCAGGAGTTGGGCTGTAGCGCAGCGGGTTAAGCGCAGGTGGCGCAAAGCACAAGGACTGGCATAAGGATCCCGGTTCAAACCCCGGCTCCCCACCTGCAGGGGAGTCGCTTCACAGGCGGTGAAGCAGGTCTGCAGGTGTCTATCTTTCTCTCCTCCTCTCTGTCTTCCCCTCCTCTCTCCATTTCTCTCTGTCCTATCCAACAACGACAACAACAATAATAACTACAACAATAAAACAACAAGGGCAACAAAAGGGAGTAAATAAATTAAATAAATATAAAAAAAATTTAAAAAAAATTATAAAAAAAAAAAAGCGTAGACTAAGTAGATCAGAAGCAACCAATGGCACAGCTATATACAAGATACTGGGTACAATACAGCAAACCCTAACAAAAGGACTTTTCAAAGTTAACCCAATTACCAAATAATGTGATGATAACATTAACTATCCATTGTCTTTTTGAACCCTAAGACAGCAGGAACCTCACATGTCCACTATAGAGCCTATATTTCCCCCAATCTCGGAACCTTAGGATAGGGCCCACTTTCCCGCATGCCTCTCCCAATTCATATAAAATAATATTGCATCTGCCGATCGCAACCTAATCAACACAACGATTGCCACCTCAACATGCTTCAGCTCAGACTGTGTCCAGAGACTTCAGGTGTGGAATGACAACCCTTCAGCTTCATCACTCAGGGTGAGACCTTTCCTTTCATAGTATTCTCTAATTCCATCCCAGGTGGTTCACTTTCTAACAAAGTCCCAAAACGTAGATATACACCAGTTTCTGTGAGAGAGAGCATTATGTTCACACGTATCCGTAAACTACTGCAAAATATATACCTGAAAGCAGAAGTACACTAGAGTTTGCAGTGAGTACCCCCCTAACACTTCCTCTCCACTATTCCAACCTTTGGGTCCATGAATGCTCAACAATTTGTTTGGCTTCGTATGTTAACTCTCTTTTCAGCCACCAGGTTCCAGATCCCATCAGGATGCCGGCCAGGCTTCCCTAGACTGAAGACCCCACCAATGTGTCCTGGAGCTCTGCCTCCCCAGAGACCCACCCTACTAGGGAAAGAGAGAGGCAGACTGGGAGTATGGACTGACCAGTCAACGTCCATATTCAGCGGGGAAGCAATTACAGAAGCCAGACCTTCCACCTTCTGCAACCCACAATGACCCTGGGTCCATGCTCCCAGAGGGATAGAGAATGGGAAAGCTATCAGGGGAGGGGATGGGATATGGAGATTGGGTGGTGGGAACTATGTGGAGTTGTACCCCTCCTACCCTATGGTTTTGTTAATTTATCCTTTCTTAAATAAAAAATAAATTAAAAAAGATAATTATTGTCATAAAGTATTAGCAATTTAATTTATATATGGTGAGATTTCCTCCACATAAGTACTGCATGCTAACCAACTGTGTCACTGGAGCTCCGAGATTTCTTCCATATGTGATATTTTTACATGAGAGAGAGAGAGAGAGAGAGAGGAGGGAGGGAGGGGGAGAGAGAGAGAGAGAGAGAGAGGAGGGAGGGAGGGGGAGAGAGAGAGAGAGAGAGAGAGAGAGAGAGAGAGGGAGAAGTCAGAGTACTGCTCTAGTACCAGAGTGCTGGAGATCTAACTGGCAGCCTTAGGCATGCAAATCCTATGCTATACCAGCTGAACTATTTTCCCAGGTCTTTAATCTATGCTAAATGAAATACTAAATCAAACTAAGAAACAAAACAACAAAACAAGCACACACACACACACACACACACACACACACACACACACACACAATACCCCAAACTGATTTAGCTGGATTTTAGTTTATGTTTAAAGTAAGATTATGTAACAATTTAAAATAGTGCTGTAAATGACAAAAATAGTAAAAGAAAAAAAGAGGAAATGATATGTGCAACAATAAGGCGAAGACAGAATTAAACTGAAACTCATGGACATTTTCTTATGATTTGCCTTCCACATCTCCCTTTATTTAGGTTAGACATTTTGATGTAGACACCTGGTGTCCTAAAGGAAGGAACTTAATATTTAGGTTTCATAATTGTCAAGTACGTTGCTGAAAAGAGAAGAAATGAATACTTTTATTCTAGTACTACCAATCAAGGTAAACCAAAATTTCACGTTCACATGCAGGTTAGGTACATATATTTTAATATGTACTTCAATAATCAAGATAAAGAAATCAAACAATGTTCTGTAAAATTTATGTGGTTTCTTAATATATGAAGTGCTTCTTTTATATGACCAACTGACAGTTAAAGTTTATTTTGTGCCTTTGTGTTTTCTAATGACAATTCTTTTTTAAAAAGTTATTCTTTTAAGATAGTAATATATTTACATTAACACGCTAGTAAAAGAAGAAACTGGAAATTAAGATCTCTGAGGTCGGGCAGTGATGCACCTAGTTGAGCACATAGTAGGATGCTCAAGGACCCAGGTTCAAGCCTCTGGTTCCTGCCAGCAGGCAAGAAGTGTCACAAAAGGAGAAGCAGTCTTGCAGGTGTCTCTCTTCTTCTGTCTCTCCTCTCTTAATTTCTCTCTGTCCTATCAAATAAAAAATGAAACAAACAACAACAACAACAAAAATTGGGAACTTAAAATTTTTTTCCCCAAATTATTTCTATTACAAATAATAAAAAGTTCCTACTAATATAAATATATTCACCCTGAAAAAAAAATTCACTCTGACTGATTATATAAGCTGTTCTTAAAACTCCATTCTTCAGTTTTATCGTTTTAAATAGTTTTTCTCTAGAGAAGTTTAAATGGTTTTACCAAGCAGCAATTTCTAAATCATATATTACATTGAGTGATTAAATTTAATTATGCTTGAAAATATTATAAACATTTTAAAACATTGGTTGACTTTTTTTTTGCTATTATTTACTTCTTTTGGGGGGGTACTATAGAAATTACAGCCTACAAGAGAAAATACTTTTAAATAATAAAACATACCTTGCCATGAGGATCAGCAAACATTCTTGTGAAAATTTCACATAATCTTTTTAGTTCAACTCGACTGTCAAAAATAATAAAATTGTTGATTAAAATTTTGCTGCAGGAAGAAGTCCTTTAAGAGTAACCTTGCATACACTTGCCAAAAAACAACAGTTCTGATCCTTACTAAATTAATACACAAGCAGTTAAGTCAGACTTCTGATTTGGAAGTAGCCATCTATTTTCTAGCATCCTAGAACTTATAAATGATATGAGACTGTTTTTAAAGGAGTAGGCAATAAAGACTTTAAAACATTACGTAGATAAAGGCAAGAAAGAATGTCAAAGGAAAAAGTCATCAGGAAAGGAAAATGAATCAAACTAAAACCAGCATTAACTTCTGTCCTTAAAGCCATTTTTTAGAATTACATTTCAGGCAAAGCAAAGAGACATATTTCATGAAAAGTGAAAATATACTTTCAAGTTTGTGTGAGCAGAAGAACTGTTTCCTCACTAAAAACAAAAACAAAAACAAACAAACCAAAAAGAACAGGAATGAATTTTTGATAGATTAGCCAGTATTAACAGTATTCTTTATTGAACAAATTATTAACATTTTCCATTTAGCTTCTATTTGTGAGTAAGAAGTTTCCTTTGAGGTTGAGGTATAGCCTCATCAGCACAACGTCTGCATCATATGCCTAAGACTCTGGGCTTGATCTCCAGCCCCATGAGAGCAACAAGTTGAGCTCCAAAGACAGAGTGGTGCTTGCCCTCTCTGATTCTTAAAAGAAAAAAAAAAATGGCCAGGCAGGTGGCCCAACAGGATAGAGCATGTGTGCAGCCCTAGGCACCACATGGGAGCAACAAGGGAAACTCCAAGGATATACAACTGTTGCTGTTGTGTCTTGGTTTGTTGGCTATTGGTTCATTCTCTGGGACAGCTGCTACATTTATTCTTGGTTTTAAAAATTATAACAGTATGAATAATCCTAAAGAGCTGGGGCATGTGAAAATATTTTGATAGCACCTTCTGAATTCAAGACAAGTCTGCTTCCTTACCTGATCTCTAAAGCGTTATAGAAACACAATAAAAAAGGGGTTTACTTTGAGGGCGGAGCCAAGATGGCTGCCTGGAGACAACACCTGGTGTGAGCTCCAAAAGGAAGCAGCTATCAGCCTGGGATTCTTGGGAGAGGCCACCAGATTCCAGATGCTACCATGATGCCAACCAGACTTCCCAGGGCAGACGACCCCATGAATGTTTCCTGGAGGCCTGCTTCCCCCAGATCACTGCCCCATTAGGGAAAGAGAGAAACGGGCTGGGAGTATGGATTGACCTGCCAATATCCATGTTCAGCGGGGAAGCAATTACAGAAGCCAGACCTTCCATCTTCTGCACCCCATAATGATCCGGGGTCCATACTCCCAGAGGGATAAAGAATAGGAAAGCTATCAGCGGAGGGGATGGGATACGGACTGCTGGTGGTGGGAACTGTGTGGAGTTGTACCTCTCTTATCCTATGGTTTTGTCATTGTTTCCTTTTTATAAATAATAATAATTTTTAAAAAAGTGTTAACTTTATAGATCAATGATTTCAGGACAACATAACTCACCTTAGCGTTCTCTGGTTTTTAAATAAGTTCTGGAGACCAAGGAGGCCTTCTTTTCTTTCTGACCAATTGGAACTAGCACACCTATTGAGGATGTCGGCCACATCTTCTGTCTGCCTCATATATGTAGGAATACTACCGTTTCGAGAACTATAGGAACGTTCAGAACAAGCACTAGAGGCATCACTGTTGGCATCATCATCTGAATGCATTCCATATGCTTCATACCTCCTTCGGGCAGGCTTTTTCTATTATACACAAAGAATTTCATTAGTGACAGCTAAAAGAATATACCAGTATTTCACAATTCCTGCTGACCACAAATGGACTGGTTTTTGTATTAAAATCAATAAAAAGCATGCTACTTAATCATTGTCATATCAAAATGTCAATATTTAGCTGTTCTTCAGAAAACATGTTTTAGAAGTTAGTAGGAGATGAAATAGTCTTTATGGGAAGTGAGAATAGCAGAAGGCGGCTATATGGCAATTCAAATATGCATAGTGGAGAGTGCTAATCAATGTGAGGTTTCAGTTTTATTTTCTCTTTCATGGGAAATCAAGAACTACTAGAACATAAATGTACAGTAGCCACTAGAAATGAGTTGGTCAGGAGGAAAATGTGAACTTTTAAAAGGATGAGAATGGGTCAGAAAATGGGTAATGGGACAGGAAAATGCATGTTTTCCCTTACATAAAATTCTATTTTTCCTGTCTACCTTCTTTTTTTTCTCTAGTCTCCTTTTTCTTCCACTATAACTTCTCTTGCCACTCTTCCCTTGTACCCAACCCTCATGACTCCTAGAGAAGTAAAATACAAATAATGATGAGAACCTGTTTTGTTTACTATTAAGTATAAAGAGGCAAATTCCTTGAGGATCCTCTGTTTTTCCCAAAGTGTCCATACAGCATCTATTTCAGCATGAGTAAGAATGTTTGATTTCTTTTATATTTCAACATTTAAAGCAAATCATTTAATATATGATACCTTGCATATTAAAAGTAAAATGAAAGAAAGAGGTAGTGATAGATACAGAGACACACAGAGAGAATAACTTAGATTTCTTTGGAAGATTTTGAAATGTTTATATAATATGGTATCTGGACTTGGGATAGTGAGCACAACAAACACTTCTATGAAACATATTAAGCACAATCACTTAAAACAGTCGCAGGAGGCAATAAATTCTCCAGAACCTAAAATAAATATAACTGAACTTAATTAAAAAGGCTTATAAATATTTCTATCATTAAATGCCTTGTATTGACTTAGAGACTCCAACCAAACTTAAATGGCAAATGTGCTATTTCCATGTTGGACTCCAGGAGCAGTTTTGTTAAAGATATCAGTATAATCTTATCTGTATGAAGCCGTCATGCTTAAAAGATAAGAACATCCTTTAAAACACTCTAATCAAGTATTATCTCCCTATTGGTAATCATATAGAAAGAGAAAAAGAGAATGTATATCTAGGGATTTTAATACTTCCACTGTCTTAGCTGCAGATCTATTAAACTGATGAAAAAAAAAACATTATGGTGTCAAAAGATGTCAGAAAATAGCAATGTCTATACCTTAGTCCGTATGTCTCCTAAGAGCTGAGAGCAGTAAATTTTTAAAGAGAAAAATTAAAAACAATGAAGAACATTTTGCTAAATAGCACAGTGAAGAGGCATGAGTGATGCCCATAATCAGAAACATTAAGCTTTTTAATATACAGATATGTAAAAATTGCTTTATTCAAAGATTTTATCTTTAATCTTCCGAGTACCTTTTGTCAGTATTTTGCCTTCATCTTTGCCAACATCCAAAGAAAAATCCAACAACAAAAATTATTCTAATTAGTCTTCTCAGACTGAATCCATCCTATTTCAATCTTTTTGTTGTCTCCAAATTAATTTTAATTCTATGATTCCCCCCCCCCCAGGTCTACATTAGACCTAAAATTTGGAAAGATATTTCATAAAAGTTGAAAGCTATAACTGAACATCTATACTATGTAAATAATAATATTTGAATCAACTGACTGGAGTTCATGTTTTAGACTTGGTTAAATACTCCTCTTACAATTCAAACTTAACATCTTGTATTATAAATAATAATTCAACTAAAAAATAACCTATTCCATTCATAAAATTCATATGACAGTCTTTCACTAGTAAGTTATCATTTAAAAAGAAACTAGAAATGGTGAATTGAGAAATATATCAATGAAGAATAGCAAATTTAAAGCATGACTGTTTCAATCTCATCGAAAAGATGAGATTAGTATATCCCAGAGAACAAAGTTTAGTCATATTAATTTATTAAAAAGTAACAATCAAATGGCTGAAGGAATAGGAAAAATTCTACATGTGTATTTTATATTATGTAGCTAATATAAATAAATATTTTTATAACATGGTTTTCAAATCTTTAGTAAAAATTATATCAATACCGGTTAAAATGTCATCTAATTTTAAATGACATACTCAATTTTTTCAATATAAAAGAAGTTGTAACTGAGAAATTAAATGTCTCAAATGCAGAACTGGAAAGAGTATGTGTAATACTGAATCGACTTTGAGCACTGAGAAGTGTTCAAATGACATTTCCTTCATAATTCCAAGTGAGGAAACCAGCTGTGCTCCATGCACAGCACTCTTCCAAGACATTCTGTACATTACTTTGAAATCTAATGTTCACAGTGTTAGACATAAAGGACCAGGAAGATAATTTATTTGGCCAGGAGGTGGAGTAATGGATAAAATGTTAAATCCTCAATCATGAGGTCCTGCTGTTCTCTCTCTCTCTCAAATAAATAAATCAATCTTAATCTAAAACAAAAAATAAATTTATAATATACACTGACATTGTATTTCTTCTCAATTCAGAAAATACAAATAACTAAAAGACTAAATAAGACAGTACCCTAAGGATAAATAATACTTTAACACTGAAGGTTAAACTAGTCTTGAAATTATATGCTTGGGAGTCAGGCAGTAGCACAGTGGGTTAAGCGCAGGTGGCGCAAAGCGCCAAGCGCCAAGCGCCAAGGACCGGCATAAGGATCTTGGTTCAAGCCCCCGGCTCCCCACCTGCAGGGGAGTCGCTTCACAGGCGGTGAAGCAGGTCTGCAGGTGTCTGTCTTTCTCTTCCCCTCTCTGTCTTCCCCTCCTCTTTCCATTTCTCTCTGTCCTATCCAACAATGATGACATCAATAACAACAATAACTACAATAATAAAACAAGAAAGCCAACAAAAGGGAATAAATACTTTTTAAAAACTTAAAGAAAAGAAATTATATGCTTATAGCAGACATATTTATGTTATCTATCTGCTCTTAACTCTAAGTGAACTCTGTGCTTTAAAAAACATCACTGTACTAATAATGCCACCAATAGTTATATTCTAGACACCTTATCAATTACTACTGGCCCTGGTTTAAAATTATGACCAATTAATAAATGTTAAAAATTAATTACACAACTTCATTTATATATATTGCCCATGTTTGATATTCTTAGATTTAACCCACAAGAATTTTCCCCTCTCCTTTTGCACAGTGACAAACTGGCACGTTTGTATGCTAGTTTCACAACTGGTACATCTAGGATAAGGAAATGGAGAAGAGTACCAAGGCATCTGCTACCGCTTCCTCTACATCAGAACCTGTGTTCAGGACTCTCATGGCACTGACAGAAGATGACAGTCGGCTTGATTGGCTGATCCCATACCCTGGACCTGGTCACCAAAAGAAGGAAAACAGCTTTGAGAGAGTTGTAAAAATAATAGTGTTAGATCGGTAACTTCAGGATCCTTATGGGGAGGAGGAAAAAAACAAAAACAAAACAAAAAACCAATGGGGCAAAGCATTTTAAAAGCAATAATTGTATTTTCTGCATACATTTAACTTTTTAGCTAAATAAAGGGTAAAGAAAATTAAAATTACTGCAAGAACAAGAGCTAACATACATTTATGACCAGAAGATAGAAGAAATCATAGCTTGGTGGCTGACTAAAAGCTTGCAAATCGCAAGTTTATAGATGTTACTTAACTCAGATATATCAGTTAGGCAAATCTAAACCATATGGGTGAGCCACAGAGTAACAGGAACAAAGATGAACCTTCAAGCAAATAACAACTAGGGAGCTTGATGAAGCTCTAGCTGGGATTTACAAGGGAAAACCCCTCCAATTGTTACCTCTTCTCCTTCAAGATAGGTTTATTTTATCCTATAAGTTATTTGAAATTTGTTAAGCATCGCCTATGCGTCTGACATTCTGAGGTGTGTAAAGACAAACTAGAATGGATTATTCCCCTCAATTACTTTGTATACCACTACTTACAATTAAAACACTTTATCCACCATTTTGGTTTTTTTTAAACATATGTACAAAGATGAAATACATAACTGAGAACATAAGACAATTCTATTTTCTAAAATAATATAACAGGTTATACTGAAGAAAAAAATGTCCATCTGCCAGTAAGAAAAATGCTCAAATAAGGTTACCGGAGGGGAAAAAGTTACTTGGGGGGAAATTAAAAAAATATATTACAGATGATTTACTCTCTAACAAATTAAAGTTAAAGAAAAACAAATTAAATTTAAAATGTGAATATTACTTAATAGAAACAAAAAAAGGACAAAAATTGGAGATGGATGCATAGATGATAGTGAAAATGTACTCATCCTTCACCTGAGGCCCCATACACATCGGGGGCGTAGAGGGCACCAGTAGATCTGGAATGGTGTCTGGAGGCTGGAATAACAGGACCATACAAACCTCATCTATTACTACAGAAACAAGGAATAGTGGCAGCACTACAGTCAGGCAAGGAGAATTAGTTAATACTGGTAGTACCATTCATATTTATAGATAAGAATATTGCCATATAGGATCATTGAACATCAGCACTGTAACATCACCCTGGACATACAACAGATCTCACACCTAAGGGGACCGACATAGGCCCACAGGAGACAGTAAAAAAGAAGTATTCAAATGGAAGGAAATGTCAAAAATACAAACATGAAACAAATAAACAAACAAAAAAATGAACACTGTAGTTGAAAAAAAAAACCACTATGGTAAATAGCAACCAATAATCATCATATCTTCTCTAATCCTAAACCCAATCATGTAATTACTACTATTGAATTTTATGAATAGCTAAACAAAAGCATAAAGAGAGGTTTCATTTATTTCTAGTAACGCCATGCTACTAGGAAGTGATATCCCTAAGTATCCTGTACTCTTTGAAGGTCTTTTCTCTAATGCAGTACACATATTATGTTCATACTATTCAGAGTACACTACATCTCATTAACGTTAACATACACATTTTCTATAATGGTTCATAGAACAAATTATACATACAGTAGAAAATGATTTAGATATCAGTGCATATTAGAACATAAGAAAAGCATACTAACTTCATGAAATCATTAAAAATAATTGAAATGTCTCTTTAAATCTAAATTCAGCATATTTCAAATTGTGATTTTCATAACATCATAAAGTCAATCATTTCAAGAATGGAAATAAATCAGAAAAATTAATTTACATTTTTTATAAAATAGTTTAAATCTTTTTAGATATATTAGAACAGTAAAAGTATTTTTACTACACAAATCACTCTTTTCTTTGCCATAGCACTTTTATAAATATGATTCAAAAGACAGAAAGGATTAAACAAAGGGAAGTTTACCAAACCCTGAAAGGTGATTGGTATTATTAAAATATACTTGCATAGCTTTAATTTTACTCAATAGAAATAACTGTTAAAAAAAAAGGGGGGGGGAGAAAGAATTGGACCAATATGGAAGTGTCTATTGGATAAAAATCTTTGAGAAACTTCCTGTTTTTTTTAACTAGAGCACTATGCAGTTCTAGTTTATGGTGGTCCAGGGGACTGAACCTGGGGCTTTTGAACCTCAGGAATGAGTCTTTTTGCATAACCATTATGCTGTCTACCCCCTGAAAAACTTTATGGAATTGATAGGTATCTATGACTGAAGATAACAGGTAAGGAGTACTACTCATGTAGCAGAAATAAAGTGAACCTTTTATTTATTCCAGAAATAAAGAGAATAAGGGTGTGAGTTCAAGAGAAGTTCAAGTTTGCTCTGCTCTCATTTATTTCTGATGCTTCCGGACCCTCACGTTGGGCTTGAACCACAACTGAATGAATGGAATGCTATTGGATTCATCTGCTGTATGGCAATACAAACAAGATTTCATGAAATAAAAGACAGCAGAATGTAGGCAAATATACCAGAAATGAGAATGAGGACAAAACCTGACTCCTGGGTGTGCTACTCTTCTTCTCTGTGTAAGAAAAGGATTAATCTACTATATCGTGTCTTTCACTTTATAGTATTAACATGGAAATAAAACAAAAAAAAATATTCTAAAGCTGTGTGGTTAAAAGATCTAATAATGGGTACTGGAGAAATAGCACAGTGGTTTGTGCATCAGACTTTTATGTCTGAAGCTTGGAGGTCCTTGTTTAATCCTCATAAGCCAAAAGCCAAAACTAAATAGTTCTTTGGGGGGGGGGGGGAAGCCCAGAAAACCAAACAACAAAATACAAAACAAAATTAGTTTCTTTAATCTAGGACAAATCACTAGAACCTGGAAAACCATTTCCTTTAGTAAAAAAATTTAAGTACTTAAATTTTTTTCAAATCAACGTTTAAAGATCAGTCTATAAAATAATGGGGCTTGGGAGAGAGTATCACGGTTATGCAAAAGACCTTCATGCCTGAGGCTCCAAAGTCAACGGCTAAATAGTAGTACATATCCGTAGACATCTTGACATATAAGTAAATAAATAGACATATTGACAATGCTTACATTTCTTAGTCATCACCAGGGTTTCTTTGTTCCTGGCTGTTTTTTCAGATAGAAAAGGAAAGACCACTGAGGCTGAGTGGTGACGCACCTTACTGAGCCTGTAACATATATGTTACAGGTTCGAGCTCTGGGTCGGAAAGCTTTGTGAGTGGTGAAGCAGTGTTGCAGGTATCTCTGCCTCTCTCCCTATCACTTCCTTCCCTCTCGATTTCTGGATGTCTCTATTCAGTAAATAAATAAAGATAATAAAGATAATAATAATAAAAGAGGGTAGATAGCATAATGATTATGCAAAGAGCCTCTCATGCCTGAGGCTCCAAAGTCCCAGGTTCAATTCCCTGTACCACCATCAGCCAGAGCTGAGCAGTCCTCTGGTCAAATTAAAAAAAAAAAAAAAAAAAAAAGGAAAGGAAAAACCAGGAGTGGGAGGGTGTGTAGAGAGAGAGTGATGCCTACACGTGTGTCAGTGCAAGGTGGCATAAGCTTCCCTCAGTGCCTCTATGAGTTTGGGCTTGAAACCAGGCTGCATGCCTGTAAACTAGGCACAGCAGGTGCACTCCAAAGTGAGCTATCGCATGGCCTGATAATGCTTACTTTTTAAGTAATTAGTTGTTGGCTACAAATTTATCCCAATCTTTGACTATTGCACAGGTTTAAAATTTTTTAGTTTCTTTTTTTAGCTCATGTTTTCTAACAAATTTTCAGTATTCGCGTAATACAAATGCAGGTACTGTATCATTAAGCAATTAAGGTCTTTTGTCACCAGAGTATAATGAAACTGTATGTAGGTAAGAAAAAAAAGAGCTTCAGGAGAGGACAATGGTGTAGCAGTGGTGGCAATGACTATGAGCATGATAACCAAGGGCTCTCTATGTACAAAAAACTGTCTTATGGGACTGTTGTCAGTTATTCTCTCACTTACAACCTCTCCAACACAAACTCTAGGCAGCACATGCTATTATTATCCTACTTTTACTGTTGAGGAAATGTAAGTATAGAAGAGTCAGAGGTGACCTAGAGGATAGGCACTGCATCTCACAACAGCCCAAGTACTTACCAAGGGGCTGGAAAGAGCGAACAGGACTCGTGTCCCTGCTGCTTTCCCGACTGGCTTCCCGACTGCAGCCTTGACTCACACTTGGCCGAGGAATACGACTGCTTCGGGCTGGCATAAACAAATGGCAGCAAAAGAAGAGGAAAATAGAAAACAGAATTAGTTCTGGGGATATTTTTGGCATTATTTTTCTTTCTTATTTTTGTTTTATCTTTGAAAAAACAGATCTATTTTATTATGAAAGAGACTAAAAGGGGAAGGAATGCAGGACAGTGGGAAAGATGAGTGGAGGAAGGGAAAAGGGAGAGAGGGAATGACAGAGAGACAGAGAGAGTCAGAATATTCAGTTCTGGCATAAGGTGGCATAAGTTTCTGGGTTTTAAGGCATGCAAGACAGAGTTCTAATAGCCATTAACAGGCTGAGTTATCTTCCTAAGTCCTCTTTTTTTCTTCTTAAAAACTGATCATTAAGGGGGGTTGGGCAGTAGTGCAGGGGACAAGTGCAAGGATCCTAGTTCCAGCCCCCGGCTCCCCATCTGCAGGGGGGTTGCTTCACAAGCAGTGAAGCAGGTCTGCAGGTGTCTATCTTTCTCCCCCCTTTCTGTCTTCCCCTCCTCTTTCCATTTCTCTCTGTCCTATCCAGCAACAATGATATCAATAACAATAAAAACAACAATGATAAAAAGAAACAAGGGCAACAAAAGGGGGAAAAAATAGCCTCCAGGAGCAGTGGATTCATGGTGCAAGTACTTAGCCCTAGCAATAACCCTGGAGGCAAAACAAAACAAACAAGCAAACAAAAAACTGATCATTAGCCAAGACTATTTAAGATTGATAAGGAATTACTTTTGATGAAGCATTACCTAGAATACAGTTTTATTCCTTTAATATAGTCTCTAGTTTTCATGAAATTAGGGAAAATATTCTACTAAATATAAATGAATCATAGTTTCAAGATAATATACTTACAATACTATTTATAACTTCTTATTTCACTTCTCTTTGATTATTATTATTAGCTTCCTTTCTTAAACTTATGAGTCTTCACTAATACCAAAGCCTTAAACACAAATAAAAGGTCCAAAGTCTAAAGTCTCACAAATAATTTTTTTTTTGACAGAGACAAAGAGAAACTGAGAGGGAAGGGGAAGATAGAAAAAGAGAAGGAAAGAGACAGACACCTGCAGCACTTCTCCACTTGTGAAACTTCTTCACTGTAAGGGGGGACTAGGGGCTTGAACCCGGGGCCTGTGTGCACTGTAACCCTTGTGCACCCTACCAGATGCACCACTGCTCAGCCCCAAGAAATTCTTACCTACTGAGAGCCTAGACGGACTAGCCTCTCTGCTACAGCCCTGGCTCCGTGGGATTTTACTTCTTTTCTGTGCTGAGGCTGAATTGACCAAGATTCTCTGAACACCAGAGTTCACAGTGGACAGGGTCGTTGTGGTCAGAACTCTTCCTGGAGACCCAGATCGGCTGCCAGCTGAATACCAAATACACATGAATATGTTATGATGTGAACTCTAAGAAAACTTGCTGGAAAGATTTAAATTCAGGAAATAAGTCTGAGAAAACTGGCATGGTATGACATAACCTAAGTCAAAGAAAATGAATAGAGAAATACTCTATGTAGTTGGAACCTGGAAAAAAAAAGTGGCATACTACAAGTACTAGTCAATCATGTAAACATATTTGTAGTCTGGTGGGTATGATATGCTATATGCTATATGCTTAATAAGGACAACATTATGGGTTTCAGAACACAGATAATATGAAAGATGTTGCAAGAAATAACTCACCTAACATATTTCATATGGCTAAAATGTTCTGTGTGAAAAAGATATAAATTCTCTTGAAAAGGCTAAATATTTATAAGAAAAAAGTATCTCTAACCACACTTGATTTTGTTAAGAATATATAATGGGGTTGGGAGATAGCTCACAGCAAGGCACATAACATGCCTTACTATGCTTGAGGGTTTGAGTCCCAGTACCAGATGGGAGCACTATACAGCACTTGGGGGGGGGTGGGAGGCTGGTTTTTCATGGACGGTGGAGCAATGTTATCTATTTCTCTACATAAAAGAATGGGGGGGGGGAGGCCTACAGAGGTTACCCACACTCAACTGTATGAAGCATATTTGAGACTTAGTTTTTCCAGCATTAAAACAAAGTTACCTATTTATATTTACACAAAATCAAAGGTTTACAAAATGGAATCAGCGGAAAAAGGTTACTTTATACAAACTGCTTCAAATAGCAAAGGGACTGTGGGTGTCCACAGCCTGGTATACAGATACAGAAGAACTGAGGGTAGAAAAAGAACAGTAAAGTGGTCTGGGAGGTGGCACAGTGAATAAAGCATTGGACTCTCAAGCATGAGGTCCTGAGTTCAATCCCTAGCAGTACATGTACCAGAGTTATGTCTGGTCCTTTTTCTCTTTCTACCTATCTTTATCATTAATAAATAAATAAAATCTGTAAAACAAAACAAAAACAATAGAGTAAGCAGATGTCAAATAAGCCAGGCCCAGGCCCTTTCTAAACCAGTGATTTTCAGTGACAGGAAGATAGATGATAAGGCAGCAATGAAATCCAGATAAGGACCTGGATCTCAGAGACTGGGGCGAGGTTAAAGGAAAAAATATATATATATTTTTAATTTTTTAAATATTTATTTATTTTCCCTTTTGTTGCCCTTGTATTTTTCTTTTTTCTTTTTTATTGTTGTCGTAGTCATTATTGTTGTTGTTGATGTTGTCACTGCTAGATAGGACAGAGAGAAATGGAGAGAGGAGGGGAAGATAGAGAGGGGGAGAGAAAGATAGACACCTGTGGATCTGCTTCACCACTTGTGAAGGGACTCCCCTGCATATGGGGAGCCCGGGGCTTGAACCAGGATCCTTCAGCCTTTCCTTGCACTTCGCGCCACATGAGTTTAACCCACCCGACTTTTGGAAAAAAATGTTTTTATGCTAGAATCATGAGTTGATTTTAAAGGTTAATGTTAACCTTCTAATAAAAAAAAAATTGAGTAAGAAAATGGACTACATAATTCAACTAATAATTTAATCAGAGACTCTGGTAGCATTACAGAAAATTTAATTTTGCATTTAAATAGATCTCTCTTTTTTTTCTCCAGTTTTTGTTGTTGTTGGATGGAACAGAGAGAAACTGAGAGAGGAGGGGGAGACAGACACCTACAGACTTGCTCCATTGCCTGTGAAGTGACCCCCTGCAGGTGGGGAGTTGGGACTCGAGCCAGGATCCCTGCACTGCGTGGGTTGCTGCACTTCATACTATGTGCATTAAATAAATTTTCACAAAAGAACTTTTCTCCTTCACTGGGCACCACTTTTAAGGCAATACAGCTCACCATGTATAAACTTACCTAGTTAAGCTCCATTTCCACAAAGCCAAAGTGCAAATACCAAGTAAGAAGTGAATGAGGGAGGGAGTACCAGTGTAAGTAAGGGAGTGATGACTTTTTGGTTCTGGCCAATTTTGTTTTGAGACAATACTGGCCAGATTTTGTAATATTTAAAACATTTGAAATTTAAAGACTTATTAGATTGTGTAGGGATAAGACACAAATAATACAGGGATGGAAATACACTGGGTGTGGTCCAAGGATATCTAAGCTAGGAACCTTGCTTCTTATTTGGCATGGCCTTACTGAATACAATTTATGTTCAAGCATAATTCCTAAACATTACTAATACACAAAAATGAGACTTATCTTAGATTGGTTATCTTCTAATGTAAAACATGCCTGAGTTTCTATTAAAATTAATTTTTCTTTTGAGAATGAATTCTAAATTATCATAGGAAAATCACTGAAGTCTACTTTGAAGGGATAGTTCATCTGAGCTGTTTTATGCATCAAGTGGAGAAATCTTTGAATCAGGCTTCATTCCGTTAAAATCTTAAGGATACTCATGAGGTACCTATTATTATCACCATGCAGTGTCTAAACTAAACACACACACCAAAAACATCCAAACACCCAACATGCCACAAACTCACAAATGCAAGATAA
Source organism: Erinaceus europaeus (assembly GCF_950295315.1). Classification (NCBI taxonomy): domain Eukaryota; kingdom Metazoa; phylum Chordata; class Mammalia; order Eulipotyphla; family Erinaceidae; genus Erinaceus; species Erinaceus europaeus. The sequence continues at coordinate 22,572,149 of NC_080182.1, forward strand.
GCTGATGAATATTTTATGGGAACATTTGCAACAATATAAAACATAAAAATAATGAACTGAACACATACAATATGATATTCTATTAAAATTAATAGAAATTCAGGAGGAATTGGTAGAAGACTGGAGAATTTCTTGAAATGTGGGTCTATTCAGCAGAGAGGTGCCATATAGTATAGGAGTAACTACATATAGGTTATATTATATTTATCAAGATCACACAAGTTCACTATCGATATATTTAAATTCAGTCATGTCCTCTTTTAGGAAATAAAATTGACTGTTCATTTGCTTTAACTCTTTCTTCTCCAGTATTTCCCAACCTCCACATCAACAGTGTGATTACCCTAGTGCCTAACAACCCATTTTTAGATTTATAGTTAGAATATCAATAATAAGAAAAAAATGTATCAAGGCTTTTTGCTCATCAAAGAACTGCTATGGCTAATTCTTTGAGAATCAGAGTTGATGATAATCCTGTTAACACAATAAGCCTATTGAATCACTTGCTTCTAGATAATACTTGATTTTTGAAAACCAAAATTGAATACCTAATTTCCCTTATGCTGCCTAAGATTTTCAAACTATTTTACAGCTTTATGAGATAGTCTCAAGATATTACAATGGTACCTTTGCTTTGAATGTTTACATCTCTAGGGTCATCGTGGATACTTTTTTTGGATTCAGGATAATAAAAGATGGGCCAAAGAAACATCCTATTTGGCAATTTCCCCCTAACATGGCCATAAAATGACGGAACACTAAATGCCAAGAATTTCTGCTGAATAGAACCTATTCTTGAAAATGAAAACACGTGATCAAACAATAGGTACACACATAAATTCTATAAATTCTTACCACCAATGGTATTAGCAGACTGTGATCCTGAACAAGTGCAAAGGCAGAATTAGGGTAAGGGTTATACTTTATGGAGAGGGAAGGAGCAGATTTACAATGGATGGCAGATGCAAATAAGAAAGCTTTTAGTTGGTTTAGTTGGTTCTTAGGAAAGAACAAAAAATCCTATATAGCAAAAAAGCAGACTTTGCAAAATTCCCAAGCCATCGTTGTCTGTAAGAAAAGCAGTACATTTAATAATTTTTGCAGCTGATAAACTGAAGACACTTGTATACAAAGCAGATGAGATGAAGTTGCAAAAGGAAATGCAAATTCTTCAGCGATTCTTTTATGAGTGAAAAGTGTCTGTAATTTAATATTTAAGTTTTTATTAAATATTTACATTAAAATTACAGAGAAGAAGAAATCACAGTAACTTATGGCTGAAGAAAAATTATATAAAAAAACTAAAAATTTGCTATTTCTCTTACGACACACATGAACAAATGGTGAGGGAGTTTGGAAGGGTTGGGCGGAGAATAAACATTGCTAAGGCTGTACAGTCATTTGTCCACAACCAGTCACTACCAACAATGAGAGACACATCCTTATGGAAGTATAAATGTGAATGTCTCTTTACTGGGCCAGTATAGCTGTCAGAATACACCTGCTTTGGTTCAAGAGATTTTTTTTTTCCTAAGTAATGATATAAAAGTATATGGAGACCATGCAAATCCTAACATAAGTGTTTAGAACAAAACAAAAGATGAAGATTGAGGCTATATTTCTGTGCAAAAGTTATAAGCTATTGGGAGAGTCTTCTGATCTTAAAATCCTAATAGTTCTAAAAAGCCCATGATTATATCCTCACACTTTAGGAAATAATTCAAAGTATTATGGATCATGCTTCAAAAAGAAAATCCAAATGCTTTATTTGAATGAACTTATCAGTAGTCACAACATACTTAAAATACATGAACCAGTATGAATTTTTGCTCTGAATTAGTCTTACTTTAGAAGAGATGTAATCTTATATAAACTTAGGTTTTATCCTTAAGTACACAAACTTACTGGTTGCTATATTTGTTTTCTTATGCTTTAAGTTTCCTAAATTTGTCATTACTTATTTCTCTTTCCCAAAGTCCTAAGGATAACAAAACATAGAAGTACACAACAGAATAAAGTTCAGGTGACATTAGGTTAAGAATAAAAAGCAGGAGGGCCAGGGAGACAACACAGTGATTATGCAAAAAGACTTTCACTCTCAAGGCTCCAATACCACCATGAACAGAGCTGAGCAGTACTCTGATACTACTACCACTACTATTACTATTACTACTAGTAATCAGCAAAAGTTTATCAGACTGAGAGGTAGCAATGTGGGTAAAAACCTTGACTCTGATCTCTGAGGTCCTGAATGTGGTTCCTGAGTAATGCTCTGGTTAGTGTGTTCTTATTCTCTCTCTTCTCCCTCTAACCCTTTCTCCCACAGCCCCCAGTAAGTGGATAAACAAATGAAGACACTGGCTTACAAATATATATATATTACATTCTTTGGGCCCAGGCACTGTCTTCAGTGTATTAAACATTCAATTCTCATAGCAAGTCTATGAGATTATACTCTTCATTTGATAAATCAATATATGGAAATAAAGCAACTTGAAGTAATGCACAAATTTTTTTTTCATGATTCAAATTTCGACAGTACAGACCCAGATCAATAAATTTCAAGCTTTATTATAACACAAAGCATTGGTGATCTTCTTAATGACTAAATTCATTAAATAATGTGGTGGCTTAAGATAATTGTACAAATACCTCCCAAGTGTTGCTGATGTTGGTGTGGACACTCCACTCAGAGTAGCATGGTGGTTCTAAATTGTAATACTACACTACACAAGATTAAATTACTTAAAAAATAACTCTATGGGTGTGGATATAACCATAATAACTTTCATGCCTTTGAATCTGAGGTCCTGGTTCAATGCTCTATACCACCATTACCCAGCTGAGCAGTGTTTTGGTAAGGGGGGAAGAAGTATTTAAAGATTACTTTTAAATGGCATAGAAAGTGTGTGCTGGACTCTCAATTATGAGGCTCTGAGTTTGACTGCTGGCAGTCCATATACCAGAGTAACTCTCTGGCTATCTTTCTCTATCCTCTTGCTCATTAATAAAGAAATATTTAAAAACAAATTACTCTAAAAATACACAAGAGCAAAGAAGAATCTGTTAGGATCTATCCCTAGTTTTGCTGACAGAAAATACTCATTCAGAAGGTAGTTGTCATTTTTTTCTATTTGCATAAAAATTAATTAATGAGTATTTCTGCTTATTTTTAGGATTCTGTTGTGTTTGCATTTTCACTGTTTTTCATACTCTGAAGACAGGAAAAGAGAATCTGTTACAAAGGGCTTACATGTAATCACACTTTGGTTTTCCCTAAACTCAGTTCTTTCATTTGATTCCAAGAATCAGGAACAACTTGAAAAACAAACAGGATCTTTGTGTTCTGAAAAATCACCTAAACATGGGGAGGGGTAGCTAGCATAATGGTTATCCAAAGAGACTCTCATGCCTGAGGCTCCAAAGTCCCAGGTTCAATCTTCTGCACCACCATAAACCAGAGCTGAGCAAAGCTCTGCTAAAAAGGAGAAAGAAAATCACCTAGACACCAGAAGATACTTTAATCTATTTCTTTTCAAATTAGCCAAGTTTGTAAACTAACTCCAGAATTATTCCCCTACAAACGATTTCTGAGAAATGCTAATGAAAGCCTCTTGGTAAAAATGCAACGGGAACAGATCCATTTAAATTAAGGATGACATATGTGTGATATTAACCTGAAACCTGTAGAAGTAGATCATACATTCTTCTACCTCAAAATTGTGCTTTTGAGCAACTCAACTCCCTATGAAAGAGCAAAAATATGAATCTTAAATTTAGTAAGTGATGTAGCGGCACTGGTTCTTTCAAATTATATTTCCTAATGACCAATCAGGATAAGACTGACAAACATGCTAACAAATTGGGGGTTGGGGGAGGGATACAAAGACAACACATACCTATCCTGACTGCATTAGCTAGATGTGACCAGATTGTGATGTTACCAGATGACAATTATTTTGCTTCTAAAAAGCACAATTTTCCACATTTGCAAGTTTCTGAGTAGACTGTGAGAACCTTAAGGCTAAGACATTTGCGCTATTTTAAATATCTTCATGCAAAAGTTTGTACAACAGGTCAAGTTTTTCCTTCTAAGTGGTCGATATCAGTGATGTAACCCTAACCACACACCAAAGACAAGACAACACCCACTCCAAAAGTTCCAGAACATGCATGACAACTGACCCAAAACATTGAAAAAAAAAATACCTTCATTTTTGTCTGGTGATGATGAACCTAAGGTACAGAACAAGAACTCAGTATGTGGCTTGTCTTTTTTGAAGTCAGCTTTGTCTTTATCCATTGGCCCATTATTAATACAGTAATATACAAGCAACAAACTTATCCTAAGGACAAATATAGGATAAGCGATCGGCTAATACTTACGCTGTGACTGAGACACCATTTTTGTTCTACTTCTTCCTCTAGAGTCTGTCTTGGCAGTTCCCATTCCTGAAAGTGGCGTTGAAAGCTTTGCTCTTACTCGACCTGAGGAATAAAATTATGTCAATAAAGATGTGATTCTATATTAATATTTAGTAATGAGTGAAAAAAACCTTACTGTAATTTTCCAATTGGTTGTGCTTTCTATTTTTTATATTTAGCTACTTATTTTCCCTTCTGTTGCCCTTGTTGTTTTATTGTTATAGTTATTATTGTTGTTACTGATGTCATCGTTGTTGGATAGGACAAAGAGAAATAGAGAGATGAGGGGAAGACAGAGAGGGGGAGAAAAAGACAGACACCTGCAGACCTGCTTCATAGCTTGTGAAGCGACTCCCCTGCAGGTGGGGAGCTGGGGGCTTGAAGCAGGATCCTTATGCGAGTCCTTGGCACTTCGCGCCACATGCACTTAACCCGCTGTGCTACTGCCCGACTCTCCATTTTAATTATTTCTAAAGGGAACTGCAAAAAGAGACACTATAATATTAGACAAAGTTTTTAATCTTTTTATCTGAATACTATAGATGTAAGAAACACTACTCTATTCCTCCCAACCAACCAGTTCCTGAAGTAAAATTACTTGAAAAAAAAATCAAATGAGAGTTGACACTTTACTCAATACACTTCCTTCTCTATCTTTCAACTGCTTTCCTGTCTCCTCTATCATGCCTCACCCTCCTCCACCAAGCCAAAATACATACATTTCTAGAGCACGTGAATTAAAGACAATACTGATCAAAGTGTTTAAGCTGTCACTAGTAAAAACAAAAATACATTACTAGCAGATACTCAGGTGTTGTTTGCAAGCAACAGTCTCAACAACTATCAAATCAGAATAAAAATCAAATCAATTGTAATCACAAAGAAAGGCTCAGAATATTTTTTAGTTGAAAGGTACTAGTTGTAGGGCCATCACAAAATAGTAGCTGACCTGACACAGCTGTATGAATTAGGAAAGCTACAGTGGAAGAGTGAGGAGAAATTACAGTTTAAGAAATGAATGAGGGAAGATAAGTGAGTAAATAAGAACTAGGAGTAAAAACAGAAAGAAACTAAACCAGAAGTATAGCTGGCAGAGTCCTAGTATTCTTTTTTTTAAAAATATTTATTTTATTTATTTATTCCCTTTTGTTGCCCTTGTTGTTTTATTGTTGTAGTTATTATTGTTGTTGTCGTTGTTGGGTAGGACAGAGAGAAATGGAGAGAGTAGGGGAAGATAGAGAGGAGGAGAGAAAGATAGACACCTGCAGACCTGCTTCACCACCTGTGAAGCGACTCCCCTGCAGGTGGGGAGCCGGGGTTCGAACCGGGATCCTTATGCCGGTCCTTGTGCTTTGCGCCACCTGCGCTTAACCCGCTGCGCTACAGCCCAACTCCCGAGTCCTAGTATTCTATCAGCTTCTTGAAGGCCCCTAAAAAGCTCATGGTTCAGGTCTCTCACTCTTTTATAGTGTAGGACACAATGTTCTCCTGAATAAAAAGTAAAACAGAAAGACAAATTACTTTTGAAATGGAGAACTTACACATATTCTATATAACAAAGAAATTAGGGTATATGTAGTATCTTGGTACTACAATTCTAATTATACCACATTGTCAGGTATAAAACAATATTTCAAATATATGTAAAAATAATGTAAGATCCAAAAAAATGTTAAATCTACTTGGTTTTGTATCACCAAATGTAATCCATGTAAACCTGAGAAGAAAACAGAAGCAACCGGTAGCACAGCCATATACAAGATGCTGGGTATTATACCCCAAACCCTATCAAAGGGACTTTCCAAAGTTAACCCTATCACCAAATAATGTGACGATAACAATAACTATCCGTTGTCTTCTTGAACCCTAAGACAACAGGAACCTCACATTTCTACTATACAGCCTATATTTCCCCCAGTCCTGGAACCTTAGGATGGGGCCCACTTTTCTGCATGCTGCTCTCAATTCAAATCAAATAATATTGCATCTGAGGATCACAACCTAATCAACGCAACGAGTGCCACCCCAGCATGCTTCACTTCAGACTGTGACCAGAGACTTCAGGTGTGGAATGACAACCCTTCAGCTTCATCACTCAGGGTGAGCCCTTTCCTTTCATAGTATTCTCTAATTCCATTCCAGGTGTTCCCCTCCCCAATAAAGTCCCCAAACCTAGATATAGTCTAGGTCCCCTGAGATAGAGCATAGGTTCACCCGTGCCCATAAACTAGGGAGAAAATATATACCTGAAAGCAGAAGTACACAAGAGCATGCAGGGAATACCCCCCAACACTTCATCTGCACTATTCCAGTCTTTAGGTCCATGATTGTTCAACAATTTGTTTGGCTTTGTATGTTAACTCTCTTTTCAGACACCAGGTTCTGGATGCCAGCAAGATGCTGACCAGACTTCCCTGGACAGACGACCCCATCAATGTGTACTGGAGCTCCACTTCCTCAGAGGCCCACCCTACTAGGGAAAGAGAGAGACAGACTGGGAGTATGGATCGACCAGTCAATGCCCATGTTCAGCGGGGAAGCAATTACAGAAGCCAGACCTTCCACCCTCTGCAACCCACAACGACCCTGGATCCATTCTCCCAGAGAGCTAGAGAATGGGAAGGCTATCAGGGGAGGGGGTGGAATATGGAGATCGGGTTGTGGGAATTGTGCGGAATTGTACCCCTCTTATTCTATGGTTTTGTTAATGTCTCCTTTCTTAAATTAAAAAAAAAAAGAAAAATGTACTTTAGACAGAGTAAATATAAAAGGGGAGAATTTTTCCTCTATATAAATTTAAAAAAATGAATAGTTGTTACTAAGACAAACTACTCAGTAATAAAAAAAAATATCTGGCAAGCTTGCTGTTTCAATCATTGCTGTCTCCAATATAAGCATGTGCAAATCCACAATGATTCAAAATAAAACCACTGAAAGGTTAAATAAATTAATTTAAATGATGATGTTATTTAAACTCCAAAGATAAAGCAATGGTGCATGCTCCTCTCAAGTACAAATAAATGTGGGTCCCATTGAAAAAAAGAAATGTATTAATGTTATCAGTGAAAAGTTGAACCTATATGCTAACTTCATAGCAGATATTAAAAATGTTAATTGATTATGCTTTTCCAGCATGAGATGATCCAATCAACAGCAAAGTAGAATTCTAGAATGAAGAATAAAAGAAAAAAAGACTACATGTACAATGAACACAACCAAACACAAAATGTAACTATCACAGCTTGCAAATTATATAAATTTTCAATAAAATAGCCTTAGTTTTTAATATTTTCTACTAATAAAAATATTAATGTGGAGGTATTTGTGTTACTAACAAAATGCATAATTCTTACCATCATCAGATGCTGTTCCTAAATAAGAGAAATAAAACAATAACATTTCAACAAATTCTGCCACATAAGACCTATGGGCACATCCCACCCAAGACTAAACAAACAGGAAGGGTGAAAGTAAAATGATCTAGTTTTATAGTCTTAAATTAATTTTCATATGGTTCATTCTGAGAAAGTTTGAGGTAACCTAGTGACTCATAGCATTCTAAAAAAAAATAATGGAAAAATGGCTAGACTTTATCATCTCTTTCCCTCTTTTTTTTTTTATCTTTATTTACTTATTGGATAGAGACAATCAGAAATTAAGAGAGTACAGGAGTGGGGACCAGGGGCTTGAACCTGGGTCCTTGCACACTGTAACATGTATGCTCAACCAGGTATGACACCACACCAGCCCCTATCAGCTAGATCACATACTCCAAATTTGAGATGGTGAAGGAAATTAGAAATGCTAAACAATAAATATTCAATTATCTATTTAATGTCTTTGAAATAATGATTTTTTTATAGCCTCTCCCAGAGGAAGAATAAATTTTGGCACATTTTTCAAAAGGTAGTCTATAAAAAACTAGTAGCCCCAACAAGATGGGTACTACCTCTATAACCCAGGCCTTCTAGTATTTTCATCATGGCATTACAAAGTTTCACTAACCATCCAGCTCAATATTTATGCATGCTCTCTAACATGCAAATAAAAACTAGTAATCATATACATGTCTACGTATATAGAAATTCTTTGGGGTAGGGTGCTGGGAATTTAACCTAGGGTCTTTTACATGTGAGACTTGCATTTAATCACTGAACTGTCTTCCTGTATCCCATACAGACTTTAATGGATGGCTGAACATCAGTGAGAAAAACACACTATGTAACACAGAGGACTCCTCAAGTAAGCTGATATTTCTGACCTAAACCCATGTCCAACAATGAAAATAAGCTGCCTTCAAAGGACCCTGGATCTTAAGAGTGATAGCAAAGGGTTTGAAATATGGTAACAATATGGTAGTTTTTCATTTCAATTAATGAAATTTCAATATATATTTTAATTTGTAAGATGCATTAAAATACAAATAAGCATAAAGACCAATATGAAATAATAATCATGTAACCAATATTAAACAAATACTCTACTTTATAAAAATGGAAGAAATATCACTTTTAGTTTATGTAATAATATGCAATAATCAACAGAAAAAAATATTGCTCCATCTTTCCCAGATCTCATGCTGTTATTTACAGTCAATAACTTCTTGTAAATTCTAAAACATAGAGAGTTCCTAGATAATATCACATACCTAATGAAGTGAAGAGAAAGAGTGGATAATATGCTGTCTAGTCAGGCTGGCAGTATGGATCAACCTGTCAACGGCCATGTTCAGCAGGGAAGCAATTACAGAAGCCAGACCTTCCACCTTCTGCATCCCACAATGACCCTGGGTCTATACTCCCAGAGGGTTAAAGAATAGGAAAGCTATCAGGGGAGGGGATGGGATACAGAGTTCTAGTGGTGAGAACTGTGTGATGTTGTACCCCTCTTATCCTATGGTTTAGTCAATGTTTCCTTTTTATAAATAAAAAATTAAAAAAGAAAAGAAAGATAAGACCCAAGGAGCTAGATGGTGGTTCACCTGCTTAAGCACACATAGTACTAAGTGCAAGGACCTGCACAAGGATCTGGGTTCAAGCCCCTGGCTCCCCACCTACAGGGGGGGATGCTTCATGAGCTATGAAGCAGGCCTACAGGTGCCTATCTTTCTCTCTCCCTTTCTATCTCCCCTGCCTCTCTCAATTTCTTTTTGTCCTGTCCATTAAAATGGAAAACATGGCTGCCAGGAGTGGTGGATTCATAGTGCTGGTGCTGAGCCCCAGCAATAACACTGGAGACAAAATAAAAATAAAAATAAAATAAATAAAATAAAATAAAATATGCTGTCTAGTATTAGATCAACAACAACAAAAAAAGAAAACCTCATATTGCTAAAAATACTATAGTGAATAAAGCAGCAAAAGATAAAACATTTGATTAAATGTTAGTTTAAAATTTCACTCTTAAAAAGACAGCATCTGTAACTTAAATTTTATTTTTCTTTCTATTCTTCTGAATCTAAAATTTCAGAGAAGCAGTGAAAAAAATCAAGAATAGAACTCAGGTAAATAAAAAATAAAGTAAATAACTTGACTTACAACAAAGAGAAACCAAATATATGTACAAACTGAGAAGCCCCCCAATAGATAAGCCTAACACAGAATTCAATCAGAAAGTTAGGTAATCATTTTCACATTAGGAGTGCTCCTGAATAAGTATTCTAGACCTAGCAAATCAGGAGAACAACAACAACAAACTAGAATCCATGGGTCATGAAAATCTTAAGTGGAATTAGGAAAGGAAGTTCTTACCATCCATCTTGTCAGAAGTATCCTCTTTGATGAAGAGCAAGTAAAGAACAGAGGAAAACTTAGTATGCTGGAAATGATGAGCTTATAAAACTGAGGAAAATTATTTTTTGAAGACAAAACTCACAGCATAGTCATATTTGAAGCTTGTTTTCAACTCAACATCCTACATAAGGCTTCTATGTGAAATAAAAGCCACATATACACTAACAAATAGATAAGTATGATTTTCATTAGCTTTAAAAAAAGAAAAATTAGTGAATTTTGTAATAGTCACCCAGCCCTGGACTGTTACAAATTCATTCCTGTATAGACTAGAGTTAACCTCCAAGCCCTGCTCTTAACTCCCCCATCATTAATTTAAAAAATATTTTTATTTATTTATTTATTCCCTTTTGTTGTCCTTGTTGTTTTATTGTTGTACTTATTATTGATGTCGTTGTTGTTGGATAGGACAGAGAGAAATGGAGAGAGGAGGGGAAGACAGAGGGGGGGGAGAGAAAGACACCTGTAGACCTGCTTCACTGCCTGTGAAGCGACTCCCCTGTATGTGGGGAGCTGGGGGCTTGAACTGGGATCCTTATGCCGGTCCTTGTGCTTAGCGCCATGTGTGCTTAACCTGCTGCGCTATCGCCCGACTCCTGGCAATTTCTATTGATATAAAAAGGCCGCTAGATTTTTTATAGGCATTGAATCCATAAATTAATCTACCATATTAACTACTTTAAATCTATAGACTTAGGAGTCTTTTCACTTGTTTAGACCTTCTTTAATTTCTTTTCAATGTATTGTAGTTTTTAGTGTAGACATGTATCAGTCTTTGCTCTTGTTTTCTGGCACAGCTGTTATAAGACCTGCCTTAAGACCATTCTTTTCTTTTCATCTCTTTCTTTCTCCATATCCCTCTGTCCCTCTTCGTTTAGATTTACCTATCTATGAAAGGGTGTGGGAGAAAGAGAGAGAACCAGAGTATCACCCTGGCATATATGAAACTGGGGAGCAAACTTGGGAACTCATGTTTAAGAGCCCAACACTTTACCCACTGCACCATCTCACAGACTTGCAATATCCTCTAAGAATGCTAGCAGTGACTTTTTTTGGTAATATTTGGTCTTTGATTCTGGTATTAGGAGGCAGACAAAGCTGCTAAATTCCCTAGAATTTTTTGGGTGATTGGAACGTCTCGTGTTCTACTGCGGTGACTTCTCAGAAGCTTCAGGATGAAAGATGATCACCATAAAAAATAATAAATAAATAAAACCATGATTAGCTTAGACTTTCCAGCCAACTTCCCCCATCCACTGGGAATGTGATGATGTCTCCATAAAAACATTCAAAGTGGGGAGTCGGGCTGTAGCGCAGCGGGTTAAGTGCAGGTGGTGCAAAGCACAAGGACCGGCATAAGGATCCCGGTTCGAACCCCGGCTCCCCACCTGCAGGGGAGTCGCTTCACAGGCGGTGAAGCAGGTCTGCAGGTGTCTATCTTTCTCTCCTCCTCTCTGTCTTCCCCTCCTCTCTCCATTTCTCTCTGTCCTATCCAACAACAACAACAACAATAATAACTACAACAATAAAACAACAAGGGCAACAAAAGGGAATAAATAAATAAATAAATAAAAAACATTCAAAGTAGAGTTCTCAAGACTTCTGTGCTGGCAAAACTTTATGTCACAGGAGGGTAGCACATTTCAACTCCCTAGGGACAGAAATTCATGTACCTAAGATTCTTCTGGACCTAGTACCAGGCAATTTTTCTCTTGGCTGTTTATTCATATCCTTTAACATATTCATGCATTGGCTAGAATAAATAACAGAAGTATGTATTTTTTATTTTTTTAAATCTTTATTGGAGACAGTCAGAGATCGAGAGGGGAGGGGGTGACAGAGTGAGAGAGACAGAGAGACACCCGAAACCCTGCTTCACCATTTGCAAAGCTTTCCCCCTGCAGGTGGGGACTGGGGGCTCAAACCTGGGTCCTTGCACACTGTAACATGTGCGCTCAACCAGGTGTGCCACCACCCAGCCTCTCAGCTATTATATTCTTTAGTAATATGGTTTGTTACGATTTTTCTTATACTTCCATACTTTAACCAACTTTTTATGTTTTCTTCTTCATTCAGTGAGCATTCTAATGACTGCTGCTAAAGTTTATATCTCAGTTATATTTCAACTTTTATCAGGCTTTTTTTCTAGATTAACTAGGGCATATCATTTTGTCTGCTTTCTCTTTATATTTGGTACTCTGTAAAGACCTAACTGGTTGGTGTATGTGTGGAGGGAGGATTAGAACCATGCTTCAGCAGAACTTGGCAGGAACCAGGAGTTCAGAGCTGAGAGTGCCTGCTGGCTGCTGGTGCCTGGTGGTCAGCTTCAAAGAGAGGCTGGTGACAGAATGCACAAATGGGGGCGTGGGCTGGCAGGAAATAGCTAGTTGTGGGGTTTCTTTGCTAGCTGGCTGGCTATGATTTAGGATCAAGAATGTACAGGGTGGTCTGGCTATGACGATAGGGTGGGCTATGCTCTGGGAGTCTATAAGGTGCTTGTTGGTTGTCAAAAGTGTAGCTGGCTTGCCAGTAGTCAGCCAGGAGCTGGAGCCAGCTGGGTGTTTTGCTAGGAGTCAAAGCTTTTTAATACATGTCTCTCAGCCCCCAGTGTGCTCAGTTAAGACAACAGGGGTAGGCAGAGTTCTCCCAGGATCTGGGTCCTCCAGGGTTTGTTATTAACAGAGACTGAGTTGCAATAAGATGTCCACCAGAGCTGCACTCAGAAAGGTTGTAGACATCTTCTGGACAGCCGGCTTGTTTACAAACTATAGTTTCTCACCTCCCATTCTTGTGTTGAAGCTGTAAGGCTGCAACTGGATTGGGTATGCTGGGGGCGCAGGACAACTGCTCCCCTGATCTCCAGACTCAAGTTCTGCACCATGGAGAACTTTTCCTGATCACAGTTTGTTACCCAGTGGACTTTCTTTCTTAGTGAAGCTGTCTCTGTTTCCTCAAATGTCTGAATTCTGTCTTTTTTTCCCTTGCTGTGGAAACTGGATTTCAGGTCTGTTTCTGTACAGGCTGATTTATATTTTGGCACAGCTTTGCTGTGACTAGGGAGGAAATAAATGCTCCCTTTCAGTGAGTTCAGCTATACTGGCCCCATCCTTTTTGTTTTTGTTTCTGTTGGATTATTATTATTATTGATTTAATATTGGTCTACAAAATTACAAGGGGAACAATTCCACACTGTTCCCACCACTAGTGTTCTGTGTCCCCATTCCCTCCATTGGAAACTGCAGTGGTTCTTGCAAGGCCTCAGGTACGGATTGACTAGTATTCTCTTTCTATGTATCTATCTTTTTGGTCCTTGCACATTGTAACATGTTCATTCTACCAAGTGTACCCCCACTTGGTCCCTGTGCTGGTGTTTATTAAAAGACAAGTTTGCTGTAAGTCTTCCTTCATATAAGACTACTTTACTATAAGAGTAAGTCCAGTTTTTCTTTTCCTTTTCTTCTCCCTGCCCTTATTTAATTGCCATCAGGGTTACTCATGGGGACTAGGTGCCTATGCAAAGAATCCACTGGTCCCACAGATGATTTTTTAGAAGGGGGAAATAGGGAGAGACAGAGAAAACATCTGCAACCTTGCTTCACTGCTGGTGAAGCTATCTCCTGGTAGGTGGGCATGTGGGCTTGAACCTAGGTCCTCAAACATGGCAACATGTAAGGTCAACTGGATATGCCACCACTAGGCCCCGGAAGTACAGTTTTTATAAAACTTGCTGACATTTACATTATTCATTTATGTGGCAAAAGCATTTTCCATTTCAGTTTTCAAGCCACTTAAGTTTATATTTTCCAATTTAATATTTAAATATGAGGGATAGGCCCCTAATCTAAAGGGGACTATTTTACCTAGCAATTACTTCCCCAATATGAGACTAAATGAATGAATATTCAATAACAGTGTTTTCATTAAGTTGCTTAGTTATTCACCTGTATTGTTATGTCAAGATTTTTTTTCCCCCCTCCAGGGTTATCACTGGGGCTCGGTGCCTGCACTACGAATCCACTGCTCCTGGAGGCCATTTTTCCCATTTTTTTGCCCTTATTGTTTTATTGTTGTAGTTATTATTGTTGTCATTGTTGTTGGATAGGACAGAGAGAAATGGAGAGGAGGGGAAGACAGAGAGGACGAGAGAAAGATAGACTGACACTTCCAGACCTGCTTCACTGCTTTCGAAGCTACCCCCTTCAGGTCGGGACCTGGGGGCTTGAACTGGAATCCTTACACTGGTCCTTGCACTTTGTGCCATGTGAGCTTAACCTGCTGCGCTACTGCCCAGCACCAGGAGATTAAAAAAAAAATTTTTTTATTATATTTATTTATTTTCCCTTTTGTTGCCCTTGTTTTTATTGTTGCTGTTGTTATTGATGTTGTTGTTGTCGGATAGGACAGAGAAAAATAGAGAGGAGGGGAAGACAGAGAAGGGGAGAGAAAGACAGACACCTGCAGACCTGCTTCACTGCCTGTGAAGTGACTCCCCTGCAGGTGGGGAGCCGGGGGCTTGAACTGGGATCCTTATGCCGGTCCTTGCACTTTGCGCCATGTACGCTTAACCACTGCGCTTCCACCCGACTCCCAGATTTTTTTTTTTACATGGTGTGAAACATGGTTCTAATTTAATTTTGTACCAAAATTTAAAGCAAACATCTAAACCTTATTTACTGGATAATCTATCCTTCCTCACTGAGCGCAGCCAGATTTGCCATGTATTACATTCAGGTCTAAAATCTCTGTACCCCTCACTGTTTTCCCATGATGTCCCTGATTACTATTCCACCAGTAGTGCCCAGGAGGAATAAAAATGATGTGCAAATACAGAAACAACATCAAAACTTTTAAAGCTGAAGGAGTCTTGTAAATACATGTTAGACTTAAAATGTTCCCTAATCTCAAAGGACTTTCAGGTTTAGGCAAGGGAACGGAAGTAGAAGATAACAGATACCTGATACAAACCTATTATCCTACCCTAGACGTACCGAGACTCTTTTGGTAACTAGTGGTTGGATGCAGCAGTAGTCCAGAGCTGTTAAATTCTACTCGAAAACCATAAAAGAAAAAAAAATTGTATTGAGATGACAAAAACGACGGCATGGAGAAGTAGGTACCTGAGGACTACGGGAGCATATTAGAATAGGGAGATTCATTTTATCTACAAACATAAAATAGGCTTTTACCATCATCACCTTGACTGCACTGAAATCAAGCAGGAAAGTGCACATTTCCCAGTGCTGAGCTGACTTACCTAGAGATGCGTAGGAGCCAGGGTTCAGGGCCCCTGCACCCAGCCGCCCGCTCCGCACAGCCTGGCCAGCATGATTCGCCTTGGCACCTGCTACAGCGTTCACGTCGATGTCGCTTCGTGAACGCTGCAGGCTTCCTGGAAGGGAACTGGCTTTGCTGCTGCCTGCTGAGACTACGGAAAGCAAAACAAAGATGACTTACAGTACTTAAATCACTGCAAACAGCATCAAAACAATAAACATTGAACCACCATGAGCTAATCTATGATGCCTACTGGTCACAAAGGGGACAGAGTGGCCTAGTGTTTTTTTCTGTACTCACCGGGGTTTCACTGCTCTGTGTTGAGTTTTTCAAAAACAACTTTTTTTTTAAAAGATAAAGATGGAGAGGGGTGTGGGTGTGTGGGGTGTGGGGAGATGGGCGAGAGAAGCACTTGTGTAGTACCCCGGCATGTAGTGGAAGAGATCACAGCTCTGCAGCTTCCTTCAGTATGGTGGGGGCTGGGCTGGAAGTTGGGTTGCATGCAGGCCAAAGAAACACAGTTTTTCCAGCCTTGCACTGACTTTTTCAAACAGGAGGGAGACAGAGATACAGAGACAGAAAGAGAAATGCACCCGTACACACACACACACACACACACACACACACACACACACACACACACACATACCCCTCGCATAAGAGAGGCAGGTAGAGACAGAGAGTGGGACAGCCATCATAGCATAAAGCTTCAGTGGGGACTAGGATCAAACCTGGGCTGAGCGCTAAACCACAGAGTAGACACACGATGTAGGAGAGCTATTTTGCCAACCTCCCCTGTAGCCCACCCTCCCCCGCTTTTTGAGTGGCTCTGGGGGTTCATGCATGCAGTGCCCTACCACTACCAGGCTGACATTTTCTTTCATTTTTAAATTTTTTAAAATATTTATTCATTACCTTTTGTTGCCCTTGTTTTATTGTTGTAGTTATTATTGTTGTTATTGATGGTGTCGTTGTTAGATAGGACAGAGAGAAATGGAGAGAGGAGGGAAAGACAGAGGGGGAGAGAAAGACAGACACACCTGCAGACCTGCTTCACTGCTTGTGAAGCGACTCCCCTGCAGGTGGGGAGCCGGGGGCTCGAACCAGGATCCTTACGCCGGTCCTTGTGCTTTGCGCCATGTGCGCTTAACCCACTGTGCTACCACCTGACTCCCGACATTTTCTACTGGGTGAGCTGTCTCCTGCCACTTTCTAAAGTATTTTTGAATTGGAATACCTCAGTTTCAATCTGACACAAATTGGTTAATTCTCTCATTATCCTTCTGCATTTTTCATTTCCATAAAATTGGAAAACTACATTTTGTAAAATTCATGACTTATACAGATGAAGCAGCCTACTCATTAAGTTCTGGTCCTTTGTTTTTCAGTTTTAAAAATGAGGAGGGTTAACAGACAGAAAGGTGACTAAGTGGACAAGCACAGGACCTGTGTGTGGATGGCCCTGGGCTGAGTCCCAGCACAAACTATGCTGGAGTAAAGTAGTGTTCTGGCCTTTATCTCCTTTTTTGTCATGAAATAAACTATGAGTTATGACCCATAAGTATGCTGTGAAATTAACCGAATAAGATGAAGCCAGGTGGAGAGATAGCTTGTCAGGAAGGCAAGCACCTTGCTGTGGGCGACCTGGGTTCGAGCCTCAGCATCACATGCTATGGTAGCTGAGGAGGCTCTGGTGCTAGAGTGTCTTTCCCTCTTTCTGTCTCTTCATTTGAATGAGAAAGTGGCTTAGAGGAGTGAAATTGTGTGTGTTTGAGACCCCCACTCCAAAACAACACAAAAGAATGGAAGCAGAGCATTACAAGTAAGGGTAAGCCACACACCACCAACTTTGAATGATAACAGAGTATGTAATATATGTACACTGAATACATATATTGTACCTATAGAATTAGATACTCTATACTGTACATCGTTTGTTACATAGGCTATCCAAGCCCAGGTGCAGGGTCTATGTGTGGTATTGCCATAGTATGTAAAATGGGGTCACTGTGGGTCATCATATCAAGAGTTTAAAATAGTTTAGAAGCAACAATTGATAACCTTTCATAGCACATTAAAAGAATTTTGAAGTAACTTTTAAATTGCTTTGAGGTGATCCAGTGATAAAATAATTGTATACAATAAAATATTTGTAAAGTAGAATTTTACTTCAGTAAAAAAAAAAAAGGCAATTTACCTCTTCCAGCCACTGTTGATGGGTTTGCTGTAGACCATTTTGATGAAAAAGGGCGACTGCAAGGTAAACAGAAATATTTTCAGTATGTAAGCTTAATTTTTATTTTATTTTTAATATTTATTTATTTATTCCTTTTGTTGCCCTAGTTGTTTTATTGTTGTTGTTGTTATTGATGTTGTCATTAGATAGGACAGAGAGAAATGGAGAGAGATGGGGAAGACAGAGAGAAGGAAAGATAGACACCTGCAGATATGCTTCACCGCCTGTGAAGTGACTCTCTTGCAGGTGGGGAGCCTGGGGCTCAAACCTGGATCCTTACTCCAGTCCTTGCACTTTGCACCACCTGCGCTTAACCCGCTGCGCTACCGCCCAACTCCCGTAAACTTAATTTTTAATTCCTTTGATAACAATTCATGAGATTGTACTAAGTTTTCTAGAATGCTGAGGAGTGCTTCTAATTTTAATTTTCCTTTTATAAATCACTTAGGATAGCTGTTGTTATATATCAATAATATTATAATTATTAATATCAATTAACTGTGAAGCAAAAATGAGAAGACTCAATAAACATTTTAAGCTTATAAAAACACAGACTAGTTTTTTCTCAATACACATTATAGCACAATACAAGACTCACTGCTCTCTCCAACTGTAATATTCTTAGATATTTTACTTACAAGGAGAGGCAATAATATTACTAGCAAATGTGGAATTCTGTATAACCTGTCTGTCATGTAAATAACATGGACTGTGGTAAATTCCACACTTCTCACCTAGCAATCATCACTCTTGAAACTTTCCCCCTACAAGTGGGGACCAGGGACTTGAACCCAGGTCCTTGTGCATCATAACATGTGCATTCAACCAGGCACGCATCTGGTCCCGCAATCAGATTACTTACAACAGTACTATTGAATGATACTGCTCAGAGTAGCAGAAATAAGGTCATGAACTACTGTTGAAAGTTATATGTGGGATTAGAAAGCAAAGCACCTATAATAATCTCAAACATTCACCTACACCTGTATCAATATCTTATTATTTTTACTAACTTGATTACAATGGTACTATGTAGTCTACAGAAAAATAATATATCTAAGTATGTAATGGGTTAAATTGACTGGTGTAGGGCCTTTGGAGATGGAGCTACTACGTACATGTACAGCTTGAAAGCAACAAATACATCATCTAACTTAAAGGACTTTGGAAAGATTATTCGTTATCATGCATATGACCTTACTTGAGGCTTTCTTGTGAGCTAGATGAAGACCTGTCTGATTGTGGAAGAGATGCTACACTGCCAGAGCTCTTTAAGTAAGTCTGAAGACTCTTCTGATAAGATGGCTCGAGGGAATTATACAGTGTTTCAGCTTCACCAGGAAAGTGGTTTCTAAGACCCATATATGTCCTGTAAAATAAATGAATCAGTAAGAAAAAGGCACAACACAATGGCTTTGCATGACTATGCATGAACAATAAAATGTGTCTATTCATGAAAAATGAAGATGAGTCCACAGGTTTTAGCACAGCATTTGTGTTAGATAAATACTTTCTAAATCTGACAAATTTCAATAGGAAGAGGACAGACAAAAAGCAGATTTCAGTTCAAAACCTGGTTGCAATCCTCAATATCTATATGTCTTTTTCTTTTTGTCCTCTTTTTTTTCTGATAGAAACAGAGAGGCAAAGATAAAGAGAGTTATAAAGAGACCACAGCACAAAAGCTTCCTTAAACACAGTGGGGGCTGGGCCATGCACAAAGCAAAGCAGCACACTCTCCAAGAAGCTTTTTTGCTGGTCCAAATCCGTGTGTTCTCAGAAAAATCCCTAAACCTTCAAAGCCCAGTTATTTACTCAAGGACATAATGTCTTTGTAAAATAAAGACTAGAAAATAATATGCCAATTGTCTCACACAGTATCAGTTAAGTTTATTATGTTCAATAAATGATAGTTAACAGTTAATTCATCATGAAGATAAGTTGTGATGAACTGGGACTACAAATGATTGATACCAATGACAACAAGAAGTAAACTCTATCTAGCAAGAGATTTACTGGAAAAAAAAATCAATCCTAAACTTACTAAACACATTGACTAGAGTGGTACTCTGGTTCTTACTGATAATTAAGACTTGGAGAAAAAAAAAATCACAGACTTACTTTCTTGCCTCCACTCTGGCTTCAGCATCAGCATCATGAATTCCCTTCTTAATAGTTTCAACCAAGACAGCTGCATGTCTACAAAATACAAGTTTCAGATTCATGCACAAAATTATGTATTTCATTATAAACAATACTATCAACAGATTACTAGTAGCAAAAGGCATGAGAGGTCAGGAGACAAGCTGTTTTACACTAGTAAATGTTGACTGAATTATTTTGTAATAATCCATTCTCTACATTCCATACATTTCATTATTCATGTATGGCTTCCACCTAACAAGTATAACACTGTAAACTTGAAAATTATTATTTTCATATGGGATGAAGTAATGTATAAATGTGTAGTTCTCAAGAATTAATCTTTAATGAGCTAAAAAACAAACAAACAAAAAAAAGCACCAAAACAAAACAACAGCAACAACCTTCTGGGCCCTCACTCACCTGTCAATGTAGATAATAATTCACTAACGGCCTGAGCAGTTATGATCTGACTGAACTGAGTATTTGTCAGTTGCTGCCACAAAAGATTCTAAAGAAAAACCTGGGGGCTGAGGAACTAGTAGTTCTTGTGTACTACAGTGGTAGTACACAGGACCTGCACATGAGAAGTTCTGGGTTCCATGTCTGGCACCACCAATAGTAAGAAGTGAGCGATGATTTGATCCACAAAAGAAAGAAAATGTGGAATTGTATAATGCTGACGCTAAAGAAGAACACTGTGTACGTGCGTGCGTGCATGTTCGTGCGTGCAGACACTCCTTTATTCTGGAATGTCTCCTTCCAATCTGCTTATTTCATACCTATCACCCAAAACAACTCAATTATTAACTCTACTTGAGTACCTTATGCTTCCCTTCCCAGAGCGGATACATAGTAGTGTCTATTATCAGTCAATGGGGAACATTCAACCACAATCCTACACCTCTAATCATCTATTTCTACTGTTCTTCTCAAATAAAGAAAAAGTTCTGATTCAATTATTTTTATTTCCAGGATATTTTTGGGTCACCCGGGATCATCATTCCACAAGACAAAAAATATTATGCTTGATGCATTGTTTCCTACCTCTCTGAAACACTTATCTTTCTCAATCACTGTGTGGTGGTTAGATTCTTGGAGATACACTTCTTGGAGGACTTCACTCCATCTCTCTGTCTTCCACGCCACAGAGTGAAACAAGCTGTCATACACAGAAGCCTCTTCTTCTTTTCCCCATCAGTCACTCTCTCTGCTTTCAGAGAGCTTCTAACTAAAAGTTCACAATTGGATTGGGCAGGAAGCTCAGTGGGCAGAGTGATGAACATTCTATTTTTTTTAAGAAATGGGGCTAAGAAGAGATTTAATTATGTCCAAGAAAATTAACAACATAATTATCTCAATAAACCTCAATAAAACTAGACATTTGCCTCTCTTAAAATGAATGAAAAATATGATCAAGCAAATAGCTGCTCACATTTCCTCTTCTTCATCTCAAAGTCACACAGGACCTTGCTTAGCAAATATCTAACCAATGATGTGATGGCTACAGTGAAGAAGAAATTTTGCAAAGAATCTCTCTCTCATCTCTTAACTCTATTTCAAATTAGCCACTACTCAGTTAGCTGCACCTCAGGAAGCCTACCCCATATAACTAGAGGTATTTTTAAAATTATGCCCAGTTGAACCTAATGTGTTCTATATAACTCATTCTACTTCAGAGATCTTTACCACACAGATGAAGAAAATCATACTAGTTATAATTAAAAATGATTAAGGGGAGTACAACACCACAGCTTTGTGGCTTCACAGGAAAACCAGTATGAGTAACCTTTAAAAGAAAATAAATAATTCAAAACCAATACTACTGTGACAAAGGGGAGGGAAGACAATGCATACCTTTCCAATGAATGAGTCTGCCACTCCTGTAGTAATAAATCTAAAAATTCAAATGAACGCCTGTAAAAAAAAAAAAAGAGCTGTATTATAATTTAAGTTATAACGTTAAATTATTTAACTTATAGTTAAATGTTAATTAACATTTTTATTATACTACAGTGTGACCTCTGAGTTAAAAGGCTTAATTAAAATTAAGACATGCATTTAAAGAAAAGAAAAACTTGTTAAATACTTAAAGTCACTACTGGGCTGTGTGTATGACCCAGGTTCAAGACGGGCCTCTACAGCATTAAGGCAAACTTTGGTGAGGTGGTGTCTTTTACTCACTAGGATGGATGACATTACCTCCTTATTGAAAACTATCAAAGTATGAAATAAAGTCAAAATATATTTTTATACTCAAAGTCATTTCTGGAAGGCAACTATGCTTGCCACTATACAACCAATGCCAGATATTCAAATTCCTTTTTGACCTGAACATATTCTCCATTTCCTCAGCCCCCAACTCTATCCCCTTTTCCTACTTTTGCTTACCACATGCTCTTGCCTCTCTGAACTGTTTACTGGCTCTGCTAGGTTTATACATACATGTCCCCTTTAGTTAAATGTGGCTCCACATTTTCAAGGCAACTCTAATGATGCATCTCCTGCCTCCTTTCTCCAACTCACATTCTTATTTCTTCAATGACCGTTTCCTCACTGCATGACAGAGACTGATAAACTTTTTCTGTAAGGCTAGGATAGTAAATACTTTGGGCTTTATGAACCACACAAAGGCTCTAGCACTTAATTCCCCTCTTTTAACCACCCTTCAAAAATGTAAGAAATCATTTCAATTTGTGGATTGTATAAAACTAGGAAACTGGTCAAATTTGACTACCAGCAAAAGAGAGAGGTGACAACTGTCACTAAAAAACTCCAATTCAGGGGGTTGGGTGGTGGCGCAGTGGGTTAAGCGCATGTGGCACAAAGCGCACGGACCGGCGTAAGGATCCCAGTTTGATCTCCCGGCTCCCTACCTGCAGGGGAGTCGCTTCACAGGCAGTGAAACAGGTCTGCAGGTGTCTGTCTTTCTCTCCCCCTTTCTGTCTTCCCCTCCTCTCTCCATTTCTCTCTGTCCTATCCAACAACGAACAACATCAACAATGGCAATAATAGCAACCACAACGAGGCTACAAGGGCAACAAAAAAGGGAGAAAAAACGGCCTCCAGGAGCGGTGGATTCATGGTGCAGGCACCGAGCCCAGCAATAACCCTGGAGGGAAACAAAACAAAACAAAACTCCAATTCACCTAAAATAATGACATCTTATTTACATCTGCCTAATATTCAACACTTTTAAAATAACTATATCATGTTAAAAATGGGAAATGTTTTTTTAACTTTCTTAAATATCAAATACACAATTTTTTAAATCTTTGCTATTGCTGTTGATAGAGATAACATAAAAATTGTAGCAATCAGAAAGGGAGAAGATAAAAAAGGGATAAAGAGGAGAGAAGAGAGACTGACTTTAGCTGTCCACTCTGCTGCAAACACTATGTTGAATTCAGCTACTGTGTATCTCATTTAGTCCTCAGGATTTTCATGGGTTAGTATGAGGAAGCCCTATTAATATGTAGACATTGAGGTATAGAGTGCTTAAATAATAGCCTCAGGTAAACAGTCAGTTGGTCATCATTGTATATCTCTTACTAAGATCTAATTCTAGACTTCACACTCTCGGAAATCCAAGAAACAAGCAGCTCAAAAAAAAAACTTAATAGGGTAAAACTGAGCAGCATGGGTAATTACAGTAACTACTTCATTCTGTTTCCTCTTGTAGAATATGATACAATAAATAATATAATATAATGAAGTTATTAGAGTCTTCAGGATGCAATAAGTTACTGATGAACATTTTTTTTTTTGCCTCCAGGGTTATCGCTGGGGCTCGGTGCCAACACTACAAATTTACTGTTCCTGGTGGCCTTTTCTTTTTCCTTTCCTTCGATAGGACAGAGAGAAATTGAGAGATGAAGGGAAGACAGAGAAGGAAGAGAGAAAAGTAGACACCTGTAGACCTGCTTGAACCTGGGTCCTTGTGCAGGTCCTTCCACATAGTGGGCTTAACTGGGAGTGCCCCCACCGGGCCCACTGATAAACAATTTTGTACCAGTCTAAGAATTAAAAATATCACAATTTTAAAGCTCTAATAAAAACAATTTATCTTCCCAAAACTTACCTCCTCACAGGAACTGATTTTGATGTGCAATTGCTTGTTATTAAAGGAATAAGTCTGGGCACATGAGTATGCTGAAAAAAATGTTTTAGAAGAAGCTGAAAAACACTGTGCATGCCACGCAACCCTCTCTTCTATTTGCCTTACAATCAAGTACTTAGTTATATTAGAGCAGAACATAACCAGGTTTTGAAAGAAAGCTAGACCAGTCAATTTTGTTTTTGCAAATTAAAGTAACCATTAACGATGCTACAGAGTCAGACAGATAAATTATTATTTTTTAATATTTATTTATTTTCCCTTTGGTTGCCCTTGTTTTATTGTTGTTGTTATTGATGTCATCGTTGTTGGCTAGGACAGAAAGAAATGGAGAGAGGAGGGGAAGACAGAGAGGGGGAGAGAAGGACAGACACCTGCAGACCTGCTTCACCACCTGTGAAGCGACTCCTCTGCAGGTGGGGAGCCGGGGACTCAAACTAGGATCCTGAGGCCTGTCCTTGCACTTTGCGCCACCTGCGCTTAACCTGCTGTGCTACCACCCGACTCCCTAGATAAATTATTTATATAAATGCAAAGAACTGGTAGGAAAATGCACATTTTGAAAAAACAAAGCACTAATAGGAACTGAGTATATGCATTTGTCATATTTTCTTAAGTACGACAGCGACTGGTAGTAGATACTAACTACAGTATCATTAAAACGGGTACTCAGATTGAATTTATTTATTTTATTTTTTACCAGAGCACTGCTCAGCTCTGGTTTATGGTAGTATGAGAGATTGAACCTGGGGCGTTGGAACCTCAGGCATGAGAGTCTCTGGATAACCATTACACTCTCTACCCTTGCAGTCAGAGTCAATTTATATACTTAACTACTAGCAAGGTACCTACCTTAAAATGGAGACTTAGCTAAATTTTCATTGTGGCTGAGCAACAGCTCTCTAGCATTAAGGTGAAGTTTAGTAGATATAGCTCTTTTTTTAAAAAATATATATATTTTTATTTATTATTGGACAGAGACAGACAGAAATTGAGAGGGGAGGAGAAGATAGTGCGGGAGAGAGACAGACACCTGCAGCCCTGTTTCACCACTTGTGAAGCTTTTCCCCTGCAGGTCAGGACCAGGGGCTTGAACCCAGGTCCTTGCACACTGTAATGTGAGCATTTAACCAGGTGCGCCACTGCCTGGCCCCTCTTCTTTTGATTTCTATTAGTAATTGTTATGCAGTCCTCCAATGAAATGAATACAAAGTTCATAATAGACATATGAATAAAATAGTAACCTAAACATATGTATTTTTTGATGACCATTTTTCTTATCTTTTCCTTTCTTTTTGCTCTATATAGTGCCAGGGATCAAACCCAGCATCTCATACATATAAAGCATGCACTCTGTAACTGAGCTACATCCCTGGTCCTTTGACAGCTATTTCTTTCTTTTGAGCTAGTGGTACACGCTGGGCCACCTAGGAAGCAGGCTCTGAGATGGAGATTAATATGCAGGATATTAAAAAGTGCCCTTGGGATCACACACCTATGGAAGGGTGGAGAAGGAAGCAGGAGAGGGAAGAGGAAGAGGTTGAGCTGTGACATGGCTCAGTAATATCTTCAAGCAATCCATTAGGAAGTTCTGTAACTAAAATGACCCTTGAGAGTTGTCCAGAATTGATCAAGAATGGCCAGACCTTCATATTTCTAGATTTATTAGTACCAAGTAGTTATTGATATGGGCCACACCAGGAAGGGAAAAGACCTTGAGGAAAGCAGCTTTCTGCATCTATAATTCTTGAAGAGAATGGGAGGAGAGAGCTGTCTGCTAATAGTGCTTCTGGCACTGGGCAACAAACTGTTTTCTGAAATAGAAAGTCTGTGGCCTATCAGTGTCTGACACTTGGCATAAGTCTCTTTGCATAACCATTATGCTATTTACCCCCACCCCCAATCTTGAATTGAATGTATTGATTTTTTTTTTTAATAGAGACAGGGAGAAACTGAAGAGAGAAATGGGGGGGGAGACATCAGCAGTGCTGTTTCACTACTTGTAAGCCCTCCCCCCACACAAATGGGGACAAGGAGCTTGTACCTGGGTGTTTGTGAGCTGTAATGTGTACACTCAACCAGGATCACCTGGCCCCAGTAATGCATTAATATAGTAAGTTGACAGCTAGACAAAAGGATCTCTTGAATTATGAAGAGGATCAAGTCAAATAATATCTAAGGAAGTGTTCTCTTTAGAAACAAAAGAAAACAAGATATAATGAAAAAAAAGAAAAGAATAACTGATGTGTACTGTCAGGAGATAAGATATATCAATAATGCTGGACAAGCTCATGAAATAGATCAATTTGAAAACAATTCTATAGGGATAGTTGATGACTGTTAAGAGCACACACATTCCAAGGACCTGGGTTAAACGCAGTGGTCCCAACTTGCAGGGAGAAGTTTCACAACAGTGATGAAGGTGTCAGTCTCTTTGTCTCTCTCCCTCTCTATGAATGACAAAATAGGTAGGGCCAAGTAGAATTTATAGGTATTTTTCCTTAAGGGTCTGATAATAAATGATGCTGATAAAATGGGGAAAAAGGGACTCAATAAACTTCAGGGATAAGGTGAGGACAATTTAATGTTAGCTCCTTTAGTGGAAATCCAATTTAGACATTAAGAAGAAATATATGTATAAACAAGAGAAACTTGCAAGTTTAAAATCAAGTTTAAAACACTTCATTTACATATATGTAAAATATAAGTACTGTATGTCAGTCTTAGCAGCTAACATAGTTTGTATAGAAACAGAACAGAATATACATCAAATATATACTAAAGAGAATGATTAACTGAAGGGCAGAATTCAAGGGGGGAGGTTGAAGGAGCACTTAAGATGCCATTGCCTATAACACTTAAGAACATTTTAACATGACTCAGTCTACTTTTATAAAAATGATATATTTGGGAGTCGGGCGGTAGCGCAGCGGGTTAAGCGCACGTGGCGCAAAGCGCAAGGACCTAAGGATCCTGGTTCTAGCCCCCACTCCCCACCTGCAGGGAAGCTGCTTCACAGGCGGTGAAGCAGGTTTGCAGGTATCTATCTTTCTCTCCCCCTCTCTGTCTTCCTCTCCTCTCTCCATTTCTCTCTGTCCTATCCAACTACAACGGCATCAATAACAACAATAATAACTATAACAATAAAACAACAAGGGCAACAAAAGGGAAAATAAATAAATATTTAAAAAATTTTTAAAATGTTATATTTATTCTTATAAGAGTTGAAGAGAGTAACAGAAAACAGAGCACTGCTCAACTCTGGCATTTAGGACTGACTGTGGGATGACTTCTGTGGTGTCAGGCAGGCAGATCCTGTGCGCTGGCCTGGCAGAGCTACTGCCCAGACTAAGCCTGTAACGATTTGACATGTCTAATATGTAAAAATATCTTCCTGTTATGGTCTGTAACATTACTACATACCTGTATATTTCATGCAGGTGTATGTTACATTCTGTATGCAAGCCTGTTCATGTTGCAAAGATCTTTTATGTAAATGTTCTATAATAACCATACCAATTGGGTGTTGTTTTTATTATAGGAATAACTCAAATGATTTTCCAATGGGATTGAAAAAATATAGCAATGACAAGTTACTTAAGTACATTGAAAGAGGGGAAGGAAGAGAGAGGGGAGGGGTGGATTGAAGAAGACAGAAAAAGGAAAATGAGAAATCCTACCCGAATGATGAATCTGACTGCAGCACATCCAGAAGTTGCCATGACTTTTGCACTATTGGGGACAAGATTAAAAAGTGTAGGGACAATCGCTTCTGCGCCATGATCAAACTTGTTTCCCAAAACGGTTGAAAGATGGCTACAAGGAAAACAAAAACAAAACATGCCTTTGTAAAGATGGCTAAGTATTAATAAATCAATAAAAAATAATTAAAAATGGATGAATACTAAATATAATATGGGCACGTCTATATCATTTAGAAGACATTCTTTTAAAGAATAAACAGGAGTTTGCATCTTATGCATTTTAATTATCTAATTTTTTTTTAATTAGGACAGAGAGAAGTTGAGACAAGACAGGGAGAGGGAAAGACAGGTAGACACCTGCGGGCCTGCTTCACTTCTCATGAAGCGAATGCCCTGCAAGTAGGGAGCGGGGCTCAAACTTGGGTCCGTCTGCTTGGTAATATGTGCGCTTAACTGAGGGTGCCACCGCCTGGCTTGCATTTTAGTTATTTCTAATGGCAAGAAAAATGAAAGAAAAGTATTAAGTACTTTTTTCATTTTCACACCCTTTGTCTAATTCAAAATTGAGATTTAGCACTTTACTTATTATTCCTTGGCAATGGCACTGAAGATGACTGATGTTAGGATTTAACATGGCAAACGAAATCTCAGTCCTGATTTCCCTGATTCATCAGCTATTTCCATTTTGATGCCCAAGTATCAATCTTAAATCCAACATATTTTACAAACAAATTCAGAATCTCATCATCAGTCTTCCTCAAAACATTCTTTACTGCTATTCATGTTTTAGTCAAATTCTCCCTGATAACTATGGTGCAGGATATCGGGATTCTTTCTGCTTCTTCTTCTTTTTTTTCTCTCTTTTATAAATCAAAGTGCTGCTGAACTCTGGCTTATGATGGCAGGCATTAAACCAGGGGCCTACGATTCTCAGGCATTAAAGTTATTTTCATGTAAAAGCAAAACGAAAGAATACATATATACAAACCATTTTTCCATTCCCAATCGCTACACCACAAAATGTAAGGAAGGTTTCTCATCAAACACTGAAATATTCAAAATAAAAATGCTCATTTCAAATTTTGCATTCCAAAGAAAAAATATCTGCAGTGCATAAGTTCACTTTAATGCCATTATTTATGACCTGGCTCTCCATGTTACATGTCAGAACAATACAAGTTGTTCTTTTTGAATATACAGATTCCCAAAAGTGTAACAGATGAAAGTATTCCTAATAGGGGGCCAGGTGGTGGTGCACCTGGTTAAGCCCATACATTACAGTGTGCAAGGTCCCCACATGCAGGGGGGAGGCTTCATGAGTAGTGAAGCAAGGCTACAGGTATCTCTCTGACTCTTTCCCTCTCTATCTCCTCTTCCCCCTCTCAATTTCTGGCTTTCTCTATCCAATAATAAATCAATAAAATATATTTTTTAAAAAAAGTATTCCTAACAATCCTCAAAACAGAAAAATGCTGATTTTCATTGTAGTCATCAATATTCAACTTTTATGAAAGAAAAGGTAGCATATAACTTTTATGCTATCCCTTCCTGCCAGGTTACTGGAAGTATTTTCTTTTATATAAAAAAATCCCCTATTTTTTATTTGTGACTAATAACAGGTTACAAGGTTGTAAGATTACACGGTATAATTCCACACTGCACAAACCACTGAAGCTCTGTGTCCCACATCTCTCAAGATAATCAACATGGTTCTTACAAACAGTATGCTTTTTTTTTTTTTTGCAAATTCATGTTGTTTATCACTTCTTATGATTTCATGAGTAAAACCATTCAGTAGTTCTTTCATCTCTTTAAGCATAATCACCCCAGTTCCATCCATTTTGTCTCAAAGATATAGTATCTTTTTTTTTTTTTTGCAAAGTAGTACTCCATAGAGTATATTATTTCATAGCTTCTTTATCTAGTCATCTCTCCATGAACATTTAGGCTGCTTCCACTCTTTGGCTATTGTGAACATAGGGGTGTATACGTCCCTTCAAATTAATGTCTGCATGTGCTTTGGATAAATGCCTAAAAGTGGTATCGCTGCATCATAGCGCAATTCCAGAGGGGATGCGGCAGTTTGTATTCCCATCAGCAGTGTGGTAGAGTCCTTGTTTTTCTTCCCACAACCTAGCCAACACCTGTCATTTCCTGTTTTGTTGATGTAGGTCATTCTCCTAAATTTAAGGTGGAATCACAGTGTAGTTTTGAGTTTATTTCTCTAGTGACAAGTGGAGTGGAGCATTTCTTCATGTCTGTGGGTCATGTATATATCTTCTTTTAAAAACTTCACTGGTCCACTATTTTATTGGATCATTATTATTATTATTCCTTATGCTGATCTGTTACAATTCTTTATATTGACAGATGTTTGGTATGAGATGTGTGATGTGCAAATATCTTCTCCCATTTCCTGGGTTGCCTGGTCATCTTTGTAGTTTGCTTTGGATATACACATGCTCAAAGTTTGATGTAGTCCCATTTTTTACTCTTGTTTTTATTTCCTATACCTATGGGGTTGGGTGTCCAGTACATCTTTGATGTGAAGATCCTGCAATGTTCCTTCTATATATTTTGGAATTTCTGTTCTATGAATATTGGAGTTCTTGATTGCAGATTCAACTCTAGAATATGGTGGTTAGTTGGGCCATCTGTCTCTTTTTCCAGATTTAATAGTTAACAAATAGGTAAACAACTAATTCAGCCTTTAACTGTGTAACTTTAGTTCAAACACTTAGGGAGGACGCTGAAACCACTAACAGCTTTGTTAGTATATTGGTTTACTTTGATATATTTATCTTTTATTTAAAATACATAGCTGTATTCTGGGACAGAATTACCTCCAAAAATTTAAGTTTCTGACTCAAAAGAGTTGTTCAGACTGTATTAGTATTCAGTAATACTTTCAATTTTCAATGTCTAAACTCCCAGATAAACAGGACTCACATATCAGACATGGATTGTCACCAGTGTGAATGATTTTGCCTTCCTTTAAAATAATATGAATTTTGTTCTGATAGGCAAATCTACAAACTTGGGAAGCAGTTTGATCTTTATAAGCTTCTGGGTAAAGGCAGGATACAATATAAGCTGGTTTAGTACTATTCCTATGTAATCATCTTTTTCTACTAAATGCCCTGTGTGTTTAATAAGGTTTCTCTAGTCTGGCTCATCAGCACTTGAGCCTCTCCCAGGCCTCTGGGAATTGTTGTTTACCTTAAAGCTTCCAGCAGTCCTTTGTTTCCCAGAGAACTGTGCCTTTCACATGTAGAGATTAATACTCAGCTAGACTCCTGGGATCCTATATGTAGCTCGCTATAGTGCTTTCTCTGTGTATCTCCCCTCTCTACAGTATCCTGCACTACTAATTTTAGTAAATTCATTCTTCTGAACCTCCAGTTTCTCTGTTTCCTCTTCAAAACATTGGGGATATCTGCCTGACTCTGCTTGGTTTCTTCTTTTCTTCCTAATGGGCCAGGTCAAAACTAAGCTAGAAATACTGTGCAAATAGTTCATTTCTTTCAACAATCATAGTCGTGTTCTGCTGGTTGCCTACTAGCTATTAAGTAGTTGTTAGACATAGTCTGTCTCATTTTCTGTAAGAGGGTTAGTCCTCTATCAGTTACTGTATAATGGTCAGAAGTAAGTTTCATTGTGTAAGATTTTTCTATTTTATTTGTGGATTTTGTTTGATCTTTTGTTACAGCACTAAAAAATATTCAATTATTTTGGTATATTGATTTGTATATAAAATCTTGCTGAAGTTTCTTAATTATAATTATATATTCTTGTGGTTTTCTGTTTGGATAATCATGTCAAATATTAATAATGGCAGTTCTGCCCCCTCCCTTTTAGGAAACCCTTAGAGTTTTAATTTCTTGTGGAGATTTGTTGCTGTTATTTTAACCAGGACAAGAAGATGCAACACAATCCTGCATAAAAATATTAATAGTGGGCACTTGTGTTTTCCTTTTCCCTATCTTGAAATGAATGCTCTTAAACAATATAGTCAACATCAGTATTCTGGTCTGGCGTGATGAGTATTAAATGTGTTTTACCCGGGGGCTGGGTTGTGGCGCTCCTGGTCTCCACCTGGTGAAGCAGGGCTGCAGGTGTCTGTCTCTGCCCCTCTCTATCTTCCCCATCCCTCTCAATTTCTGGCTGCCTCTAACCAATAAATAAAAATTTAAGAAAAAAAATTTTGTAAGTGTTCTACCATCCCTAAGTTTAGGAAACAAATGTGGAACAACTTTGGATCTTGCTAAGTTAATGATACATACTACAATTTCAGGATAATTGCTAAAATATTAGAAATAGTTTAATAAATAATCAAATTAAGTAAAAAGAAAGTAAGTAGGAGAGCCAGTTCTCAGATAAAATCATTTTTTTCTTTTCTTTTTTATGTTTTTGCCTCTAGGGTTATCACTGGGGCTCGGTGCCTGAACTACAGTAAATCCACTACTCCTGGCAGCCATCTTTTTTCCTCACTGTGGTTATAGCTGTTGTTGGATTGGACAGAGAGAAATTGAGAGAAGAGGGGAAGACAGAGAGGGGGAGAGAAAGATAGACAGACACATGCAGGCGTGCTTGAGCCACGGTCTTGCACTTTATACTATGTGCATTTAACCTGGTGTGCCACCGCCTGACCCCCCATTTTTTTCTTTTCTTACATTCATAGAGTCAGTGAGCAAAAATCCACTGGTAGGACTCAGGCATATAAACATATTTTGAAGTTATAATAAAGAACTAAAATTAAAAAGAAATCACAGATACTAAATTTTCAGGCACAGTAAAATTACTTTAAAAAATTTCCCTGTTGCTGTTTACTTAATGACCATTTAATCAGTAAATTCATTCAAAAAAAGTACTTGTCACAAAGAAAATATACATACGCTACAGTAATGCAAGCTTCTCTAACCACTTGAGATCTAAGATCCTTAGCTGAAAGTTTAAGTGCTCCATCCAACAAGCGTAAGTGCTGGAAAAAGCAGTCATACTGTGCAGCTCCAGCAACAAGCAACGATCGAATTTTCTTGAGCTGAAACAGAGAAATTTCATTATTGATAATAAAAAAAAAGGGGCAGTACAGAGAAGGCTAAATATTATTAAAATAAAAAATTTAAGAGTAACATCTCATATATAAATATTACATAGTTACATTCAGACATTTAACTGCTATTTTTTTTTTTTTTTTACCAGAGCACTGCTCAGCTCTGGCTTATGGCGGTGTGGGGGACTAAACCTGGGAATTGAGAGCCTCAGGCATAACCATTATGCTATACCCCCACCCACTTAACTGCTATTAAAAGTATTTTATGGGAGTCGGGAGGTAACGCAGTGGGTTAAATGCACACACGTGGTGCAAAGCGCAAGGACCTGTGTAAGGATCCCAGCTTGAGCCCCTGGCTCCCCACCTGCAGGAGAGTCACCTCACAGGCAGTGAAGCAGGTCTGCAGGTGTCTATCTTTCTCTCCCCCTCTCAATTTCTCTCTGTCCTATCCAACAACGACATCAACAACAACAACAATAATAACTACAACAATAAAAAAAAAAGAGGGGTCAAAGGAGCCCTCCTTCACTGCTGGTGTGAGTTATTGCTGTTGAATAGGACAGAGAGAAATGGAGAGAGGAGTGGAATACAGAGAGGGGGAGAGAAAGATAGACACCTGTAGATCTGCCTGTGAAGTGACTCCCCTGCAGGTGCTTTGCGCCACGTGCGCTTAACCCACTGCACTACCACCCAACTCCCCTAGATGGTCTTTTTAATTTTGTCATTTTGTCATTTTGATGTAGAGAAATATGTCTTTGTTATAATTTGTATTTAGTTATCACTAATTAGCTAAACCACATTTTCATGTTTACTTCTAGTCTTGTATGTTATTCTAATCTCTTTTCTTATTTCACCAGCTTTGTAAATCAGTATTAAATCACTAATTTAAAAAAGCAGATGAAAAAAATACTACAAATGCCAGAAAAATGTGAAAGAATAGTTTTTAAACTTAGATGTGGGTGTGTACCATAAACAAAAAGAAATCAGATAAAAACTAAACATGATTAAGAAAATCAAAGTAAAAATCACAATATAGTAAGAAAAAGATAATGCAATATGTAACCATAACCTGAAATGGAATTGGCGTATCGCACCAAAGTAAAAGACTCTAGGGTGGGTGGTTGGGGAGAATACAGGTCCAAGAAGGATGACAGAGGACCTAGTGGGGGTTGTATTGTTATAAGGGAAACTGGGGAATGTTATGCATGTGCAAACTATTGTATTTACTGTTGAATGTAAAACATAAATTCCCCAATAAAGAAATTAAAAAAATGTGAACAAATAAAAAAAAAAAAGAACTCTAACTCAAAGATGCCAAACAATATTTTTAAAATAAAGTATGAAAAGTATCCTAAGTTGGTGGTGGAAGCAGTGTGCATATATTTATTATGGAAAGAGAAGAAACTGTACCCATGTGAGAACTGTAAAGATGCATTTCCCCTAATCAGACAATAAAGAAAAATGTCACAGAGAGGTATGAGGAAAGAAAAATGCCAGACATACTATTGTAAAGCTGTCAATTCTATGGAAATAGAATTTTAGGCAAAGTGAACTTCTTTACTGATACATTTCAAAAGAACTAAAGATTGCTATAACCAACAGTGTAGTCTAGCAGTGAGGCTTTGATTAGGGGGTACTAAGAAAGTCACACTGCCCTACTCAGTCAACAAGTAACACAGTGAAGACACTAACAAAGAAATCACATAGGCTCCACCTGAGCAGGGAAAAAACCAATTTTTTTTCCCAGAAAGAAATGCTACCACAAACTCATAAGTGTATAGTACTCCTACCTACTGAATTTTCATGTTTTTGAAAAAAAAAAAAAGAAGAAGAACATAATAAACAAGAGGAAGATAAGAAAATTAAAAATGAAAACTTACTGCATTGGCACGTTGATCCCAGTCGTGTTTGTCATCTGACAAAATCTCCCTGATTTTATTTAAAGTTTCTTCAAGTTCTCGACTAGAATAAATCTTAAAAGAAAAGATTCAAAATCAACATGATTATTTCTTACTATAAGCAACAGAAAAGTTATAATCTGATGTTTGAAATAATCTTTCCAATAGATATTTCCCATTCTAGCACTGCTTTTTTAAAAAAATATATTTATTTATTCCCTTTTATTACCCTTGTTTTATTGTTGTAGTTATTATTGTTGTTATTGATATCATTGTTGTTGGATAGGATAGAGAGAAATTGAGAGAGGAGGGGAAGACAGAGAAGGGGAAAGAAAGATAGACACCTGCTTCACTGCTTGTGAAGTGACTCCCTTGCAGGTGAGGAGCTGAGGGCTTGAACTGGGATACTTGAGCTGGTCCTTGCTGCTTACCCTGCTGTGCTACCGCTCGACTGCCTCTAACACTACTTTTTAATAAAGAATGTAAAATGATAAAATGCTTTGTCTTTCTTACACATTACCATTATGCTTTTTTTCCTGCTTATGAGTAACTTGAAATATATTCTTAAAATGCTTTGTCATTTTAAGAACATTTCCTCAAAATACCTGGCAATAGATAGATAATGGCATCCACTGCCCCTGTAAACTTAAACAAATTACAAAAGCATAGGTTTTAAGTTAGTCCCCAGGAAAATGTTGATAGTGTGCCTTGAACAACAGTAATCTTCTAAATCAACATTCTCTCAGTAAAATAATGCTGGAGTTGGCGGAGGGGTAGTTCCCAGCCCACTATGACTTTAAGCTGCAGGGGAGCGGTGGGGGGGTGGTAGAAAATATGCCAAATACCAGTATTTTTCTTTCACTTAAAAGTTATATAGCAGGGATGCTAAACACTAAAGACAGTATAATAACAAATATTGACATGACTTTTGTTTTATGGAGCTCTACTCTAGTCAGAGAGGGAAAAAAAGTTAATCAAAAGGCACAACACTACAAAATACAAATAATACCATCAAGAAATACACAATGTTGGGAAAAATCCATGTACTGAATACTGTAGGGAACTGGACCTAGGTGGGGGAAAAAAATCAAGCTTGAACTGGTAAGGCATCATTAGGCAAAAGAGAGGGAAGAAGAGAGAGATATTAATATTTCCTAGAGTGAAAAGCATGTGCAAAGGCTCTTTGACAAAAGGTTAGAACCCAAGAACAGAGGGTACATAGGAGAACAGTAGAATCAATGATTTTAAGTCAGGTTTAAATCATTAAGAACACAAGTCTCTACATCACTTTCAAGGTTTAGATAAGGGCATGTGTTGTAGGATAGTTCAATCAGTGTGAATATCGTTAAGTTTTACAGGATCAACCTGCCAACAGCAGAGGGTAATGAGTGGAATGCTTGAACAATTAATTGCAGCCACAGTGCTGATTGTAATGGTAGGAAGTGCAGTGCACTGAGATGGACAGAAATGGAGTCCTGTTTATGCCATCTGATTGGTATCAAATAACTTCATCAAAACAACCCAATAAGTAGCTTTAAAGCAAATGATCTCCCAAAAAACTCCAGAGTACAAAGATGTACAGAACATGAGTCAAGGTTGAAGAGGCAGGAGGGAGACCAGACAATATTCTGCTAGTTCTTTCTTGTCTCTCAGCTATACAATAGTGTTTCTACCATATTTTGAAAGAAAGGTATTTTTCTCTACCATTTCTAACCTTTAATGATACATTGCTCTAGAATACAGTGCAAAGATTGCCTTCACCCATTAAGAAAAAAAATATTTCTGAGAGTCGGGCGGTAGCATAGCGGGTTAAGCGCAGGTGGCACAAAGCACAAGGACCGGCATAAGGATCCCAGTTAGAGCCCCCGGCTCCCCACCTGCAGGGGAGTCGCTTCACAGACGGTGAAACAGATCTGCAGGTGTCCTTCTTTCTCTCCCCATTTCTGTCTCCCCTCCTCTCTCCATTTCTCTCTGTCCTATCCAAGAACAATGACATCAATAACAACAATAATAACTACAACAATAAAAACAACAAGGGCAACAAAAGGGAATAAATAAATGTTTAAAAAAAGAAAAAAGATTTCATCAAAAATTAGCTTCAGTGAGTGGACATATAATTTTTTAAAAAGATTTTATTTACTTATTCATGAGAAAGAGACATCCCTCTGGTACATGTGCTTCCAGGGATTGAACTCAGGACCTAACGGTTGAAAGGCTAATGCTTTATCCACTATGTCATCTTGCAGACCATGGATATATAATTTTTAAAACATTCTTTTAGGGGTTACAGAAGCAAACCAATGTTGAGTACTACCTAGGGATCTATTGCAGTAGAATCATTACCAAGTTAATGCTTTTTCTGTAACTGGTTATGAAATGGTTTCCACATGTGAAATACGGGGAGAGTAGGTTTGTAAGAGAAACACCAGGAAGTCCAATTTTGAATGGGTTGAATTTGAGATGCTTCTGAGATATCAAATGGAGATGGTAAGTAATCAGAGGAGAAATCATGTAGGCACTTGAGAGATTTGGCAGAGATAAAAATCACTGGAGCCAGGCAGTGGTGCACCTGGTTAAGCACACACACACTACAATGCACAAGGACCCAGGTTCAAGCCCCTGGTGCAAAGGGAAAGTTTCACAAGTGGTGAAGCAGGAATGCAGGTCCTCTCTTCCTCTCTATCTTCCCTCTCCTCTCAGTTTCTGTCTGTCCTTATCCAATACTATAAAAAAAAAAAAATCAGGAGTCGGGCTGTAGCGCAGGGGGTTAAGCGCAGGTGGCGCAAAGCACAAGGACCGGCATAAGGATCCCGGTTCGAACCCCGGCTCCCCACCTGCAGGGGAGTCGCTTCACAGGCGGTGAAGCAGGTCTGCAGGTGTCTGTCTTTCTCTCCTCCTCTCTGTCTTCCCCTCCTCTCTCCATTTCTCTCGGTCCTATCCAACAACAACAACAACAATAATAACTACAACAATAAAACAACAAGGGCAACAAAAGGGAATAAATAAATAAAATAAATATTAAAAAAAATCAATGCATTATTTGTATAAAGGAAGCCACTAAAACCACGGATATAAACACAGTGATTTAGTAAGAAAATGGAGTGAGAAGAGAGGGCCTAAAATAAACTGATTAAAAAAAATTCCCAACATTCTACAGACAAATAAAGAAAGTTGTGCAATATGAAAAAGGAAGTAGGCAGGAGAAACAAAAACCAGACAGAACATCGCATCATAAAAAAGTGAGTGTAACTGGACAGTGCAATTCAACTTTACTTCATTCTCACTCAAGACACTTATGAATCTAAACGTGCCAAAAAACAAGTTTGTTAACTATGAGTCAAGTATTTCATTTATGCAGTCATTTAAGGAAAAAAAAATTTCATGTAAGGAATAAAAATTATTACATAAACCGGCAATATTTATGGGGATTGCCAGTTCACAGCATCCATACCTGAATAGAAGGGACATCCGTAAAAGCTTTTATAAAATCATCTTCATCAACTGCTCCAGCACCTCCTTCCTTAGAAGTACCTGGCAAATAAAAGACTTATGTGAGTTTCATTTTAAACATCTTTGCACCAACAACACAAGTACTATAACTTTTGACATCAATGAAGGCATAATTTTGAGAGACGTTCTACTTTACAAGTATGTATTCAAAAAAAGACTCCAACTTTCAAAAAAGTCAAGGTTCTTAGTAGCTGATGAACTCTCTTTAAGGACTAGCTAGGTTGATAGTAAAATCTAATAGAACTCTTCCCAGAGGAACACTTCTCCACTGTCGTTGGGAATGTAAATTGGTTGAAGTCTCGTGAAAACCAGTCTGACGGACCTTCAAAACACCAAAAAGAGAGCTACACCCTTTGAATTATGTATCAATATAATTGAAGTTGCCCTGTATAATTGAAGTTGACCTATACAGTTGAGCAACATCCCATGTGTATATATATTTTCTATCTCTAGAAAATTATGCTACTTTGAGTTGTACAAGCAGATAATTTGAACCAATTAAATTATCCAAATGCTAAATTTAACAAAAGAGCAAAACTATAATTAATCTGGCACTTCCTTCCATAGTGATCTTTCCAAAGAACACAAAAACACCTTTCCAGAGAAATGTAATATAACTATGCTCATAGCAGCAGTTTGTAACAGCCCAAACTTGGAAACAATCAAGATGCCAAATGACAAACTAGTGTTGACGAAAATTGTGATATATATGGAATACTACCTAGCTGTAAGAAATGATGACATCTTCTCTTTTTTCCATATCTTGGGTGGAACTTGAAGGAAACATGTTAAGTGAGATGAGCCAAAAGAAGGAAGACTACAGAATGATGTCACTTATAGGTGGTATTTAAGAAGCAAGGCAAGAAAAAGGAGACACAGGATGAAATCTGGACTGGGTAAGATGAACTGTAGCAAAGCAAAAGACTCTGGCCTAGGAAGAGATGTGTAAGAGGAGAGGGCAGGGTGACAGGTACCCAGGACATGATGGTAAAGAGAGAATTGGGATGGCAGTGGGAGTGGTATGGAGGCATCTCTCAGGGAGATAAAAACAAAACAAAACAAACAAATAAACAAAAATGTACCCAGATGTCAACTGTCCTATAAACCACTATATCTCCAATAAAACAATATGGAAAAAAGTCTTCTCATTACTCATTTGATGTAATTCAAGGACAAGTAATACAAGAGAAAGGAAATATTTTTTAAATCTCGGTTTTAAAAAATATTTTATCTACTTGAGAGAGATAGAGAGGAAGACAGAGAGATCAAAGCACTTTTTTAAATTTGTTATTGGATAGAGACAGACAGAAATTGAGAGAGAAGGGGGAGACAGAGAGGAAGAGAGACAGAGAGATGCCTGCAGACCTGATTTACCACCTGTGAAGTGACTCCCCTACAGGTGGGGAGCTGGGAGCTTGAACCAGGATCCTAACAGGTCCTTGTGCTTTACACCATGTGCACTTAACCTGCTGCGCTACCGCCAGATTCCTGAGACCAAAGCACTTCTTAGCTCAGGTGTAACATGATGACTTTGGAACCTTTGGTGCCTCGGGCAGGAAACTATTTACATAACTGTCATGCTACCTCCCCAGCCCAAATGACAATTTAAGGTCCTGTTTTAGGAGAATGAGAACAGAGCACTACTTCACAATATGTGGTTCAAACCTCAGGCCTTTTTTTAAATTAATTAATTTATTTTAAAAAAGAGACATCATGAGAGGCATGGGCTCTACAGCTGAGATACTTCCCTAGCCTCGAATAATAATGGTAAATGTCAACAAATGATGGCAAGTTATGTCATTTAGATGCTCTCTGTGTACTTCAGTAACCAGCAAAGTAAACTTGAATGTTATCAGTCTACTATTTAAACACGCAAGCAACACTTTTATTAAATATAGACAATAAAAGAAGCAAATTTAAAAAGTAACCATTGTTTAGAAATCAGTAATTAAACTGCAGTCTTTCAGTTCCAAATCCAGTTTTATATTGTGTGTAAATGGCTAAGAAAGGTCACATATATGTTCATATAGATATGTATACTAGCACATATATACACTCAGCTGTTAATGAGAAAACCATCTTTTTTGCCTCATCTTGGATGAATTCTGAAGGAATCAGTTCATTGTATCAGTAAAAACTTCACATTCTGACAGGCCATTCATTTCAGCAGTGACACACGATTCCAATACGAGCTTGTCCGACCTCTAGAACCTCAGCTTTTCAAGGGAACTTGGTTGCAAAAGATATGCAGTTGAAAGCACAAGGCATTTTTGGCTAAAGAGGAAAAGATTTTAGGAGGTAGAGAAAGCCTAGAGTCCAAGGCAGAACTAGAAACAGAGAAGAAATGCCCTGAGTGAGAATGAGGCCCTCGTCAAAGCACCCGCGACTCCAGAAATAAAAGAGCCTGTCAAGTGTGCCTGACTGGATTCCAAAATTTCTGTCAGCCAGTGACTGCTGTGAACTTCTCCCTCCTTTGACTGGGAGCATGGTATCATGTCCAGGTACTGCTACTGTAATGTTGAGTACATATGAGACAAATAAGATTTCTTTTCAGTTTTAGGCCTGTTGGTGGAGAAGAACCACAACAGATAACTTTAGCTATTTGTCTTTATTCTTGAATGCTCACAATTACCATGTGACTTAGCAGTTAATACCCATCCAAAAGTGGAATCCCCAGCCAACAGGTGAGGATTCCAACCTAGAATTACTGAGACAAAACCTAAAGTTCAAAAGGCCCTTGACTGGTGATACTCTAAAGCTAGAATCTCATGTTTAGTTTATCAGATCTATCAATTAAGTTCAAGCAATGAACTCACATGGTTCAGACATTCAATGAAGCAAACTAAAAAAAGTTATCAGGAACACATGATAGATTTTAGAACTGCAAATATTAGAGTTGTCTAGTTATAGGTTAATGAACAACTGTGGACACAATATTTAAAGAAATAACAGAATCACAAGAGTTATCAATCAACAACTTGTACTAGAAATAAACAGTGAATTTAGTGTGGAAAATGTAGCAATTTGAAAAATACAACCACTGATTTTTTTTAAACTTCATTGGAAAGTAAACAAAAGAAATAAAGAACAGGAAGATACACTTGAATATACTGCCCTGTAATAGTGAGATAGAAAGATCCAGAAGCATGAGCTGGGTGGTGGTACACTCACTCAGCTGAGTGCACATGTTACCATGTGCAAGGATCTGGGTTCAAGAACCCAGTCCCCACCTGCAGGGCAGAGGCTTTATATGTGATGAAGCAGCACTGAAGGTCTAGGTCTGTCTCTTTCTCCCTCCCTCCTTATCTTCCTCTCCTCTCAATTCCTCACAGGAAAGTGGCACACCTGGTTCAGTGCACACTGATATTACCATGCACATGTACCCAGGTGCAAGCTCATGGTCCCCACCTGCAGGGGAAAACTTCACAAGCAGTGAAGCAGGTGTCTCTATTCAACAAATGAATAAAATTTAAAAATATTAAAGAGAGGGAAATAAAGAAGGAAGGAAGGGGGATCGGGCGGTAGCGCAGCGAGTTAAGCGCATGTGGCGCAAAGCACAAGGACCGGCATAAGGATCCCGCTTTGAGCCCGTGGCTCCCCACCTGCAGGGGAGTCGCTTCACAGGTAGTGAAGCAGGTCTGCAGGTGTCTATCTTTCTCTCCCTCCTATGTGTCTTACCCTCCTCTCTCCATTTCTCTCTGTCCTATCCAACAACCACGACATCAATAGCAACGATAATAACAATCACAACAATCATCAAAACAACCAGGGTAACAAAAGGGAAAAAATGGCCTCTAGGAGCAGTGGATTCATGGTGCAGGCACAGAGCCCCAGCAATAACCCTGGAGGCAAAAAAAAAAGAAGAAGAAGAAGAAGAAAAAGGAGGAAGGAAGGAAGGCAGGGAAGGAGGGAGGGAGGAAATGGCCACTGGAAGCAGTGGATTTGTTGTGTAGGCACCTAACCCCTGTGATAATCCTGGTGGCAAAAAAAAAAAAAAAAAAAAAAGAAAAGAAAAGAAAAGAAAGACCTAAAAACAAAAAGCACAAGAAAATCTTATATATGT
Organism: Erinaceus europaeus; assembly: GCF_950295315.1. Classification (NCBI taxonomy): domain Eukaryota; kingdom Metazoa; phylum Chordata; class Mammalia; order Eulipotyphla; family Erinaceidae; genus Erinaceus; species Erinaceus europaeus. The sequence goes on from NC_080182.1 coordinate 22,614,363, forward strand.
TTAACCACAGTACCATGAAAATAGATAATGCAGAATGACAGAAAATATTTTAAGGATATGATTGTAAACTTTTAAAAAAAATTTTAAAAATATTCCCTTTTTGTTGCCCTTATTTTATTGTTGTAGTTATTATTGTCTGTCTTCGCTGTTGGATAGGACAGAGAGAAATGGAGAGAGAAGGGGAAGACAGAGAGGGGGAAAGACAGACACCTGCAGACCTGCTTCACCGCTTCTGAAGCGACTCCCCTGCAGGTGGGGAGCCGGGGGCTCGAACCGGGATCCTTAAGCCAGTCCTTGCGTTTTGCGCGACGTGCGCTTAACCCGCTGCGCTACTGCCCAACTCCCGATTGTAAACTTTTTTTTTTTTTTTGCCTCCAAGGTTATTGCTGGGGCTTGGTGCCTGCACCACGAATCCACTGCTCCTGGAGACCACTTCTTCCCCCTTTGTTGCCCTTGCTGTTTTATCACTGTTCTGTTTATTATTATTATTATTGTTGCCGCTGTTGCTGTCATTGGACAGGACAGAGAGAAATGGAGAGATGAGGGGAAGACAGAGAGGGAGAGAGAAAGACAGACACCTACAGACCTGCTTCACTGCCTGTGAAGTGACTCCCCTGCAGGTGGGAAGTGGAGGCTCCAACCGGGATCCTTACACTGGTCCTTGGGCTTTGCGCCACGTGCGCTTAGCCCTCTGCACTACCACTGGACTCCCAATAGTAAACTTTCTACATTCGTGAAAACTACTAACCTATATAGGCTCAGTAAATACCATACAACCCAAAGAGGATAATCTTTCAAAATCCTCACCTAGAACTCTGCCTGTGATTGTATAACACCAAAACCAAAGAAACAGTCACCAGAGAAAGAAGCTCCTAGAAAGAATACCAGACTTCTCAAAAACAAATGAAGAAGCCAGAGAGGTTATACTAATATCTTTCAAGTTTTAAAAGAAGAAAATATCTAACATTGTGTACCTATTGAAGTTAAAATTTAAGAACACAAAGTTTATAAGAAAGGAAAAGCACTGAAATTGAAGGCAAGAAAACTGCCATTATTTAGGACGTCATGATTATGAACCTGAGGCTGATAAATTTTTTCTGTAAAGGGCCAGATAACAAACAGTTTAGGACTAATGAGACATACAGCTTCTGATTCCACAACCTCCCTGACTACAGTTTGCTATAGCTTGGTGCAGACAGAAATCTTAAAAGTGATATACAGAAAACTAATTTAAAAAATTAAACTTTAGTATGATGACTTACTTTTATAAAATTAAAATACAACAGCAATTTTATTTCTGTGCATCAGCAACAAAGTAAGAAATTCTAACTCATGTAAGCCAGGAGGTGGCGCAATGGATAAGGCTTTGAGTCCTGAGTTCAGTCCCCGGCAGCACATGTACCAGAGTGATGTATGGTTCTTTCTCTATCTCCTATCATTTCTCATGAATAAATAAATAAAATCTTTAAAAAAAAAAGAAAGAAATTCTAACTCAGAAAATACTATGTTCAGACCAACAAGACAGCTGGACAGGATGGTGCCTGCCCACTGCCTACACTGAAGGAGACTGATACTGTAGCATCTCTCCCTCTCTCTAAAAAGTCAGCCTAGAGCAGTAAAGTCCCAATAATGACAAAAACAAATAAACAAAACCCAACTATGTTTAATAGTTGTAAACATTTTGAGTTACCTTGAGTAAATGAACCAGATAAATAAAATATGTTAAAAACTTTGAGGAAAAAAAAATCAAGTTTAATGTCACATTTAAGAATACTAAAAATAGGGAGTTCGGCAGTCGCACAGCGAGTTAAGCGCACGTGGTGCAAAGCACAAGGACCAGCATAAGGATCCCAGTTTGAGCCTCGGTTCACCACCTGCAGGGGAGTCGCTTCACAGGTGGTGAAGCAGGTCTGCAGGTGTCTGTCTTTCTGTCCCCCTCTCTGTCTTCCCCTCCTCTCTCCATTTCTCTCTGTCCTTTCCAACAATGCCGACATCAATAACAACAATAATAACTACAATAAAACCACAAGGGTGACAAAAGGGAATAAATAAATATTTAAAAAAAGAATACTAAAAATAAATGGAGAAATACGTATTGCATGTGCAAGAAGAGGGAGACTCGGTTCAAAAATGTTTAATCTTTCAAAAGTAATACAACAACAATAATAGTGCTTCCAACAATGCTTCTTATAGAACTTGTTGAGTTGACTCTGAAATTTACTTGTAAGAGCAACAGGTCCTGAACTATTGAGATATTCCTGTAGAAGCAGAGGCAGGAGTCTTACAAAGCAAAGCCAATCATGACAATTAGGTTTTACTGCAGAGATAGACTACCTACTCAAGTCAACACAATGCAAAGGTCAAAGCAGACACACAAATATGTAAATCTTTAATACATGACAAATTGATTCAGATCAATAATAAAGTCCTAAAATGTGATAATACTGACCATTACCAAGATTTAAAAACTGTTATTTCACTACAAATATTGAAGTTACAATACACACTGTGACTTCAATGGGAAAATGATAGGCGTTCAAATCAAATGGTCAATTAAACGATCTCAAAATTTGCAAAGACCAAAAAAGTAGAATGAGTAAAATCAGCCACAACACACTTTTAATACAACAGTCAAATAACTAAACCTCAAATGTCAATTTACAAGTAAATGGGAAAATATAATCAGCCAAGACAGGAAGGCTTCTCTAGAAATAGGAAAAAAAAGTTTGGAAGTGGAGAAAGTTGGTAGGGATGAAACATAAACATTAACTATGGTTCTTTCTAGGACCAGAGGTAAGCAGCGCTTGGTTAAAGCTCAGCGGATAAAAGGACAGAAGAGTAAGAAAAGTAAGGGGCCTACTGAAATAAGATGACACCAGACAAACAGAAACAGAAAGCTCCCAAATCTTATTTACTTAAGAAGTTGCACTTCACTATACCAACTGAAGAGGGCATTCTTGAACTACGAAATAGCAATTTTTTTTGGTATAAAATAAAAACTATGCTTAGGACATGTAAAGGCACTGGAATACAGAATAGAAGTGCTTTAAGGAGCAGAGCACATAGTTTAAGAATAAATTTACAGAAAACTACAGGGTGAGAAGAAAAAAGTCAAATAATAACATCAAAAAGAAATCGGACAAACCCAGAATATGGAAAAAAATCTATCAGACAACTGGCTGACTCTCTTCAATGCTAGTGTCATGAATATAGGAATTGGTAAGAGGACTGTTTTATCTATAATATTATTATGGTATTTTCTTGCATATAATGGTATCATGGTTAAAATGCCTTTAAGCTTTAGGTGCACAGTTAAAGACTCATGTGACTGAGGGCAAGGGAGACAGTTCAGTGGCCATGCTGAGGACTTGCATAATTGATCCACAGTACCACTATTAGCCAGAGCTGAGCAGTGGGCTGGTCAAAACCAAATAGATATTTATGGCTGAAATGTTCTGATGTCTACAATTTACTTTCCCATAGTTGAGACTGTAAAACAAATAAACAAACAAACTGTGAGTTAAGTAGGTCAAGCAAATGTCACACTGCCAGCATCACACCCCTATGGAAAGAACCCATTATGGATGGTAGAGCAGAGCTTTGGTGTCTCTGCTCTCTCAAAACCAGAATAATAATTAGCAGCAGGATTGTACATGCTTGAAGCCCTAGGTTCATTCCCCACCACATTAAAATAACTTCTTGACAATAACAATCCTGTAAATCAACATCCCCTCTATAAAGTGATACTGAAGTTGAAAACGACAGTAAAGAATGTCAGGGTGCAAATGTATCTCTATAGAGAGAGCTGAAACAAATGTGGCAAACGTGTTATTAAATCTAAATGCTATGAGTGTTCACTGTATGTATATACTGTGTATGTACTGTGTATGTATGTACGTACGCATGTGCATATGTATATATGTATATAGTGTTCACTGTATGGATATCTCCCAGCCCAAAAAGTTTTAATAATGTTTGGGAAACCACTGACTACACAAAGCTACTGTAGGCACAGACAAATATCTACTTATATATTTATAAATAATAAAAAATGTTTTATTGAACTGCATGAAATTAATTGGTCATGTATAGAGAAGAAAAGAAAATAAAAATATGGTTATAAAGTCACCTTATACAAAAACAAATTTCCTATAAATTAAACTAATCATGAAATAATTCATGTTTTAGAATAAGTTAGACTATTTGTATAATCTTGGGCCTAAAGAGTAGTCCTTATGACAAACAGTAGATTTGGAAGACAAGAAGAAAAGGATACTCTATAACTGTGGATAGAGTCAGAGGTGATAATGTGAAATAAAATAAACCAGAAAGAGAAAGAGAAATACAGGGTAATCTCACTCAGATGTAGGGAAGAAATGAACAAAACAAGGAAACAAACAAATCCAAGGCTTCAATTCAGATCATGGAACTGGGGTTACCTCAACAGAGACAAAATGGGTGGAGGGAGCCCAACAGACAGATGGTGATGCAGGGATTTTGGTGTGATATATTACTTTCTGAAGAAGCATGAAAAAGTACTGCTGAAACATATACGATGATTTAGATCAACATGACCTCAATTTAAAAAAAAAAAACTTTTAAAGTGGAAGGGTATTTATTATTAAAATATTAATGACAAAAGAGGAGACTAGGAAACATCTTACACATTTTTTCAAAATGTAATAATTGAAACATTATGACACACTGATAAGACAAAATAGCAGCAATAGAAAGATGAGTAATAAGGGCATGGGTGGTGGTGCACCTGGTTCAGTGCATGTATTACAGTGTGCAAGGACCCAGGTTTGAGCCCCCTGTCCCCACCTGCAGGGGGAAAGCTTCATGAGTGGTGAAGCAGGGCTGCAAGTGTTTCTCTGTCTCTCTCCCTCTCTATCTCCCTCTTTCCTCTTGATTTCTGTCTGTGTCTATCCAATAAATAAAAATAATAAAAAGATGAATAATAATAATAGTAGTACATAATTCATAGAAGAGAAAAATGTTAATTCCCATCAACATATGGAATATTCTGGACTTCATTAAAGTATAAATTTTAGGAAGACAGTGGTTTTTCTTTTTATTCATTGACATTCCCACAAAATTTATTTCAAAAGTAGCACTGCACTAAAAACCTTCAGAAAATATTTGCTAGAGCTGGCCAGACAGATATTTGGATAAAAATGCAAATTAAAGGAAATCTTCACCCATCAAAATGACAATGATAAGTGAGGCTACTATATGCAAGATTGATGTATGGCCGCTGAAAGGTAGTGATCATTACTGTAGACTAGAATCTCAGCTTTAGAGGCTATAGAAGAATCCTTCCCCAAGATCGGTGTGAGTGGCGTTAAACAAAGCAACATTTATGCTTTGTTCAGTTATTTGAAATATTTTATTTCTTCAATAGAAACAGAAGAATCAAGAGGGAAGAGGGGGCGAAAGAGGGAGGCCTGCAACACTGCTTCACCTCTTGCAAAGTATCCCCCGCACCCTTCTGCAGGTGAGGATGGGGGGGCTGAACCTGGGTCCTTGCGCACTGCATCATGTGTGCTCACAGTTGTGCCACTGCCTCCCTCACCTCACGGCTTTGTGAAGTTCTTAGACGTGCGACCCTAGCAAATTACTTTGCTTCTTGAATGACTGGTTTACTTAGTAGTAAAATAAGGCTAGAGAAAGTATGTAACTCAAGTATTTTGGCATTTAGGTAAGAGGGTAAATGTATAAACAGGCAATTTTTGTTGTTATATCCTAAGGGCCTTACCACCCAAGCCTCTTTCATAAAAAAAGTGAGAGACAGAAAAGGAAAGACCATCATAACAAAGCCTTCGTGCTGTGGAGGAGGCCAGGCCTTAAACCTGGGTCAAGCTCATGAGCTAACTAACCATGGGTTAGCTCACGTGAGCTAACTTGCCAGCCCACAAGAATAATTATTTTTCTACCAAGATTATCTCTATGATTCAGTGGCTGCAAAGCTCTACCATTCATGGAAGCCATTTAAAAATATTCTAATTTTTAAGTATTTATTGGATAGAGACAGAAGTTGAGAAGGAAAGGGGAGATAAGGAAACAGACAGACTCCTAAAGCACTGTTTCACTGTTCACAAAATATCCTCCCTGCAGTTGGGGAACAGGGACTTGAATCTAGGTCCTTGCATACTGTTGTAGGGGTGCTTAACCTGGTGTACTGCTGCCTAGGAAGCCATTTTTATAGAGGTTGAGAGGCAAAGAAAGAGAGGGCAATATCAAGTGACCTGAGCACACCTCTACTGCTTGTGAGGCTTCCCCGCTGTGGGTGGGGACTGGAGGCTTGGACCTGGGTCCTTGCACACAGTAACAAGTGTACTCTATTGGGTAAGCCACCACCAGGCTCCATCACAGTACTTCTAAAAAAAAAGTTATTACCTAAAACATTATTATTTAAGTATTTTAAACAATCAGGTACTTTTAACAGTTGTATTCTGAGTTATTAATCCAAAAGAAATGACAATGTTTGTTTTTATAAATTCTGTGCTATATAAAAAAATGAACAATTTAAGAAACTTCATACTTATTCCCATTAGTAAAACACAAAGGTAACACTTTTGACACCAACACAATATAGTTTTTCATAGCAAAAATATGGTATAACTAAATCCACAACACTTTGGCTGTTTCTCTGTGGTTTAAACACACTATCACAAAATGAAAAGAACTGGTTAAAATATTAGGCCAAGAACAAAGCAAAAGTAATACTGTAATAATAAAAAGTAACACTAATTTTTAAACTACTGACTTGAATTAACTGGTTAGGATATGGGGCTAAAAATAGCACATATTGGGGCGAGCTGGGGTTAAGGGCACATGGCGCAAAGCACAAGGGATCCAGTTTGAACTCCTGGCTCCCCACCTGCAGGGCAGTCGCTTCACAAGTGGTGAAGCAGATCTGCAGGTGTTTATCTTTCTTTCCCCCTCTGTCTTCCCCTCCTCTCTCAATTTCTCTCTGTCCTATCAAACAACAAGGACAATAATAATAGCAACAAGAATGATAAACAACAAGGGCAACAAAAGGGGGAAAAAAAAGCCTCCAGAAGCAGTAGATTTGTAGCGCAGGCACTGAGCCCCAGTAATAACCCTGGAGGCAAAAAAAAAAAAAGAGAGCACATATCTCTTTAAAGAGATATGTCTTAGAAAGAAGTAAATTAGACTGTTAAACTTCAATAGCAGATCCAGTTAAGATTATAAAGAAGTTCATTTTATTTTTAGTTTGGTAATTTTATCTGACAAATTTGCTTAACTGTGGACTATGAGTGGCTTATACCACTTTAATATTTTCCTTTTTTTTAATTATTTTAATTTTTTTATTGTAGTTATTGATGCCGTCGTTGACTATGACAGAGAGAAATGGAGAGGGGAGGGGAAGATGGAGAGGGGGAGAGAAAGACACCTGCAGACCTGCTTCACTGCCTGTGAAGCGACTCCCCTGCAGGTGGGGAGCCCGGGACTCGAACCGCGATCTTTATGCCGGTCCTTGTACATCGCGCCACATGCACTTAACCTGCTGTGCTACTGCCCAACTCCTCACTTTAATATTTTTATGTAACAAGTAAGTTGTGGACTCAAGCCTCATCACTTATGAGAAGGGGCCGGGCTGTGGCGCACCTGGTTGAGTGCACATGTTATAAAGTTATGAGAAAGAAAATGTATAGTTTGTGAAACAGAATAATTCAGAGGCAACTTCAAGAATTTGTAAGTATTTTGTTAATGACTAATTCATTATCTCTGCTGAAATTATAAGGAGGCAATTCTTTAAAAATGCTTATTTAAAAGAAAAAATTTTTTAAAAAATGTTTATTTACTTTAATGAGAAACCAGAGTATCCAGTATACTCCAGCATACACAGTACCACTCTGTGAACTCTGGGTCTCATGAAAGTAAATGTGTTGAGCTCCTTCCCCAGTCACTAGTTGGCAACAGAAGAATTAATTTATCCAAGGGCCAGGTGGTGGCTCACTCACTAGAATGCACATGTTAACACATGCAAGTATCTGGGCTCAAACTCCAGGTCCCCAACTACAGGATGGAACCTTCATGAGCAGTGGAGCAGTGCTGTAGCTGTTTCTCCTCTTTTCTGACTCTTTCCCCCTATTTGTCTCTCACCCTTTACCAAAAAGAAAGAAAAGAGGGGTGGAGTACAGTGGGAATGGTGAAGCCATGAAGACACAAAGCCCCAACAACAGCCAAAGTAGCATATATATATATAGTGTTTAATTTATGCAGAGCTGAGATAGGCTCATACGTTTCTAAGTGGACAGGATATCAAACAGAAAGAAAATTAAAAATTCAGATGGGGGTATAGCATAATGGTTATCCAAAGAGACTTTCATGCCTGAGGCTCTCAAGTCCCAGGTTCAATCCCCCACACCACCATAAGCCAGAGCTGAGCAGTGCTCTGGTAAAAAAAAGAAAAAAGATGGGGTGGGTGGGGAGAATACAGGTCCAAGAAGGATGACAGAGGACCTAGTGGGGGTTGTATTGTTATATGGAAAACTGGAAAATGTTATGCATGTTCAAACTATTGTATTTACTGTTGAATGTAAAACATTAATTTCCCTATAAATTAAAAAAAAAAAAGAAAAATTCCTGAAACTCCTAACTCAGTAAACTTTAGAGATATATACCAAGAATATGATTGGTGATTTGCTAAAATGATAAATAATGAGAAGAAAGCATAATAGAAAACACTGAAATCAACCTACATATTTAAATATTATTTAGCCATGAGTAGTTTTTTTTTTTCTTTCTTTCTTTCTTTCTTTCTTTCTTTCTTTCTTTCTTTCTTTCTTTCTTTCTTTCTTTTTCTTCTTTCCTTCTTGTTATTGAACAGGGCCCTCATACAAGCTCATTTTCACAGCTCTGGGCTATTTTTTCATTCAGACAGACAGAGCAAAAGGGAAACAGAGCAGGACCAAAGCATGGGAACTTCCTCTTGTGTCACTGCACTCTCTATGTGGTACCAGAGCTGGAGCCTGGCTTGCATACAGGGCATTGCAGGTATCCTACCTAGTGAGCTATCTTTTTGGTCATTCATGAATAGCTTTTACTTAACAATTTATGACAATGAGAACAATTCTCCTGGTAAAAATATTTTTTGAAAGTCATATGAAACTACATAATGTATAATGCCTATTCTGTCTCACTGAGAAAATTCCTATACATGTAGAAATGATTGGAAACATTCTAAAAATATTAGATAGAAAACACATAATTTATCAACTGATTGTGTTGACAGGTGGTGGTTTTACATGTAATGCAATGTTGTGTCTTGAGTTCCAGTCTGTGAGCACACACCACTTTTATCAGAAGAACCACCAGGAATCTTGGAAGAGGAGCTGTTACACTATGGTAAGTCAAACTCCAATGCCCTTTCTTCTTCTTTTTTAAAAAATATATATTTATTTATTTTCCCTTTTGTTGCCCTTGTTGTTTTTTATTATTGTTGTTGTTATTTTTTTAAACTTTTTAAAAAAATATTTATTTTATTTATTTATTCCCTTTTGTTGCCCTTGTTGTTTTATTGTTGTAGTTATTATTGTTGTTGTTGTTGGATAGGACAGAGAGAAATGGAGAGAGGAGGGGAAGACAGAGAGGAGGAGAGAAAGACAGACCCCTGCAGACCTGCTTCACCACCTGTGAAGCGACTCCCCTGCAGGTGGGGAGCCGGGGGCTCGAACCGGGATCCTTATGTCGGTCCTTGTGCTTTGTGCCACCTGCGCTTAACCCGCTGCGCTACAGCCCGACTCCCATTGTTGTTGTTATTGATGTCATTGTTGTTAGATAGGACAGAGAGAAATGGAGAGAGGAGGGGAAGACAGAGAGAGGGAGACCGAAAGACGCCTGCAGACCTGCTTCACCACCTGTGAAGCGACTCCCCGGCAAGTGGGGAGCCAGGGGCTCAAACCCGGATCCTTAGGCCAGTCCTTGCACTTCATGCTACCACCCAACTCCTCTCCAATATCCTTTCTAACTCAAGAGTCTAAGAAAACTTTTACAACTAAATTAAAAATCAGTAAGTCTCTACCAAGAACAGAAAATCAAAAGCTCAATTTTCAAAGCACTGACAGCCAAGAACAACATTGATTTTTGAAGCAATACTCATATCCTCTGGCTAGTAGCTTTTTCTTAGAAAAATGGGCAGGCAACCTAAATTAGCTGTGGCATATAAAAACAAACAGAAAACTGCAGAATGAATCTGCAATTGTTACAATAACAAAGAGAAGGAAAAAAGGAATAAAGTTCCTTTATTTTTATCAAAAAAGCCACTGTCTAGATAGCTATAATCTGTATGAGATGTCAATACAACCACAAAAATTAATTAATAAATTCATATCTGATAAACCTACAGGTCACAGAAAGGTGAGGAGTTACTAAGAAAGCCATTCTTTAAAAAATACCTGATTTCTATAAATCTTACATGTGAGTATTAGTAAGTAGACTATAATCTCAATTTTTACTTAGGAAAATACAAAAAACAGACTTGCAATGATATTAAATGTATTATCAACATATTCTTCAAATATTTATTTTAAGTTAAATGAGACTTTCATGATATCATTATATATAACACAAAATAAAAAATTCCCTTGTAATGACTGAAAGTAAATATTAATTATAAAAAAGAAACACAGAATGTCATATGTACAACAGATAAGCCAGAATGCTTAATAGAAAATATTATGTAGTTAAGATACCATTTGCTTGAGACTAACCCTACATGTGCAAAACCAAAGGAAAATAATTAAAATACTAAAGTATAATAAATTACTCAAAATATTCAGAGAAATTGGTAAGACATCTTTCTCACAGCATTTATTTACCTATGTAAATTTACATAAACTTATGTATACACACATATATCATATCATATCTTTCTGGTTATATGATACAGTTAAAATAGTTAAGATGAAATGTTTATTATAGTTTTCCTATACTAAGAATATCATATGATTTGGAAAACATTTGGTTTTATAGAAGCATTGAGAGAATGTAACTTTCAGAACCAAGTCTATATGTGATTTTTTATGTAAATATTTTATTTATTTTAATGAGAGAGAAGTACAGAGAGAAAGAAAATGAGAGATCAGAGCACTGCTCAACTCAGGCTGTTCTCTGGGCTAGGGACTGAACATGTGATGCTGGAACCTCAGGCAAGAAAAAAAAGTCTTTTGCATAACCATTATGCTGGTTCCCCAGGCCTCTCAATATGTAATTTCTTTTATCTTTTTTCCTTTTAATCAAGGAACTACAAACAAAGAGAGAAAAAGTCATGGCGACTATGGCTTTCCCACCAGTTACTGCAAACAAGAAAAAATGTTTTCCCAAATTATAACCAAAACTCAAACACACTAACAACAAAAGGGGAGGCTAGGAAAAAGGGAAACTACTGTCTTTTTAACATTACTTTCCTTTCTTAGTGTAAAAATCATCTGTAAGAAAGGCCCAGCACAATTAGCACCTGAAAAGCACTTATGCTTTTCTAATTGCTACTGGGGTGTGTGTGTGGGGGGAATGCCAATAAATTTGTAAATAAATTAAATTGCTAGGAAATTCTAAAATGATCAAAGCATGTACTGTGTGCTGTATAACTACACAGAACTATTATGGTATTCTTATTTTTATTTTTATTTCTTTTTTTAAATGACTACAATTTAATAGGAGTGTATACATAGACACCTTTCTCACCACCAAAAGACTGTGCCCCCCCCAACCCCAGGTAGCCGAATGTCAACCTTCCCCCTCACTACAGGGTTTTTACTTAGGTGCCCTACTCTAGATTTAGTCAGATGCTGCTTTTAGTTGTTTTAGTTTAGGTATTCTCATTTATTATTTTATCTAATCCAAAAACTATTTTTGAGGCAATTTCACTTGACCACCACCCATTTCCTATTGTGACAAATGATTAAACACTCAGTACCTTCAACCATTTTTCCAATGTTGGAATATTAAAAATTCACTACTTAGATGAATACACATAAACATTACATAAATAAATTATTTTTAAATAGATAAAGCACCAGAAAATTAACAATTCAATTCAGAAAAATATCCTTTTCTTAAAAAAAAAATAAAACCACGCCTTAAAACTCTCTTTTATATATATCTTCCTTTAAAAATGGAGCTAATAAACATCAATAACCTCAGAAAAATACCAATTCATATGCATTCTGACAGAAAATGGCAACAACATACAATGTTTTAAACATGTTCCCGAATCTCCAGATCTGCAATCATGCTGCAGTCATGAATAAACATCTTCCTTGGAAGTTCTAAATATGTGTGGGTACATCAAGGACACGAGGCATGTACATCAGATTTGAAATGGATTTAAATTACCTCCAACCTTGGAGCCACCTGCTGAACCAGGCTTCCTTGCACTGTTGACAGGATTTCCGGATGTTTTAGGTGCAGGAACCTTGAAAATTGAAGCAGCTGATGATGGCCTATTTCCATCCACTGATTCCTCATCATCAAAGCTTTTATCTGCATAAGGCATTAGAAAAATATATTTAAGAATACTAAGTGCTGCTCCATTTTCCATAAAACTGGAAAAAAATAAAACCAAATAATAGCTACATATACAATCATGACTTTGTAAGATATAAAACAAAGCTCGTTTGAAAAAGAGTCTGTACATGGCTAATACCATATATAATCCTACATAATATAAAACCAGGTTGCAATATTATCATATTTCCTCCCTACATGTACTAAGTTAAAACATAAGACCAAACAGACTGGCTCTAAGGATAGTAAAAAGCATTTTTCATTTTTTGCAGCTCCTATAAGCATTTTCTGCCAGCTCCTCCCATAGTGCATCTTCTAGCACACCCGGCCTTGGTCCTTACACCCAGATTCTGCAACTTACAATCACAGATCCGTTTGCAAATCAGTCGCCTCATTCCTCTGAGAGCTCTTAATTTCCCTCACCCTAGGATGCTCCCAATAGTTCACATGGCCAGAGTAGATATGATACTAATCAAAGATTCTATCAAAAATAGAACGAAACAGCCACAGAACCACCACTGAGGTTTGTGCCGGCATTTTTCTTTCTCTTCCCTGCCCTAGGTGCTGAAACAGCCAATCAGCTACAAGGTGACATCATCTTATGGCAGCTACACCAGATGAAAGGTAAAAATTCTTGATGCATTTAATTTTTTTTCTCTGCAGCTGCAAACCTTATTGTGTATAAAAATTTCAAAGACAACTGATACTAAAGGATTAGAAATCCAAATCTGCTTTCTCTTATTTCACATAAAATGTATAAGATATATAATACTGCTTTATGCAGTGTTCATTCTGCAGGAGTGTTTATTATTGCATCAGTAAAACTGGACCATAACGGTACTCATTACTGTGTATAATTAACTCTGTAATCTTATAATTTGCTGTTTAGGCCATAGAAACCAAAGTGAACAGCTTGTGCTCACAAAAGAGTCTGAAATATTCGATAAAGCTCCTACTAGAATATATGTGAATCACACCTGTATTAATCTCCTTATATGAGATAAAAACACCCCATTCCCACCCCTCCTCAAATCCCAAGATGTATGCATTTTACCCATCTGAGAAGATGGTTTCTCTAGGACCCTGCCCAAACCAACCATGACAAACAAGAAGGGCGAGGCAGAGAAGCAGCTTTCTCACAAGCTTCACATCAATGTGCCAGAATCTTTCCCTTTCAATTTCTGTCCTTACCTTTAAAATAGTCAAATCAACTAGAAAACAAACAACAAAATCCACAAAAGGATACTACAAACTCAATTATTAAACATATTTTCAAGAAAATACATCAATGTATGCCACTTTATATATTGGGGTGTGTGAGTTGGGGAGAGAATCAAATACCTTAATATAAAGTCACATTCTGTTTAGCAAGTGCTTTTTCTTAATTAGCACAAGTGTGTGTGTGTGTATGTGTGTGTGTGTGTGTATGGATGAAGTATTTTCTAGAAAAAAACATATTTTTAGCACACTACTATTAAAGAGTCAATTTGGATACATCTAAACAATACTTTATATAGTTAAACACAACTACAATTCTAAATAAACTTTTTTGCTACCACTATGAGGGAGGAGTAGACACACACATCTATAGAAACACAGGACTGTAACACCAAGTAAGCAAAAGTTTCCATGGAAACAAGTGTTATGCTTCTGTACACATACAGAATTGCAAAGAGTAAATGTCTCTACAAAAAGAAAAAACAAATAAAATAACACAAGAATTTCAAACCACCAAAAACTCAGATTCCAGCTATTTACCAGAATGATACAAACACATACACACACACAAATCAAGGATGTCAATCAATAAATTGCCACAAAATAAGCATGCCAGTTTCCATTCAACAAATTATCATCAGAATCCAATAGGTACCTTCACTGACCCCCTAAAGTTACTGTTTCCTACTAACACCAACTAGTCTTGACTTATCCAATCAAGTTGGTTTTACCCATTGCTCCCAGGAGATAGCATAGTGTTCATGCAAAACAGATTATCATACCTATGCCTGAAGCTCCCATGTCCCAGGTTCAATCCCCTAAGTAGAGCTCTGATAACAATAAATAAGGAAGGGAGAAGAAAAGGAAGGAGTGTGTGTGTGTGTGTGTGTGTGTGTGTGTGTAGGGAGTATTACTAGAGACACATGCTTTTAATAATAGTAAAGGGGTTAATTCAGTAAGGAAAATCATAGAACCCTAAATTTTAATGTAGCAAGTAACACAATTCACATGCAGGAAGCAAAATTTAAAGAAGTGAAAAAATAAAATGACAAGTCTATAAAACTCAGAATGGAATAAATCCTAGTTCACTTCAAATAAGGTTCTTTTTTAATCACAAGCTAAAAAAAATTCTTTTCATTTATTTATTTTTATTTATAAAAAGGAAACATTGACAAAACCATAGGATAGAGGGGTACAACTCCACACAATTCCCACCACCAGATCTCTGTATACCATCCCCTCCCCTGATAGTTTTCCTATTCTTTAACCCTCTGGGAGTATGGTCCAAGGTCATTACGGGACTCAGAAGGTGGAAGGTCTGGCTTCTGTAATTGCCTCACTACTGAACATGGGCGTTGACAGGTCCATTCATACTCCCAGCCTGTCTCTCTCTTTCCCTAGTAGGGTGGGGCTCTGGGGAAGCAGAGCTCCAGGACACATTGGTGGGGTTGTCTATCCAGGAAAGTCTGGTTGGCATCATGCTAGCATCTGGAACCTGGTGGCTGAAATGAGAGTTAACATACAAAGCCAAACAGATTGTTGAACAGTCATGGACCAAAAAGCTGGAATACTGCAGATGAAGAGTTGGGGGGTACTCCATTTTGTAAATAGCTAGTAGGCATATTTTAGTTATATTCCAAAGGGCCTGTGGCTATACTAGTTTTAGTATAGCCTGAAATCTGATATGCAGGTGGATCCAACTTATTGTCTGGGGAGATGATGTCATGGCTGGAAAAGGAACAGAAAGCTGGATCAGGGAAGTGAGTAGCTCCCTATTATGGGAAAGGGGTACAAATATTGTTGACTGTAAACCCCATCGATTTGATTTGGTCTAGGGCCCATATTCAGCTTAGGAGCCTATGTGACCTCTGCATCCCTGTAGATCTGAGCTCACATTCTGTGGTCATGAGTAGGAACATTCCAAGCTGCCTCAATATTGACCCATCTTCCTCAGGTGTAGCATAGAGTATGTTGTCCATCCTCCCTTTGGAGGATGGAACATTCTCTACCATTGTTGATCCAAGTTGAGGGCAAGGTCCTGGGGGGGGGGGGGGGCACACAGGGGTCAATTTTGTCGTTCCTGAATGAGATGACTGGGAACAATGGAGAGAAGGATTTATTTGAGGTCTAGGCCCATCATGTCTGTTTGGGAATCTCAGGACTCTCCTAATAGGACCCCAGCTGATAGGGTGGCCTGATAGTGACTAAAGAGTCATCATTAAAGTATGCCAGTCTCTTGCCCTTATTCAGCTTTTGCAGTCCTTGCTTTGCTAAGATTAGCTTTGGAGTGAGTGAGAGAACTATAATAGGCAGTAGATGAGCAGGGTATCTAAGTCTAATTAGACACTATTTCATTAGGAACTTTATACTGACTCACTGCAGACTATTGTGTACTTTTGCTTTCAGGTATGTATTTTGCCCTAATTTATGGATACATGTGAACATACGCTCTATCTCACAGGACCTGGTCTATATGGTCCAAATCTAGGTTTTGGGACTTTTTTAGGAAGTGAACCTACTGGAATAGAATTAGAGAATACTATGAAAGGAAAGGTCTCATCCGAGTAATGAGGGTGAAGGGTTGACATTTCACACCTGACGTCTTTGGACACAGTCTGAAGTGAAGCATGCTGAGGTTGTACTCATTGGATTGATTTCGTTGGGATCAGTGGATGCAATATCATTTGGTATGAATTGAGAGAAGCATGCTGGAAAGTGAGCCCCACCCTAAAGGTTCCGGGACTGGGGGAAATATAGGCTCTATAGAGGAAGTGGGAGGTTCCTGCTGTCTTAGGGTTAAGAAGACAATAGATAGTTATTGTTATAATCACATTATTTGGCAATTGGGTTAACTTTGAAAAATCCCTTTGTTAGGATTTTCCATATCATACACAACATCACCATAATTTATGTCCTTTGACATTAAGCTGTGCCACCGGTTGCTTCTGTTCTCCCTGGTCTAGGCTTTTAAGAGAGTCAGCATACCAAAGACTCAGCTTATGTATTAAAAAGACTTAGTCTGTGCTTTAAAAAGTTTGAGACATACAATCAATTTTTCCCCTCTCATATTAATTAGTGATTTATATGACCACAAATTAACAGGAGTGTAAACACCATTCCCACCACTAAAAGACTATGTCCCATCCCATCCCCCCCCCTCACCACCCCAGGAGCCAAACATCCACCCTCACCCTCACCCCAGGGTTCTTACTTTGGTGCCCTACTCCAGATTCAGTCAAATCCTGCTTTTAGTTTCCCTTTCTGTTCTTCTTCCTCAACTTCTGTTTATGAGTGGGATCATCCCATACTCATCTTTATCTTTCTGTCTTAGCTCACTTCACATAATTCCTTCTAGTTCCATCCAAGATAAAAGCAGCTCATTATCACAAGCCCTAAAATTTAAATTGTTTTTATAACATATTTAGTGCTATAAATATTCTTCTTCTTCTTCTTTTGCTCCTTTTTTAACTTTCCTGTCCAGGGAGATAGCTCAGCAGTTTATGCAATAAACTTTTATGCCTGTGTCCAGGAGGTGGTGCAGTGGATAAAGCACTGGACTCTCAAGCGTGAGGTCCTGAGTTCGATCCCTAGCAGCACATGTGCCAGAGTGATGTCTGGTTCTTTCGCTCTTCTGTCTTTCTCATGAATAAATAAATTCTTTAATACATATTAAAAAAAAAACTTTTATGTCTGAGGCTTTGTCCCAGGTTCAACCCTGGCATAATCTCAAGCCAAAGAACTAAGAGCAGTACTCTGGTGGTTTTAGGAAGGGAAAGAAAAAAAAATATCAGTTCCTAATTTAAAAAAAGTATCAGAACTGTCGGGCTGAGCTTCATTGACGGGAGACAGACGACCCGGGACTCATGGCTGGGTTGTACGCAGTATCTCTTTATTCATGCAGGACGCAGCGCAATTTATACCAAGCTAAGCTAAACTAAAACTACAAACAATCTTGTCCTTATAAATATACTAGCCCAGTAATGTGGGAACAGGATGCGACGCAGAGAGGGTGGAGAGAAAAGTGACTGGTGAAAATCAGGGTATGACAAGGAGAGGGGGCGGAGCAGGCAAGAATTCTACCACTGAACCACCAATGCCCTGGAGGGAGGGTGGTGCTTGTTAACAGCGGTTATGTAAATAGAATGAAGTGGTTATGTAAATGGAATAGTGGTAAGCAGGGGGGATTAAACTAATGAAACAGAAGGGGTTTTTAGAAGTAGAATTAGAAACATACCAACACAGAACAAATCAGTTATATTTTTCTAAATACCCATCACTTACTGATAATGAATACTTTTACCAGTGAAACAGAAGACAAAATGAGGAAGGATTTTCTTAATTATGCTATAACAACACTATATGAAAACAGTCCCCAGATAATTGTCATAGCTTGTTAACTCTTCTCCCTGCTTTCCATCTCTGCACCACTATAGTTTATTTTCAATATAACATCCTGAATGAAGTCACCTTCCATAACTGTTCAAAATCCTCCTGTGAACCACAGGACCCACCAGGTCCCTAAAGCACTATGAATCCACTGCTCCTGGTGGCCATCTTTTTTCCATGTTGTTGTTGTTGCTGTTGCTGTTGGATAGGACAGAGATTGAGAGAGGCGGGTAAGACAGAGTGGCAGAGAAAGATAAACACCTACAGACCTGCTTCGCTGCTTGTGAAGCAATCCCCTGCAGGTGGGAGCCAGGGGCTCCAACCCAGATCCTCATGCAGGTCCTTGTGCTTATGCTCTAGTTTATGGTGGTGCAGGAACTGAGTCTGAGCCTCAAGCATCAATGTCATTTCATATAACCGCTGTGCTAACTACCCAACACCGGTCTGAATATCTAGTAGAGAATATTCAAAAGTCAAGTAAGATGCAGAATCTAACAGGATCCTTTCCATCTCAAATTGATATACCACAGAACTGTACTCTCAAAGTTAGAGTGAATTATAAGTAAGCTCATACCTTCTTTTATACATTTAAAAATATTTCTCAAAGAAAAACAATAAAGTAAATCAGGGCAGGGGAGATAGCATAAAGATTTTGCAAAAAAAAATCCCATGCCTGAGGCTCCAAGGTCCAAGGTTCAATCCTCAGCACCTTCAGAAGCCAGAGCTGAGCAGTGCTCTGATAAAATAATTAACAATAACAATACATCTTTTTAAAAATTAATCAAAATGAAGCACTTTTTTTTGTTGGTGGTGTTGTCAGGGCGTCACTGATCAGGGCTGACTTTTTCATATATAAGACAGCACCAAAGATCTCGATTTGCTATATACCTATAGTTTTAGAGCCCAGACTCAAACCTATGGAGAAAAAGATGGAGATGAAGGATGAAGAGAAAAGGAAGGAAAAAGAGAATCTGATACACAAAAGTGATGAAAATGAAGGAAGCCGTGGACAAAAGGAAATGAAGGAAGAAAAGATAAAAACAGAGGGAAATGAATGGAGGAATAAGGGGTAAGAAAAAGGAGTAGGGGTAAAGACAGGAAAAAGGGAGAAGAAAAAGGAAGCACAAGTAGGGAAGTGCTTTTACCTTTTGCTGCCGTCATATAATATTTGGAAATCCCTAGGAAGCACGGATACACTGTCTTTACTGCATGCCAAAAGTCCAAGAGCTTTGAATACATGTATCAGTGCAAGTGGATTTAAAAAGACAAAACGAACTAGACTAAACTGGAGCTAGACTTTAGTTCGTTTTGTCTTTTTTAATTCACTTGCACTGATACATGTATTCCAAAACCTGACATTTCTGCTTCTGAGTTCACATAAATGTTGAAAAGCTGTCACCTCACATGACAAAGAGTAAGACAAAAATTTACTAAGTTTCATAAAAATGAACTCATTTTGTGTGAATTGTAGTGAACTCACCAGTTCACAAAGAATAACTCACAATACCATGGACAATATATACTTTCATATTAAGTAGTTTCTTAAAACCAAAGTTCCTCTTCTCACTCGATGTTGTATACTTCCTTATTCTAATTAAAATAACGAGCAAAAGGATTTTGCATCCTGAACTGTTTTACACTCCTGCGTACTGGTCATAGCTAAGTAAGCAACTGAGACTTGGAGCTAGTAATCTCTATAAATGACACAGATGTCTCAACAATTTTTACTGATAGCTGTCTGTGCTCCTAGATCTACTTTCTGATCCCACTTTCCACTGGGCTCTCTAATGCAGTCTCTTCCTCCTTTCCCCAACCACTAACTGCTCAATATCCTCCTTCTCTCCATACAACACACTTTCTAAACGACTTCACCCATTCTTAGTGCTTTTAGGTATCTTCTCTATGCTGACAATTCCTAATTATTTGCCTATAACTTAAAACCATCTCTGAATTCCAGGCATCTCTCCCTAGATATCTTAAATGGTACCTCTAATTTGACAGAGGCAATCTGACATCTAATACCAGCACTAACCACGATAAGCCTTCATCCATCCCATTAATAACATTATAATAACACAAAAATATAATAATTATAATAACACCTGTTCAACTGCTCAAGCTCATATAGAAGTCCCATTCCAGGTTCTTCTCTGGCCTACATGAGGCATCTAGCAATCACCTAGTTCTTGTTGCATGCACAAGTATATCTCAAATCTGCCCATTATTTCTTTACCTGTTACCTTTTAACCTAAGATCAGAACAATACCATCTCTGCCTAGACTGCTAAAGTAATTTTCTTCAGTGTCTCCTTGCTACCACTCTTGATCTTCTTAAACACAAGTAGACAATGTGGTTCTCCAAAAAATTAATTTGTAGCAATGACTGTAAAAATTGTTAAGTGCCAATAAGGAACTATGATAGATGGGTTAGGCTAATAAAACCTGAACGCACTGTTTAGTATTAATATCACAAGACAACCAGACACTGTGTCTATCTACACTCAAAAATACAAAATAACAACCATAAAACTTTACCTTTCAAGTGCCAACTGGTAGAGCGTGGGACTTCCAAGTCTGAACTTCCAAGTTTGCTCCTTGGTACTATATGTGCTGGAGTGGTGCTCTGGCATCTCTCTCCACTCTTTCTCTCTGCTCTCTGTTCCATGTGAATTTCTCTCTTTTATATATTAGATAAGTTTTTCAAAAATGTGAACAATGAATATGTGCTAGTAAGGGCTAATTTGCATAGGTGAAAATAGTGCTGTTATCTTTTTTAATATTTTAGACTATTATGACTAACAGTGCAAGCACGAATGCCATACATATGTATGTCAGACATACATACTCCAGCAGAATAGTAGGGCTAGGGGAAGACAGGCATAGAACAAAAGGATAAAGATTGGCTATGTATTGTTGATTTTTTGAAGAAGGATGATAATGGAATTTGCTATATTTCCTACTTATGGGTATGCTTGGAAAGTCCCCTTAAAGATTGTAATTTGAATCATTTTGCTCTCTTGCAATAAGCCCTCTACACCCCTCCCACTTGCCAAAAAAAAAAAAAAGACATAAAATTTGAGAGAAGACAAAATATAAAAGACAGATGAATCGCCCAACAGAATCAGCATCTAGTAACAACTCCACAAAAAGAAACTTACTAGTGAAAGGGAGAAACTTCCCCTCCCCAAAAGGAAAATCTCAGGCTAAAGAAAACCTTCAGAAATAAAATAAGAACTGAAAAGTGTTTTCAGTTTCAAATAGTTCAATAAAATTTAGATTAGAAATTGAAAATAGACAACAAATTCTTTTTTTCTTTCTTTTTTTTTTTTTTTTTTTGCCTCCAGGGTTATCACTGGGACTTGGTACCTGCACTACAAATCCACTGCTCCTGGAGGCCATTTTTTCCCCTTTTGTTGCCTTTGTTGTCTCTTGTTATTGTTGTTATTGCTTATTGTTATTGCTGTTATTGTTATGGGATAGGACAGAGAGAAATTGAGAGAGGAGGGGAAGACAGAGAGGGGGAGAGAAAAATAGACACCTATAGACCTGCTTCACCGCTTGTGAAGCGATCCCCCTGCAGGTGGGGAGCCAGGGGCTCAAACTGGAACAAATTTTAATATTCATGTGAAAGTGTTATGTTCTCTCCAGCACAATTTGTCTTAAATAGTTAACTACTTTATAGTGATAGCTATATTGATAGCTATATCTACACACACAGTACAGTCTAGTCCTTACTAAGTTTAAATATGGCCGAGATATTTGACAAACTCTCTTAAATTTTCTAAGTTATATTAAAATTAAAAATATATTTGAGGATTGATGGTACACCAGAGAAGTTACATGCATGAGGTCCCAGATTTGATCCAGGGACACCAGGGGAACTAGGTGTGGCTCCGGTTTGTCTGTCCATCTCATAAAAATAAAATAAAAAAGAGAAAGAAAGAAAGAAAGACACAAAGGAAAAAAGAAAAAGAAAATTAAAAAAATACCTGAAGAACAATTCAAAATCTTTAAGTGTTCACAGAAATTCATCAAACCATTACTTGGTATTAATAAAATTAAATAACAGGGGTTGGGTGGTGGTGCATTGGGTTGAGTGCACGTTATAGTAAGCAAGGCCCCTGGTTCAAGCCACAGGTCCCCATCTCCAAGGGTAAGCTTCACAAGTGGTGAAGCATGCTACAGGTATCTCTTTCTTCCTCTCTCTCTCCTTTTATACCTTCTATCACTCTCAATTTCTGTCTATAAAAATAAAAATATTATTTAAAAAATTAAATGACAGTATACGTCTTTGTATGTATAATACAGTATCACTCAATATATTAAGAAACACTTGCAATAAGGCAAGTGTTATTATTTAGAATCCTACAAAATCTAGTCAATTCAAGTAGTTAAAATTTCATGACAGCCATGGGTTGATTGTAAGAGATTAGTTAAGGACACCAACTATGCCATTCTACATGTTCAAAGAAAAGATCTTAGCCTTATCTTGAAGACTCACTAGCAATATATTTGAAGACATGCTGCTATTAGTACCAACACCTTGTGCCCAACTGAGGAAACTTATCTGTTTTAAGAGGGCTAAGATACTCGGTCTTTTTTTTTTTTTTTAATATTTATTTATTTATTTATTCCCTTTTGTTGCCCTTGTTGTTTTATTGTTGTAGTTATTATTGTTGTTGTTGGACAGGACAGAGAGAAGTGGAGAAAGGAGGGGAAGTCAGAGGGGGGAGAAAGACAGACACCTGCAGACCTGCTTCACCATCTGTGAAGTGACTCCCCTGCAGGTGGGGAGCTGGGGGCTTGAACCAGGATCCTTATGCCAGTTCTTGCACTTTGTGCCACGTGTGCTTAACCCGCTGCGCTACCGCCCAACTCCCAAGAAGATACTCAGTCTTAATGCCTGCTTCTCACCATCAATATTTTGTCCCTTATAATTTACTTTTTCTCCTTATAGAGGTTTTTCCCTTAGCATTGCTACTAGAAGAAAGATTTAGCCTCTTTGCCAATATGTTAAAGGGTTTTTTTTTTTTGATGATCTAAGCTACCTAATTCTAGTAAATTACAGAAAATATTCAAGAGTTTGGAAGAGAAGATATCTACTGGGCATCAATTTCTTGCTATCCTATTCCCTCTGCCCCCATTAGTAGTTAGGTCAGTTTGGAACAGTGCCTGAAAGCTTATCTCGAGAATAGCAGAGTTAGAGCATCATTTGTACATATTTTCAACATAATCATATTTAAATAACAGACCATGTTGAAATGTTTAAACTTTAGAAATAATTTATTTGCAACAAAACCTTATTTCTTTCCAGTCACTCTGTAACAAAACAAAAGGTCAAATTCTTCCTGTGTGCTTCTGAGGCAGACTGTAGGGCTCGGAGCCACATAATAATCCTACAGGTTTTTAAACTCTATCTGGTTAGACTATCCAGAAGTACTTTACAATCATCTGACTGCTCTGCTTTTTTATACTTTTGGATAAATACAAACACAGCTAAACATAAGGTATCTGAAATCCACTTGCGACTCTTCAGCTCTGATATTACAGAGCTCACAAGTCTATGTTTTCATAGAAACAAAACTATGAAATCTTAGGCATGGCTTTCAAGTTAGGCTTATAGAATATGTTTAATAGATAATAAATTAATAACCAGAATATGTAAAGAACTATAAATGAATAGCAAAAAGGTCTAATAGCTAAAGAATACTAGAAAGCAATCCATGTAAAGGGAAATATAAATAAACAAACAAACATGAAGATCTGATCAAGGGCTGGGTGGTTGAGCACGTTACAGTGTGCAAGGACCCAGGTTCGAGTGCTCAGTCCCCACCTGCAGAGGGGAAGCTTTGTGAGTAGTGAAGGAGTGTTGCAGGTGTCTGTCTCTCTCCTTCTTTATCACACTCTTCCCCCTCGATTTCTGCCTATCTCTATTCAATAAATAAATAAAGATAATAATAATAATAAAAGATCTGATCAACCTTACTAGAAAGTAAAGCCGGGGGGGGGGGGGGGGGGAGGGGCTTGTAAAGTGGCACACCCAGTAGAGCATGTGTGTTACACCATCCAAGGACTCTGGTTCAAGCTCCTGGTCCCCACCAATGGGGTGGGAAGCTTCACAGGTGGTGAAGCAATGCCTCTCCCTCGCTGGCCCCCAGGTCACTATCTCCCCATTCCCTTTCAATTTCTCTGTTTCTACCCTAAACTAAGGATTTTTTTAATTTAAAAGAAAGAAAAAGTAAAACTGTTTATATAGATGAGATACAGCTATTTGATAGGTCCAATATTAAAACATGAATAACAACAAGAAATGGGAAGAATGCAAGATAACAGAAACCATGGTGGAAATACAAGTAATAAAGCCTCTTTTGGAGGAAGCTGGCTGTACCTTATACAATTTAAAATGAATAAAACTTCTGACCCAAAAATTCCAATTCTAGACTAAATTTTAGGAAATATATATATGAGTATATGTAAATATGATTTGCACAAAGGTTTCAGAATAATTCTGAAAAAACAAGTAGATTGAAACATTCTAAATTCCACAAGAGAATGGTTAATTACATTCATATTATAGAACACTATGCAGCCGTTCAAGCAATTGACATTTGGTAACATTTAAGAAAACAATCTCTGTGCCAAAGTAAGGAGACATCACACAGGACAAGAACATGTTCAAGAAAATATTATTTGTGTAAAACAGTCAAAATAAAAACATTAATTCTGATATGAGGCACAGTAAAAGACAAACCCTACACAAAAGCATTCATCTCTGTTTATACTTGGGATTGAGGCTTGAAGGTAACTTTGAGAGAATTTTACTTTGTCTTGTTTAAATTTTGAAAAAATGACATAGTCTATTGTTTGTAATGAAATAAAGTAAGAGAATAAAAAATGGCATACATTTAAATAATAGCACTGTTTATGTTTACATAATACACATGAATAAGATTAATAGACAAAGGAATACACACGAAACTGTTATGAACTAAGACCCAAGATAATGTTACCACACACACATATACACACACAAACATACACCCCTTTATTGTTTAGACTTTCATTTTTCAATAAAGGTCCATTATTTCATCATACAATTCAGTAAGAACATTTCCATTTTATATAGAAAGAGGATGATCACAACGGCTACTTCCTGAGCTTTATAGGAAGTTTTTAAAAAAATCAATACATTATCAAATAGCCAAAATATATTTATGTATTACTTGAGAAAAAAGAAAACTAAGTATATATTACTTGCCATATATATTAAGTAGATACTAATTGCCATCAAGAAAAATACAATCTGGACAGGGTCTAAAGCAAAACCAACATTTAGATTTGTCTATATAGTTAAGTTAAAAACAAGAGAAAAAGAAATAGAAACTCTGCAGTGTCCTTAAGTCTATGAGAACTTTGTTGATTTGATATTTGCCTTAAAAGTAGAAGATAATGCTGTTATTTATTTCTATAAGAAAAATAATTAAACATTACAAATTACTGGAATAAAGCATAGCAATATGCAAATCAAATTTACTATCATATTTCTACTAGAATGTACATAACAGCTTAAATGGCTGTTTACCAATATCACCATTTTAGTAAGTCTACATCCTACTCTTCATAGTCTCAAGGGGACAAACTCCTTAGAGGTAAGTCATTATACAGCTTTAAGAAATACGGAAACTGTTAAAGCTCCCCCCAAACAGATCATTACTAAAGAAGCTCAAATTCTCCTTTGCATATATCTCTACTATTAATGCTATCATACCAATAAGCATTATAACGAAAGATTTACAATTTTAGAAGATGCTCAGGAGTTAAGTGGTACAAAGGCCAATAACAAATGCATACTTGGGCCTCTAGATGTGGTTTTTGGTTTGTCCTCTGTGTCTAGACTTGAGATTTATAATTTCAACAAACCTCAGTCTCCCAATCTGTGAAATGGAAATACCAAAAATACTCTGTATATGTCACAGAGTTAGTTGTACCTGAACAATCAGTACTAAGAGCTACAGAAATATTTTTAAAATCATTCTTATCACAATGAAACACTTGCAAAACCAATTTTAATCAAATTATACCCTGTACAGAATTTGCTAAAAACCAGGTTTTTTTCTAGAGAACTATTTACAAGGAACACTACTAAATCACAAGTATGTTAGTGAAAATAATGCCTATTGCAAGCTGTTTACCCTTTTACTTTTTACCACACAATCCTACTATTTGTCAAATCAACAGCAAACATGTCAAGCTAGTAAACCAAACCTTCCTACCAAAACTGTCATTCTTTCAAAGGCCATGTTCTCTCTTGAAAGCTTTTGTGTGCATTCCCTGTTCTTCCCCCGCCCCCAAATCCCTCATATTCTCCACCAAAGACTTGTTTGGGTGGCAAGGTAAACTGTCACCTGACATTTGCCAGATCTCAGACAGACATCAGTATAAAAAGATACCAGATGACAAGTCAGCAAACGTGCATGCATGTACTCCTAAGTGTGTACACACACACACACAGCACACAAAGTGTCCTTCATTCTTACAGAGAAATGCATTTATTACAAAGCAAAAGATCATCACTTTAGAAGGAAGTGAATACAAGCAAAAGAAGAGAGAAATCTTACTCACCATCTCCCATAGCCATTCAGATGGTTCAGGGAGCTCTCTCAAACCAAGAGGTCAAACAGCACAGCAAATAAATGCAGCTTAGTACCTGCGCCACTGGGCTGGGCCTGCAGCCTGCAGACACCCAGAGCACTGTGTGACCCAGGCCTCGCTGCAGCTCTGCACCGCAATAGCCAACAGCTGCTACTCCGCTTCAAAATAAAAGTCTGGGGTCTTGCTGAAAACCTTCGTTTATTTAGCAGAGCCTAGCAGAGCTCGATCAAGATACTCTTTAACTGCACGTTTGTGATTAGAAGCAGGTTATGATGTTTCTTCTTGTACTGTCTGTCTGAAATTTAATCTAGGAAAAGCTCTGGGAGCCAATAAATGCCATCCTACTGGGGGACTTTTAATGCAATCATCAAAACACAAGGCATGTGTTCAGCAATCATTTTCTGCTTCCCTAAAGATATACGTGTAATCAGTAGCAATCACATGATCTGATGGATTAACTGATTTGCGCCTTTTAGAAAAGGATTCCATCCTTTCTTGCCTTTATCTTTTAAAATTTACAGCAGAAGACGGCTAGAAGTGCATAAACAGGAATAGCCCAGTTTCCATGATTATCTGCGCTCATTATGCAGGAAGCATTTCTGGGTGCCATAAACAAATCACGTCAAAGGCAGCCCCTCAAAGACTACTCTGTGTGCGGACAGCAGGGCCACACGGAACAAAGCTTGCTTCTGGTGTAGGAGATAGAACCGACCCAGTACGCAGCTGCAGAGACAAGGAACAGCCTCCATCCAAGATGCACAACCCTCGCATACTGTCAAGCTCACAGGCTCATGGTGACAAACAGACGCATTTGAAAAATCAACCTAAGGAAAGGACTTTGCTCTTCCTCAAAGGGGATGTTGTGAACATATAAGGAACTAGACTGCATTCTACCTTATAGCCTCTTACAAACCAAATATCAAGGTTAACTCAAAGCCCAGTTGCTATGCTTTATTTTATTCCTAGCTTTTTAGAGCAAAACCTTTCCTAGCCGACTGCTTCAGAGAAGCTAGAAAATACTTTATAATGATTACATGCCCTGACTGTAGTAGGACACACACTAGACAAATCAGAATCGTGGAGTTTTTTTTTTTTCACAGTGAAAGAGAAAGAGACTTGCAGTCACAGCCACCAACACTGTTGGTGTTTACATCTCAGTTAGAATAAGAGCCTCTCTAGAAAGCTCCATGACGACACCAGATCCTGCAATAGCCACACAATCACTACAACTTTTCAGTCCTTTCCTTCCTAAAGGGCTGATATTGCCTCTTTTTAGTCAGGATCTGGTTAATTTTAAATCCAGTTTACTTCTAATAGGAGAGCTAATTGAACAGCAAGTAGAGACTCTGCTTAACTTACTTGTTAATAAGAGCATGAAAGTCAGGCTTGAAAAATCCTCAAAACAAACAAGTACTGTACATGTCTCACTATTAGTAAGTTAAGTATATTGCTATCTCTGGTGATATAACAGGTATTCTGAGTGTCCTAAGCTAATACTCCAGAAAATCAAAAAAATAATCAAAAGTACAGGTATAGCAATTATAAATTCTGAAAGGCATGAGATGTGAAACTATCAGAGCATGCTTAATGGAAGAAGAGGTATAGAGGTATATTTCCCAACAGAGGGGGAAAAAAAAAAACAACCATACAAACAGACTATTTTTCCAAGCAATAAATTTAAAAGAGATGTCATTCCCACTTGCCATATCACTCTACATCTGTAAAACCCATTCCTGTTCTCAGAAGTCTATCAAAACACAATCATGGCATTGAGGCCTTCATATAATGGTTCCTGCTTACTCTCCCAGCTATATTTCATAATCAGTCCGTCTTCCAACCCTCCCCAAGTTTTACTGGTCTGCAGTCAGCTCTGGCCTCCAATTCTGTTCTTTTAGTATACAATGTTTTTTTCCACTTCTCAGGTTTCATGGTCATGCTTTTTCTGCCCAAAGCATTTTTCCTACTATTTATCACATAACTAGCTCATTGTCATTCACTGGGTCTCAACCCAAATGTGACCTCTCAGAAAGGCCTGTACCACAATTCTAAGTGACATCATTAAATTATGTCACATATCCATAACCTATTTATCCAGTTGTTTTTGTCTGTATTCAGTAAAAGAACATTTTCATTCCAAATCATTTTAAGTATATTTTAAGTGCAGAGCTTCAGTAATCACATTTTAAGTAACACTCACTAAAATTTTTTACTGATAATTTCTTGTCACTGAATATCATATGGAAAACCTTTGAACTGTGTACGAGGTCTGGGTGAACTCAACAACACACTCTACTCATACAGTCAATAAGGGAAATGAAGGGGTGGTATTTCCAATGGCTCTTTAGTTTATGTGTACATAAATTATTAACACAGCTTTCAGGTTGAACCATTATTGTGCCCTAACACATTTTCCTGGGTGGAGTGTGTGGTACAGTAACATACATCTTTAAGAGGTATAAAACTGTAACCCCAAATATAGTTTTATAAACCAATGCTACATTGATTAAATGTTTTCTTATACAACTTTATTTTTTGGATTGATTTTAATATGAGAGAGAGAGAGGCGCAGATAGACGACACATGCACCCAGAGCACCACCCCAGTGACATACATGCAAGTCCTGCACACTGTATACTAAGCTATTGGATGTTCTAACTTTTATTTTAACTCTTGAATGGACAATAACAGTGAGCCGAATTCAAAGGCTAAAATTTTAGTGAGAGAAATATAAAGAAATAAAAAATAAGCTGAACAAAATTTCATTTCATTATACACAAAATACCTGCCTCCAAATCATTGCCTGAAATTTTGTTTTTACGAACCCGGGAGGTTGTGCACTGGATATAGCACAGGACTCTCGAGCATGAGGTCCTGAGTTTGATTCCCGCCATCACATGTACCAGAGTGATGTTCTGGTTCTCTTCATCTCTCTCTCTCTGTCATAAATAAACAAATATTTGGCAAAAAAAAATTTTTTTAATTTGTTTTCAGTGCTGACAGATTTTTCTACCTAAAGAAAAAAATTAAGCATCCTGAGTTGGGATAAAGCATGGCATAATATTAGTGGCAATAGTGTTTTTATTAATTTCATTTGACAACAAAGGTCTCAGGGATACTGGTATAGTGCACCACAGTAAAGGAGTCTGGGTGGTGGTGGGCTCTCAGGCCCTGGAGCATGATGGTAGAGAAGGACCTGCACTGGGGGGCGGGGGTCACAGTGTTTTGCAGAAAACTGAGAAATGACTGTATTGACTGTAAACCATTAATCCCCCCCAAAAAAATCTTAGGAATAATTTAATTTCATTTCATTCAATTCATTAACCAAAGGATAAGAATACTTCTATGGACAACTATAATCACTCTGTATATTCGTGTGTGTGTGTGTGTGTGTGTGTGTGTGTGTGTGTGTGTGTGTGTGTGTGTGTGTGTGTGTGTGTGTGTGTATTGCCTCCAGGGTTATTGCTGGGGCTCGGTGCCTGCACTACAAATCCACTGTTCCTGGAGGCTATTCTCCCCGCTTTTGTTGCCCTTGTTGTTTATATTCTCTCTCTCTCAGAAGAATATATGTTCTTTCAACTGTATTGTTATTCACTACTATGGCATGATCTAATTTACTTTCTTAAAAGATCATTCTTGCTTTTAGGTAGAAAAGATTGTGAGGTAAACATGGACAAACACATATTTAATGACTCACATAAAAGTTAAAGGATACTAAGAGAAGAGTTTTATCATGGAAATGGAAAAACAAAATTGAGAAAATTTGACACATACTTGGATGCTTGCAGCAGAAATTATTGAATAATTAGGATGAGGGATTCTAAACCCAACTGAATAATTAGGTTCAGGTTCTAAACCCAAGTCACAGACTAAAATGGGTAAAACTGGAGAAAGAACAAATTTAGGGGAAAGGAAAGACAAAGAGTGCTACTTCTGGATATGTTAAGACTGAAATACCAATTAGGCATCCAAGGACAAAGGACAAAAGCTACCAACTCTAGAGCATAAGAAAGGAGAGCTAGACTTACACGTTTAGGAATTACAGACTAATAGTTATCATCACCCTTTGGTCTGGATTAGATGGGGGGGGGATGAAAGAGAATATCAATTAATAAAGACAGAAGAGAGGGCCAGGCTCTGGGACATGCAACATGACAAATGGGCAGCCTGCTTCTAAATTCTTCCCTTATTAATAAAACCATTAATGTATTTTCAGTAATAGTACTATAATAAAAAACATCACAACCAGGCTGAGGAGATAGCACAGACTTTCATGCCTGAGGCTCACAGTTCCCAAATTCAATCCCTCACATCACCATAAACCAGAGCTGAGCAGTGCTCTGGTCAAAGGTCTCCCAGACACCTGGAAGGAAGGAAAGAAGGAAAGAGGAAAAATCAGGACCAATATCTAAACTCCTACATGACATGTGTGTATTATACACTAACATTCACATTTGACCAAACCTTCAACAGTCAGATAATAATCTCCAATATAAAAATCTCTAAAGTCTCCTTCTGAGAAATACAAATGTCAGATAACCAACTTAAATCTCTCGGTTTATGGAGATATAAACAAGAGGAAAAAATGGGAGCTAAAATAGGGAACAACACCAAAGATCTATTTGAAGGTAACAGAAAACTTCATAAACACAAGAATAATATCACTTTCAAAAATAAATCTAAGCAATTCAGATTATGCTATTTTTTTATTCCCTTTTGTTGTCCTTGTTGTTTTATTGTTGTTGTTATTGATGTCATTGTTGTTGGAAAGGGCAGAGAGAAATGGAGAAAGGAGGGGAAGACAGATGGGGAGAGAAACAGAAACACCTGCAGACCTGCTTCACCGCCTGTGAAGCGACTCCCCTGCAGGTGGGAGCCGGAGGCTCGAACCGGGATTCTTCCACCAGTCCTTGGGCTTTGCACCATGTGTGCTTAACCCGCTGCACTACTGCCAGACTCCCAGATTATGCTATTTTCTTAGAGCTGTGACTTAAAAACCTGGAAATACAAGTAATAATATATTACAAGTAGTATAAAGTGCAAGTCTCAATTCAAGGAATTTTAACAACTCTATCTCCCTGCTGTTCCTGGTTTCTATGGAAATGCGCAACACGTAACTGCTTGAAAAATAAGGACAAGGTAGTTAAAACACTTTCTATTCAGAGAAAATGAGTGAGAAACAGTTGGCAGTCAGGGTGAGGACTGGTAACGCTAAAGTCAATTTATATTTCTGGATGTTTAGATTACAGTCTTTGTAACACTACACTCACATTCCACCTATCTTCCTGCAACACAGCAAGGTTTAATACAGGCTTAGTCTAGAGAAAAAGCAATAAATTATACAATTAACTAGTTTTCATACAATCTGACTATAAAACTCACACATCAAGTACTTGCTCCAACACCATTAACATTACTAAATTAACTACATTTTGCTTAATATGAAGCTACTTTTCTAGTTAAAAAAAATACTAGATTGAAAAATAGAATATATTCTTTATATAGTTAATTGATATTGAAAGACTAAATTCGGGAGACAGACAGTAGCACAGCGGGTTAAGCTCACGTGGCGCAAAGCGCAAGGACCAGTGTAAGGATTCCGGTTGGAGACCAGGCTCCCCACCTGCAGGGGAGTCGCTTCATAGGCAGTGAAGCAGGTCTGCAATCTTTCTCTTCCCCCCTCTTTCCATTTCTCTCTGTCCTATCCAACAATAACAACATCAATAATAAAAATACAACAATACTATGAACAACTATATGCCACCAAGCTAGAGAACCTGGAAGAAATGGACTATTTCCTAGATACCTACCAACTTCCAAAACTAAGTAAAGAGGAAGTGGATATCATAAACAGGCCCATCACAGCCAATGAAATTGAAACAGTTATCAAAAAATCTCCCCAAAAATAAAAGTCCTCTGTACAGCAAACCATAACAAAGGGACTTTTCAAAGTTAACCCAATTAACAAATAATGTGATAATAATATTAACTATTGATTGTCTTTTTGAACCCTAAGACAGCAGGAACCTCACATCTTCACTATAGAGCCCCTACTTCCCTCAGTCCTGGCACCCTTGGATAGGGCCCACTTTCCCGTATGCATCTCTCAATCCAAACCAAATAATATGGCATCCACCGATCACAACCTAACCAAAGCAATGATTGCCATCTCAACATGCTTCACCTCAGACTGTATCCAGAGACTTCACGTGTGGAATGACAACCCTTCAGCTTCATTACTCGGGTGAGACCTTTCCTTTAATAGTACACTCTAATTTCATCTCAGGTAGTTCACTTTCTAACAAAGTCCCATAACCTAGACATACACCAGTTTCTGTGAGAGAGAGCTTATGTGCACACGTATCCATAAACTACTGCAAAATATATACCTGAAAGCAGGATTACACTAGAGTTTGCAGTGAGTACCTCCCTAACACTTCCTCTCCACTATTCCAAGCTTGGGATCCATGATTGCTCAACAAATTGTTTGGCTTCATATGTTAACTCTCTTTTCAATCACCAGGTTCCAGATGCCACCAGGATGCTGGCTAGGCTTCCCTGGATTGAAGACCCCACCAATGTGTCCTGGAGCTCAGCTTCCCCAGAGACACACCCTACTAGGGAAAGAGAGAGGCAGACTGGGGGTATGGACCGACCAGTCAACGCCCATGTTCAGCGGGGAAGCAATTACAGCAGCCAGACCTTCTACCTTCTGCAACCCTCAACGACCCTGGGTCCATGCTCCCAGAGGGATAGAGAATGGGAAAGCTACCATGGGAGGGGGTGGGTTATGGGGATTGGGTGGTGGGAATTGTGTGGAGTTGTACCCCTCCTACCTTATGCTTTTGTTCACTAATCCTTTCTTAAATAAAAAATTTAAAAAGAAAAAAATAAAATAAAATAAAAAAATAAAAGTCCTGGACTAGATGGCTTTACAAATAAATTCTACAAAACCTTCAAAGAAGAACTAATACCTCTACTTTTAAAAGTCTTCCAGAAGATTGAAGACACTGGAATACTCCCTGCCAGCTTCTATGAAACTAACATCACTCTGATACCAAAAGCAGACAGGGACACAACCAAAAAAGAAAACTACAGATCAATATCTCTGATGAACACAGATGCTAAAATACTGAACAAAATTCTAGCCAACTGGATACAGCAGTATATTAAAAAGATTATTCATCATGACCAAGTGGGTTTATCCCAGGCATGCAAGGTTGGTTTAATATACGTAAATCAATCAATGTGATCCACCACATCAACAAAAGCAAGACCAAAAACCACAGGGTCATATCAATAGATGCAGAGAAAGCCTTTGACAAAATACAACATCCCTTTATGATCAAAGCACTACAAAAAATGGGAATAGATGAAAAATTCCTGAAGATAGTGGAGTCTATATATAGCAAACTTACAGCCAACATCATACTCAATGGTGATAAACTGGAAGCATTTCCCCTCATCAGGTACTAGACAGGGCTGCCCACTATCACCATTACTATTTGACATAGTGTTGCAAGTTCTTGCCATAGCAATCAGGCAGGAGCAAGGAATTAAAGGGATACAGATTGGAAGAGAAGAAGTCAAACTCTCCCTATTTGCAGATGACATGATAGTATACACGGAAAAACCTAAGGAATCCAGCAAGAAGCTTTTGGAAATCATCAGGCAATACAG
Organism: Erinaceus europaeus; assembly: GCF_950295315.1. NCBI lineage: Eukaryota > Metazoa > Chordata > Mammalia > Eulipotyphla > Erinaceidae > Erinaceus > Erinaceus europaeus. Next base: position 22,648,832 of record NC_080182.1, read on the forward strand.
TAAGGTGTCAGGCCACAAAATTAACATTCAAAAGTCAGTGGCATTCCTCTATGCAATCACTAAGCTAGAAGAAATTGAAATCCAGAAGTCAATTCCTTTTACTATAACAACAAAAACAATACAATATCTAGGAGTAAAACTAAGCGAAGAAGTGAAAGACTTGTATACTGAAAATTATGAGTCACTACTCAAGGAAATTGAAAAAGACACAAAGAAGTGGAAAGATATTCCATGTTCATGGGTTGGAAGAATTAACATCATCAAAATGAATATCTACCCAGAGCCATCTACAAATTTAATGCTATCCCCATCAAGATGCCAAGCACATTTTTTAGGAGAGCAGAACAAATGCTACAAATGTTTATCTGGAACCAGAAAAGACCCAGAATTGCCAAAACAATCTTCAGAAAAAAGAACAGAACCGGAGGCATCACACTCCCAGATCTCAAATTGTATTATAGGGCCATTGTCATCAAAACTGCTTGGTACTGGAACATGAACAGACACACTGACCAGTGGAATAGAAGTAAGAGCCCAGAAGTGAGCCCCCACACCTATGGACATCTAATCTTTGACAAAGGGGCTCAGACTATTAAATAGGGAAAGCAGAGTCTCTTCAACAAATGGTGTTAGAAACAATGGGTTGAAACATGCAGAAGAATGGAACTGAACCACTGTATTTCACCAAATACAAAAGTAAATTCCAAGTGGATCAAGGACTTGGATGTTAGACCACAAACTATCAGATACTTAGAGGAAAATATTGGCAGAACTCTTTTCCGCATACATTTTAAACACATCTTCAATGAAACGAATCCAATTACAAAGAAGACTAAGGCAAGTATAAACCTATGGGACTACATCAAATAAAAAAGCTTCTTCATAGCAAAAGAAACCACTACCCAAACCAAAAGACCCCTCACAGAATGGGAGAAGATCTTTACATGCCATACATCAGACAAGAGTTTAATAACCAACATATATAAAGAGCTTGCCAAACTCAACAAGACAACAAATAACCCCATCCCAATGGCGTGTCCTCCCTCCCCAATGGCGGGAGGACACGGACAGAATATTCACCACAGAAGAGATCCAAAAGGCCGAGAAACACATGAAAAAAATGCTCCAAGTCTCTGATTGTCAGAGAAATGCAAATAAAGACAACAATGAGATATCACTTCACTCCTGTGAGAATGTCATACATCAGAAAAGGTAACAGCAACAAATGCTGGAGAGGGTTTGGGGTCAAAGGAACCCTCCTACACTGCTGGTGGGAATGTCAGTTGGTCCAACCTCTGTGGAGAACAGTCTGGAGAACTCTCAGAAGGCTAGACATGGACCTAACCTACGATCCTGCAATTCCACTCCTGGGGATATATCCTAAGGAACCCAACACACCCATCCAAAAAGATCTGTGTACACATATGTTCTTGGCAGCACAATTTGTAATAGCCAAAACCTGGAAGCAACCCAGGTGTCCAACAACAAATGAGTGGCTGAGCAAGTTGTGGTATAGATACACAATGGAATACTACTCAGCTGTAAAAAATGGTGACTTCACCATTTTCAGCCAATCATGGATGAACCTTGAAAAAATCATGTTGAGTGAAGTAAGTCGGAAACAGAAGGATGAATATGGGATGATCGCACTCTCAGGCTGAAGTTGAAAAACAAGATCAGAAACGAAAACACAAGTGGCGTATCGTACCAAAGTAAAAGACTCTGGGGTGGGTGGGCGGGGAGAAAGAAAAAAAAAAAAAAGAAAGAAAACACAAGTAGAACCTGAAATGGAAGTGGCATATTGCACCAAAATAAAAGACTCTGGGGTGGGGGTGGATGAGTGGGAAGAATACAGGTCCAAGAAGGATTCAGAGGACCTAGTGGGGGTTGTATTGTTATATGGGAAACTGGGGAATGTTATGCATGTACAAACTATTGTATTTACTGTTGAATGTAAAACATTAATTCCCCAATAAAAAAAATAAGTGCAAATATTAAAATTTAAAAAGCAATGGATTTAACATGTAAAAAAAATACAACAATAAAAAACAACAAGGGCAACAAAAGGGGAATAAATAAAATAAATATTAAAAAAAGACTGAATTCTAGGTTAATGATACCCAATTAGAACACATACAATTTAGCAACCTTACAAAAAGAAGAGTAGTCAGAAAAATCAAGTAACAGCAGATACTAATACCAATCCCCAGTGAATTCCAAACTTGGTTTTATTCTAGTTAAGAGAAACCCCAAAATGAGTGTGTTGTTGAAGTTCCTACTGCTCTGCCTCTTCACCACCAATATCTCTAATAGTCACACATATGTGTAGCAAAGTCCATCAACTCCACAATTTTAACAAAAAACACTAAGATAAACAATTACTCTAAGAATAAAAAACAGACCTACACAATTCACGTATGAAATTTGGAAGGCAAGAGGATCCTCACATCTTCAGCTAAAAAGATACAAAAAAATAAAGCAAAAGAACTGTATCATTTTAGTCAACTGACTCATTATTAAATTTCACTTAGTCCAAAGAGTTTGAGAATAGGTAGCAATCAGCAGGATATAGAAATTTTTATACTATATCCTCAGTTTTAGGTCACAAAATCAAATCTGTCGATTTGATGATAAAGCAATCAACTTAAAAAACGTATTTTAATGTCTTTTAACCATACGTATTTTAACGTATGGTTAAATGATCTTAGACATGTCTGAGAGCTAGAATAACCTAGTTGTCCTTACCTTGGCTGACACTCAAAATCATACCGCCAGAATTTTGTACTTCATCAAATTTGGCAAGTATCATTTCTAACCTGGGAATAAATAATATATTTAATTTGTTTGACACACAGCATATATAGAAAAATTTCCTACACAATCTACCTTAGGGGAAAAAATTCAGGAATTTAAGTTAGTTCTTTGTACAATTCTCTTTTGTTTTTAACTCATTTACTGAAAAGAGACACAAAACCGTCTCTAACCAAGAGGCAAAATTATATACAGGTTAACATTCTTAACACTCATGGCGTGTGTGTAATTTCCACACAAAGAAGTTTAATATACCATCATAAAATTATTTCTCCACACTCAGCAAAAATACTTTAGTTCTAACATATAGTACATTTAATCAGTTATCAAGACACTGTTTAAGAACATAAAAATCATGTTAAGGGGGCTAGGTGGTGGTGCACCTGGTTGAGCATACATGTTACAATGTGCAGGGACCCGGGTTCAAGCCCCTGGTCCCCACCTGCAGGGGGAAAGCTTTGCTAGCGGTGAGGCAAAGCTTCAGGTGTCTCTCTGTGTCTCTTTGTCTCTCTCCCTATCTCTCCCTTCCCTCTTGATTTGTTGTTGTCTCTCTATCCAATAAATAGATCATATTTAAAAATTTTTAAAGGAAACATTAAGAAAAAATTTTTAAAAACAGTAAAATAAAAATGTCACAAACTGAAATGATGCTGAGATGACTAAAGATCTGATAGTTTCCAATAACCTATTTTCATTCCACACCAATTCCATTAGCACTTCTGATTTTATATTCAGAATAATTACTGTCTACACTTCTGCTATCACTTTTTCAGCTAAAATGTGCTTATTATAAAAATGCTATACATTCATTATAATAGAAATATAAATAGGAATGTAAAGAAAAAAGTACAATCTCACTATTCAAAGATTTTTTTTTTCTTTTTGTCTGCAGGGTTATTGCTGGGGCTTGGTGCCTGCACTACTAATCCACTGCTCCTGGAGGTCATTTTTCCCATTATGTTGCCCTTGTTGTTGCTGTTATTGTTGCCATTGCTGTCGCTGGCTAGGACTGAGATAAATCGAGAGAGGAGGGGAAGACAGAGAGGGGAAGAGAAAGATGCAGATCTGCTTCACTATCCGTGAAGCGACCTCCCTACACGTGGGGAGCCAGCAGCTCGAAACCAGGATCCTTATGCCGGTTCTTATACTTCATACCATGTGTGCTTAACCCACTGCCCTACTGCCCGGCCCCCTGCTCAAAGATTTTTTTAACAGTAGTTTATTTGTATTTATTTACTTATAAATATAAATATATATTTATTTATGTTTGCTTCAAGGCAAAATGGGAATACTTTGACAGTACTTCATTTTGATTGTTCTATCACATTTTAGTATCATGCTATAATTTATTCCAAAATTTATGAATTAGAGATCTGTGGAAGGACAAAGGGTCATTGTTATGTTGTCTTTAATTGCCAAATGATTTCTCTGACTTACCCTTCTAAAAATTGTCACTCTTTCTTTCTTCCTTTCTTTCTTTTTTTTTTTTTTTATTTGCCACCAGGGATATTGCTGGGCCTCGGTGCCAGCACTACAAATCCACTGCTCCCTGTGGCCTGTCTTCCTCCCTCCCTCCTTTCTTTTCCTGGATAAGACAAAGAGAAATTGAGAGGGGGCAAAGAATAGAGAGAGAGAAAGACAGATACTTGCAGACCTGCTTCACAGCTGGTGAAGCATCCTCTCTGCAGATGGGACATAAGGGCTTGAATCTGGGTCCTTGCACATGGTAACAGGTAAAATCAACCCCTTACAATTTCATTTCTAAAACCAAAGCTAAGTCTTGAGTCAGGCCCTACTGTCTTCTACTACTTTCAAACTAAGGGAACCTTTTGGCCTATAAAAAGGTATTTTTAGCTGAAAACCATCTAAAAATTCATTATGAGATTTCTAAACTTTAACATTGCCTATACCCATTAAAATCAAGAATAAAAAGATCCATACATCTGAATGTGCTTTAATCAAAAGACATGGGTCCCTTCATCCTACAAATTACCATATTCCCAAGAAATGAACAGAATGAACAGACACTAGGCCTGATTGCACACAGACATAACATGAGCAATGTGCAATGGGGGAGGGAACACTGGAGTTAGAAGACAGGACCTCAGGATGAAGAACAGGCAAGCCAGAAACAACAAAAAAGAAAACGTAAGACTACTCTTAGGAAACAGGGCAGAACAAAATGTTAATCATGAACTGAACACTTAGTTATAGCGTAGGGAATTAGAAGTAGAAAACTAAGGACACAAAATTCAGAGAAGGGAGAGGGTTAGTAAGGAGCTGAGGTGGGACAGATAAAATACATACGGAAGTAGATACAAGCAGCTCTAATGGGAAGAAGGGTACACTGAAATACTAGGCAGATATAATAATAAGACTGGGGGAGGGTGTACCTGGCTAAGTGCTCACATTACAATGCACAAAAATCCAGGTTCAAGCCCCTGGTGCTCACCTTTAGGGGGAAAGTTTCACAAGTGGTGAAGTGAGGCTGCAAATGTCTGTCTCTGTCCTTATCCCCACATTCCCTCTCAATTTCTGTCTGTCTTTATCCAATAATAAATAAATAAATTTAATAGTGATAATAATAATAATATAATGATGATGATGGAGGGAGATAGGAAGGAAAGACAAAAACAATAAAAGAAAGGGTCAAGATGAAAAAGATGTCCCAGTCTTTGGGGACTAGGATGGGCTATGAAAGACACACAGAGGGGGCCAGGCAGTGGTGCACCTAATTAAGCACACACACTACAGTGTGCAAGGACCTGGGTTGAAGCTGCTGGCCCCCACCTGCAGGGGAAAAGCTTCATGAGAAGTGAAGCAGAGCTGCAGGTGTCTCTCTGTCTCTTTCCCTATCTCCTCCTCCCTTCTCAATTTCTCTCTGTCTCAATTCAATAATAAATAAAATAAATATTTAAAAAAGACACACAGAAAAGACTCTGACCTCACAACCCTTACCTTTCTGTCAGCCCTCATTTTGTTCTTTACTCTTTTTCTCCAACTATACTGCTCTCTCTTTTCAATCTTCCTTGTCATCTAATACTTCTCACTTTATCAACTTTTTCTTTCCCCTTCCCTTTTTTTAGCCTCCAGGGTTAGCACTGGGGCTCAATGCCTGCACCATGAACCTATTGCTCCAGAAAGCCATTTTTCCCATTTTGTTGCCTTTGTTGTATTGTTATTATTGTTGTTGGATAGGACAGAGAGAAACTGAGAGAGGAGAGGAAGACGGGGGTGGGGGGAGAAACAAATAAGACACCTGCAGACCTGCTTCACTACTTGTGAAGCAATCCCCTTACAGGTGGGGAGCTGGGGGTTTGAACCAGGATCCTTACGCTGGTGCTTGTGCTTCAAGCCATGTGTATCAGAAGAAGAAAAAAAAGAAAGAAATCAGAAATCACTAAACTAACTCAGGAATGTTTAAATGATTATTAACACAAACTAGAAAACCAGAGAACAGAGGCCAGTAAAGTTCTATAAAAATTCTAATTCATGATAAGGATAAAGGCCAGTAAGGCCATAGGATAGAATTGGAAAAGCAACTCTAACCACAGTCCAAATTACGTTTTAGAGTCAAAGAACAATATGAAAGAGATAGTATATCCAAGTTCATCTTGTTTAAATAAAAGCACTATTAACATGTACCTCACACATCACAGAACCCTCCAGTTAATGTGTGTAATCCAATGACTTAGCATACTGAGTTGAACAACTATTGTCACATCTTCATCACCTCATAAGACTTTCCATTTCTCTCTGTCCTGTCCAACAATGAACAACATCAACAATGACAATACTAATAACCACAAAGAGGCTACAACGACAAAGGCAACAAAAGGGGGAAAAAATGGCCTCCAGGAGCGGTGGATTTATGGTGCAGGCACCGAGCCCCAGCAGTAACCCTGGAGGAAAAAAAAAAAAAAGGCAGAGAGAAATCAAGAGGGGAGGGGAAGACAGAGAGGGGGAGAGAAAGATAAGACATCTGCAGACCTGCTTCACTGCCTGTGAAGCCACCCCCTTGCAGGTGGGGAGCCAATGGCTCGAACTGGGATTCTTATACCTGTCCTTGCACTTCGTGCCATGTGCGCTTAACCTAGTGCACTTCTGCCCAGCTCCCAGTCTAAATAATTTCTAAGTCTAACCAATTTAATTTCTTTTCTATCAACTTGCCCAAGTGGTTATTTTATACAAATGCAATTCACATGCAGTCCTTGATGACTGACTGCTTTGACTGATGTTTTCAAGGCTCCTCCCTGCTGTGGCATATTTCAGGTATCACTGTTTATGTTTGTGTAACACTTCATTTGATTGAAAGACCACATTTTGTTTATTTCTCTATTCATCAACTGCTGAGCTTGTAGGGACTTTTCGCTAAGTGTTCAGGTTTATGTATAAACATGCTTTCACATTTAACTTTTCCTTCTCTCTTTAAATAGAATAAAAAATTGAGTCCAGGAGACTGCATAGTAATATTTTATATGTGCAAAGCCCTGGGTTTATGAACTTAGTGATATCCAAACTATACGAAACTTTACAGGGTAAATTATTACTTATTTGAAACACAAATATATTTATTTGGCAACACAAATATATTGTTTTTTAACATTTGAATTTAAAGCAACAAGAAAACTAAGCCCATTTAAACTAGACACATAAAGTTAAAAAATTTAAAACCACTGGCAGAAAAGAAAGAAAGAAATATTAGCAAGACTTACCTGGAAGGGGGAAGTCTTCTCGTATAAAGGTCCACTCTCACTTTCTCTCCCACATGTCTATAAATCTCCACTATAGCCAATATTGCTGCATCTCTCACCTGTCATCAAAGAATTGATAATTAAAAAAATATGAAATAAAACACTTCAATTAACTTATTCTATACAGAAAAAAAAAAAAAAACACTTCAAGCTTAAGGTATTACAATATATGACCACCAAGAAACTTCTCCCTGGAGAAGAGAACAGGAGAAAGCCTACCCAGTAAGGCATATGCTTTGTGCACAGTGCCCAAGTTTGAGCACCACACAAGAACATTACAGCTGGGGCCAGGTGATGGCACACCTGGTTGGGCGCATGTATTGCAATGCGCAAAGACCTGGGTTAGAGCCCCTGGTCCCCGCCTGCAAGGGAAAGCTTTACGAGCAGTGAAACAGGGCTGCAGGTGTCTCTTTGTCTCTCTCCCTATCACCCCCCTCCCTCTTGATTTCTGGCTGTCTATCCAATAAATAAAGATAATAATAAATTTGAAAAATTAAAAAAAAAAGCACTACATCAGTGTTGTCTTCCCCCACCCACTCCCTGGAAGCAAAAGAATGAAATACTCAGTTTGGGGGCAGTGGAAAATCATTCATGCACAAGATCCCAGTGCCACAAAAAACATAAACTTAAAAAAGTTGCTAATGCTGGGGTATAGCACCAATGTAAAGGGGACTTGGGGCCAGGGGAAAAAGTGTTTTTCAGAAAATTGAGAAATTTTACACAAGTATTAACAACTGTATTTACTGTAAACCATTAATCCACAAAATAAATAATTACTAATGTGGACTTAAAAAAATGTTCTTTTTGTAAGTAAGACTATATATAAAAAACTTCCATTAAGTAAATACAAACCATTATCAAGGCTAAGATATATTCCTAAAGTAAAACTTTCAAGACTGTGACCTGAGCTCACAATTATCTACACATTTGTAGCATCATTATTTACAACATCAAAAAGATGAAAACAATCCCCACAGACAGATGAATGGATTAACAAAATGTGGCGTATACATACAATGAATTATGATTCAGCCTTTAAAAAAAAAGAGAGGAGAAGAATTTTTGGCCCAACATGTAAGTAAAAAATAGCAGATACAGGGGGTGGGGGCAGGAGGTGGTGCACCTGGTTAAGCGCACATGTTACAGTGCTCAAGGACCTAGGTTCAAGCCCTTGGTTCCCCCCTGCAGGGGAAAAGCTTCACAAGTGGTAAAGCAAGGCTGCAGGTATATCTATCTATCTATCTATCTATCTATCTATCTATCTATCTGTCCATCTCCTCTCCCTTCTCAGTTTCTGTCTCTAATAAAGAAAAAGGAAGAATTGGAAAAAAATGGCCAGCAGGAGTGATGCATTCGTCATGCAGGCACCAAGCTCCAGGGATAACCATGGTGGCAATTAAAAAAAAAAGTTAAAAAAGAAAAAAACAGAAAAAGGTGTAACTCTTTGGAAAAGTCCAGAGGTGTAGTTAGAGCTTCAAAGAAGGGGGAAAAGTATCTGGAGTTACTCTAAATGTTCAAGCTGTGCCAAAAAGGATCAACATTCAACACCACCAAGAAGTACCACCTCTGTACCTATAGTACACAAAACTCAGGTGAAGAATGCCTAACAAATTATAAACTCCGCCCCCACACCTGTGGACATCTAATCTTTGACAAAGGGGCTCAGACTATTAAATGGGGAAAGCAGAGTCTCTTCAACAAATGGTGTTGGAAACAATGGGTTGAAACATGCAGAAGAATGGAACTGAACCACTGTATTTCACCAAATACAAAAGTAAATTCCAAGTGGATCAAGGACTTGGATGTTAGACCACAAACTATCAGATATTTAGAGGAAAATATTGGCAGAACTCTTTTCCGCATACATTTTAAAGACATTTTCAATGAAACGAATCCAATTACAATGAAGACTAAGACAAGTATAAACCTATGGGACTACATCAAATTCAAAAGCTTCTGCACAGCAAAAGAAACCACTACCCAAACCAAGAGACCCCTCACAGAATGGGAGAAGATCTTCACATGCCATACATCAGATAAGAGTTTAATAACCAACATATATAAAGAGCTTGCCAAACTCAACAAGACAACAAATAACCCCATCCAAAAATGGCGGGAGGACACGGACAGAATATTCATCACAGAAGAGATCCAAAAGGCTGAGAAACACATGAAAAAATGCTCCAAGTCTCTGATTGTCAGAGAAATGCAAATCAAGACAACAATGAGATACCACTTCACTCCTGTGAGAATGTCATACATCAGAAAAGGTAACAGCAACAAATGCTGGAGAGGGTGTGGGGTCAAAGGAACCCTCCTGCACTGCTGGTGGGAATGTCAGTTGGTCCAACCTCTGTGGAGAACAGTCTGGAGAACTCTCAGAAGGCTAGAAATGGACCTACCCTATGATCCTGCAATTCCTCTCCTGGGGATCTATCCTAAGGAACCCAACACATCCATCCAAAAAGATCTGTGTACACATATGTTCTTGGCAGCACAATTTGTAATAGCTAAAACCTGGAAGCAACACAGGTGTCCAACAACAGATGAGTGGCTGAGCAAGTTGTGGTGTATATATACAATGGAATACTACTCGGCTGTAAAAAAAAAAAAAAAAAAAAAAGGTGACTTCACCGTTTTCAGCCGATCTTGGATGGACCTTGAAAAATTCATGTTAAGTGAAATAAGTTAGAAACAGAAGGTTGAATATGGGATGATTTCACTCTCAGGCAGAAGTTAAAAAACAAGATCAGAAGAAAAAAAAAAAACACAAGTAGAACCTGAAATGGAACTGGCGTATCGCACCAAAGTAAAAGATTCTGGGGTCGGGGTGGGTGGGTGGGAAGAATACAGGTCCAAGAAGGATGACAGAGGACCTAGTGGGGGTTGTATTGTTATATGGGAAACTGGGGAATGTTATGCGTGTACAAACTATTGTATTTACTGTTGAATGTAAAACATTAATTCCCCAATAAAGAAATTTAAAAAAATTATAAACTCCTAACACAAATTCCCTGTGATATGTAGGATTAAGGCTGTTGCAAAATGCTATTGGGTGACCATTTTCTGGAATATGGTCATGACTGAAAAAAGGAAGCTGACAAGCCACCCTCACAAATACATAGGAAGACAACGGTAGAAAATTTAGGTTGTTAACTCTATCTTTCAAACTCAAGAACTATCCTTTTATTTCTTCCATTTTTTATTCATGATTAATAGTGGGTTTCACCATTGTAAGATGACAGTGTGTAGTTCCATATCACACCACCAAAGTTCCATGTCCTTACTCTTCCACCTCCCAAACATAACTACCATAATTCTCACATGTCTTAGGAACTCAAGAACTATCCTTTGAATCCCTTCTATCATTAATACTAGAAAAGCAACCAACAAACTTAAGCAAGTTATATGAATATAATGTGTTTTAAAAAACTAACTTTGGGGGAGCCGGGCGGTAGCACAGTGGGTTATGGACAGGTGGGGCAAAGCACAAGGACCTGCATAAGGATCCCAGTTCAAGCCCCCAGCTTTCCACCTGCAGGGGAGTCGCTTCACAGGCGGTGAAGCAGGCCTGCATGTGTCTGTTTTTCTCTCTTACTCTATCTTCCCCTCCTCTCTTCATCTCTCTGTCCTATCCAACAACAACAACATCAATAACTACAACAACAAAACAACAAGGGCAACAAAAGGGATCATATAAATAAATGTTTTTTAAAACTAGCTTTGGTAAGTTTTAAAAGTAAAAATGGGGAGTCGGGTGGTAGCAGCGGGTTAAGCACAGTTGGCGCAAAGTGCAAGGACTGGCGTATGGTTTGAGCCCCGGCTCCCTACCTGCAGAGGAGTTGCTTCACAGGTGGTGAAACAGGTCTACAGGTGTCTATCTTTCTCTCCTCCTCTCTGTCTTCCCTTCCTCTCTCAATTTCTCTCTGTCCTATCCAACAACGATGACATGAATAACAACAGCAACAACAACAACAACAAAACAATAAGGGCAACAAAAGGGAAAATAAATATAAAAAAAGTAAAAGTGAGGAGAAAATTTCATTATTCCCTCCACCCTCTTTTCTTTTTTTAAAGTAGGATAAGAGCACTAGAAAAAGAAGACACTCCAAAAATCAATGTTAATATTTAATCAATGCTTAAAAAGAAATAAAATTTTACCTGACTGTTCGAATCTCCAAATAGGACACACAAGTGTGGTACCAACTTGCTGAGGACTAATGGTTGAGCCCCAAAACTAAATGGAATTTGAAATAAAAAAAGGGAGAGAATTTGATTTTAATCAGTGAATGAAATATCCTTAATTATTTCTTTCTTGTCCAAAGTAGTAAAACAAATATGGCGGAGAACATGGGCACACATCATTAATACATGGAGGATATGAGAGACAGACAAAACCTAACTGTAAACAACATGCAATATGCAAACTTGAATAATCATGACTGACAATGAAAATTATCAACACAGGATCCCACAGAGCAAAGTGTTCAAGCAATGGCACTCTTAGACCTATCACTCAAGAAAATTTAAGTTTTTTACTCTAAAAAAAATTGGGTTTTTTTTTTTTTTGATCGTGGTTCACAAACAAATTTGCATTCTAGTAAAATAAACACATTAAAATGTCTTCATTTATGCCTATGAATATTTTGATGAGGGCATGGGTTGAAAAGAAACAACAGGATAGCTGAAAAACACAAAAGCTGTGCAGAATGAGTGCACTTTGAAGCTCTAGATGGCAGAATGGACTATAGAGGAATAAAAGAAAAATAAATGAAGGTATAGTTAGAGAAAGGAAAGTAACACTACAAAGTTGAGAGCGACTATATGTTCCATATCTTGTTGCACAGCACATGAGAAAACAGTCTAGGAAGAGAATAAAGCCCCAATGTATAATTCTTTCCGATTGGAGATCTGAGATCTGTGGCCTCGGATACTGTCAGAGCTCTGCGCACTGCTATCAGATTACCTGTCCAGTTACCTGCAAGCATCTTGTTCAGTTTGATTTTGGTAACCACCCACACTTGCTTTAGAAAGTTTAAGGACCTCTGGGTAGGAGAATGGCTATTTGAAATACCACTGAGTTAAAGACAATTCCAGATTGGGTACAGATCAGAAGCAGGTCCTGAGTTATTAGCTTATTTATACTGAACGTTTTATTTTGAATATGACAACTATTAGCAAGCTAAGAAAAAACAGAAGCATTTCTTACCACTGACAAATAGCTTAAAATGAACAGCATAAAATATAACTTATGCACAGAAAACAAACAGATAGAGGTACCCAGTGAATGTTCTTGTACCTTATATATTAGTATCTATTTTTAAAATTGTCATTTCTACAGTTTCTCTTAAGCTGTGTGCAATGATTATTTTTCCTAGAAGAATGGAAAACATAAGGTAGCTGTTTTCAGGAATCATAAAACTTACATGTTTAAGGTTTCAATAAGACACTGGCACATGCCTTCTCGAGATCGAAAATTCTTATGGTTAAAACCAGAAGCCAACTGTTCCCAAATGTACTATTTGAAAGAAAAGTAAACATGTGTAACAAACAATTAAATTACTCATTTGTCATCATCTTTGACCTCTTCCCAATCTTACTGAATTTTCTATCAGATGGTTTACTTTTCAACAAGTTTCCCTAAGTTAAATTTGCACTGATGTTGTTCTCACCCACATTTTAACAGCTTAGTCACATTTTCCACTTTTTATTTTAGCTTATAACTTTCACTTTAGACTTCAATTATTCTCAGAAGAATTATGTCCAGCACCTAAAAACCTTAGAATACCCAAGGACACAGAACCGCTTCTATGCTTTAGAAACCTTCAACAACAATGCTACCATTATAAGCCCAGCAGTCCAGTAAGTATTTAAAAGGTCCAATGTTGCCTAGCAACTACAACAGACTGTCACAAGGGACAGATTTTTTTTTCAACATTTTATAATCCAAGCTTTTCTCCTTTCAATACTAGGTCCAAATACAGAAACATATTTAAGCAAGTCATTCGAATGTTACATACTCCATCTTTTTTCTGCAGAAATAAACCTATATAAATAATTCAAAACAATTATGTGGGTTTGGCATAACAAAGAATCCAACTTTACTGTCTCAATGAGTCCTTTTACCAGATTTAGAAATACTACTTTTATAGTTTACTAAATTCAAATGTACACAAACACACACAGTCTCCCAACTCTTCCTGAATTCTGTATTTTTCCTGAACTATGTATTCAGTTCTACCAATATATATCTTTCCTTTTGCCAAATTTTCTAGAAGGTAACATAGAAGTTTACCAGAAAAATCTTAAATGTTAGCAGTCTAGCTCTGAAACTCTATATTTGTGGCCCATGATATATAAGGGTACTCCTGATAATACTGTAATAATATGTCAAAAGCAATTTAAAAGTTGAAACAATAAGCTGGTATTGAAAAATACATATAAAAATGTTAAGAAGGACCTCATTTAAAAGTGTAATATGTCTCAGAGAACAATTTGCTTCTGCAGTTCAATATGCTGAATGTTTTATAAAATATATTGAATATTTTCAATTAGATTGCTACTGATAACACAATATGATTGAACTTTGTGAGGTTTTCAAATTGATATGAGTCACTCTATAAATCTTGCTTACATGTCAATATATCTTTGCTTTCCTTTCAAAATATTTCTATATGGTCAATTTTTTCTACTGTATTCAAAAAACACATTGTTGTCATATGCTTTCTGTAACTAGTAGCCAGTAGATGAAAGAAGAAAATTTTCTTGACTCTGTAAGAACCATAAAAGTTAACATAGCTTTTAGTACTCTCAAAATAAGTTTTTCCAATGACCACTGTATATAATTTGCAGGTAATCAAAAAAATCTAATACACTAAAACTTAAAATATAACAAAATAAAAATAAAATATAACAGTATAACATATTGTCAAATTATTATTTTTTAAATATTCTTATTTATTTATTATTGGATAGAGACAGAGAGAAATTGAGAGTGGAGGGGGAGGCAGAGAGAGAGAGAGAAACACCTGCAGCCCTGCTTCACCATTTCTGAAGTTTTCCCCCTGCAGGTGGGGACCAGGAGCTTGACTGTCAAATTATTTAATCTCTACATTAGGCTTTTTGTTTTTAAAGGCACTGGAAAAAATTTAAAAATATTGAGGGCTAGGGAGATAGCATAGTGGTTGTGCAAAAAGACTTTCACACCTGAGGCACCAAAGGCCACAAGTTTAATCCTCAGGACCATAATAAGCCAGAACTAAGCAGTATTCTGGTAAAAAAAAAAATTAAATTAAATTAAATTAAATTAAAATGATGTAGTGCACCATCAGGTCTTGGAACATGATGGCAGAGGAGGACCTAGAGGGAGTTGAATTGTTATGTGGAAAACTGAGAAATGTTATACATGTACAAACTACTGTATTTTACTGTTGACTATAAACCATTAGTCCTCCCAATAAATAAAAAAATTAAATTAAAATAAAATTATATTGCACCAAAATAAAATACTCCGGGGGGGGGGGGAGAGTTCAGGTCCTGGAACAAGATGGCAGAGGAACCAGTAAGGGTTGTATTATTTTGTGGAAAACCGAGGATATGTTATGCAGATACAAACTATTGAATTTACTGTTGACTGTAAAACATTAATCCTCCAATAAAGAAATAAAATAAATAAAATTAAATATTGACTTTTTATCTTAAATTCCAACTTACTTAAAGCATTAACAATAAACGTTTGTAAGTTTTGGCTTTCATTTTTAAATATATGCATACCATAGGTGGTGCTACTTGATCCATTAACTTCAATATTAGGGTCTGAGCTTCATCTCGGACCTTGTCTTTGGCGTCTCCCATTCTGTCTATTAAAGCTAAAATAACTAGAGAAAGAGGGAAAGAATAGATACTTACAACTTATCACCATAAATTGTCTTATAATATTATAAATAGCAGTTGGTCCCATAAATGAAGGTATAAAGTAAAAGATTGCTATAAGTCCAATAAAAAAATAATAACTGAGGGTCAAGTTTCTAAAGAACAGAGCATGATTTCCAATTATAACACATTTTAAAAGGAGGTAAAATTAAATGTCATCTCACTTAAAATTATGTACAGATGGTCAGACTCTACAGACTAGCAAGGGAATGATTATCCTGAAGACATGAGAGGGTTTACCTCTGGTAGAGGGAAGGTGTCATCAACAAATAAAAAGAAGAAATAACCAAATAATGAGTCAGGTTCTACTTTCTTAATCTGGGTATAGGAAAGTGTTATTTTTTTTAATAATTATTGGAATTCATTCTTGGAGAGTTCTCATTAAAAAGGTTTTTGTAGCTATAAATCAGTAAAGCACTACAAAGAAATCGCACCCAGTGGGGGTGTGGGTGGAAGTGGGGACTAGAATTCAACAGGATATATGTTCTAAAGTCAGTTTACAGAACAAAAATATTTTATAGGCATAATTATCTTTCTATAATATCTTAAATTACCACCACCGAGTGTAATGTTGCCAGGTGCATGACATTATTTAATCTATTCTGGTCTTTATCTCTTTAATCCAAATATTTGTAGTAGTACTCACATCAGAGGATTACTAGAAATTGAAAGATAAAGAATATCAGTAAGTCAGAGAATAAAAGGTACAGAGTAAAGTTTCCTTTTCTTGTGTGTGTGTGTGGGGGGGGGGGCAGGAAGCACAGCATCAAAGCTTCCTTCAATTCAGTGAGGCTGGAGCTCAAACCTGGGTCACACATGCAATGCACACTATGCAAGTGAGCTGTTTACAGGCCCCAGAGTATGGATTTTCTAATGTATCATATCTACAATCCCCATCATTGCTATCATAATCCAGGAGGTTCGAAAGCAAAGAATCTGACTTCTGTGTGCTACTTTTGCCTAAGAGTTACAGCCTCCCTTTCTTTAAGGCAATTGAGGCAGAAGCCTAGTATAAGTAATGGGACAAGGAATTAGACCAAAAGAGAACAAAGGGGATTTTCCAATTTGCTTATAAACAAACATGATTAAATGTCTATGTAATTGGATGCAAATATATTCTAAAATGTAACATGATCTACAGTGTAACAGTCAGAACTGATATAATAGTGAGTAAAAACATATACAGAAAAAAGAAATTCTTGGGCCTGGGTGCTGGCACACCCAATAGGGCAACGTGTTACTATGAGCAAGGATCCGGGTTCACGAGGCCCTTCACTTGAGGTGAAGCAGTGCTGCAGGTCTCTCTCTTTCTCCCACTCTAACTCCACTTGCTCTCTCAATTTCTTTCGGTCCTATCAAAGAAGAGGAGGAGGAAAAAAATGAAGAGAAAGGGAAGGACAATAGAAGAGAAGAGACGAAAAGGATTACCAGGAGCAGTGGATTTGTCCTGCACCACCACCACCCTGGGAGAAGCTTCGCTGCTGTTTTGTCTTTCAGATTATCTGACTGTCTCTTTCTGTCCATCAGAAAAAGTCAACCCAGAGTGCTGAAGCTTGAGCAATAACAAAAATAAGAATCATATTAGTAGAATAGAATCCATCCTCTGTTAAAAACCAAACATCAATATCAACTTTCCTAAAATATTTCTTAATTCTTAAAGTAAAAAGATTAAATAACAAAACTGTAATAGTAGTTAAGATTTTTTTTTTCTTTTGCTTCCAGGGTTATCACTGGGGCTCAGTACCTGCATTATGAATCCACTACTCCTGAAGCTTATTTTTTCCCTTTTGTTGCCCTTTATTGTTGTTGTTATTGTTGTTGCTGTCATTGTTGTTGGAAAGGACAGAGAGAAATCTCGAGAGGAGGGGAAGACAAAGTGGGGGAGGGGAAGACAAAGTGGGGGAGAGAAAGATAAACACCTGCAGACCTGCTTCACCGCTTGTGAAGCCACCCACCTGTAGGTGGGAAGCCCGGAGCTTGAACCAGGATCCTTCAGCCAGTCTTTGTGTTTAACCCGCTGCACTACCTCCGGGCCCCCAGTAGTTAAGAATTTAAGTGTGCCAAAAGAAGACAGTATCATTCACATCGTCATTTATATCTAGGGTGACATTATATATATTTTAATCAGCATATAATTCAGTTAAAGTCCTCCTTTCTACAGAAAGGCTCCTAAAGTACCAATAATTTGGATAAACTAACCCTGAGGCCCTTAATCTAGTGCTGCACCTCAAAATACCAAGGAAACAGCGAGTACATGCATTATTTGCATAAAGTTCCAAGGCTACACAAAAATACATTTTGCATTTACACAAAGGATTAACTCTTAAATAATGAGGGAAAAGTCAGTAGGTCAAATACTACAATGATTTTTAAATAACTTACCCATTGCTACATAGGATTTAAATTGTGTTGCTAATCTGTCCACAAAAGCACTTAGAATTTCCAATCCCATTAATGATACCTAAAAAAAATAAATAAATAAATAAAAATTTTTAAGAAGCTAGTGTATACAAATTACTGAGGCATACTTCTTTTTTAAAAATATATTTATTTACTTGACAGGACAGAGAAATTAAGAGGGGAAGAGGAGATAGAAAGGGAAAGAGACAGACCAGGTGGTGGTACACCTGGTTGAGCACACACGTTACAATGCGCAAAGACCCACATTCGAGCCACTGGTCCCCACCTGCATGAGGAAAGCTTTGCAAGTGGTGAAGCAGAGCTGCAGGTGTCTCTCTGCCTCTCACCTTCTCCATTGCCCCCTTCTCTCTCAATTTCTGGCTGTCTCAATCCAATAAATAAATAAAGCTTTAAAAATTAAAAAAAAAAAAGAAAGAAAGAAAGGAAAAAAGGGAGAGAGACAGAGAGACCCCTGCAGACCTGCTTCACTGCTTGGGAAGCTTCCCTCACTACAGCTGGGGGGTAGGAGGGCTCGAACCTTGGTCGTTGAGCACTGTAATGTTCTCTGCAAGGTTTGCCACCTCCTACTTCAATATTAGTACTACTAATATAAATATAATACATTTCCTAGTGTTTGTTTTAACAAGGAAACTGAAATATTAGGAGGATAATGGTCATGAACTTAAGGCACCCTGATCTCAAACATTTCAGTAATAATAATAAAAACAGTGTGTAAATATGAAGGAAAAACAACTGCTAAGGAGTCCACAGAAGTCAAATGACTATTCTTAATCAGTCTTTTTTTTTTTTTTTAATTTCTTTATTGGGAGATTGTTTTACATTTGACAGTAAATACAATAGTTTGTACATGCATAACATATCTAAATAATACAACCCCCACTAGGTCCTGTCATCCTTTTTGGACCTGTACTCTCCCCACCCACCCACCCACCCCAGAGTCTTTTACTTTGGTGCAATACACCAACTCCACTTCAGGTTCTACTTGTGTTTTCTCTTCTGATCTTGTTTTTCAACTTCTGCCTGAGAGTGAGATCATCCCATATTCAACCTTCTGTTTCTGACTTATTTCACTTAACATGATTTCTTAAAGCTCTATCCAAGATGGGCTGAAAACAGTCAAGTCACCATTTTTAATAGCTGAGTAGTGTTCCACTGTGTATATCCACAACTTGCTCAGCCACTCATCTGTTGTTGGACACCTGGGTTGCTTCCAGGTTTTGGCTATTACAAATTGTGCTGCTAAGAACATAAGCATACACAGATCTTTTTGGATGGATGTGTTGGGTTCCTTAGGATAGATCCCCAGGAGAGGAATTGCAGGATCATAGGGTAGGTCCATTTCTAGCCTTCTGAGAGTTCTCCAGAGGGTTCTCCACAGAGGCTGGACCAATTGACATTCCCACCAGCAGTGCAGGAGGGTTCCTTTGACGCCACAACCTCTAACTCTTCTATAATGTTGAAATGTTTCCTAAACAAAAGAGTTAAAAATTTTAAAAAATACCTTCAATCACATAAGCTCAGCTTCTATCTACGATTTAAAAAGAAAAAAAAAAAAGGAAGAACTCTAATTCTAGCAAGCAAAACTCCAATAACCTATATAACCATATCTATTCTTAAGTCTATAAAAAAAAAAAATGAAGCTGCAGAATAATCAACTAGACTGAAATTTTGGGGAAGGCAAAAGACCCCAAGGACAGCTGAGACAAAAGCAGGAGATCATGTGCAAAATAAAACAGAAATACTCGTGGATAAGAATTCATTTGTTCTGAATTCACTGTCAATAGATCACATAATACAGAACTCTTAGCAGTCACAGAAACAATCAGAGTTAATGCCCACTTGCAGACTCCTTACAAATCTCCACCAGACACACAGAATTAAGACTGAGGGCAGGGAGAAAACTGCAGAAAATCTCTCTTGGTGGTACATGTTTCAGAGGAAGGGATGGCTGGCTGCCTCAGGAGTAAAGGCACAAACCTGTTTCATCTCTTTTCCTACTAGGAAGAAACAAGTTTGCCAGTACTGAGGGAGAGACAAATTTTCTGTTTCTATCTCCACCTCTCTCATGCACCAAAGGCACAGACACTCAGTGAGCAAAGACTAAGAATTGACTTCAGTCTACCAGTGAAGAAGGAGAAAGGAAGCATGGAGAAAAAGATGATATGAAGTATAGGAATAGCAAAACACACCCTCCAGACCCACCAATTCCACTTCTATGTATATGCTCAAAGGAATTTAAGCAGGGCACAGATACTCATTTGCCAAGGTTCATTACAGCATCATTCACAAGAACCAAAATGCAGAAAAGTCCCTTACGTCTATCCAGTGACAAACGGATAAACAAAATGTGGTCTTTGCATTTAATAGGATATTACTTGGGCATAAACAGGAACAATGGAGACATGTTATCACAACGATGAACCTTGGAAAGAATTACTGAAAGAAGTCACTCACAAATGGCTGCATGCTATACGATTTGGTTTACTTTTTAAAAAATCCATAATAAGCAAATATACAAAGTAGATGCACGGTTACTTAAGATAGAAAAACAGGGAGAGAATAGCCACGGGGCTTAGGGTTCTTTTTTCGAATGATGAAAATACTCCAAAATTGATTGTGATGACGGTTGTGCAGATCTGCAAATATATTAAAAATCAATGAACTGTACACTTCAAATGAATGGCTCGTATGTGTGAATCATATCAACAAAGCTGCTAAAATGTAATATAAAATTCAGAAATAGGAACATAGAAAAAAATTTTTTCCTTTTTTTTTGTACATAAACACCATTCCCACCACCAAAAGACTGTGTCCCTTCCAGACACCAACTTGCAGACGCGACCATGATTTCACCCTGACTTCTCTGGACAGACAACCTCACCAATGTGTCCTGGAACCTCACCTCTCCAGAGCCCTACCTCACTAGGGAAAGACAGAAACAGGCAGGGGATATGGATCGCCCTGCCTATAGCCAAATCCAGTGGAAAAGCAATTACAGAAGCCAGAACTCCTATCTTCTGCACCCCAAAAACAACTTTGATCCATACTCCCAATGGTGAAGTGATAGGAGGAAGAGGCTAAGAGAGCCCTGAACTTCAGCTCCATCAGGTCCCAGAGAGAGAGAGTGAAAAGGGGACCACTATTTGGATGTAGTAATAGGGTTATGTGTGGCTTGGAGTGGAAGAGAGGACTGGACCTGGAAGAAAAAGGGGGCAATTATGTAAATGTAGAGGTGACAGCTAACCCATGTCTGCAACTTTGGGAGACCCACAGTGATTTGCATGGAGGGACTTGGGATTCAGAACTCTGGTGGTGGGAACGGTGTGGAATTATACCCCTGCTGACATGTAATTTTGTAAATTAATATTAAATCACTTATAAAAAAATAAACATACCAGTGCATATGCTCTTCAAATTAGTGACTGCATGTCTTTTGGATAAATGCCTGAGTGGTATTGTGGGGTCACAGAGTAATTCCATTTTTAAGGACTTTTCATTAAAGAAGATTTAAATAATTTTCACCAAAGATGTCAATATTATAAATGTATCACATCTTTCTAAAAGATGATACTCAACTGTAATTCTAATAAAGTCCCATATTCTGTCGCAAAAGATAAGCTGCATCTGAAATTCACGAGATAGTAAATAAAGACACAATAATAGTCAACATATTCTTAAAGAATATAACTGAGGTGTGGCCAGGAGGTAGCACAGTGGATAAAGCATTGGACTCTCAAGCATGAGGTCCTGAGTTCAATCCCCAGCAGCACATGTGCCAGAGTGATGTCTGGTTCTTTCTCTCCTACTTTCTCATTAATATATAAATAAAATCTTTTAAAAAAATAATATAACTGACTGAATTATATTTTGGAAAACTATGGTAGTTGTTGTTGGGGGGAGTGGGAGGACAAGACTTTAGGGTTGGCTTTGTGTGGACCTGTACCCCTGATAGCTTATAACCTTGCAAATCATTATTAAATCACCAGTTAAAAAAAAAAGTGAGTGAATTTAATACAGCAAATATGAAGATTTATCCAGACTACAGAGTTACAAGTAGCTTTTCATGAACTTTCATTTGAACATACTTCAACTTGGTCTATATCTTAGCTAAAGGTCCTTTTGGTAGAATATCAAAACCCTCATAAAGAAGAAAATGTGGTCCAGGAGGTGGAGCAGTGGTAAAGCTTTGGACTCTCAAGCATGAGGTCTGGAGTTCGATCCCCGGCAAGCACATGTGCCAGAGTGATGTCTGGTTCTTTCTCTCTCCTATCTTTCTCATAAATAAATAAAATCTTAAAAAAAAAAAAAAGAAAGAAAGAAAACTGAAGCAATTTCATAATTCCCTTCTCACTACTACTACCTTAAGAATGCAAATGTTTCTATTCAATCGTTTAAAATATAAAATGAAAAATAATGTTCTCAGTGGAAAAAAAAGCTAAAACAGTGGCAGAAGGTAGACAGCATAAAGGTTATGTAAAGAGACTCTCACGCATAAAGCTACAAAGTCCCTGATTCAATCCCCCTTGACACTATAACCCAGAGCTGAGCAGTGCTCGGGTAAAAAAAAAAGGGGGGGGTGGGGGGGCAGGTGGTGATGGATGAACATGCATGTTACAATGCACAAGGACCCAGTTCAAGCCCCCAGTCCTCACCTGCAGGAGTAAAGCTTTACAAGTAGTAAAGCAGGGCTGCAGGTGTCTGTCTCTCTCCCTCTCTGTTACCCTCTCCCCTCTTGATTTCTGGCTGTCTCTATCCAGTAAATAAAAATAATAAAAAAAAAATTTTAAGACAAAACCTAAAACAAAGAATACAGAATACATAAAATATTTAAATATAAAAATAAAAAATAAAACATTTAAAACGTAAAAAATATTGTATATGGACTAGAGATGGGTAGGGAGGGAAGCAAGTGGATACATACAGACAGAAAACTGCAGCACTGCTTATGAAACCTTCCCCCTGGGAGTGGAACTGGGGGCCTGAACCCAGGTCCTTGTGGACATACTGTATACTCAACTGAACGTGTGCCAGTGCCCAGTGCCAAACTAACACTTTTCAACAGGTACATAACACACTTAAAAAATTTTTTTAATTATCTTTATTTATTTATGTATTGGATAAAGACAGCCAGAAATCGAGAGGGTAGGGGGAGATAGAGAGAGAGAAAGAGAGACAGAGATATTTGCAGCTTTACCACTTGCAAAGCTTTCCCCTTGGGGTGGGGTCTGAGGGCGCGAACCTGGGTCCTTATGCATTGTAACATGTGTGCTCAACCAGGTGCACCATCACCCAGCCCGGAAAACAAACTCTTAAAAAGTACATTTAGAGGAGTCAGGCAATAGCGCAGCGGGTTAAGCGCAGGTGGCACAAAGCGCAAGGACCAGCTTAAGGATTCTGGTTTGAGCGCCGGTTCCCCACCTGCAGGGAAGTCGCTTCACAAGCAGTGAGGCAGGTCTGCAGGTGTCTGTCTTTCTCTCCCACACTTTGTCTTCCCCTCCTCTCTGGATTTCTCTCTGTCCTATCCAACAACAACGACATCAACAACAACAATAATAACAAGGGCAACCAAAGGGAATAAATAAATATTTAATTTTTTAAAGTACATTTAGGTCCAAAAGGTGGCACAGTAAATAAAACACTGACCTCCTAAGCATTAGGTTCCAAGTTCAATCTCCTGCATCACATGTACCAGAGTGATGCTCTGGTGGCTCCTATGTCTTCTTCCATAAGTAAATAAATCTTTACTAGTAATAATAAGAGTGGCAGATAGCGCACTTGAGAGGGTACCTGCTTTGCCACATGTGTCAACCAGGTTAGAACCTAGTGCCCAATGCACAGATGGAAAGTTCAGTGCTTCGGTGATTTTGTCTCTCCCTCTGTCTCTCTCTCTCTCTCTCTCTCCCTTTTTCAAGCAATGGGGCCCAGGTGTAAACCTGCCACTGTCTCTTTCTGTATGAAAAAAGCCAAACCTAGAGAAAGTCAATACAAAGGGATGAAGTACCAGCAACAGTAACCAGAAAAAAAAAAAAGATTTAGGGTTAAAACCAAGTTTAAGTTTTAGGATGTCTTCAAAGCATAAAACAAACAAACAAAAAAATGTAAACTGCATGATGTTATTAACTCTGCGAAGTCTGAGAAGCTCTAATATTATTATCCCATCCTTTCTCTTTCTCTTCACTCTGAATCCTAAGAGGTAGAGTATATTTGAGTGGTCTGATATAGATAAACTCCCATGTAAATTCTAATCTTGGCTACAGTTTCAACTCAGTATAATATTTAACCTTCCAGATAGTTCATATCAGAAATGTTGTCTACCAACAACAGAGCAAAGTAGCTGCTTGACATAGTAATGACTACTTCCGACTCAAGAATCACAAATAAGAACTGTGTGTAAATGACAGAAAACCTGACAAAAATTCTTATAACCTAGAAAAGACCTAGACTAAATTCACAATCAAGGATATTTTTTCTACCATACAGAATAAATGAGGGTGGTGGTGGCAGATACACTGTTCATAACACGTAGTAATGCTTTTTCTATTCAGTGGGAAACACTCTAGGTTCACAGGAAAAAAAAGGCTGTTTTTTTTCTTCGCAAATAAGCTCAGTATAGGGAGTCGGGCTGTAGCGCAGCGGGCTAAGCGCAGGTGGCGCAAAGCACAAGGACCGGCATAAGGATCCCGGTCGAACCCCGGCTCCCCACCTGCAGGGGAGTCGCTTCACAGGCGGTGAAGCAGGTCTGCAGGTGTCTGTCTTTCTCTCCTCCTCTCTGTCTTCCCCTCCCTCTCTCCATTTCTCTCTGTCCTATCCAACAACGACAACAACAATAATAACTCCAACAATAAAACAACAAGGACAACAAAAGGGAAAAAATAAATTAAATAAATATAAAAAAAATTTAAAAAAAAAAGCTCAGTATATTAGAAAGTAAGAGCAGTTCTGATATACCACAGTCACTATCTGTAATGCAGATAAGAGGAATAAGAAAATATAGAGATGTATACAAATAAACTTCACCTTTTTTCTTTTTTTTTTTTTTAAGTGAACTAAAAAACAGTATAGTTCTCTATGTAAGTTTATTGCAATCAAGGTGGCACTGACATTAGTAAGTCACGGTTCAAACTGCAAATTAGATGTAATTTTGGATTCTGAAGAAATACTTGAAGTTCTTGCACATTATTTACCTCAGACTATACAGTTATACTAAAAATGCTCTTTGTCTGTTTCTCCTTTTTTAAAGTCAGCTTACAAGAGAAGTTTAAAAGAGAAAACAGAGCTGGCAAACGACAAACAACTGGACAAGTTTAGGAAAGCAAAGAAGAGGATATAAAGGTAGGAAAATCCTCACCTTCGATGCAAGTACTTCTACCAAGTCATCAGGGCTATGACCTAAGCAAGATTCTTGAATCCACTTCACTACAAAATGAGGAAAAGACTAGAACTGCTTCTCTATGGGGATCTTAAAAATTAAAACAAGACAATGCAAATAAAAGACCTGAATTGTATCTGATGTAACCGCATATTGGATCTAATATGCAGGTGGAGGAAGTGATATAAGAAAGACTGTACTGTGACAAAGAAAAAGGTAAAGCATATCAGCACCGCTACAGAGATGTGTGTAGATAAGGCGTGAGAGCCTGTGGCAATTCTCTTCTGAGCTCTGAAATCTCAGGTTACAGTGCTTGTGAAGAGAATGGAGAGAATGTGTAATAACAGAGATAAGGATTCTAAAATTTACTGATCAGGGTTAAGAGATAGCTCAATGGATAGGGCACATGCCTTGCCATGCACACATCACACACAGCAGAGATTCAAGCCCTGAAACTACATGGGATCACCAAGGCAAAAGGGGATGCTCTGGCACTGCAGTGTCTCTACCTCTCTGAAGGAAAAAATTTAGGTTGAGAGTGATTAAATACCACATGCATGAAGCACTAAATCGAGAGAGAGGGACGATGCATACTAAGTAAAGGGAAGGTAGTGCTGACAGACAAAAGAAAATTTGAGGGGGTCGGGCGGTAGCGCAGAGGGTTAAGCACACATGATGTGAAGTGCAAGGACCGGTTTAAGGATCCCGGTTCCAGCCCCCGGCACCCCAGCTGCAGGGGAGTCGCTTCACAGGCAGGGAAGCAGGTCTGCAGGTGTCTATCTTTCTCTCCTCCTCTCTGTCTTCCCCTCCTCTCTCCATTTCTCTCTGTCCTATCCAGCAACAATAGCAGCAATGGCAACAATAAAAATAACACAAGGGCAACAAGGGCAACAAAATGGGGAAAATGGCCTCCAGGAGCAGTGAATTCATAGTGCAGGCCCCAGCCCCAGCAATAACCCTGGAGGTAAAAAAAAAAAAAAAGAGAGAGAGAGAGAGAGAGAGAGAAAAACAGATACTGTGGTATCACATAAGTTGGGTGTGCTTCAAGAGATGGAGAGTTCTAAACTGCATAGACAATGGACATTAGTCAGCAGAGAAAGAAGGTGAGAAAGTATTACCAAAGGACACACTTCTCACTACAGCCAGTAGAATCTTTCATTTTTGTATGGATAAAGTGAATTTAGCTTTTTTTTTTCGAAGAAACATGAATAATAATCTGCCAAACACATTTATGCCGTTATGAAAAAGTGGCTTTTCCCAAATAGTGAAACAGCACGACACGGAGCATCAAGCTGCCTTTTAGCTGTAGTATTATCCTAGTAAAACCTTACTCTTCCAAGAATCATTTTCAAGTATCACCATTAAATAACACAAAGTAATTGTATAGTTTGCCTTTCTTATCATAAGGATAGAGGTTTCAAATACAGTCTGTTCACTGGGTTACTGTTTTCATCAACAGAAAGAATCACGCCAGAGGAGCAACTTAAAGCAATACTGCCACCAGAAGACCAGGAAGAAAAGTAACTGCTAAAACTACAGTGCACGCTAAGTACAGAATATTTACTTGATCTCCCAACGTGGCTACATTATAAGCCTACCTATCGCCCGCTCTTCAGAAGCACTCTCATCCCTCACGGACCTCATCTATTCAGTACTTTTCAGCACCTAAACCACCTGCGAGGGCACCCTTTCAAATCCCAGCCATTCCTCAGCTGCGGCAAAAGTCAAAATAACAAGAATCGTTTGTCTGATTCTGCTGACAAATGCAAGCACAAACATACTGCTCTGGTGTCAGTGTCTTGTCTCCACCAGCTGGACCGGTGAACTGAATCAGGCACTGGATGAAGCGCTAAAAGATTCTTTAGCAGGGAGGGGTACAAAACCTCCACACAAAGATGATAGGAAGACAGGAAGGAAGAAAGGATGGATGGATGGATGGATGGAGTGGGAAATGAGAATAAAAATCACAGATCATGAGGGATCAACTTGACTTTTTTTTTCCTCCCAAGTGAAAGTTTGTATCCCGATGCTTTCTGTCTTGGTCTGGGAAGTGTTTAAATGGATCCGCACAAATGTTAAACAAAAAAAAAAAAAAAGAAAGAAAGAGAAAGAAAAGAAAAGAAAAAGTCTGACGGCCGATCTCTTAAACGGATGATTAAACACTGCGTCCCTAATCGCCAAGTAATTCCGCATCGCGTGGGGGGAAATCGCTTGATTTGTCCCTGAACTTGTCTCCAGCTGCGGAGAACTGGCTCTGGACGGGATGGAAATCCGGGGGTCGCCGGCAAGCCCGGCTCGCGGGCGGGGACCCCGAGTGTCGGGGTGTCTCGGGGTCTCCCCGGCGCCGGCCTGTCCGCGCGCGCCCGGGATTAAAGGGCCGGCAGGGGAGGGCGTGCCCGGCCCCGCCGCTTACCCGGTAGTTGCTCGAACCCACCCAGCCGGTGAGCGCGTCGATCGTCTTGCCCAGGCGGCCCAGGTCCTTCTCCAGGTCCGGGATGGCTCCAGGGGCGCCGAGGTAGAGCAGCAGCTCCTGTCCGACCTGCAAACGGACCCTGACGTCCTTCTGCAGCACCTGGGCGCTGAAGTACTCCATGCCGCGGGGCTCCATGGCCGCGGCCGCCCGTCTGCCCGCGAGGGGCCGACTTTCGCCGAGCGCCGCCCAGCCGCCAGTGCGGGCTCCCTCGGGAACGGGCCGGACGCGCCCGATCCAGCCCAAGAGCGACTCGCGGGAGGCGGGGGGAGCGGCAGACGGCGGGAACCGCGGCCGGCGCCTAGCGGACCCAAACTAATCAAACTCGGCGCCCCCCGAGCCCCAGCCCGCTTTACAGGCCGCGGCCGCCGGTGACGTCAGCACGCGCGTGACGTCAGCGCGACGCTGGCGAGCATCCGCCCGCGGGGCCGGACTCGGGTTTTGCCGCGGCGGCTACTAGGGCTACGGCGGAAACCGGCTGTGGGAGCCCGGGTCGGGTGGGGAGGCTTGGGGTTGGGGTCCGACTCCAAAGTAGCTGCGAGGATGCCTACCGTTCCCTCCGCCACCTGCCACCTGCCACCTGCAAAATACAGAACGCCTCCAGGTTTTCTGTTTGAAATCAGTGCTTGGCAAAATTTCTTGTGTTTGGACTCGTCCCTTCGCCACCCCCCCACTCTTGTTTTTAATCAAATGGGGTACACTTCCTAATTAAAAACAAAACAGCCCCCCTGCTTCAAGCCACCACCACAGCATAGGTCTCCCTGTATTTTGAAACTGAGGTTTTAATTCATTTAGGGTGAAGTGCACAGATTTTAAATAAGCAGTTCCGAGTTAGACAGTTTTAGAAGATAACAGCATATTTCCACTTCCCAGTCACAATAATCACTGCCTGCCCCAGACAACTCTAACCCAGTTTCTATAACAGTTTTCACAGTTCTTGAGCATCACAAACCTCGTAACTAGCTGGACACTTTTTTCTTTTAGATTAAGAGATGCTGTTGGTTATCTGTCTGGTCCTTTTGTAGTTCTGAGTAGCATGCCATTATATGAAAGCACAATTGGTCCTTTTACAGACACTAGTGTTTCTGTCTTATATAATTGCGAATAAAGCTACTTATCACTGTTAGTACACGAGTCAATGTGTGAGCACGTTATCATTTCTTTGGGGGTAATTAACAAGGATTAGAATTACTGTCATGATAAGTTTAAATCTAGAAGAAATTGCCCTTACTAGACTTCCCCCCTCCCCACCTCCAGCAGTGCTGAAATTTCAGTTACTCTGCCTCCTTCACAATGTTCAGCATGGTGGGAATCATCAGTTTTAGCCATTGTAGTGAGTGTTAAGTGCTCTCTAGAATACATTCTCAATGTATACTGTTTCTTTCTACCAATTTCCAAAAAACAATTTAATCTATGCAATACTTGCCTGACTTATACACAGAAAGCACAAGGCTCATTTGTGTTTTCTCTAGGATGGTGCTAGGCAAATAAAGGACACTCAACAATTTAAATTGCACAAGTGAGTGAATTCAACGAAAACTGAAAATTCAAATACTCTATACCAAAACAATACTAATAACCACAATGAACTCTTCAAATTCAAATAAATGTTTTTGATGTTTATCATGAAGGGTTTGTATTTTTCCCCTGGTTTTGCTTTACACTGTATTGTGTTGTAAAAGTTTCTCCCTTAATTGACTCTAATTTTCCTGGAACTGGACATAAATTTTAAAAAAAGAAAAACAACTGGGAGGCGAGGCTACGAAGCAGCAGCAGCTGTATTTCTCTCCTCTCCTGGGTCAACTAGGAATACCAAAGGAGACCACCTGCGACTGCAAGGCAGGACTAGAACAACTTCGGGAACCCACTGGCTCACCGGTGAGTGCAAACACCTGTGGCTCCTGGACAGTTACTGAGCAGCCGGTAACAGTCCAACAGTTAACCAGTTGAGTCACCACCTCCAGTCTGTTTTACCAACAAAAAGCTGAAGGGAGGAGAGGACTCCCCTAAGACTCACCAAATGCAACTATGAGTCTCTATTGCTACTGCCCTCAGAGGCTAGAGCAGTGGGGTGTGGGGGGACTGGGACTATGCTGACATCCAGGAACAGAAAACTGAGCAGGAAACTCAGGAGAAGAGCTACACCTTGGAGGCCTAGTAGTGGGGCTGTATAGTGGAGAGCCTTTCTACATTGTTCTCCTGATGAGAACATGGTGAATAATTGCCTCAGAACCTACAGACTATAAACAGGACTTATTTAGAAACTCCCAGGGCAGGGGTCCGGCAGTAGCACAGCAGGTTGAGCGCACTTGGGAGTGCAGGGACAGACATGGGGATCCCAGTTTGAGCCCCCAGCTCCCCACCTGCATGGTAGTCGCTTCATGGGCGGTGAAGCAGGTCTGCAGGTGTCTATCTTTCTCTCCCCCTTCTGTCTTCCCCTCCTCTCTCCATTTCTCTCTGTCCTGTCCAACAATGAGCGACAACAACAGCAATAATGACCACAGCAAGGCTACAACAAGGGCAACAAAAGGGGGGAAAAATGGCCTCCAGGAGCAATGGATTCATGGTGCAGGCACCAAGCCCCAGCAATAACCCTGGAGGCAAAATAAATAAATAAATAAATAAATAAAAATTAAAAAAGAGAAAAGAAACTCACAGGGCCCAGCAGTACTGTCCAGCTTGGCAGAGCAGCTGAATTGAGCCCGGAGCTTTGGGTACTTGGGGTATGAGAGTCTCTCTGCATAACCACTGTGCTATCTCTCCCCCGCCCCACTTTATCTCTTGGTCAGGAGTGGGTGATTAAGCTAAGAAGCCTAGTTTTTTTTTTATCATAGAAGCTGAGCTTCTTATGTGATTGAAGATATGTTTTTTTTTATTTTTTAACTCTTTTGTTTAGGAAACATTTCAACATTATAGAAGAGTTAGAGGTTGTGGAGTCAAAGGAACCCTCCTGCACTGCTGGTGGGAATGTCAATTGGTCCAGCCTCTGTGGAGAACCCTTTGGAAAACTCTCAGGAGGCTAGAAATGGACCTACCCTATGATCCTGCAATTCCTCTCCTGGGGATCTATCCTAAGGAACCCAACACATCCATCCGAAAAGATCTGTGTATGCCTATGTTCTTAGCAGAACAATTTGTAATAGCCAAAACCTGGAAGCAACCCAGGTGTCTAACAACAGATGAGTGGCTGAGCAAGTTGTGGTCTATATACACAGTGGAATACTACTCAGCTTTTAAAAATGGTGACTTCACTGTTTTCAGCCCATCTTGGATGGAGCTTGAAGAAATCAAGATAGAGATATATAGATATAAATATGTATATATATAGGTATATATGTTTATTCATATTTTAGATAGAGACAGAAATCAACAGGGAAGGGGAGGTCAAAGAAGGAAAGAGAGAGATACCTGCAACACTGTTTCACTGCCTGTGAAACTTACCCCCCTAAAGTTTAAGGAAAAGGTCTTGAACCTAGGTCCTTATGCACTATAATGTGTGCACCCAACCAGGTGTGCCACCTGGTTGTCTTTGAATTTTTTAATGAAGTTTTATATTATTATTATTTATTTGTTTGTTTATTTTATTTATTACTACCAGGATTATCACTAGGGCTCGGTGCCTGCATAAGGCTTCTGAACACGCCTCTCCTGAGGGTCATTTTTGACAGAGTTTGAGAAGGTGAGGAGGATATAAAGAGAGACAGAGAGATCACCTACAGTGCTTGCTTCAGTATTCATCCTTACACTTGATAACATGTGTATTTAGCCAGGTGTGCTTCCACTGAGGCCCCGGGATGTCTTTGTTTTGGTGACCGTTTATATCACTGTGCAGAATCTTTGTAATTAGGCATAACCCCAACTGCTTATTTTTGCTTTTATTTCCCTTGCTATTGGGGTTGATTGTCCCAGTACACCTCAAAAGATGGTATCTTGAAGTAGTTTGTCTACTTTTTTTTTCTTCAGTTTATTTTATAGTATCAGGTTTTACCTCCAAGCCTTTGATCTATTTTGAGTTAACTTTTGTGCATGGTGTGAAGTGGTATCAAGTTATGATCTTTTGCAAGTGGCAGTCCAGTTTTTCCAGCACTATTTGTTGAGTAGATATCCCTTCCTCTGTTTTGTGGTCTTAGCAAAATTGACTGGGTAGTCCTGTGATTTTCTATGTTTTTAATATTTCAATAGGCTACATGAGGCTCTGCAGTTGACAAACCATTTATAAGAACAGCTTCCCAAGAGCCAGCATGACATGTGGATCATATTCTTTAAGAGAAAGACAGCTGGTTACCTATAATAAGATCTCCAAATTCAAATGGATACAATAGATATGATTAAAGGATAAAAATGAAAAAAAAAAGTAGCTGGGATTTGCCAAGATATTAACACTTCTTATTTAAGATGTCTTTTTAAATATCTCTACAATATTTCAACTTAAGGTTGCCTTTCTCTGGATTGGTGTTAGGACAAAAAGATAAGAAGAAGAAAGTAGGTAGGAAGTATTAGGGAAGAAATAGTGTTAGAAGCATTTACATTTTTCATAACTAGTCACTAAAATATATCTGGGGCACAAGTCTATTTTTAACAGGCAAACAAAGCTGTAATAAAACACTTAAATACAGGAGACTTACTTCCTGACCTATCTATTCATTATTTGCGATAATAGTGGAAACTTTGAGTAGACTGTGTTCTGATACTAAACTTTTTCCACACAAATAATGAGGCAAATCGTCATTCTGCTAGCATAAAACCATGTTCTATCAAATGTCCACCAAGAAGGGCATTGTGTTAGATACTAGAGTGGCTGCCAGAGATCACAATCTCTCCTAAAGGGGGAAGGGATCCATGTACACAAATGTTTAGAGCAGCTTTGTTCATTGCAACCTGAACTGGAAATATCCCAAATGTCTGTCAACTGAAAATAATTATGCTAAAGCTATACAAGGAAACACTTAAAAAAAAAAACCCTTTATTTAATTTTTTAAAAAAATATATGTTTCTTTATTAGGAGACAGAGATAGAGAAAAATCAGAGCATCAGGGGAGTCGGGCTGTAGCGCAGCGGGTTAAGCGCAGGTGGCGCAAAGCACAAGGACCGGCATAAGGATCCCGGTTCGAACCCCGACTCCCCACCTGCAGGGGGAGTCGCTTCACAGGCGGTGAAGTAGGTCTTCAGGTGTCTATCTTTCTCTCCTCCTCTCTGTCTTCCCCTCCTCTCTCCATTTCTCTCTGTCCTATCCAACAATGACAACAACAATAATAACTACAACAATAAAACAACAAGGGCAACAAAAGGGAATAAATAAATAAAATAAATTAAAAAAAAAAAAAAAGAAAATCAGAGCATCACTCTACCACATGCAATGCCTAGGATGACACTCCGGACTTAGTGGTTGCAAGTTCTGTGCTCTATTGCCATGCAGTCTCCCAGACATATAATGGAATTCTGCCGAGTAACAAAAAGGAAATTATGGGCACAATAATTCTGAATCTTCCATGTTCACTATTTCTGAATATTTATGCTTTTTTAAATATTTATTTTCCCTTTTGTTGCCCTTGTTGTTTTTTATTGTTGTAGTTGTTGTTGTTGTTGTTGGTATTAATGTTGTCGTTGTTAAATAGGACAGAAAGAAATGGAAAGAGGAGGGGAACACAGAGAGGGGGAGAGAAAGATAGATACTGGCAGACCTGCTTCACCGCCTGTGAAGTAACTCCCCTGCACGTGGGGAGCCTGGGGCTTGAGCCAGGATCCTTATGCAGGTCCTTGCGCTTTGCCCCATGTGTGCTTAACCTGCTGCACTACTGCCCGACTCCCTTATTTGTGCTGTTTTTATGAAGCTTCAGTGCAGTTACACTTATTGATGGTGATGGAACAGAGACTAACGGTTACCATAAGGCATGAGAGTCATGGGTATTGATGAAGCAAAGGTTGGAGAGAATTATTAACAGTAATGAAATTATCCTATATCTTGATAAATAACATTGAGTGTTGACTATATCAGTATATGGATAGAGAGCAATTCAACAAGTTCTGCACTTGTTGAGTGGAAGAGAGGCAGAGAGAGAGAGAAGAGAAGAGCAAAACTCAACCATCCATGATACTTCCGAAGTACCATCTATGGTGTTTCCATGTAATGCTGGGGATCAAACTAAGAGCCTCACAAGCAATGTTTGTTCTACTGGGTAAGCTGGCTCCTGCTCATTTACTTTATCTTAATTTTTTAAATGAAGAAATGTCATTTTGCAAATTGGTTGCTGTTTCATGAGTACAGCCTCATGCCTTCTCAAAATACATGTGAGCACATCTCACCCACTATCAAAGTGCCAATTTCTCTCCACCATAGGGCATTATGTTCCTTACTTGTTTTCACCTCTTCTACCCCTCAGATCTTCAGACATAGACTAAGCATTTCTTTGTGTTTCAGCCCATTGACTTTCTTAAACCCTACATATAAGATTATTCAGTATTTGTCTTTCTGCTTCTGGCTTGCTTAGCTTAGCATGATCTCCTCCAGTTCTGTCCATGCTGTAGTAAAAATCAATCTCTTATCTCATCTTATACTGGAGGAGTATAAATCACACAACTTCCTTACTGACTCATCAATCATTGGACACTTGAGTTATTTCTTCAAATCTTCAATAGTCACATTTTTTAAAGTAGAAAGAAACCAGTGGACGTTATACTTTGTCAGTGGCCTGGGAGGTGGCACAGTGGATAAAGCACTGGGCTCTCAAGCATGAGGTCCTGAGTTCAATCCCCAGCAGCACATGTACCAGAGTGATATCTGGTTCTTTCTCTCTCTTCTTATCTTTCTCATTAATGAATAAGGAAAACATTAGAAAAAGAAGTTATACTTTGTCACATATCTCACTATATTTTATATAATGATATTTTAAATAGTAATAAAATTGTTAGTAGCAATATTTTATTGAATGTTGTATTAATGTAATTTGTTATATTTAGGAACATTTTATTAACATACAAAAATTATCATTTAAGTCAGTGATAAAACCTGGTGGATGATCATGGAGGAGCACTAGGCTGGGGAGGAGAGTGTTTTGCAGAAAAAGTGAGAAATTTTACACATGTACCAACAACTGTATTTACTATAGACCATTAATACACCCAATAAAAATTAAAATTAAGAAAATTTGTTATAAATAAGTTATTTTAGACACAGTTCTATTAAAATATTGTCCATTTAGAATAGGGAACTCAAGGGAGTTGGGCGGTAGCGCAAGGGGCTAAGCGCCCGTGGCGCAAAGTGCAAGGACCTGCTTAAGGATCCCAGTTCGAGCTCCTGACTCCCCACCTGCATGGGAGTCGTTTCACAGGCAGTGAAGCAGGTCTGCAGGTGTCTATCTACCCTCTTTGTCTTCCCCTCCTCTCTCCATTTTTCTCTGTCCTATCCAACAATTAATGACATTAACAATAACAATAATAACCACAACAAGGCTACAAAGGGGGGAAAATGGCCTCCAGGAGCAGTGGATTCATAGTGCAGGCACTAAGCCCCAGCAATAACACTGGAGGCAAAAAAAAAAAAAAAAAAACCAAACAAAAAGAATAGGGAACTCAAGTTCTGATATCACTACCTGTGTAAACTTAATAATGCTATTTAAATAAGAAAGGCTATAATGTAGGGAAAGATTCTCCATGAAAATGTGATGCTCTGACCACTCTTTGGGCTACCACTCAGGGTTAGGTTTGTTTATTTAATTTAATTTTTAATTTTTTTTTACCAGAGCACTACTCAATTCTGGCCTATGGTGGTGCCAAGGGTTGAATCTGAGACCTAAGAGCCTCAGGCAAGACAGTCTGTTTGCATAACCATTATGCTATTTCCCCAAATCCATAGGATTATATTTGCATCAAACCAACTTGAGGGATGTAGTAATTATCTCACTTTAGAACAAAGAATGGCTTTGCTTACTGCATCCTATAAATTTTAGGGTCCAACCTATGAAAAAGAGAGAGAGAAAGAAAGAAAGAAAAGAAAGAGCTTGCGCAAAGGACAGACACCTGCAGCACTACTTCGCCATTTGTTAAACTCCCCATGCAGGAGGGGAATGAAGGCTTGAACTCTGGTGCTGGCATACTGGTAATGTGTGAACTCTACCATATGAAGAACCACCTAGCCTCTGAGTTTTTTGTTTGTTTTCACATTTTTAAGAATTAAACTTAAGCTCTTTAAAGAATAACTCAAATAATCCCAAATCTCATCTGCTATATTCTTACATTTAGATTCCTGATTACTAAACATTTGTTCTGCTTTGCATCTTAATGCTTTTCAGCCACCAAGTTGCAGAAACTACTATGTCAACCTGACTCCCCTGGGCAGAGGACCACACCAATGTGTCCTGGAACCCCACCTTCCCAGACCCCTACCCCCACTATGTGGAAGATAGAAACAGGATGGGAGTATGGGTCGACCCATCAAATACCTATGTCCAGCAGAGAAGCAATTACAGTAGCCAGACCTTCCACCTTCTGCACCCCATAAAGATCTTTGGTCCATACTCCCAGAGGGATAAAGAATAGGGAAGTTTTCAATGGTGGATATGGGATGTGAAACTCTGGTAGTGGAATTGTACCTCTCTTATCCCACAATCTTGTTGATCACTATTAAATCACAAAAATAAAAAAAAATTAACTTAAATCCAAAAGGAATTTAAATTCTTCTTGAATTGTGTGGGTTGTGGTACTGTGAATAGAATACCAGATTTGGGGTCATGAGGTCTTAGTTCAATTCTCAAAACCCCATTGCTGAATGATGCTCTGGTTATCTATCTGCCTTGTGTTAATAAATAATTAACTGAAGTATTTTATTTTTTATTTATTTATTTTTTTCCTCCAGGGTTATTGCTGGGCTCGGTGCCTGCACCATGAATCCATCGCTCCTGGAGGCCATTTTTCCCCCTTTTTGTTGCCCTTGTTGTTGTAGCCTCGTTGAGGTTATTATTATTATTATTTTTAAATAATTTATTTCTTTATTGGGGAATTAATACTTTACATTCAATAGTAAATACAATAGTTTGTACATGCATAACATTCCCCAGATTCCCATTTAACAATACAAGCCCCACTATTTCATTCATCATTTTTCATGGACCTGTATTCTCCCCACCCACCCACCCACCCCAGAGTCTTTTACTTTGGTGCAATACGCCAATTCCATTTCAGGTTCGACTTGTGTTTTCTTTTCTTTTTTTTTTTTTTTTATTTATTTTATTTTTTTTTTTTAATTTTTTTATTTAAGAAAGGATTAATTAACAAAACCATAGGGTAGGAGGGGTACAACTCCACACAATTCCCACCGCCCAATCTCCATATCCCACCTCCTCCCCCGATAGCTTTCCCATTCTCTATCCCTCTGGGAGCATGGACCCAGGGTCGTTGAGGGTTGCAGAAGGCAGAAGGTCTGACTTCTGTAATTGCTTCCCCGCTGAACATGGGCGCTGACTGGTTGGTCCATACTCCCAGTCTGTCTCTCTTTCCCTAGTAGGGTGTGTCTCTGGGGAAGCTGAGCTCCAGGACACATTGGTGGTGTCTTCAATCCAGGGAAGTCTGGCCGGCATCCTGATGACACCTGGAACCTGGTGACTGAAAAGAGAGTTAACATACAAAGCCAAACAAATTGTTGAGCAATCATGGACCCAAAGCTTAGAAAAGTGGAGAGGAAGTATTAGGGAGGTACTCACTGCAAACTCTAGTATACTTCTGCTTTCTTACTTTGGTGCCATACTCCAAACTCAGTCAATTTCTGCTTTGCGTTTCTACTTCTTTTTTTTTTTTTTTTTTTTACATGCATAACATTCCCCAGATTCCCATTTAGCAATACAACCCCCACTATTTCATTCATCATTTTTCATGGACCTGTATTCTCCCCACCTACCCACCCACCCCAGAGTCTTTTACTTTGGTGTAATACTCCAATTCCATTTCAGGTTCGACTTGTGTTTTCTTTTCTAATCTTGTTTTTCAACTTCAGCCTGAGAGTGAGATCATCCCATATTCATCCTTCTGTTTCTGACTTATTTCACTCAACATGATTTTTTCAAGGTCCATCCAAGATCAGCTGAAAACGGTGAAGTCACCATTTTTTATAGCTGAGTAGTATTCCATTGTGTATATATACCACAACTTGCTCAGCCACTCATCTGTTGTTGGACACCTGGGTTGCTTCCAAGTTTTGGCTATTACAAATTGTGCTGCCAAGAACATATGTGTACACAGATCTTTTTGGATGGATGTGTTGGGTTCCTTAGGATAGATCCCCAGGAGGGGAATTGCAGGGTCATAGGGTAGGTCCATTTCTAGCCTTCTGAGAGTTCTCCAGACTGTTCTCCACAGAGGTTGGACCAATTGACATTCCCACCAGCAGTGCAGGAGGGTTCCTTTGACCCCATAACCTCTCCAGAGGTTATTATTATTGCCATTGTTGATGTTGTTCGTTGTTGGATAGGACAGAGAGAAATGGAGAGAGGAGGGGAAGACAGAGAGGGGGAGAGAAAGACAGACACCTGCAGACCTGCTTCACCGCCTGTGAAGCAACTCCCCTGCAGGTGGGGAGCCGGGGGCTCGAACCGGGATCCTTATGCCAGTCCCTGCTCTTTGCGCCACATGCGCTTAACCCACTGTGCCACCGCCTGAACCCCAACTAAAGTATTTTAAAACATCTCTTTTTGGGGAGAAGAATTTTAATTCAAGGCCAGGCAGTAGTGCAATGGTAAAGCACACATGTTACAATGAATGTGCAAGGGTCTGAGTTAAAGCCTCTGGACCCCACCTGCAGGGAGAAAGCTTCATGAATTGTTAAGCAGTGCTGCAGGTATCTCTTTCTCTCATTCTCTTGCTCCACAACTCTTCCTTCCCTCTCAATTTCTCTATCTCTATCCAACAAATAACTAAAATGCTTTTTTAAAAAGAAGTGTTTAAACTCCAAACTTCTGACTCTAAAATGCATCCATCATAACATTAAATGTGGGAATAATCACAAATGGCTATGGTCCAAAATTAGAAAGATTACTTTCATATGGAATATTTAAAAGAAAAATTTTCAACATCAGAGAAAGTAAGGTAAAAGAGAGCATAGGCATGATTTCACAGGGAAACCAGAGAAGAAATTCCAGGAATAAGAAAGAGGGGAATGGGGGGAGATAGCATAGTGGTTATGCAAAGAGACTCTCATACTTGAGGCTCCAAAGTCCCAGGTTCAATCCCCCATACCATCATAAGCCAGAACTGAGCAGTGCTCTGCTTTAGAAAAAAAAAAAAAAAAAAAAGCCCACCTGTAGGGGGGAAGCTTTGCAAGTGGTGAATCAGGACTGCAGGTATCTCTCTGTCTCTCTCCCTATCTCCCACTTCCCTCTTGATTTCTGGCTGTCTCTATCCAATAAATAAACAAAGATAATTAAAAAAAAATTTTTAAGGAGGTAGGAGTGCTGGGCAGTGGTGCATATGATTCCATGTACATTTTACAATGAGAAAAGAACTGAGTTCAAGCCCCCAGCCCCCACCTCTGCAGGGGGAAAGCGGTGCTTCAGTGTGTTCCCTCTCTCCCCCCACCATTCTCCCCTTCCTCTCAGTTTATCTCTGTTTTTATCCAGTGAATACATAAATAAAATATTTTTTTAACTTTTTCTTTCTGCCTCCAGGGTTATTGCTGGGGCTCAGTGCCTGCACCATGAATCCACTGCTCCTGGAGGCCATTCTTCCCCCTTTTGTTGGCCTTGTTGTTGTAGCCTTGTTGTGATTATTATTATTGTTGTTGATGTAGTTCGTTGTTGGACAGGACAGAGAAAAATTGAGAGAGGAGGGGAAGACAGAGAGGTAGAGATAGACGCCTGCAGACCTGGCTCACTGCCTGTGAAATGACTCCACTGCAGGTGGGGAGGCAGGGGCTCAAACTGGGATCCTTATGCCGGTCCTTGGATTGGTGCCACGTGCGCTTAACCCACTGCCACCGCCCGACCCCCAAATAAAATATTTTTTAAAGAGAAAGGAAAAGAGACAAGAAATAGAGAAAATTCAGTAGATAAAACCAGTCAAATTTGGTTGGTTCCTGGGACTTATGTGGAGGAATCCTTGTCAAAATTCATTTTTGTTGTTGTTTTTAGCTTTAAAATTTTTTTTTATTGTTGTAGTTAATATTGTTGTTGTTATTGATGTCTTCATTGTTGGATAGGATGGAGAGAGGAGGGGAAGACAGAGAGGGGGAGAGAAAAATAGACACCTGCAGACCTGCTTTACCACTTGTGAAGCAACTCCCCTGCTGGTGGGGAGCCTGGGGCTTGAACCCAGATCCTTACGCAGGTCCTTGTACTTTGCGCCACTCGCGCTTAACCCGCTGCACTACCGTGACTCCCTTGTGTTTAGATTTTTTAAAATATATTTATGTACTTGTCACTGAATAGAGACAGAGAGAAATTGAGAGGTGAGGAGGAGACAGAGAGACACCAGCAGCCCAGCTTCATCACTGCAGGTGGGGACCAGGGGCTTGAACCTGGGTCCTTGGGCACTGTAATGTGAGTGCGGTATTGCCTGGCCCTTGTCAACATTCTTAAGGCTTTATCACAAGTGTTCATACTATTTTTTATATGCCTTCCAACATCTTACTTTTCATAAAAACCTGGGAAAAAATAATAAATATATATGATTGGAAAATTTGGTGCTTGGTGTTATCAGGAAGTCCACAAAAATGCGTGAGACTGTGGTGAGACAGATCATGAATATATCAGTGGGCCCCACTACTTTATTTACCCAGCCAATATTTCCAAAAATAAATGCCCCACCTTACGAAAGACTGTTCTAAAAATTATTACCATGAAAAATTATCCTCTTCCTCCCATAAAAGTCATTTCCTTGCCCAGTTGCCTGTGACTGGCTGCTTCATGCCAAATGGCACTTTTCCATTTCATTAAGTAATGCGTTTTCTGATGAGAAAAAGTTTTGAAAAGTTGGTATTTGGAAACTTTACTAGCTATCTGATTTTCCCTCTTAATTATTTATTTTTCAGTAACAAATTATTCCAATCACAATGGTTGAAAACAATCTTCAAGCAACTGGAGAGGTGACTTGGTGGGTAGAGTGTAGGACTTGCTTGAGTAAGATCTTGAGTTCAATTTCTGACATCTCATTTGCTGCAGCCTCTCCTTTTGATAAATAAATAAATAAATATGTAAATAAATAAAGCAGGAACATTGATTTTGGTGGGTCAGCAACTATTTTGTGTAGTAATTCAAAACTGATATTCTTGGTGCAGTAGGTCACATCAATTAACCATGGGCACAAATGGGAAAAATCTTTTGAAAATTTTCCTGACAACAAGAAATGTGAAAGTTTTCTTTCTTTCTTTGGCTTCAGGGTTATTGCTGGGGCTCGGTACCTGCACTACAAATCCTGTTTCTGGAGATCATTTCCCCCCCATTTTTGTTGCCCTTGTTGCTATTACTATTGTTGTTGTTATTGCTGTTGAATAGGATAGAGAGAAATGGAGAGATGGGAAAGAGAGGAAGAGAAAGATACACCTGCAGATCTGTTTTCACAGCCTGTGAGGCAACCCCCCTGCAGGTGGGGAGCTGGGGGCTCAAACCAGGATTTTTATACCAGTCCCCACACTTTGTGCTATGTGTGCTTAACCCACTGCATGTGTTCCTGGCCCCCATAAAACTTTTCTTAAGTTACAATATGTATAGTCATATTGTTATGACTTAGAGTGTAAAAATAGCATAACATTTTTAGTTGAATCTGGAATTCAGGTATTTCTTAGCTATGCCTGTTGCTTTGGTTTATACATCCCAGAACACAGGTTTATTTTTCTGTGTAGTTAGGAAGGCTATTTCTGTTAAAAACAAATAAACAGACTACATACTTAATGAAGTCTCCCAATGGAAATAGGGAACCATTACATTTTTTGAAAAACAACAACAACCTTGAGATAAGACCAGAGCTACTACAGCAGCTGATAAGATGTTCAGGAAAGAGAGGAGGCTGGAGATGAGACCCTTTAAAGTTCAAAGTAATTGTCTAAACAAAGAATAATGGCATGGCAACATGATAAATAATTACCTGCTTCAGCTTCTATGTGACCCCCATAAAGCACTGATCATAAAACAGAAAGTATATATTAAATATCAGATGTCTAGCAGACTCTTAAGAAGCACTTATTAAAAGCCAGGTGCTATTGTAAGCACTTTGCAAATATTGGCTTCCATAGTTCTCATAACAAAATTATGAAGCTGGTATTATTAATCTGTCCATTGTATAGATAGAGATACAAAGGTGAATAGAAATTGATAAATGTGCCCATGCTCACCCAGCAGTTAGGAACAGTTAAGTGGGGGGTCCAGCGGCAGCGCAGTGAGATAAGCGCACGTGGAGCTAAGTGCAAGGACCGGCGTAAGGATCCCGGTTCGAGCCCCCAGCTCCCCACCTGCAGGGGAGTCGCTTCACAGGCGGTGAAGCAGGTCTGCAGGTGTCTGTCTTTCTCTCCCCCTCTCTGTCTTCCCCTCCTCTCTCCATTTCTCTCTGTCCTATCCAACAACAACAACAACATCAGTAACAACAATAAAAACTACAACAATAAAACAAGGGCAATAAAAAGGAAAAAATAAATAAAAATTTTAAAAAAAAGAACAGTTAAGTGATAAAGTCCAAGATTTGAATACAGATCATCTGGCCCCATATCCATATACTGCTATTTTTTTTTTAGAAGGAAGTGTATTATTTGTGTGGATTCTCAAAATACACATTTGAAGACATCACTTCGAGTGGAAAATATAAACAAGGTGAGTAGAGAGGTACTTTATAGTCTTCAATCATTTAAAATCTCTAGATATATTTGTAGAAGAG
This sequence comes from Erinaceus europaeus, assembly GCF_950295315.1. Lineage (NCBI taxonomy): Eukaryota > Metazoa > Chordata > Mammalia > Eulipotyphla > Erinaceidae > Erinaceus > Erinaceus europaeus. The sequence goes on from NC_080182.1 coordinate 22,691,436, forward strand.
AATTTGACCCTTGTATAAGAAAAAAAAAAACAAAAACCTCTAAACATAGCCAAACAATTCTCACAGTGTAATATTAGCTCCACTTTGACTGACAGTTAATTAATTTAATTAAAATTTAAGAACCCCAGTTATTCAAAGCAAACTAAGGCTCAATATATGCAGAATATCTCTAAAAGTTAAATTATGGTTGGAAAATATGAATACACTTGTCATATTTTGCTTTGGAATTCTGGGGAGGTAAACTGAAAAGACATATTCATTATAATTTACAACTTGTTGAGTTAATAAAAATTCAAAAGTTCCAGTGGGGGTGGGTGGGTGGTAGCACACCTGGTTGAGAGTACATGTTACAAAATTTCCAGAGAACTAAAGTCAAATCAAATAGGTCAAGGTTATATAATTACAAAATGCTTATGAATTTCAGAGGGAGCTACACAAAGGTAAACACTACTGAAGATAAAAATCTGTTAAGAAAAACCATGGGGAGCGGGGGAGATAGCATAATAGTTATGCAAAAAATTTTCATGCCTTAGGCTCCAAAGTCCCAGGTTCAATCCCCTGCACCACCATAAACCAGAACTGAACAGTGCTCTGGTATAAAAGAAAAGAAAAACCATAGGGTGTGGGGTGGGTGGTGGGACACCTGGTTGAGTGTACATGTTATAGTGTGTAAGGGCCCAGGTTTGAGTGTTTGGTCCCCACCTGCAGGGGGAAAGCTTTGCGAGTGGTGAAGCAGTATTGCAGGTGTCTCTGTCTCTCTCCCTCTCTATACCCTCCTTGCCTCCTTGCTCTTGATTTCTGACTGTCTCTGTCAAATAAACAAAAATAATAAAAACATTTAAAGAAAAAAAGAACTTTCTTAAAAAAAAAAAAGAAAGAAAAAACATTAGGTGGTTTTCTTAAAGACTTCTTTATGAGTCATGAGAGAGAGACCAGAGAACCAAAGAATCACTGTGGTATATACAATCCTGGGCATCAAACTTGGGGCTTCATGTTTGAAAGTCCAAGACCATAACCACTGTACCACCTCTCAGGTCACTGGATAATCTTTAAAACACTAATACTAAATGATCACTTTCTAAATTATCAGAGAGAAGTAACTACAATCAATAAGTTAATAGACATTGCAGAAATTATATAATGATCACATTTCTTGCTCTGCTTCTGAGAATTTTCAGTTTTATATATTTTTGTCATTTTAATTCTTTTTTCTAAGTATTCTTTCTTTTCTTCTTTCTCTCTCCTTTTTCTTCCTTCCTTCCTTCCTTCCTTCCTTTATCTCTTTCTTTTTTTCTTATTTAAACTAAGGTTATCACTGGGGCTTGGTGCCAGCACTAAGTTCACTGCTCATGGGGGACATTTTTTTCTTTCTATATTACTTGATAGGACAGAGAGAAATTGGGAGGCGAGAGGAGAAAAAGAGGGAGAGAGAAAGACAGACCCCTAAAGACCTGCTTCACCTCTCATGAAGTATCTCCCTTGAAGCTGGGGAGCAGGGCTAAAACCCCAATCCTTCCACTTGGTATTGTGTGTGCTCAGCCAAGTGTGCCACCATTTAATTCTTATGAAAACCAGGTAAGGTTGAATCACTGTCTATATTCTTTTATAGATGAGTAAATCAAGCTCCAGAGATTTAGCTTCAGTTGTTCATAGCTGTAATTCATTCAACAATGTCCCCTTTTTTGCTGTTCCTTTCTTCTAGGTTTCACTTCCCATTTTTGCCACTTTTTCTTTTTTTTTTATTAATTAATTAATTAATTTTAAAAAGGAGACATTAACAAAACTGTAGGATAGGAGGGGTACGAATCCACACAATTCCCACCACCAGATCTCTATATCCCATCCCCTCCCCTGATAGCTTTTCTATTCTTTATCCCTCTGGGAGTATGGACCCAAGGTGATTATGGGGTGCAGAAGGTGGAAGGTCTGGCTTCTATAATTGCTTCCCCACTGAACATGGGCGTTGGCTGGTTGGTCCATACTCCCAACCTGTCTCTCTCTTTCCCTAGTAGGGTGGGTCTCTCGGGAAGCAGAGCTCCAGGACACACTGATGGGGTCGTCTATCCAGGGAAGTCTGGTCGGCATCATGTTAGCATCTGGAACCTGGTGGCTGAAAAGAGAGTTAACATACAAAGCCAAACAAATTGTTGAACAATTATGGACCTAAAGGCTGGAATAGTGCAGATGAAGTGTTGGGGGGGGGCTACTCACTGTAGACTATTGTGTTCTTTTGCTTTCAGGTATATATTTTGCCCTAGTTTATGGATATGTGTGAACATATGCTCTATCTCAGGGGACCTGGTCTATTTCTAGGTTTTGGGACTTTGTTAGGAAGTGAACCACCTGGAATGGAATTAGAGGATACTATGAATGGAAGGTCTCACCCGAATAATGAAGCTAAAGGGTTGTCATTCCACACCTGAAGTCTCTGGACACAGTCTGAAGTGAAGCATGCTGAGGTGGTACTCGTTGCGTTGATTAGGTTGTGATCGGCGGATGCAATATTATTTGATATGAATTGAGAGAAGCATGCAGGAAAGTGTCTTGCCACTTTTTCAAAGGTCATATCTTTTTTTAAAAAATTATGTATTCCCTTTTTATTGTTGTAGTTATGTCGTCGTTCTTGGATAGGACAGAGAGAAATGGAAAGAGGAGGGGAAGACAGAGAGGGGGAGAGAAAGATACCTGTAAACCTGCTTCACCCAGCAGGTGGGGAGCCAGGGGCTCAAACTGAGCTCCTTACCCTGGCCCTTGAACTTTGCACCACCTGCGCTCAACCCGCTGTGCTACCGCCTGCTTCCCACTCAAAGATCATATCTTTTTTCTTTTTTTTTTTCCTCTAGGGTTTCACTGGGGCTCGGTGCCTGCACTATGAATCCACTGCTCTTGGAGGCCATTTTTCCCATTTTGTGCCCTTATTGTTGCACTTGTTGTAGTTATTATTGTTGTCATTTTTATTTTTGTTATTGGATGGGACAGAGAGAAATTGTTGGATAGGACAGAGAGAAATCGAGAGAGGAGGGAAAGACTGAGGGGAGAAGAGAAAGAGAGATACCCTACCTGTAGACCTGCTTCACCACTTGTGAAGCGACCCCCTGCAGGTGGGGAGCTGGGGTCTCAAACCGGATCCTTATGTTAGCCCTTGCATTTTGCGCCTTGTACGCTTAACCCGCTGCACTACCGCCCAGTTCCCTCAAAGATCATATCTTTTTTTAAAATATTTATTTTATTTATTTATTCCCTTTTGTTGTCCTTGTTTTTTTTTTTTATTGTTGTAGTTATTATTGTTGTTGTTGTTGTTGGATAGGACAGAGAGAAATGGAGAGAGGGAGGGGAAGACAGAGAGGAGGAGAGAAAGACACCTGCAGACTTGCTTCACCGCCTGTGAAGCGACTCCCCTGCATGTGGGGAGCCGGGGTTCGAACCGGGATCCTTATGCCGGTCCTTGTGCTTTGCGCCACCTGCGCTTAGCCTGCTGCACTACAGCCCGACTCCCAAAGATCATATCTTATGTCAACTACTTGCACACAAACTCTTGTCTTTGGAGAAGCTCAGGCTAAACCAAAACCAAAGCAAGTTTTCTGCCCCTAATTATGAGTCTCTGTATAGCCATGAACGATAATTACTGGTTGTTACTGGAGTGCTTCTGGGAGCTTATGTACTCCCTTTAGTGCGATGGAATAAGACATGGAATTTAGCACAGCGACTGTGTACTGTATCTCTAGTCCTGTGTACTATATCTGTGTCAGGGAGAGATGGGCCCAGTCTAGTAACCATGATCCTCGGGGTTGAATTATTTCTTCTGAACTCCCAGTCTCTGATAACAGATAACCTAATGCCTGCTTCTAGACTACTGTGATTTGTGTCACTGCCTCCTCAATCAGAGTTGCTGCTTTGCCTCCACTTCAGCCATTTCTTCCTTCTTAGCCATGCTAAGATTCACTGTAGTTCTACAAAGGCTATTCTTTCTTTCTTTCTTCCTTTTTTTTTTTTAAATAATGATCAACAAGACTAAGATAAGAGTACAATTCCACACAATTCCCACCACGAGTTCTGTCTCTGTATACCCTCTATTTGAAGTTTTCCTGTTCTTTATCACTCTGGGAGGATGGACCCAGGATCATTATGAGATGCACAAGGTGGAAATTCTGGATTCTATAATTGCTTCTCTGCTAAACATGGGCATTGGCAGGTTGATCCACACTCCCATCCTGTCTCTGTTTCCCTAGTCTGTCAGGGCTCTGGGGAGGCGGGGCTCTAGGACACATTGGTGAGGTTGTCTGCCCATTGAAGTTGACATCACGGTAGCGTCTGCAACTTGGTGGCTGAAAAAGCATTACGACACAATGCAGAACAAATTGTTTAATAATCCGGAATCTGAAGGTAAGACTATACCTGATGAGATTTGGGGTCGATTTTGGAAAAGGCTAGTAAGTCTATATTAGGTGTATTCCAAGGGGCCCATGACTTTACTAATGTTTGCCTGGGCCTGACAGCTAGCATGCAGGTGGGCCAAAGTCGCTGTCTGGGCAGATGGTGTCAGACTTGGAAATAAGACTAGAAAGCTGTATCATGGAAGACTGTAGTTCCCAATTATGGGAAAAGTATACAAATGTTGTTAACTGTAAACCCCATCGATTTGATCTGGGGCCCATATTCCGCATAGGAGACTGTGTACAAAGGCCGCTCTTAATGGCTTCATTTTCCACAGTTCCAGTTCTAGAACAGACCATTTCTCTCATCTCAACTCTTTGTCTACACTAGACATACCTTACCTTCCCAGGTGCAGTTGGCATTAGTGAGCTGATTCTTGCAACTTTGCCCTTTATTGCTTTTGTACCATAAGTGCAAATGTTAACACAGTGGGGAGGGGAGCAAGTAACGACTTGTTAATGTGTAAAAAATAAACTGAGTTACTTTAGAACTACTGTATTAAAACATCTGTAGTAAGTTTAGTTGCTGTGTCCCAGAAGGTAAGTCCATGTTTTAAGCTCTGAAATTTGTGAATTTATTGATAGATGATACTTGGAAAAAGGGCTTTTATAGATATAATTAAGAACTTTATGGTAATTCTGGGCTAAGGAGACCCTAAATCCAATGATATGTTTTAGAAGAGAATAAAAGAGACTTATTAGAACCTTACAGAAACCAGAACACTCCCTGTTGCCTTCCATCCATAACCACAGGGAGCTGGTTATTGTTTCTTGAAAACTCCTGCTTCTTAACTATTACTTCAATGGACTCTATATAGCAACTCTTTGGCCTCTCTAGAGACCTTTCTAAAATTTTTGAGGTCATGAATTGCCCACATCACTTTAATATGAAAGCTTACTAAGCCTTTTAAAAAGAAGACTGGCTAGGAGTGATTTTGCACATAATAGGAATGGAAACTAGTCCATCAGAGAAAGTACATAAGAAATCTTGAATTTAAGCCAATGTGGATGGGTAAATAATGTTTCAGAGAGTTGTGACTTAGAAGGAATTTCAATGAATCCATTTCTTAAATTCCTTAATAATTTAATTATTAAGATTTTCAGAGAGACTTAGACACAGTAAGTAACTATACTTCTACTATTGCAATTTGTTGTTGTTATTGTTCTTGGAGCTTCACTACTCCTGTGAGACTTTTTCATCTAGAGACAGAGAAAGAAAGGCACCATCACCAATGCCTGGTTTCAACCTGGTCTTGCACACATTGGCATACCAGATCCACTAGCCAAGTGACATACTTTGCCAACCCTAGTTTTGAAATTTGTTACCAAAAACAATACAGAAATAGAAGACTGGATTAAGAAAAAAAATTGTTTTCCACCAGGGTGATCACTGAGAATGGACCAGGGCTTGAACCTGGGTCCTCAGGCATGGTAATGTGTACACCCTACTGGGTGTGCCGCCATCCAACCACCTCAACTAAGAATCTTAATATCTGAGTTTGGGTTCTGCCTTTGTCTCTTCTTTATTTTGTGGTTTCACACATGTCATATAACTTTTACCATGTAGTGATTTTTATTGTGCTTTATAAAAGTACCTTATAAATGTATTTTAAAGGGTATTTTAATCTCCTCAGTGCAGCCCAGTTCTCCAAAGGAACTAGATAACATTAACTTGAATGTTCATATTCCAGGCCTTAGGGAAAAGGAAAACTAGGCCTCTGGCCAAGATGTCTGTGAATTCCCCATGGAGTCATGGACTCCTGGCCCTGCTGGCTCTGGCTGTCTCTGCCCAATTTTTCTGCAATTTAAGTTGAGCCAGTTCCTTTCTCTTCCTTTCTCTTTCTTGCTCTCTCTCTCCCTCTCCCTCTTCCTCTCCCCCTCTCTCCCTCTTTCCCTCTCCTTCCTTGTGATTTAATAATGGTTCATATCCTTTATTTCTACTATGTCTTCAACCCACTCCTAATTTTCATTACCAAAAACGACTTCTGTTTACCTGGAGTAGTGAGTATGTGCCTTTCTGAATCTACAGAAAGTAGATTCACATAAGCATCTTCAAATGTTAGACTTCCTTATGTTCAGCAGCTTTTTGGCCTCATTGCTTGTGTTCTATACTCACTTCTTCCTCTGTGCTTGCCTTCTCAGTAGAAAAGAGTAAAATAATAACGTAAAAAAAAACAAATTCTTATCATTCCCCTCTGTAGAGCAGTTGAAATTTCTCAAACTACTTACCCAAGCAGCTCTGAGCCTTTACTCGGGACTTTTGTGGTTTCTGTTCTTAGATAGAAGTCCCTAGACTCTGGCATTTGGTCTTGGTTGAGACACATTTTTGAAATTTTAATCTTGTATTTATAAGGCAGCACAGAGAGGTTATGTAAAAATTATCAAGCCAATGAAATATCAATGAACTTAGCAAACAGTGATTGATAAAAGTTTCTTGCTCAGGACGAATTAAAGAAATCCTCAGAAAATGTTTGCTACCAGGGACTGTGAACACGTGGGTGTTTATCTCAGTCCTATTTAGAATCTCCTCAGGCTAAGCCAGGGTTGTTTGGGCCTATTGAGAAATCACATTCCCCAAGATGGATGCTAGTCAACCACTGACTAGTAAGGATATGCAAAGTCCAACTCTGTAGCCTCAGGACTGGATGGACTCAGGGGTGGAATTTGTTCTCCAGAACTCCTGACACGATCACATGAAGTCCAGGAATTGATCTGCAATTATACTTTTTCTATGTGCCTTCCATTTCCTGTCCTGCTTCCTCCTTCTCTCTGATTAGCCTATCCTGGAAGCACTTCCTCTGTCAAGCACTTCCATCTGTGGCTTAGACTGCTTTTTGGAGAATTCAATCTATTGATAAGTAACTACATATTAATTATTGTTAGATAGACAAACTGGGTGGGTATTAGTTTACACAAATATACTGAACAGCTCTTAGGTGGGGCTTTGAGAAATTGTCATGATCATTTGTATAGGCCACTTGGTAGCCTCAGAAGAAGTACAAACTTGCTATGGAAATAAGATATGTAGAGTCATAGCACAGCTATATACAAGATACTGGGTACTGTACAGCAAACCATAACAAAGGGACTTTTCAAAGTTAACCCAATTAACAAATAATGTGATGATAATATTAACTATTGATTGTCTTTTTGAACCCTAAGACAGCAGGAACCTCACATCTTCACTATAGAGCCCCTACTTCCCCCAGTCCTGGCACCTTTGGATAGGGCTCACTTTCCCGTATGCATCTCCCAATCCATACCAAATAATATTGCATCCGCCGATCACAACCTAACCAAAGCAACGATTGCCATCTCAACATGCTTCACCTCAGAGTGTACCCAGAGACTTCACGTGTGGAATGACAACCCTTCAGCTTCATTATTCGGGTGAGACCTTTCCTTTTATAGTACACTCTAATTTCATCTCAGGTAGTTCACTTTCTAACAAAGTCCCATAACCTAGACATACACCAGTTTCTGTGAGAGAGAGCTTATGTGCACACGTATCCATAAACTACTGCAAAATATATACCTGAAAGCAGGATTACACTAGAGTTTGCAGTGAGTACCTCCCTAACACTTCCTCTCCACTATTCCAAACTTGGGATCCATGATTGCTCAACAAATTGTTTGGCTTTGTATGTTAACTCTCTTTTCAATCACCAGGTTCCAGATGCCACCAGGATGCTGGCTAGGCTTCCCTGGATTGAAGACCCCACCAATGTGTCCTGGAGCTCAGCTTCCCCAGAGACACACCTTACTAGGGAAAGAGAGAGGCAGACTGGGAGTATGGACCGACCAGTCAACGCCCATGTTCAGCGGGGAAGCAATTACAGAAGCCAGACCCTCTACCTTCTGCAACCCTCAATGACCCTGGGTCCATGCTCCCAGAGGGCTAGGGAATGGGAAGGCTATCATGGGAGAGGGTGGGTTATGGGGATTGGGTGGTGGGAATTGTGTGGAGTTGTACCCCTCCTACCTTATGCTTTTGTTCACTAATCCTTTCTTAAATAAAAAATTAAAAAAAATAAAAATAAATAAAAATAAAGATATGTAGAGTCATGGGTATCTTATGAGGTCACATGCCTTTTATATATTCAGAAATATCTAGGTGGCCAGGTGGTGGTGCACCTGATTGAGTACACAGCTTACTATGTGCAAAGATTTGACTTTAAGCCACCCAGTCACCACCTGCAGGAGGAATCTTCATGAGCAATGAAGCACTGCTGAGGGGTCTCTCTCCTCTCTAGCTCCCCCATCTCTCTTAATTTCTCTGTTTCTATCCAAAAGAAATGAATAAAATAAAATACTAAAAAGAGAAAAAATATCAAATGACCTCTATGCACACAGGGTGAAATTTCAAAACAACAGGGATGGAGTGTCCACAGCTTTGTGATCTTAGGTGCTAGGATATGGAGGAGACATAAGATTTCCAAACAGGGAGTCAGGTGGTAGCGCAGTGGGCTAAGGATCCCAGCGTAAGGATCCTGGTTCGAACCCCCGGATCCCCACCTGCAGGGGAGTTGCTTCACAAGTGGTGAAGGAGGTCTGTAGGTGTCTGTCTTTCTCTGCCTCTCTGTCTTCCCCTCCTCTTTCCATTTCTCTCTGTCCTATCCAACAACAACGACAACAATAAAACAAGGGCAACAAAAGGGAATAATAAATAAATATAAAAAGATTTCAAAAAATATTTCCAAACAAAAACATTGGAAGGTAGCTATGATCACCACTCTATCACCAATGTCTGTAAACAAACAAACAAAAAATGAAAATGGAGAGAATATTAGCTGGAGAAAAATAGCATAGATGATTAAGCAGAACATCTGATGTTGAGGAAGTAGGTACAGGAAACCATATGTAAAGTGGGCTCTTATGAGGATCTCCCGTTCTCTGAAAGACTGAATGAGTCCCTGTCACACAACTTCATCTTTACATTCTGTCATTCATTTCCTATGTGCACATGATATGGAATAGGTGATTGGCTCATTCTGTACTTGTGTCATGGGGACAAATATTTGGAACCATGTCCAGGCATACAAAAGACATTGCATGCTTTTCCCCTTATAGAATCAATCATTCTGCTAAGTGTCTATTCCATGAGGAGGGGAAAATGAATTATGGCTAAAATTATATGTCCTCTTACTATCTCTTTCCCTCAAGTTGCAACTAAATGCCTGGAAATTTGGGGGGAATTTGGAAGAACACTTGATTCTAAGCATCATGCAGGCATCAGACACCTGCATTATCAAGCTTGGACTGTTCACAACTGAGTTTTACATCATTCTTGTTCTCAAGACAACTTAAGGTGTCACCATGACACTGATAAACCCAGTATATCACCCAGTGCACAGTGCACACCAAAACTGACAATAAGGCACTTTTCACACAGGAAGTTTTATTTTGGGGGACATGTCCCCTAGGAGAATGTAAGTGTTACAAATTCTGAAACTGACTCTGACTGCAAGGCAGACAAGTGTTTTTATTTATTTGAGAGAGAGATGGAGAAAGAGAGAGAGGCTGAGACAGAGACAGAGGTAGAGAGCTTTGCTCCCCTATCCAGGAAGCTCCCCTGGTATGTTCATGGTGCTCCCTGTAGTGCCTGAGTTTGAACTCAGACTCACAGTTTTCTGGGGTGACCTATGCCTTACTGAGCTATACCCTAATCCAGAAATGGGGAAGGGGAATCTTTCTGGCTGGTCACTGTTATACTTGTTCAGATAGGGTCATAGGTATAAAAGGCTTCTGGTTGACATAGCAAATGACTTCCTTTTATTCTTGAAGGAGACCTAGATTTCTTGATGTTATTTACATCAAATGGTGTTGGAAGACCTAAAAGGGAGCATAATGAGAGTCTCTAGTGTTTGGGTCCTAAAGGAAAGGACTCAGCCCTCTAGCTCTTCAAGGTTGAGGATAGGGAGAAGGCTTAGAGAATGACACTGTATGTCCTCCACCTGCAGTGGGAGACAAGCAGTGAAGCAGGTTGCTCTTTCTCTTTCTCCCTCTCTATCTTCCCCTTTCCTCTTGATTTCAATCTTTCCTATTAAAAATAAGAAAAAGAAAAGAAAAAGAAAGGAAAAAAAAAAAGGAAAAAAAATTACCACAGGAGCAGTGGATTCGTAGTGCAGTCACTGAGCATGTGATAACCCTGGAGGCAAAAAAAGAAAAATAAAAGAGAGAAAGAGAGAGAAAGAAACCACTTCTTTTTTTTTTTTTTGCCCTGTATTTCTTTTTTTTTTATTTTTTTTATTTTTATTTTTTATTAAAGAAAGGATTAATTAACAAAACCATAGGGTAGGAGGGGTACAACTCCACACAATTCCCACCGCCCAATCTCCATATCCCACCCCCTCCCCCGATAGCTTTCCCATTCTCTATCCCTCTGGGAGCATGGACCCAGGGTCATTGAGGGTTGCAGAAGGTAGAAGATCTGGCTTCTGTAATTGCTTCCTCGCTGAACATGGGCGTTGACTGGTCGGTCCATACTCCCAGTCTGCCTCTCTCTTTCCCTAGTAGGATGGGTCTCTGGGGAAGCTGAGCTCCAGGACACATTGGTGGTGTCTTCAATCCAGGGAAGTCTGGCCGGCATCCTGATGACATCTGGGACCTGGTGACTGAAAAGAGAGTTAACATACAAAGCCAAACAAATTGTTGAGCAATCATGGACCCAAAGCTTGGAAAAGTGGAGAGGAAGTATTAGGGAGGTACTCACTGCAAACTCTAGTATACTTCTGCTTTCTTACTTTGGTGCCATACTCCAAACTCAGTCAATTTCTGCTTTGCGTTTCTACTTCTTTTTTTTTTTTTTTACATGCATAACATTCCCCAGATTCCCATTTAGCAATACAACCCCCACTATTTCATTCATCATTTTTCATGGACCTGTATTCTCCCCACCCACCCACCCACCCCAGAGTCTTTTACTTTGGTGTAATACTCCAATTCCATTTCAGGTTCAACTTGTGTTTTCTTTTCTAATCTTGTTTTTCAACTTCGGCCTGAGAGTGAGATCATCCCATATTCATCCTTCTGTTTCTGACTTATTTCACTCAACATGATTTTTTCAAGGTCCATCCAAGATCGGCTGAAAACGGTGAAGTCACCATTTTTTACAGCTGAGTAGTATTCCATTGTGTATATATACCACAACTTGCTCAGCCACTCATCTGTTGTTGGACACCTGGGTTGCTTCCAGGTTTTGGCTATTACAAATTGTGCTGCCAAGAACATATGTGTACACAGATCTTTTTGGATGGATGTGTTGGGTTCCTTAGGATATATCCCCAGGAGGGGAATTGCAGGGTCATAGGGTAGGTCCATTTCTAGCCTTCTGAGAGTTCTCCAGACTGTTCTCCACAGAGGTTGGACCAATTGACATTCCCACCAGCAGTGCAGGAGGGTTCCTTTGACCCCACACCCTCTCCAGCATTTGCTGCTGTTACCTTTTCTGATGTGTGACATTCTCACAGGAGTGAAGTGATATCTCATTGTTGTCTTGATTTGCATTTCTCTGACAATCAGAGACTTGGAGCATTTTTTCATGTGTTTCTCGGCCTTTTGGATTTCTTCTGTGGTGAATATTCTGTCCAATTCCTCCCCCCATTTTTGGATGGGGTTATTTGTTGTCTTGTTGTTGAGTCTGATAAGCTCTTTATATATGTTGGTTATTAAACTCTTATCTGATGTATGGCATGTAAAGATCTTCTCCCATTCTGTGAGGGGTCTCTTGATTTGGGTAGTGGTTTCTTTTGCTGTGAAGAAGCTTTTTAATTTGATGTAGTCCCATAGGTTTATACTTGCCTTAGTCTTCCTTGTAATTGGATTCGTTTCATTGAAAATGTCTTTAAAATTTATGCGGAAAAAAGTTCTTCCAATATTTTCCTCTAAGTATCTGATAGTTTCTGGTCTAACATCCAAGTCCTTGATCCACTTGGAATTTACTTTTGTATTTGGTGAAATACAGTGATTCAGCTTCATTCTTCTGCATGTTTCAACCCATTGTTTCCAACACCATTTGTTGAAGAGACTCTGCTTCCCCCATATAATAGTCTGGGCCCCTTTGTCAAAGATTAGATGTCCATAGGTGTGGGACCTCATTTCTGGGCTCTCAATTCTATTCCACTGGTCAGTGTGTCTGTTCATGTTCCAGTACCAAGCAGTTTTGATGACAATGGCCCTATAATACAGTTTGAGATCTGGCAGTGTGATGCCTCCGGTTCTGTTCTTTTTTTCTCAAGATTGTTTTGGCAATTCTAGGTCTTTTCTGGTTCCAGATAAACATTTGTAGCATTTTTTCTATTCTCCTAAAAAATGTGCTTGGGATCTTGATGGGGATAGCATTAAATTTGTAGATGGCTCTGGGTAATATATTCATTTTGATGATGTTAATTCTTCCAACCCATGAGCATGGAATATCTTTCCACTTCTTTGTGTCTTTTTCAATTTCTTTGAGTAGTGACTCATAACCACTTCTTGAGGGTTGGGTGATAGCGCACCAGGTTAAGCGCACATGGTGCAAAGCACAAGGACCAGCATAAGGATCTCGGTTCAAGCCCCCAGCTCCCCACCTGCAGGGGAGTCGCTTCACAAGCGTGAAGCAGGTCTGCAGGTGTCTTTCTTTCTCTCCCCCCCCTCTGTCTTCCTCTCCTCTCTTGATTTCTCTATGTCCTATCCAACAACAACAATAGTAATAACAGCAAGAACAATAATAACAACAACAATAACAACAAAATGAGAAAAAAATAGCCTCCAGGAGCAGTGGATTCATAGTGCAGGCACCAAGCCCCAGCCATAACCGTGGAGGCAAAAAAAAAAAAAAAAAAAAAAAAACTTCCTTTTTAGATCTGGGGAAAGACTGGGAAAGTGGTTTTTATTTTGATAATGGCTTACCAGGGGGAGCAGTGGTTGAGGGAAAGGAATGTGCTGAGATAAGCTTGGGCTTAAAGGAAAAAAGTGGTCTCTTCTACTGTACCTTTTGGGTGACAGGAGCAATATGGAATGTTCTTTCTTGGTTTGGTTTTCCTTCTTCAATGATTCTTTCTTTTTTAACTTACTTTCTATTTTTAATTTTTTATCTTTATTTATTGGATAGAGACAGCCAGAAATCAAGAGAGAAGGGGGTGATAGAGAGGGAGAGAGACAGAGAGACAGCTGCAGCACTGCTTCACCACTTGTAAAACTTTCCCCCTGCAAGTGGGGACCAGGGGCTCGAACCTGGGTCCTTGATTATTGTAACACATGTACTCAACCAGGTGTGCCACCATCCAGCCCCTCAATGATTCTTTCTTCTTCTTTTATTTTTCCCCTTCCAGGGTTATCACTAGGGCTCTGTGCCTGCACTACGAATCTACTACTCCTGGAGGCCGTATTTTTCCCATTTTGTTGCTATTATTGTTATTTTTGCTATTGTTGTTGGATAGGACAGAGAGAAATTGAGAGAGGAGTAGAAAGAAGACAGGGGAAGAGAAAGATAGACAACTGCAGACCTGCTTCACCACTTGTGACATGACGCTCATACAGGTGGGGAGCCGGGGGCTTGAACCCAGATCCTTGTGTCGGTTCTTGGCTTTGTGCCATGTGCGCTTAACCTGCTGCATTGCCACCTGGCTTCCTCTCTCTTTCTTAAAGAAAAAAAAACTCAGCTCTGGCTTATAGTGGTGCTGGGGGATCTTTGGTGCTTCTGGCTTGAAAGTCCATTTGTATAACCATTATGCTACTCCTAAGACCCTTCAATTGTTCTTTCTATTCTTCCCTTGCTACATTGGAAAATAGTGTTTTAGAAGATTGGTCCCTAGGACCTCCCCAGAGGTGCACATGAAGCAAAGTTAAACTTCACTTTTTCTGCTGTGGTAGCTTGGAATAGGGAAGGGAGAGAGGAGACTGGAACAGGCAGGAATGATGGAAAGAAACAGGGTGAGGAGGTGCTTACAGCAAATAAATAACTACCTTCAGCACAAAATTTAAGGAAGCATCATTCTCAGGGTCATATAAATGTTGAGTCTAGAAAATCCTGAAAATGTATACCTCCCAAACTTTGTGCCATAGACACGTCACTTTCCCATACTAGTGCTAGACTTGGAAAACCCTAATAATTTATAAAATAGACGTGAGATATATAAAACATCAATATTTATATACATGAAAAACAGCCTGGAGAAGTAAAGCCTCAATTAAAACAACAGAAAAGGGACACCAGAGACACAATCCATGAAAAACTTCAATGAAAAGTATTGGGGTAGCACAGGTTGTAGTGCACCAGGTTACGTACACTTTCTACCAGGTGCAGGGATCCCAGTTCCAACCCCCAGCTCAACACCTGCGGGGGGGGGGGTGCTTCACAGGCAGTGAAGCAGGTCTGTAGATGTCTATCTTTTCATCTCTCTCTGCCTTTCCTTCCTTTCTCAATTTCCCTCTGTCCCATCCAACAACAACAGCAGAAGCAGCGGCAACAACAAGAATAGCAGCAACAACAATGGAGGGGGAAAAGATGGCCTTCAGGAGCAGTGGATTCATAGTGCAGGCACTGAGCCCCAACAATAACTCTGGAGGCAAAAAAATTAAAAAAGGATTAATTTTTTTCCATATATATGGATAGAGAGAGAGAGAGAGAGAGGAAGAGAAATACACCATAACACTAGAGTTTCCTCCAGTTCTGTAGAGGCTGGGCTCAAATTTAATTCACACACATGGCAAAGCAGGTATCCTTTTAGATGAATTAGGCTTGCAGACTGTAAGAAGATTTTTTTCTTAATGAAGGAGACCTGGAAAGTCATGAGAAATGAGAAGTTTTAGAAACAATAAGCATTTGAGAATTTTGGGTGAAAAATATTTTGTGAAGAATTTAGTGAACTAGTTCATTAAACCATTAGACTTTGTTCCAGTTAGAGAATGTTTTGTTTAACAGACTAATTGGAAGCACAATTTCTACTCTTTATACTAAAAAAACTCAGGTGGCTCAAGAACTAAGGTCTGACCAAGGGGAATGGAAGTTGATTGAGAACAAATTGTGTTTCCAGATGACTGAATGCTAAGGACCTCTGTCCATGTGAACTGTTTTATAATTTGTATGTGCAAATATATACATATAAGGACTTCTATTTCTGTTACCTGTAATGTAAATTTTAATGGTGTTTTTCTAGTTTTTGTCTCTTTTGTGTCTGTAACATAGCTAAACTAGAAGGCATTATTTTCCTCTAACTCAAGATAAATCTCATTAACTTTAAAACATTTTTAAAATTGTTATTATAACATTAAAAAAATTTTTTTTGCCTCCAGGGTTATTGCTAGGGCTTAGTGCCTACACTGCGAATCACCTTTTTCTGGAGGGTATTTTCTCATTTTTGTTGCCCTTGTTGTGGTTGTTAGTTCTTGTTGTTATAGCTGTTGTTGTTGGATAGGACAGAGAGAAATTTGCTAACCCAGCCCCCGAACATTTTTTTATTAACTTCTGGGTTATTGCTGGGGTTCAGTGCCTGCACAGCAAATCTACTATTTCTGGAGACCATTTTTTCTTTTTGTGTTAATTTTCATTTTTATTATCATAGAGACAGAGAGATATAGAGGGGAGAGAGGAGGGAGGGAGGGAGAGAAATAGAGAGAGAGAGAGAGAGAGAGAGAGAGAGAGAGAGAGAGAGATTTGTAGTCTACTCTAATGCTTGTGAAGTTTCCTTCCAGTAGGTGGTAACTGAAGGCTCACACTCGAGTACTTGTCCATAGGAACTTGTGTGCTTTACTGGCTGCTCCACCACCTGTCCTCTCTTTAGATTTTTTTTTTAATTTCTTTATTGGGGAATTAATGTATTACGTTCGACAGTAAATACAATAGTTTGTACATGCATAACATTTCTCAGTTTCCCATATAATAATACAACCCCCACTAGGTCCGTGTCATCCTTTTTGGACCTGTACTTCCCTCCGTGGGCACATGGGTATAATTTCTCATCTTTCTGTGATAGGTGTCTGAAAAATACTCACTCCCATTTTGTATTTTTTCTGAAGACCTGCGACAACTGACCAGTAGATCCTTTTTCAATATCTACATTTATTTATTCATTAAAGACAAAATATATAAAAACTAGCACATAACTTCCATTGCCACCCAAGGGAACATTATTCATTCACAAAAAGAAATGAAGCACTAATTACATGCTAGAACATGAATTAACTGGGAAAACATGTGATGTAAGAGAAGTTAGTCACAAAAGTTCACAAATTATATGATTCCATTAATGTAAAGTATCCAGAATAGTCAAAGTCATAAAGGCAGATGTTAGGTTAGTGGTTGTCCAGAGGCTGGAATTCTCTAGGAGAATAGATACAATTGATAAGGAGATTAGGTTCTTTTATGGTGATACAGATGTTCAGAAGAAATTTGAGAGTGGTTAGGACTACATGTCCCCAGCAGTACACGCCAAACTATTGAATCACACACTTCAAGTGGATGAGTTTCATGTTGAGTAAATTATGTTTCAACAAAATAGCTACTTAACAAAATTTGTTTATTCATTTTGTACAGAGACAAAAATTGAGAGGGAATGGAAGATAGAGATGGAGGGAGGGAGGGAGAGGGGGGCGGAGAGAGATACTTGCAGCACTGCTTCACTGCTCTTGATGATTTCCCCCTATAGGTGGGGGCTGTGGTTTGAACCCAGGTCCTTGCACATAATAAAATGTGCACCACTCAGCCACCCCCAGCCCCCAAAATGATTCCTTTTAACAGATGTATTTACCAATGAGAGAAGGAAGGAGCTCAAGAGAACCAGAACTCCAGCACATGTTGCTCAGGAGACTGAATTCACGCCCTCATACTTGCAAATCTTCTTCCATTGTGCCACCTTCTAGGTCACCAAAACTGTTACTTACAAAAAATAAATGGCCATGACTAGGAAGCTGGTTCAATGGGTGTAGTACATGGTTTGCATGCATGAAACCTGAGGTTTGATCCCTTGCAATACATGCAATGGAGACATGCTTTGCCACTGCAAAATAAATCTTAAAAAAACCAAAATTGTGGTCCGGGAGGTAGCGCAGTGATAAAGCTTTGGACTCTCAAGCATGAGGTCCCGAGTTCAATCCCCAGCAACACATGTGCCAAAGTGATGTCTGATTCTTTCTCTCTCCTCCTGTCTTTCTCATAAATAAATAAAATCTTTAAAAAAAAGGACAAAACCTAAAATTAGAGCTGGGGAAATAGCATAGTGACTATGCAAAAAGACTTTCTGAACCAGGGTCCTTATGCATTGTAATTTGTGCATTCAATCAAGTGCACCATTGCTCACTTCCACCACCACCCCCTTTTTAAAAATTGATTTATTTATTTAAGGTAGAGACAGAGAAATTGAGAGGGCTGTGTGGGGTTGGAGAGGGGCCCCGAATATTGAGAGCAGCTGTTGACCCAAAGCCAATTGTTCCTTGTTCCATGTGGATATTTCCACCTGTGCCCACGCTGTGATAACTATAAAAAGGTGGGACGAGAAGTGATCGGGGTCGCAGACTCTTCCCCTTGCTTGGAAGGGTGTCGGCGGCCTAAGCTTAAGCTTCCTAATAAAGGCTCTTGCTATTACATGTGATCCTGGTCTTCTTTGCATGAGATCGGGACTCGAACTTCTGGGCATAACAGGCAGGGGAGATAAGAAGAGAGAGAGATACCTGCAGTACTGCTTCACCACCCTTCTACCCTTCCCTTTTACAGGTAGGGACTGGGGGCTTGAACCTTGATTCTTGCACATGGTAATGTGTGTGCTTAACCAGGAGCACCAGCTCCTGGCTGCTAACTTTAAAATTTTTTAATTTTTCCAAAGTACTACTCAGCTCTAGCTTGTGCTGGGACCAAAGGCCCCAAGTTCAAGTCCCAGCAATTTCTCTGTCTCTACCTTAAATAAATAAATCAATTTTTAAAAAGGGGGTGGTGGTGGAAGTGAGCAATGGTGCACTTGGTTGAATGCACAAATTACAATGCATAAGGACCCTGGTTCAAGCCCCAGACCCCAACCAACATGGGGGCATGCTTTACAAGCAGGGAAGCAGAACTGACCCTCTCTCTCTCTCTCTCTCTCTCTCTCTCTCTCGCCTCTCAATTTCTCTCTGTCCTATCAAATAAAATAGAAAGAAAAGGAAAAAAAAAAAAGCAAGAAATAATGGCTGCTGGGACCAATGTATTCAAAGTACTGGCATTGAGCCCCAGCAGTAACTCTAATGGCAGAAAAAAAAAAAAAAGGAAAAAAAAATCTTTAAAAAAATTAAAAGGTCCTTTGTTTGGGGGCCAGGCGGTAGTGCACTGGGTTAAGCACACATAGTGCCAAGCCCAGGGATTGGCACAAGGATCACGGTTGGAGCCCCTGGATCCCCACCTGCAGGGGTGGTTGCTTCATAAATGGTGAAGCAGGTCTGCAGGTGTTTATCTTTCTCTCAACCTCTCTGTCTTCCTCTCCTCTCTCAGTTTCTCTTAGTCCTACCCAAAAGCAACAACAATAATAAGAGCAACAACAACAAAGGAAAAAAGATGGCCGCCAAGAGCAGTGGATAAATGCAGGCACCCAGATCCAGTGATAATCCTGGAGCTAAAGGGGAAAAAAAGATACTTTTTTTTTTTTTTTTTAACCAAAGCACTTCTCAACTCAGGTTTATTGATAGGCTGGGGATTGAACTGTTGTTCCCTTTGGTGTTTCAGGAATGAAAGTCTTTTTGCATAACCATTATGCTATCTCCACAACCCTGGTCAACTTTTTATTGAATACTGTAACTAAAGAACACAGAGAGACGTGCTTGTGAACCACAGCTCAAATTGATGACGGAGGGATGTTAGGAGGACATCTCAGCCATCTTCACTGCTCTAAATAAGGCTTTATGTGGTGTTGGAGCAACCAGCTTCTTTAAAGAGATGTATGGTTGAAAGGGAGGTCTCTTCTTTTTTAATATCATTTCCCCCAAAAGGTTAAGAATCAAACTTTGCTAGTATATGTCACAAAAGACTGGGATTGTTTAATTGTAAAAGTTACTTGGTAGTAGCTGAAAGCTATTCATTATGGCTTTTCCCTAAGGCAATGATCATCAGCTGTATTAGCAACTGCGCACCACAATGGAAACCTCTACTAGTTTTCACATTACCGAGAGCCTAGGTCCTAACTTCAGAGATTCTGATTTCCATGGGGTCTGAGGCATAACCTGAGGTTTGGGGTTTTAGAACTCCCCTGGGTATTCTACTGTACAGATAAAGAACTGCCACGGTGAAAAGGGGCAACAGAATACCTGACTAGTTTACTGGCCCCACAGTGCTCTAAATTTTCCACTTACGGCTCATTTTTAAAAGCTTAAGATTAAAACTAGCCCAGACAAGTGATGCTGGCAAATGTCTAGAACAGCTACAGTATTCTTAGTGAAAGTATTTAGATGATTATGTTCATTGCTAATTTTAGTTTCCAAAACCCGTATCTCAATGATTGAGATCTTAGGTTACTTGGAGATAGAGGACAACATGGAGGAGATTTTGAAGCTACTAAGTTTAACAAAATCAGAGAATCTCAGAAATAACTTACAAATACCCTCATTGAAATAAAAAATTGGCTAATTGAACTCTAGCCAGAATGAGTTGTTCTTCAAGAACAACTTAAGAGCCCCTTTTAAGACTTTAATGATTTTTGAGAATGTAACCAGCTTTAGGACAAAGCCACAGTTAATCTTCTACGTCAAAATCACGAATGATTTTGCATCTGCTTTTTTTCCTTAGAAACTGTTATAGCACTTGAGAATCACACAGATCAATGATCCTTGAGTTGCATCTTCAGAAGAGCTTTTAGTGTTTTTTAATTCTCCCATCAACAACAAACTGCCCTGGGCCACATCTTAATACCCTTATGGTTCTTCTAAATATAACTTGACTTTTAAAAATTAGAAATTTATATGTGAAATGTACATGTTTCTATAAATTTATTTATTTATTTATTTACCAGAGAGGAAGAGGAGAGCCAGAACACTATTTCTGGCACATGCAACCCCAGGAATTGAACTCAGGACCTCATTTTAGAGAGTCCATTGCTTTACCCACTGTACCATCTCTAGAGTGGCACAACTATAATGTTTTGCAACAAGAGATTTTTAATTTTTTTTACTTGTAAATAACTTGAAACAGGTTTTGCATTTGATAGTAAAAATGGCACAACCCCCTACCATCACTTTTCCCTATTCTTCAAATACTCTTGACTGAATTTTTTGTATTTACTATTATAGTTATAAATACAAATTCATAGGATTACCTCTTGATTTTTTTCAAAGCTATACATTAGCTATTATTTTTCAAAATGTAAATTGAAGAGTTATTATTCTTTGTACTCTTTTTTTTTTTTTTTTGCCTTCCGAGTTATTGCTGGGGCTCGGTGCCTGCACCACGAATACACTGCTCCTGGAGGCTATTTTTTCCCCTTTTGTTGTTTTTTTATGGGTGTTATGGTTATTATTGTTGTTGTTATTAATGTCATTGTTGTTGGATAGGACAGAGAGAAATGGAGAGAGGAGGGGAAGACAGAGAGGGGGAGAGAAAGATAGACAACTGCAGATCTGTCTCACCGCTCATGAAGCAACTTACAGGTGGGGAGCGGGGGACTTGAACCGGGATCCTTATGCAGGTCCTTGTGTTTCGCACCATGTGCGCTTAACCCGCTGCGCTACCGTCCGACCCCCCCGAACCCCTGTTCTTTATACTCCTATTTTCCTCGGCTCAGTTCCTCTCCACTCATCTCGTTTTCCTCATACAATTGTATTAAAACTTGTGGTTAGCCCAATCATCTTGGTTTTATATATATTGCCTCACTGGGGCTTGGTGCCTGCACTACAAATCCACTGCTCCTGGAAACTATTTTTTTCCTTTTGTTGCCCTTGTTGTTTATCATTGTCGTTGTTGTTGGATAGGACAGAGAGAAATTGAGAGAGAAGGGGAAGACAGAGAGGAGGAGAGAAAGATAGACACTGCAGACCTGCTTCACTGCTTGTGAAGTGACCCCCCTGCAGATGGGGAGCCAGGGGTTCCAACCCGGATCCTGAAGCCGGCCTTGCACTTTGTACCATGTACACTTAACCCGCTGCACTACCACCTGGCCTGGTTATTTTATTATGAACTATATAAACCATAACTATTACTTACCAAATAATCACATAGAAAATTAAGATTTCATCTTCTGTTTTGTGTAGCATTCTGCTTATTTAGTCTATGCATATATAACTGGTTGGCTTTTGTTTGATTACTTAATTAGTATTTTATGTACCAGAATTTTAATTTATCCTTAAAATCATTGTCAAAATAGTAAAGCTCTTCCCAGTGACTATAAGCGCATAGTGGCTTATCAATTTGGCCTTTTTCTTTAAAACCATCTTTCTTGGAGCCCTCTATCCTATAATAACCTAAGTTGGTTGCATAGTTGTCGTGAGGCTTCATTTGACTTGAATTTAAGAAATTCCTTCTTCTAACAAGAAACAAACAAACAAAAACACTCCATCCAAAAGTAGGGAGAGAATAGGAAAAAAGTATTCACCACAGAAGAGATCCAAAAGGCCAACAGATATATGAGAAAAATGCTCCTAGTCACTGATTGTCAGAGAAATGCAAATAAAGACAACAATGAGATACCACTTCACCCCTGTGAGAATGTCATACATCAGAAAAGGTAGCAGCAACAAATGCTGGAGAGGGCTTTCAGGTCCTGGTGCAAATGGTGGAGGAGGACCTAGACTGGGGATGAGAGTGTCTCGCAGAAAATTTAGAAATCTTATACACATATCAACAACTATTTACGGTAAACCATTAATCCCCCCAATTAAAAAATAAATTTAAAAAACTGTTTGCTCTCATTTTCTTTGTTGTCCTTTAATATTCCCATTCAATTGTGCCCTATCTTGTTCACAACCAAATCAAGTTCTGGGTCAGGCACTAGGGATGGGCCCCAATGCAATGAATCACCGAAGGTGACCGGAATGTTGTTGCCTAAGGATGGTTTCTGCAGTTAAATCAGGTTTGGATCTGTCTCTGAAGCAGAAGAGTATACTAAGCATCTCTTTGGCTTCCATTCTTTTCAAGAAATTCATTAAATTTATTATTCTATTATTATCACATTAAGGACAATTAATGTTAAAATTGAAGGAAACAAGTAAATTAGTGGCATCTGTGTCCCCATCCTCCTCAGCCCTTAGTCCAACACTTATTCAAGTATAAGTAATCTATAAGAAGACTTTGACGCCTCAGGTTCTTGGGATGGGTGGAGTGAGCGTGAATGATGTACATAAATAAGCAAGGCCTGACCAGAGCATGTATGAACATGTCAGAGGCACACCTATACCATGATTGGTAGATCAAGCCTGAAATTTATTTACTCAGAACTGCTTGAAGCATGCATTATTTCTTTTAATGAAAGGAGTTTCAGACTTTATCAGATAGATTGTACTCACAACTCCAGTAGGCAAATCATGCTTTCGATTTAAAATGTTTTTGTTCTCATAGTGAACAGAAGAGTCCCAAAATATTCAGGAGTTTTTCTTGTGTAATTCAGAAGCAGAAACCTCCAGATCTCAAAGATCTCTAAAACAGAAGGCCCCAGTTGGGAAAAGCCCCTTACAGATGATGTAAAACAATGGACTAAATTGCTAAAGAAATGAGGAAGGAAGCAAGAAAATTGTGGAAAATGAGTCCCTTGAGGGGAGTGTCCATTTATTTCCTCTATATTCATATTGCCAAGTACAATAGTTAGACATCTGTTGGACATCTATCATTTTGGATAAGATTTGCATTCCTTTCCTCTTACTCTGATACCTCTCTCCTGTGGGGGACTCATTTCGTGTGGCTCTGCTGAGTTTCAATGTTCACTTGTTCACAGGTTACCAGGCCTGGCTGCCTATTTCCCTGGGAACAGTAAATGGTGCTTATTTACACATAACTAAACCAGATCATTATATTCCTCTCCAAGGCTATTCTGGTGTGCTTGTTGGAGAGACTTTTCTCAGATACACACAAACTCTCTGATTTTAAGGGGAAGAAATTGAGGACTTAAAGACTAGGTTTGAACCTCTCAAATCCAGATGTGATAAAAAAAAGTCCCATCATTTTCTGTTGAATTAACAAATATATTTTTTCCTCTTGCAGCCAAAAGAATTCCAGCTAAAGCAATCATAATAATTTAAGGACACCTTTTAAATATTAAAAAAAATAAATATAAGGACTGGGAAGACAAAAGACTTTCATTCCTAAGGCTCCAAACTCCCAGGTTCAATCCCCAATACCACTATAAGTCAGAATTGAGTGCAATCTCTCTATCTCTTTTTTTTTAAATTTTATTATCTTTATTTATTTATTGGATAGAGACAGCCAGAAATTGAGAGGGAAGGGGGTGTTAGAAAGGAAGAGAGACAGAGAGTCATCTGCAGCCCTGATCCACCACTTGTGAAGCTTCCCCCCTGCAGGTGGGGACCAGAGGCTCAAACCCAGGTCCTTGCACACTACAGTGTGTGCACTTAAGCAGGTAAGCCACCACCCAGCCCCAAGTGCCATCTCTCTCCCATATATATATGGAACTCGAAGAGATCATGTTAAGTGAGATAAATCAGAAACAAAAAGATGAATATAGGATGATCTTACTCATAAGCAGAAGCTGAAAAACAAGATCAGAAAGGGAAAACTCTAAGCAGAACTTGGACTGGCGTTGGTGTATTGCACCAAAGTAAAAGACTCTGGGGTAAGGGGCAGGGTTCAGGTCCTGAAACATGATGGCAGAGGAGGACCTAGTGGAGGTTGAATTGTTATGTGGAAATGTTATGTAGTACAAACTATTGTATTTTACTGTTGATTATAAACTATTAATCCCCCAATAAATAAATAAGAAGATCAGCTTTAATCCAGCTCAAATAAAAGCAAAATACTAGAAAATAAAACTTAACCAAGTTACAGGAGAGTGTATGTAATATGGAAACTTTTCACACCTTTACTTCATTAAGAAGTTCTTACACAAAAGTTCTTGACATATATTTCTATATCTATAGCTATACCATTATCTACCAGGGCTATTGCTGGGGTTCATTGCCTATTTCTCCTATGGCAGACAACTCAAGATGTGCAATCTATCATATTTACTACTCTTCCTTTTCTTCCTTTCTTCTTTCTCTTTCTCTCTCTTTCTCCATTTCTTTCTCTTTCTTTCTTTCTTTCTTTCTTTCTTTCTTTCTTTCTTTCTTTCTTTCTGCCTCCAGCATTATTGCTGGTGCTTGGTGCCTACTCTACAAATCTACTGCTCCTGATGGCCATATTTTCCCACTGTTGTTGCTGTTGCTGTCATTCTTGTTGGATAGGACAGAGAGAAATTGAGAAAGGAGGGCAAGTCAGAGAGGGGGAGAGAAAGATAGACACCTGCAGACCTGCTTCTCCACCTGTGAAGCGACTCCCCTGAGGTGGGCAGCGGTGAAGCGACTCCCCTTCCCTTCCCTTCCCTTCCCTTCCCTTCCCTTCCCTTCCCTTCCCTTCCCTTCCCTTCCCTTTCCTTCCCTTCTCCCCTTCCCCTTCCCCTCCCTTCCCCTTCCTTTCCTTTCCCTTCCCTTCCCTTCCCTTCCCTTCCCTTCCCTTCCCTTCCCTTCCCTAACCCGATGTGCTACTGCTAGCCCCCCACCCCCTTTTTATTATTATTGGATTGGATGAAGGAAATTGAGAGAGGAGGGTGAGATAGAGTGGGAAAGCAGACTGCTTGTGAAGCATTGCCTCCTGCAAGTGAGGAACCTGAGGCTCGAACCCAGATCCTTCCATGGGCCCTTGCACTTCATACTTAACATAGTGTGCCATAGCTTGGCTTCAGTCAATTTCATTCTGTATTTTTAATTGAGTATGTTTCATTAACTCAAGCTTACTAATCTATCTTTGTCTCCTTTTCAGCCAACTAATGAGCCTAGCCAATTAATTTTTTCCTATTTGGATTATATTTTTCCATTCTAAAATTTTCATTTGACTGTTTTCTAGCCTTCTATGTCTTTGCCAAAACTTACTATTTTCCCATTTGTTTCAAGCAGTTTCAAACTTTTTCACTGAAGCATTTTTAAAAAGTCATTGTTTGGATAGTTCCATACTATGCCATCTTGGTCTTTTCTTATTCCAGTTGAGATTTTCCTCGTTCTCATTGTGAAAATAACTGATTTTTTTTTCAAATTAGATCCAGACATTTTGGCTATTATATTATGGGATTCTGCTTCTAATTAAAAGCATTGGTTTTTACCAGGTTTCCTCTGATACTGAATTGGAGGCTGGCTTATCACTCACTACCTGGTGGGAGCAGAAGCCCAAGCTTCACATGGTCTTCACTGGAACTTTAGGAGCTGGTGAGGTGGGTCTTGTTACTGTTTAGTATAAAACCTGGCTTCTTACTTGGCCATCTCTGACACAACCTCAGAGTAGGGAGAGACTGGGAGGAGGCATGACTCATTCCAGTTGGACAAGGGTGGAAGTCCAGGCTCCATCTCAGCCACTGTTGACAGTAGTCGGGGGCGGGAGGGCGTGGGGCCCCGGGTCTTCCTGTGGCATTTGGCTGTAGTAGAGCTCTTATTGTCTAAAGCTCTTCAGTTTTGTGAGACTGAGCCTTTCCTGTGCTTTAGCTAGAAAGATCAGGTTGTTCATGGCTATCTCTCTCTCTCTCTCTCTCTATTCACATCTATTAGAATGTTGATGCTGTTAGCTTCTTTAGCACCCTGTTGAGAACATGATGGGAAAAGGAATATGAAGAATTCAACACATGTCCTCCTTTGAGTCCTGAGGTGCCTAACCATTGTTTTCTTCACTCTGCCTTTCAAAATCTTCTTGCATTTGTTTAATATATAACTTCCAAGGTTTTCACTGTACTTACTGGAAGTTAATACCTGTGCCTATTTCTTCCTGTTCAGAACTAGGAATCTCTTTAGTTTACTTTTTTGTGCCTGGGGCTGAGTGGTGGCGCACCTGGTTGAGAGCACATGTTACCTTTTTGTGCCTAAAAGACCTAGTTGGAAGTCATAGCACGTGGGCTTGTTTGTTTGCTTTGTTGTTGTTTTTACATAGAGACAGAGAAGGCAGAGCATCAAAGAGAGTGAGAGAGACCACAGCACTGAACTTTTCTCCAACCCAGTGGGTGCCAGGCTTGACCCTGCACTGTACACTGTACACATGGCAAAGCAGCATGCTCTCCAACTTAGCTATTTCACTGGCTTTCATACTATTGGCTTGTAAATTCCAGATGTGGCACTCTAAATAATTATTTTAAAATTCTTTTTTCTTATCTGCATAGTGAAAGTTGTACACTAGCATTTGCCTCATGGACTTGTAGTGAAGTGTCAACAGACAGCACAATGAACAAGGCACTACAATAGTATAAAAATAGATTGTCTACTGGATAGATAGTCTCAACAGATGGAATAGCAGGCGGTAGTCTACTCCACTCCACTACTTCACTATATAACATATGCCAGGAAATGGCATCTGAAACCCACTATTGAATTTAACCCACACCTGAGCCCAACTACTCTGTTGTGTGGCACTGTATAGTCTCAAATCTTAGCACCAAAATCAGAGACTTTCCTGCCAGTCACCATTTTTCACATCATAATTGTCCTAGGTAATAATTGAAGTTCTTCACTGCTTCAAATATCTACAGAGATCTTTCCTAAGCTTTCCCTCAATGTGGCATCTATAGCAGCTTTCCAGTGGCTGTAGCATAAGTACATAGTATGGTCGTCTTTAACATCATCAGTAGCTTCCTGGAAGCTGTAACTTATAGCTAAATGACATATATAGAAATTATTGGGACCAGGTAGTGGCACACCTGGTTAAGCGCTTGCATTACAGTGTGCAAGGACCCAGGTTCAAATCCCTGGTCCACACCTGCAGGAGGGAAAGCCTGGAAACAGGGCTGCAGGTGTCTGTCTCCCTCCCTCGCTATCTCCCCCCTCAAATTCTCTCTGTTTCTATCCAATAATAAATAAATAAAGAGAAACTATCAATAGGTCTTTCAATAATGTTATTTTATTTAGTGCTGCCATTATTGGGAGATTTGATGTATTAATACAGGAAAAAAATTTTTTAATGATATGTCATGACTGGAAATTTTTTTTTTTCTTTTTATTGCCACCAGGGTTATCACTGGGGCTGTGGCTGTGGTGGGTGGCCATTTTTACCCCCTCCCCTGCTACTCCCACATCCTACCTGCCATTTGATAAGACAGAGAGAAATTGAGAGGGGGAGGAGAAGATAGAGGAAGAAAGAGATAACTGTAACTCTGCTTTATTGCTTGTGAAGTTCCCCCTCTGCAGGTGGAGAGTGGGGGGGGGGACTGAACCAGATCCTCATTTGTGGTAGTATTTGTGCACAATCTGGTCTGCCACTGCTCTGGACTTTCATGCCCAAGGTTGCTGGTTTGATTCCCAACATCACATATACTGAAGTGGTGCTCTTTTTTTTTTTTTCCTCTTTCACTCTTTCTCTGCCTCATGTGAAACTCTTTCTCATATGTAATAAATAATTTTTATAAAGAGAAAGTCAACCACCATTATTATGCCAGCCATATTAAAAATATTATATATATATATATTTTTTCCTCCCAGGTTATTGCTGGGGCTCGGTGCCTGCACTACGAATCTACTGCTCCTGGAGGCCATTTTTTCCCTTTTGTTGCCCTTGTTGTTTATCATTGTTGTTATTATTATTGTTGCTATTGTTGTTGGATAGAACAGAGAGCAATCAAGAGAGGAGGGGAAGACATGCACCTTGTTTCACTGCTTTTGTAAAGTGACACCCCCCACACAGGTGGGAAGACAGGGGCTCGAACTGGGTTCCTTACACCGGTCCTTGCACCTCAGCCCATATGCACTTAATCCGCTGCACTACTGCCCAGCCTCCCAAAATATTGTATATTTTATGTCCACTAAACTCTCTTGAAAATGTTTGCCCCAGTGCAACAAAACAGTTGCCTATAAAATAAAAGGCAAAAATTAGAGCTCTTTCCACCACCACCTCCTCTCTACTTCTCTCTGTCTCTATCAGAAAAAGAAGGGAAAGAGGGGCGGGGGAATAGTCTCTGGGAGAGATAGAGTTGCTGTGTAGGCACTGAACTCCAGTGATGACCCTGATGGCAAAACCAAAACCAAAAACAACAACAAAAACAAAACAAAAAACGGGGGCCAGGCTGTAGCGCAGTGGGCACAAAGCACAAGGACCTGCATAAAGATCCTGGTTCGAGCCCCTGGCTCCCCGCCTACTGGGAGTGGGTAGCTTCACCAGCAGAGAAGCAGGTCTGTGGGTGTCTTCCTCTCCTCCTGTCTGTCTTCCCCTCCTCTCTCCATTTCTCTCTATCCTATCCAACAACAATGGCAGCAATGACAACAATAATAGTAAAAACAACAAGGGCAACAAAAGGGAAAAAATGACCACCAGGAGCAGTGGATTCGTAGTGTAGGCACCGAGCCCCAGCAATAAGCATGGAGGCAAAAAAAAAAAAAAAAAATTAAATTAAAAAAATAAAAATAAAAGCATTTAAAAAAAAAAGAAAGACTATCTTAAAGATACATTGGGGATCAGCAGGCAGCTCACCTGTAGAGTGGGAAACTTGTTATGCTGTATTTAAGCCCTAGCACCACAGAATTCCATGAGTGGCATCATCAGTGACACCAGGTGCTATGATGTCTTGCCCCTTTCTCTTTCTCTCCAAGTGTCTTCAGAAAGAATTCAAACAACTTATGGAGTAATTAACTACATAATTCATTTTCATAAAATAGATATTTAATGTCCCCAAGAAATAATCACAAAATGATTTCAAAATCAATAAGGTTAAAAATAATTCTGATATCAGTTTTTTATCTTTTGCAATTAAATTAGACATTAATAGCAGAACTGTAAGAGTAAATCATACACATTTTGGGGATTAAAAAAGAAATTGAAACTGAAATATGAAAATATGTAGGGAAACACTTAAGATACATACCAAGAAGTGCTTGGTGGAGAATACAAAGCCTTGATATTTGCATTCTTCTTCTTCTAGCGTTTGCCCTTCTTCCGTAGCCAGTCAACAGCAAAGCTGTCAGGAGCTGCTTGTTGCTGGCTTTGAAAGTGACTGGGATCCATGTGGATTCAGTCGGCTAGGAAGGATCGTCAGTTTCCCCAATGAATGGGTACTCACGGGATGCACCACGAGAAGGTCGATCCAATGCAACCTGATATTTGCATTAATTCAATGAAAAGCAAAACTAGCAATGAAATAATTAAATGTTCAAATCAAGAAATGAGAATGACGGGGCAAACATGAGTTAGAGTTCATGGATGATGAACAGTGCCTTGTTTATTTTATTTTATTAATTTGAAAGGACTGAGAAAATTTGAAGGGAAGGGGAGAGAGCCAGAGAGACACCTGCAACAATTCTTCACTGCTTATGAAGCTTTCCCCCTGTAGGTGGAGACCAGGGGCTTGAACCCAGGTCCTTGTGTGCATATTGGGTACTCTCAACCAGGTGCATATCACCTAAAGCCAGTGATAACCAAGCTTGAGTGCAGCACAGGATCAAACCAGATCAGAAAAAGGGTCCAACAGACATGTATTACAACTTTATGATCTACTTGGTCTAGGCTTTTGAGAAAGTCTACATATCAATTACACAGCCTATATATTGAAAAGATTCAGTTTGTGTTTTGAAAAACTTCGAGACATACAATTAATTTTCCCCCTCTCATATTAATTAACTAGTGATTTATATGACTACATTTTACTAGGAGTGTACATAAACACCATTCCCACCACCAAAAGACTGTGACCCATCCCTCCCACCCACTCCCACCCCCCACTGTCCCAGGAAGCTGCATGTCTACCCCTCACCACAGGGTTTTTACTTCGGTGCCCTACTTACAATTTGGTCAGGTCCTGCTTTTAGTTTCCCTTTCAGATCTTCTTACTCAACTTCTGTTGATGAGTGGGATCATCCCATACTCATCTTTATCTTTCTGACTTAGCTCACTTAACATAATTCCTTCTAGCTCTGTCCAAGATGGGTCAGAGAAGGTGGGTTCATTGTTCTTGATAGCTGCATAGTATTCCATTGTGTATATATACCACAGCTTTCTCAGCCACTCATCTGTTGTTGGGCACCTGGGTTGCTTCCAGGTTTTAGCTATTATGAATTGTGCTGCTGTGAACATAGGAGTACACACCTCTTTTTGGTTGGGTGTTATGGAGTCCTTGGGGTATAACCCCAGGAGAGGAATTACTGGGTCATATGGAAGGTCCATGTCTAGCCTTCTGAGAGTTTTCCAGACTGCTCTCCACCGAGGCTGTACCAATTTACATTCCCACCAGCAATGTGAAAGGGTTCCTCTGTCCCCACAGCCTCTCCAGCATTTGTTGCTGCTGTCCTTTTTGATGTATGCCATTCTTACAGGCATACATTCTTACATTCTTAATTTGCATTTCTCTGACAATCAGTGGCCTAGAGCAGTTTTTCATATGTTTGTTAGCCTTTTGGATCTCCTCTGAGGTGAATGTTTTGTTCATATCCTCTGACCATTTTTATAGACCCATTTATATAGGCCCATTTATATAAGGTGCCCATTTATATAGGCTGCCCATTTATATAGGCTGTGTAATTGATATGCAGACTCTCTCAAAAGCCTAGACCAAGTAGATCAGAAGCAACCAATAGCACAGCTATATACAAGATACTGGGTACTGTACAGCAAACCATAACAAAAGGACATTTCAAAGTTAACCCAATTACCAAATAATGTGATGATAACATTAACTATCGATTATCTTTTTGAACCCTAAGACAGCAGGAACCTCACATCTCCACTATAGAGCCTCTACTTCCCCCAGTACTGGAACCATTGGATAGGGCCCACTTTCCCGTATGCCTCTCCCAATGCATATCAAATAATATTGCATCTGCCGATCACAACCTAATCAATGCAACGATGGCCACCTCAACATGCTTCACTTCAGACTGTGTCCAGAGACTTCACGTGTGGAATGACAACCCTTCAGCTTCATTACTCGGGTGAGACCTTTCCTTTCATAGTATACTCTAATTCCATCTCAGGTGGTTCACTTTCTAACAAAGTCCCAAAACCTAGATATACACCAGTTTCTGTGAGAGAGAGCACATGTTCACACGTATCCATAAACTACTGCAAAATATATACCTGAAAGCAGAAGTACACTAGAGTTTGCATCACCAGGTTCCAGATGCCATCAGGATGCCGGCCAGGCTTCCCTGGACTGAAGACCCCACCAATGTGTCCTGGAGCTCCGCTTCCCCAGAGACCCACCCTACTAGGGAAAGAGAAAGGCAGACTGGGAGTATGGACTGACCAGTCAACGCCCATGTTCAGCGAGGAAGCAATTACAGAAGCCAGACCTTCCACCTTCTACAACCCACAATGACCCTGGGTCCATGCTCCCAGAGGGATAGAGAGTGGGAAAGCTATCAGGGGAGGAGGTGGGATATGGAGATTGGGTGGTGGGAATTGTGTGGAGTTGTACCCCTCCTACCCTATGGTTTTGTTAATTTATCCTTTCTTAAATAAATAAAAAAAATTAATGTCTTTTTTTTTCCCACCAGGATTATCGCTGGGCCTCAGTTGCGTGCACTATGAGTCCACCACTCCCAGAGGCCATTTTTCATTTTTATTTTTTTCTTCTATTTTATTTGACAGGACAGAAAGAAATTGAGGGGGGAAGATAGGGGAGACAGAAAGGGGGAGAGAACAACAGACACCTGTAGACCTGCTTCACTGCTCATGAAGCTTGCCCTCTTGCAAGTGAGGAGCAGGGGCGTGAACCGGTTCCTTTTTCATGGTGATATGTGCACTTACCCAGATCTACTACCATCCAGCCCTAAATTTATTTTCATTATTATTATTTTTTTTTTTGGATGCAGACAGAGAGAAACTGAGAGATAACAAAGAGACAGAGATGAGAGAAACAGAGAGACACCTGCAGCACTGCTTCACTGTTGTTTTCTCCGGGCTGGCTTCACGGGCGAGAGACATAGACGACCAGAAACTCGTGGCTGAGCTGAGAACACAGTTTAATCTTTATTCACAAGCAGGCAAGCAGTCCAACAAACTAATTACAACACAATAGGCTCCTCCATCTCTCTTCTCTGGCGGCAGCTGCATCCGGAGCCCAGGAGGTATGTATGATAGGGGGCGGGGAGAAACAAGAAGTGAAAAGGCAAAGACTAAACCAAAATCTCCCGGAGGCAGGGGGAGTGATACCAAACCAATGTAACAGAATGACCATGTAAATAGACTACAATGTCAAGCAATGTAACAGAAGGGGTCCCAGAAGCAGAACTAGAAGCATATCAACACTTCACCACTCATGAAGTTTTTGGACCCCCTACACCATTCATTGTTATTAAGTAGAAAGTTGCTAGGACCTTTCACATTTTAGTTTGTCTGAACATTCCCAGAAACTTAAAAGAGCTAGGCACAGGTCACTCCACTGATGTCACTGAAACATATGCTTCACTCAACCTTGGGAATTCTTCCCACCTCCTGATGTCACTGTCCTATGTCAGTTCATCTCATGCTTCTTGTTCTGAAGCATTAGTTTCTATTTATTGGAGTAGTAGGAAGAGCTTGCTGACAAGTCTGTTTCCATCATGGTAAGTACTTGGTATACTGAAGTACAAATATTTAATGTGTTTGGTTGCCTAGAATAAAAAAGTAAAACATCATTTTACTTAGAGACTTGTAGGAGGAGAAAGTCTCATCCCTATGATTTTGTTCTGTAAATTAAAGGATAGTATAGATAAAAGGTAGAAAGGCAGGATATTCCCAAGGTTGACATAAGATCATATTAGTCATAACTGTCCTTCCCACCAACAAAGAGAAAAAAATAGGCCTGTGTGTGTGTGTGTGTGTGTGAGAGAGAGAGAGAGAGAGACAGAGACAGAGAGATGGGGGAGATAGTAAGGAGCAGATCAGACCAGAAATGTCACTTTTCCAAAAACTGTATTCATTTGTGCACCAAGGTTTGAATGTGATATGCTGAATATTTGCAAGAAGGGCTCTACTATAACCAACATTAGAACCAAATTCACAAATGCAAACAAATATACATTTATTAAGAGTAAATGTGCATCCTCCAGTGAGCACTAATACTCATAATTCTGTAGCTGAAAGTGGCATTTATAATAAAGGGAAAAAGTCTTAGTGAAATGAAGCAACAGAAATGAAAAAAAAAGTATAAACTTTGTTTTAAAATAGCCAAACCAGGGCATATTTCACAAAGCTCCCACCAGAAAATAAAAAGCTGAAAATTAATTCAATTGAGCCCCAGATTAAGGCAAAATGAGATAAATACCAGGCTTCTAAAGTATCTATTAAAAGTAGTGTCTCTCGGTGTGATTTTTCGCACTCTCTCTGGAGCAGTCTGAAATTAATAATATTTCCATTGGTCTCCTTGACATGCCTGTCTAGGTGCACTGTGTATTCCCAGGACTGCATTCTGCCTGTGAAACTGTCATTCACAGCTATTCATACCTCCCAGTATTGCCCATTCCCCACCCCCACCCTCAAGCTGATGAACAAATCCATCACAGTAGAAAGTAAAGATTTCTTTTGTACTTACAGATTAAGTGCAGATTTTTTCATTTTAATTTTATTTTTCTTATATATTTGATAAGACAGAAAGAAATCAAGAAGGAAGTGGGATATAGGGAGAGAGATAGGGAGATGCCTACAACACTACTTCACAGCTTAGGAAGTTTGTCTCCTGCAGGTGAGGACCCGCTTGAATCCAGGTCCTTGTGCATGGTAACATATACACTCAACTCAGTGGGCCACTGCTAGGCCCCAAGTGCATTTTAAGCATGGGTTAGTTCCTAAGGAAATAACAAGCTGGTATAAGACATTTTGGCCAGGAATAACTTTAGGTGCCCCCGAGATATGGCTGTGAGCCATCCCTTGTAAGGCAGGCTGCTCACAGTCTGGTTTTCTTCCCAGACAGCACTAGGATACACAGGCCATCCTATCAGACCTAGTTAGTGTCTGCCCCACCTCCCCTACCCCAATTCACTCACAAGGTAGTCTGCTTTACTTCTCTCACATTGGAAAAATTCTATTTTAAATACTAGTAGAAGAAGGAGCCTTCTTAAGCTTTCACAGGAAATCTTTGGAAACAGTATTGGCCTCTCTGTTGAGAGAAGGAACAGACAATGTTCTCTGCTGTGTTGGTTTGTGGGAATCTGGCCCTGGCTGTAGGGTGGAGGTGGGTCTAAGGGCTGGTGTCCAACTTCTGGTCAATTCACAAATACTGTTTAAGAAGAATAATGAAAGACTTCTCATATAAGACTTACATGTTTTATTTTAAAGAAATAAGGTAGATTGTGCACAGAAACAGATTTTATTTAGTGAAGCAAATAGGTCACATAAGGGTCACAGAAAGTATAACTCTTCCCCACCCCCAACAGTTCTCTTCCTTCACTAGACTACAGTCTTAATCCCACCTGGAGTCAATTTCTCACTGGCCTGTTGAAATAGCCTTTTAATTTTATTACTATTATTTTTTATATCTATTTTTGCCTGTTGAAATGGTCTCTTTATTTTTTTATTTACTTCCTTTTTGTTGCCCTTGTTGTTTTATTGTTGTCAGCATTGTTGGATAGGACAAAGAGAAATGGAGAGAGGAGGGGAAGACAGAGAGGAGGAGAGAAAGATAGACACCTACAGACCTGCTTCACCACTTGTGAAGGGACTTCCCTGCAGGTGGGGAGCTGGGGGCTCGAACCAGGATCCTTATGGCTGGTCCTTGCACTTTGCGACACCTGTGCTTAACCCGTTGCACTACCGGCCAACTCCCTGAAATAGCCTTTTTTATTGTACATCTGTCTCCCAGGTGTGTCTACCTTTCAATAACTACTTTCTCAGGCGTTCTCTTTTTCTCTTTTTCCTCTGTGAGGGAAACCAATGGCATAATTTCCTCCTTAGGTCATCCCAGTGGAACTAGGGTTCAGTGCCTCCTGGCCCTAACATTCCCCTGAAGTGTTCATATGGAAACCCAGCAATTCTCATTTGCCCTTTTCATTATATTTCTGTTCATGGGCTCCCGCTTCTAGTTCATAGAATGTGAATATGATATACAAAACATAGTAAATCATATCTAATTTTGCAGTTGCAAAGACGAGTTGGGCATTGGTAGAAAGATGATTAAAGGTGAACGATCAATAATTTTAAGCCCACATTATATAAGTCTAAGGTAATTTAGTTAATCCAGAATTATGCATGTCTATAGACCCTGTGTACAGAGATTACACTGCTTGAATAAAGGAAAATCTGGCTTAGTCATCATTTAAAAAGGACTGGCTAACATTTACTGAGTGCTTATTATGCTCCAAGCACAGCTATAAACATATGTGAAGAATTACATGACTTTTGTTGTGGAAAAATTAAAGGAGACTGCATATTGGCTGTGAAAAAACTCTCATGCTTGAGTCTCTGAGGTCCCAGATTCCATCCCTGCCACCACCACAAGACAGAGCTGAGCAATGCTGTGGTCTATCGCTCCAATGTCTCTCACTCAAATAAAATAAATATTTAAAAGGAAATAAAGATTTGGTATATTTCAACAAAGTAAAGGACTGTGGATGGGGGATGGAGTTAACAGGTCCTGGAACATGATGTTGGAGGAGGACCTAGGTGGGGGTTAGAGTGTTATGTGGAAAACTGAGAAATGTTACACAAATACCAACTACTGTGTTTTACTGTCAGCTATGAACAATAAATCTCCCCAATAAAGAAAAAAATTCAAAAAAAGGAAACCAAGATTGTAATGCATCCCTCATTCAATTTCAGCCGTTATCATCAACACTTTTTCTTATTTTAAACATATTATTTATTTATTTATGATACAAGAGGAGAGAGAAAGAGAACCAGAGCATCTCTGTTACATGTACTGTGGGACTGAACTCCCAACCTCATGTTTGAGAGTCCAGTGCTTTATCCACTGTGCCACCTCCTGGATCACACCATCAACATTTTCTAAAGCTGTTTTCTTTCTTCTTTTTTAAATTTATTTATTTTGGATAGAGACAGAGAGAAATTGAGAAGGAAGGAGGAGATGGGGGGAGGGGAGGTGCCTGCAACACTGCTTTATTGCCTGTAAAGCCTTCCCCCTGCAGGTGGGGGCCCAGGACTTGAACCTTGTTTTCTGCATGCTGTAGTGTGTGCACTCTACTAGGTGCAGCACTGCCATTATCAACATTTTAACACCTTGCCATATTTGTTTAACTACTCCCACCATTGTCCCTACCCCAGCTTTTTTTCCTGGTATATTTAAAAGCAGATGCCAGGTATATTATTATTTATTCACTCAGAAATATATGTATAAAAATCTGGTCTTTTCTATTTCACATAAGAGAGAGGGAGAGAGAGAGAGAGAGAGAGAGAGAATGGATGTTTCACATAGAATCAAAGAAAAAGAGAAAGATATCAGAGCACCACTCTGGTACAAGTGATAACAGGGGTGGAACAGGGAGCCTCAGGGATGTAAATTCAGCTTTCTACCAAATGGCTGTTTCCCTAGTTGCCATTCTTAGGCACCTAAAATATTTTTTAACTTTAAATAAGCTAGCTATTTGAGTTACATTTGTTACCTTCCCATCTAACATATGTATAAACTGACGCCAATGTTATTAAATAATTCAAACCTGGAGTCTGACTGCAGAGTGTTTTCACCTGGTGGTGTACCTTATTATGCATAGCTTAAGGCTATTAGAATAGATGGGGAGCTAATTCTGAATCTAGACCATGATGACTGTCTTGAGTGGCTAGTCTCCATCTTTCTTGAATCATTCAGTTTGGGGAAATCCAGGAACCCCATGGAAAGCCCCACAAGGTGAAGAGCAGAAGCCTCCACCAAGAGCCAGTGAAGAACTAAGGTTTGCCCTCCACCACCAGAGAATTGAATGAAGATTCTCTGAACCTGTTTGAGCCTTGACACATCTAGGGTTAACAGCATGACTGCAATAAGAGGAGACCCTTTGCCAGAACTATCCAGTTAAGTCACTCACTGATTTCTGAACCATAGGAGTTGAGAAAATAAATATTAGTTGTTTGAGCTGCTGTATTTTGAGATAATTTGTTAAGTAGGTATAGATTGTTAACACAACCTAAATTCTCAGTAAATCTTCTATTCTGTTCCCACTCCACCCAACTCTGTGATAACTTTTGCTTTGCCACTCCTGTGATACTTGATAATGACAATGTTGAAGCAGACAATGAACTGAAAAGATGTTTAGGAGAGTTTAATATTACATATGCATTTCAGTGTTACTCTAATCTATTGTTAAGTGGTGCATGTGGTAACTCTTTAATAAAAAAAAAAAGGCAAGTTAACTATGCCAAAGATCCCTTTGTTCATATAATTTCTTTCTTTCCTTTTTTTTTTTCAGCCTCCAGGGTTATCACGGGAGCTGCACTATGAACCCACTGCTCCTGGCAGCCATTTTTTCCATTTTGTTGTTGTTGCTGTTGTTGTTGGATAGGACAGACAGAAATTGAGAGAGAAGGGGAAGATAGATGGGGGGGCAGATAGACACCTGCAGACCTGCTCCACTTCTTGTGAAGCGACCCTTCTATAGATTGGGAACCAGGAGCTCAAACCGGGATCCTTGCTCCAGTCCTTCCACTTTGTACTATGTGCACTTAACTCGGTGCACCACCACCCAGCTCCCATTCACATAATTTCTGTACCAGCACAAACTAGGTGACCTCATACTTCAACAAGTGAGTGCATCTGAAAAATAAGTGCTTACATTTGATCACACTGATCTGATAAAGCTTACACAGCTGAAAAGTCATGAAGGAGTTCTCAGTGCTAGTTTGGGGATCTATTGGTATATAGGTATATAAAAGAGAGCATAGCCTTCTGAAGAATGTCTCTGACAAAAGGTAAGGGTAAGACCAATAAAGGCCAAAGTCACAGACATTCAAAAAACTGATTTCTTGGTTTAAACAACTGTTTGGCTCGTCCGTTTCAAATTTGGCTGGTTATAATGGCATTTGATACAGTTTATTGCTTTGCTCCAAGTCAGATTGTTGAGTTAACATAATTCAGTCACAGATTCTCCATCAAGGCAGTTATTACACTGATTCTAACCTTTTCTCTG
The DNA here is from genome assembly GCF_950295315.1 of Erinaceus europaeus. Taxonomy (NCBI): domain Eukaryota; kingdom Metazoa; phylum Chordata; class Mammalia; order Eulipotyphla; family Erinaceidae; genus Erinaceus; species Erinaceus europaeus. Next base: position 22,730,009 of record NC_080182.1, read on the forward strand.
AAAACAAACAAATAAAAACAAACAAAATAACAGTTACTTTGTTCCATTTCAGGGCTTTGACTCCTTGCTATGTTACCAGCTATATTAATGGTCACACAATGAACAAATCTGAATGCATATATGCAGGGTTCAGCAAACTTTTATTGCTATTCTCACTGTCACAGAATGGCTGTGACAGTTCCCAGTGTCAGATACAGACACAATAATATTAATTAATTAATACTAAAATATTAAGATGCTATTTTGTAGTATGTTGTAGCATTGTAATTTATGAAAGCTTCAAAAGTTCCCTTTCTATATAAGTATTTTATTTCCCCCCCTTTTTTTGCCACCAGGGTTATTTATGGGGCTCAATGCCTGCACTACGAATCCACTGCTCCTGGAGGCCATTTTTTCCCCTTTTGTTGTTGCCCTTGTTTTTTTATTGTTGTTGTGGCTATTATTGTTGTTGTTATTGATGTCGTTGTTGGATAGGACAGAGAGAAATGGAAAGAGGAGGGGAAGACAAATAAGAGGAGATATAGACACCTGCAGACCTGCTTCACTGTTTGTGAAGCGACCCCCTTGCAGCTGGAAAGCCGGGGGCTCAAACCGGGATTTTTACTCGAGTCATTGTGCTTCACACTATGTGCTTAACCTGCTGTGCTACCACCTGACCCCCATAAATATATTATTTATTGGATAGATACAAAGAGAAATCAAGAGGGAAGAAGAAGATAGAGATGGAGAGAGGAAAGGTACCTGTAACACCGCTTCACCACTCATGCAGCTTTCCCCTTGCAGGTGGGGACCAGGGGCTTGAACCCAGATCCTTAAGCACTGTAAATATGTCTGCCATCGCCTGGCCCCCCAAAGCCTCTTTCAGTATTTATGGTTGGAGACACTAAGTATAATGTGCTGGATTTAAAATGCAACATGTATTTCCCTCTTAGCAGTGAAGCATTAATATATTAGTCACAATGAAGAATCACAGTGACTCACTATATTAAAAAGAGCAGGCTGAATCATGCAAGGACAGAAAATTAAAAATAAACCGCTCCAATTGAGTTTGCGTTGGATTATTTGCTTGTTTCCACCAACATTGCTTGGAAGTTGTTACATATAGCGTAATACCTGGACTCAAGGTCTGTTTTGTAATTATAAAACATCTTAAACATGTCCAAGTTCTATATAATTAAGCAAATTGAAGAGAAAGCTAAGCTTTCAACTGGCATACATCTGAGGAAAAGGTAGAAAAATAAAAGCCTATCTTTTTTCTGCTAGAAAAAAAAAAGCTAGTTTCAACTAAGTGTTGGTACACTCAGCGCCTTCAGCCTGGGAAACTTTCCCTGAGACCATTCATTGCAGTACACAGATTCCGAGATTTCTTTGGAGCTAATTTCAACCTCTCACTTTTTTTTTTCTCCAGGGTTATCGCTGGGGCTGGGTGCCTGCTCCAGGAATCCACTGCTCCTGGCGGCCATTTTTTCTATCTTTATTTATTATTGGTATCATTGTTGTTGTTGGATATGACAAAGAGAAACCAAGAGTGGAGGGGAAGACAGGGAGAAAGATAAACACCTGCAGACCTGCTTCACCGCTTGCGAAGCTACCCCACCCCCCACGAAGGTGGGGAAGGGGGGGGCTGAAACCCGATCCTTACTCCAGTCCTTGAACTGCGTGCTAGGTGCGCTTAACCTGGTGCGCCACCTCCTTGCCCCCCACCTTTGCGTTTTTTATGTAATAGAGAAGTTGGGGATGAGGAGAGTGGGTTTGATGGGATTGCTAACCTAGAAAAAGATTTGAGCAAGAAGAGAGCTAGCGTCACACACAGAGACAGAGCAAGTTAGCTTTACAGACTTTACCCCCGGCCAGATGGGAATTGCTCCTGTCAAAGCTCCTAGATAGTCCACATCTTCCCTGTCCTAACTTGGCAATGTCTTTGCCTATACACTTCATTCAGTGTTCTGTATTACCCCTCTCCATATTGCCAGAGTTCCCATGAAATTCAAGAGATACTTTGGCTGCCATATATATATTCGTTTTAGTCAACTATATTCCGCATATGAGCAAGACTTCTTTATTTCACTTAGTATAATCACCATTTTTCTTCCAAATGAAGCAATCTCATCATTTTTTTAAATTACAATGTAGTGTTCCATTGATTACATACCCCATAACTTTATCCAATTAAAATGTCAATGGGCATTTCCCCCCACTTTTAAAAAACTTTTTAAAAATACTTATTTATTCATTCCCTTTTGTTGCCCTTGTTGTTTTATTGTAGCTATTGGATAGGACAGAGAGAAATGGAGAGAGGAGGGGAAGATGGAGAGAGGAGGGGAAGATGGAGAGAGGGAGAGAAAGATAGACACCTGCAGACCTGCTTCACCGCCTGTGAAGTGACTCCCCTGCAGGTGGGGAGGCAGGGGCTCCAACCAGGATCCTTACACTGGTCCTTGTGCTTAGCTCCAGGTGCACTTAACCCACTGCACTACCGCCTGACTCCCTCCCCCCACGTTTTATCTATTATAAATAGTGCAGCTATGAACACAAGGGTACTTGAATTCTTTCAAATTACTGCTTTCATGTGTTTGGATATATGTGCAGAAGTGGTATTACTGGATCACAAAGTATTTCCATTTTTACTTGTTTATGGACTCTACATTGTTTTCCTTAAGGGTTGAGTCCCCTACATACAGAGGATTGGGGTTCCTTTTTCTCCACATCCTAGCCAACACTTGTCAGGTTTTGTTGATGTGAATTGTTCTCACATATGTGAATCTGTATCTTATTTTTGTCTTAATTTGCATTTCCATAAAGACAAATGATGTGGAACATTTTTCATACATCTGTGGTCCATCTGAATATCTTCCCTAGGGGGTAGGGGCCGGGTGGTTGTGCACCTAGTTGTAGCACTTATTAATTACACATGTTACAGTGCACAAGAACACAGGTTCAAGCCCCCAATCTCCACCTGTAGAGGAAAGCTTCATGAGTAGTGAAGCAGGGCTGCAGGTATGTGTCTCTCTTTACCACCCCCTTCCCTCTCAACTTCTGCTGTGTCTATCCAATAAATAAATAAGGATAATTTTTTTAAATAAAGAAAAAAAGAAAACTATAGGGGGTAGATAGCATACTGGTTATGCAAAGAGACTCTCATGCCTGTGGCTCCAAAGTCCCAGGTTCAGTCCTCTGCACCATGATAAGCCAGAGCTGAGCAATGTTCTGATAAAATAAATAAATAAATGAACGAAAGAAAGCTATATATTCATTCACTCTGTCTCTAGCCAATAGATAAATAAACAAAATAAGAAAATTTGGGTAGTGAAGATAGCATAATGATTATGAAAAGGGACTCTCATGCCTGAAGCTTCCAAGTCCCTGGTTCAATCCCCTGCACCACCTTGAGCCAGAGCTGAGGAGTGCTCTGGTGAAAATAAATATATGGGGGCTGGGCGATGGCGCAGTGGGTTAAGCACACATAGTATGAAGCTCAAGAACCCCTGTTGGAGCCCCCGGCTCCCCACCTGCAGAAGGGTCACTTCATGAGAGGTGAAGCAGGTCTTCAGGTCTTTGTTTTTTCTTCCTCTATCTTCCCTTCCTGTCTCAATTTCTTTCTGTCCTATCTATTGGGGGAAAAAAAATGGAATGGCTGCCAGGAGCAGTGGATTTGTAGCTCAGGCACCAAGCCCCAGTGATAACCCTGGAGGCAAAAATAAAATAAAATAAAATAAAATAAAATAAAATAAAATAAAATAAAATAAAATAAAATTTAAAAAAAAATGGAAGGAAGGAAGAAAAAAAAAAAACAGTCTCTAAAAAGGGCCAGGCAGTGGTGAACCTACTTGAGTACACATGTTACAATATGCAAAGATCCAAGTTCAAGCCCCCAGTTCCCCCCACCAACAGTGGAGGAAGCTTTACAAGTGGTCTCTGTTTCTCTCTCTCTATCTCCCCCTTCCCTTTCAATTTCTCTCTGTCTCTATCAAACAAATAAGTAAATAAAATAAAATAAATTATGACAAAAATTGTATTCAGACCTTTTGAGCCACTTTTGCTGGGTTCTCTGATGTATAGATTATTTATTTATTTATTTATTTATTTACTTTTTGCCTCCAGGGTTATTGCTGGGGCTCATCCTGCACTATGAATCCACTGCTCCTGGAGGCCGTTTCTCCCATTTTGTTGCCCTTGTTGTTGTTGTTACTGTTTGTCATTGCTGTTGTTGTTGGATAGGATAGAGAGAAATGGAGAGAGGAGGGGAAGACAGAGAGGGGGAGAGAAAGATAGACACTTGCAGACCTGTTCACCACTTGTGAGGCGACCTCCCTACAGGTGGGGAGCTGGGGGCTCCAACTGAGATCCTTACTCCTGTCCTTGTGCTTCACGCCATGTGCACTCAACCCACTGCTCTACTGCCCAGGCCATAAAATATTTTTTTATGTTGTTGAGTGGTCACACTCTTTTCTAATTTTTTAAAGATTTATTATTATTATTATTATTATTATTATTATTATTATTATTATTGAGTAGAGACAGAGAGATATTGATAAGGAAGGGGGAGATAGACACCTACAGCACTGCTTCATGGTCCTGAGGCTTTCCCTCCCCGCAGGTGAGGACCAGGGCTTGAACCTGGCCTTGAGCATGTGTGAGCTTTACTGGGTGCACCACAACCTTGCCCCAAGAAATTGCAATTTAAAAAAGTCTATTGCCTCAAGTTACAATTTTATTCACTTCACTTATTATATGCAAATAAATGTTCGACCTACTACAGAGTGTCTTACCTGTTGTGCCATCTCCCAGGTTGCTACATAAGTTAAAGTAAAGGAGCTTGTGAAAGACCCAGATTTGCTTTATTGTCCTACACGTTTTCTCATTTGAGGATATATAATGAATGCTATTATGCCTACCTTCAAGTGGTGAGAAATTGCTACAGATGAACATAGAAAACTATCAATAGGTTTCTACTTTTCTAGGGAAACTAGCTTAATCTTCCAAAACTATGGTACATAGAGATGAAAAGAATCTCTGAATTTATCAAACTGTGTTCAGAGTCTGAGCCAAAAAGGTTTATTTTAGTAATGTGTGTATATAGATCATATATGTATCTTATAATACATAATTCTCTCATCAAAGTTCAAATATTCTCATCTGTAACCAGAACTTACTCTCCACTCTCCTTCAGTGTCATTCCCTCTCATTTTTATCTTCTGAAAATTGTTGCATTACAATATTTGGTTAAATGAATATTCAGTGTTTATGTTATGCATGCAAATATGATTTTCGGCAGAGTATTATATAATACCTTATGATTTTTAAAAATGTGTTTTCCAGATGGCTAGCTACTATGAAACCAATTCATTTATCTCAAATTTTTCTTATAATATTTTTCTTTGTCAGGCTCTATTTCTTAAAAATAAATACCTTTTGCCACTTACTATAGTTTCCTGTAAAAAATTTCAAGTGTGACAGAGTAAACATATTTCTTTTGTTATTTGTGCTTACTATTTTAAAATCTGTCTTTAGTGGTAGAGTTGGTCTTGACTGATTGGTAACTGGGCTAGTTAGATAATTCTTAGTTGGAATGCACTTCCCTTCAACACATTGAAGTTATTATTTCACTGCCCTCTTGCTTCAAATGTTGTTAGAAGTTCAGAGTCATTTTTTTTGTGTGTGAGTACTTGTATATGACCTGCTCTCCTTCCCCAGAGCTGTGCTTTATCATAAATATACATCTTTAAAATCTATTACTAGTAGTAAGAAGGATGTCAACTCACAGGGAACTCAAATGAGCTTTAGTGAGACTTTATAATTCTCTGAGCTCTATATGTTACTAACTAGACTGTCTTCTGTATAAGTACCGCGCACTAACTGACTGCGCCACTGGAGCTCCAGTAGACTGTCTTCTTCCTAATGAATTATTTCTACTTACAGACATTGAGGAGGAAATATAAAAAGAACATTTAAGGGGGCCGGGAGGTAGCTCACTGGTTCGAGCCCCAAGCTCCCCACCTGTAAGAACAAGAACGTCGCTTCACAAGAGGTGAAGGTGTTTATCCTTCTCTCCCCCTCTCTTTGTCCCCTTCCTCTCTCAATTTCTCTCTGTCCTATGCAACAACAACAACAGCAACAACCATGGGAAAAAGAACATAGCCAGGAGCAGTGGATTTTCAGTGTAGGCACCGAGCCTCAGCAATAACCCCTAAAGCAAAAAAATAAAATAAAATAATAATAATAGAAGTAGTAGCTAACATTTAATACTCACCGTGCTCTAGGCAACATGTAAAGTACTTAACATGTTTAATTTGCCTAGTAACTCTTGGAGATAGGCAGTAGTATTTATCTTTAGATTTATTTCATCCCTTGGCTTCGGATGTTGAACAAATGGCCCAGAGTTACAAAGATAATAAATATTGCAGTTAAAATTATAGAATTATAGAATTCAAACTTTGGCAGTCAGGTGTTGAGAGTCTGCATGTTTATATTCTTCCCAAATTCATGTATTAAAAATCCTAATCCTCAATATGGTGCTATTTGAAAACAGGACCTTTGAGAAGCTATTAAATCACAAAGGTGGGCTTGATTTGGCATGGCAGCAAAAGACACCGGGATTTGCTCAGGAGAAAGTGACCAGGGAAGCCTGGACTGCTTTCCTGGGTTTAATATTGTTTCCCGGGAGCACAGGTCTCTAGGTGCCATCTTACAAGTGTTATTCTGGCTTCAGCAGTATGTGTTAAAGAAAGAAGCCTTTGCTCTTTCTATCACTGGAACTGCAGGCACTTGGGTTGTCATAGCTCCATTTTGTGAACAAGCTTGATACACTAGGTCTGTGTTCCAACAGTGACACCTTGTGGGACAGAGGTAATACAGACCGTGAACTGTAGCAGTATTCTTTCATTTTTTTCCCCACCTAATGGAAGCATAATTATTTCTACATATCTTACTGTCTTTGATGCCATCGTAAATGAGATGTTGTCTTAATTTCTTTTTTGAATGGTTCACTGTTAGTGTACACAAATGCAACCAATATTTGAATAATGGGTTCATTCTTTGGACTCTCTTCCAAGACCAGAGATGGACCTATTTTACATATACACAGACATGAATATATGTATAAATTTATATATATATATATATACATTTTTTAAAACCTACAGCACATACATGCACCAAAGGACAAATGACAAAACAATAATTATGACTGACTTTCTCATAAACAACACTTATAAATCAGTAAGGAAAAAGATGACTAATAGCAAAATAGTCAAAAGGGTGGTGGCTCGCCCAGTAGAATGCACAGCCCAGGTTCAAGCCTCTGGTCCTTACATGCAGGGGAGAAACTTCATGCAAATTAATAACAATTAAAAGATAAAATTTCATGTTAATAAGGAAAATTAGTGAAGAAGCTTCCACAAACTGTAAGTAGAGAAAAAAAAAAGTAAAATGTTGGAGGGCAATTTAATGATTAAATTTTTTTTATTTATAAAATGGAAATATTGACGAAACTATAGGATAAGAGGGGGTACATTTCCACACAATTCCCACCCCCAGAGGTCCCTATCCCAACCCCTCCCTTGAAAGCTTTCCTATTCTTTATTCTTCTAGGAGTATAGACCCAGGATCATTATGGGGTGCAAAAGGTTGAAGGTCTGGCTTCTGTAATTGCTTCTCCACTGAACATGGGCGTTGGCAGGTCGATCCATATTCCCAGCCTGTCTCTCTCTTTCCCTAGCAGGGTAGGGATATGGGGAGGCGGGGCTCCAGAACACATGGTGAGGTCCTCTGCTCAGGGAAGTCTGGTTGGCATCATGGCTTGAACCTGGTGGCTCAAAAAGAGTTAAGATATAAAGCACAACAAACTGCTGACTGATCATGAACCTAAAGGCAAGAATATTGCAGGTGAAGATTTGGGGTCTCCATTTTGGAAAAAGCTAGTAGGTCTATTTTAGGTATATTCCAAGAGGCCCATGACTTTACTTATTTTTGCATGCACCTGACTAATGATTTTTTTTAACCCAAATTTAAAATGCACATGTTGGGATCTGGTGATATCTCACCCAGTAGAGTGCATACTTTGCCATGTGTGAGGATCTAGAATGGAGCCCTGGGCCACCACATGGAAGTGAGGGAAGCTTCACAAGTAGTGGAGCAGTGTTGGTGTCTCTTCTCTCTCACCCTCTCTACCTCAAAAAGACTTGAATTTTCTGTCTAGTATTATAGTCCTCAGAATTTGGAAACTATTATAATAATTTTTAAAATTATCTTTATTGGATATAGACAGCCAGACATTGAGAGGGTAGGGGAGATAGAGAGGGAGAGAGAAAGAGAGACACCTGCAGCACTGCTTCACCACTTGCAAAGCTTTCTCCCTGCAGGTGGGAACCGGGGGCTCAAACCTGGGTCCTTGAGCACTGTAACATGTGCGCTCAACCAGGTGTGCCACCACCCGGCCCCAATAATTTTTTTTTTTTTTTTAACCAGAGCACGGCTCGATTCTGCCGTCTGGTGCAGTAAGGGATTGAATATGGGACCTTGGAGCCTCAGGACTGAAAGTCACTATGCTACTTCCCTGGCCTCAAGTAATATTTTTCTTTCATCATTTTATTAGAGGGTTAATGGTTTACAGTATAGTGATATATTTTTTTTAATTTTTCCCTTTTGTTGTCTTTGTTGTTTATCGTTGTTGTTGTTATTGCTGTCATTGCTGTTAGATAAGACAGAGAGAAATCAAGAGAGGAGGGGAAGAGAGAGAGGGGAAGAGAAAGATAGACACCTGCAGACCTGCTTCAGCACCCGTGAAGCGTTTAACCGCCTGCAAGTGGGGAGCCGGGGGCTCAAACCGGGATCCTGATGCCTGTCAGTGCGCTTTCTGCCATGTGCACTTAACCTGCTGCATCACTGCCTGGCTCCAAGTGATTAAGTTTCTTAAGAGTGAGGGGGTCGGGCGGTAGCACAGCGGGTTAAGCGCACATGGCACAAAGTGAAAGACTGAATCTCAGTCTTGGTACTATTGTAATTTCGGAATAGACATGTTTTTGTTGTGAGGGATATTCAGACTTTTCCACTGTGAGGAACATCCCTGGTCTCACCTGCCAGGTACCAGTAGTACCCTCCTCTGCTAAAGTTGTGACTACCAAAAACGTCTTTTTAAAAAATATTATTTTTTATTATTGGACAGAGACAGAGATAAATTGAGAGGGAAGGAGAAGATACAGAGGGAAAGAGACAGAGAGACATCTGCAGTCCTGCTTCACCACAGGTGTGGAGCAGGGACTTGAACCTGGTCCTTGTACACTGTAATGTGAGCATTTAACCAGGTGCACCACCACCTGGCCCCTCCAAAAATGTCTTTGGATATTGTTAAATGTTTCTTATGGGAAGGCAGTGACAAAATGACCTCATGGTTGAGAATCCCTGAATTTGATGAGTACCTTGGGAGGCAGTGTGATAGGTAAGGTACTAGGGTCTTCTCTAACTCTGAATTAGGATGAAGAACTTTGACTATTCTGCTAGCACCAAAATTATACAATGTAGGTCAAGAAATTTACTTCTGGGAGTTGTCAATGACTCTGATCTCAAACATGTTGTAAGTGGCTGTTGAATCACTATATTTCAAAGACAAGTATTAATTTTCATAACAGCCCAACCACAAAGTGGAAAATATATGGCTGTCATCTGCCCTATTATTTTCAAGGCCACTCTCCTATAATGAAGTCAACATTACATATTTCTACTCAGAACAGACTTAGTCTACCTGCTTTACTTTCATATATCTTCTTCTGCTCATTCTTTTTTAAGAAAGTATTTATTTTCCCTTTTGTTGCCCTTGTTTTATTGTTGTAGTTATTATTGTTGTTGTTGTTATTGATGTTGTCGTTGTTGGATAGGACAGAGAGAGGAGGGGAAGACAGAGAGGGGGAGAGAAAGATAGACACCTGTAGACTTGCTTCACCGCCTGTGAAGCGACTCCCCTGCAGGTGGGGAGCTGGGGGGCTCGAACCGGGATCCTTAAGCCAGTCCTTGCACTTTGTGCCACATGCGCTTAACCCACTGCCTACCGCCCAACTCCCTTCTTCTGCTCATTCTTGAGCAATATTCCTTTTTATAATTTTTAAAAATTATTTATTTGTCTCCAGGGTTATCACTGGGGTTCGGTGCCTGCATTACGAATCCACTGCTCCTGGAGGCTATTTTTTCCCTTGTGTTTCGTGCTAAGTGCACTTAATCTGGTGCATTTTTCTCTCCCCCTGTTTTCCCCTCCTCTCTCGATTTCTCTCTGTCCTATCCAACAACAACAGCAACAACAACAACAGTAATGGCAACAATAAGGGCAACAAAATGAAAAAAAAAAAAAAGAATGCTGTTGGATAATGTGATAGATCGAATTTAAATTCCTCTTCCAGTCATTTTGGAGGCAGTAACAATGGCAACTAAAATGGTCCTTTGGGGAAGGAACTAAGCATGAATATTTTCTAATAAGATCATTTTTTGTTGTCTTTAATATAACCCTCTCCCATCAAAAAGGGCTTATTTTTTCTCACATTGCAACAGCTTTTCTTAAACAAAATACTTGCTTTTTTTTTTTTTTTTTTTTTTACTCCAGGGTTACTGGTGGGGCTTGGTGCCTGCACTACAAATCCACTGCTCCTGGAAGCCATTTTTCCCATTGTGTTGCCCTTAATGTTGTTGCTATTGTTGGATAGGATAGAGAGAAATCGAGAGAGGAGGGGAAGACAGAGAGGGGGAGAGGAAGACAGACACCTGCAGACCTGCTTCACCACCTGTGAAGTGACTACCCTGTAGGTGGGGAGCTGTGGGCTCGAACCAGGATCCTTACTCTGGTCCTTGGGCTTCGCGCCACGTGCACTTAACCAGGTGTGCTACTGCCTGGCCCCCTCAAAACATTTCTTATTGGGGTTTTTTTCTCCTGAAGAAGCAATAATCTCCATTCTTTCAACCGGTGGGGCAATGATGGGTTGACCAGAATATGGGATAATCAGGAAGCACATCTAATGCCCCCCCCCCACTATTACATTACCTTTTTTGATAATATACAGTAAAAATACAGTTTGTGGAGTTTCATTAGAAAGATGGAGAAATAATGTTACCATAAACAGGTTTGGAAGGTGTGAAACCCATCTTGGAGTGCATCACAAATGTTTCCTAATATCTAGTTCTCTTTCCTTCTTAATCTGAGAGGACACTATTCTTCTCTAGATAGGTTCAGCTGAGAGGTTCTGGTCAGTGCAATGAATGGAACTCAGAAGTAAAAGCAGGGAAAAGCTTCTATGTGGTGCAGATTTCTTTGTTTCCTTTGGAAGTGGTCTCATGTTAAGATGGTTGAGTGATGTTGAGATTGAGTGAGTGGTCTAGGAGATGGCACAGTGGATAAAGCACTGGACTCCCAAGGGTGAGGTCCTGAGTTCAATCCCCGGTAGCACATGTACCAGAGTGATGTCTGGTTCTTTCTCCTATCTTTCTCATGAATATATAAATGACTTCTTAAAAAAAAAAGATGATTGAGTGACAAGATCAAAGTAAGGTGGGTTACTATGACACTGCTTGGAAGAGAGGTACTTATCACACATTAAACTTTGTGTGAACATGGATCAAATGTTTATTGTGAGATGCTGATATTCCAAAGTTGTTTATTATCAGAGCATGAATGAGCCTAACGGACCATGCATCTTTCTTTCTTTCTTTCTTTCTTTCTTTCTTTCTTTCTTTCTTTCTCTCTCTCTTTCTTTCTTTCTTTCAACTACAAGGTTATTGTTGGGGCTCTGTGCCTGCACTACAAATCCACCACTCTTGGCAGCTGTCTTTTTTCCATTGTTGTTGCTGTTATTGTTGTTGGATAGGACAGAGAGAAATGGAGAGAGGAGGGGGAAGACAGAGAGGGGGAGAGAAAGACAGACACCTGCAGACCTGCTTCACCGCTTGTGAAGCAACCCCCCTGCAGGTGGGGAGCCAGGGGTTTGAACTGGGATCCTTGTGTTTCGCACTATATGAGCTTACTCCCAGCCCCCAGGCCACACTTCTTAATCAAAGAGGGTATCTGTTATTTGAGAGGGTGTGTTACTTTGATGGAAATCTAGGTTAAATCTAGGTTAAGAATCAGTGAAGTTCATTTACTAATTCAAAATATATTTATTGAGTGCCTATTATGTACTAAATGCTGATATAATGGCATACAAAAATAAATTCAATTTTTGCCCTCAAGGAGTTTATATTCTAGTGGGACAGTCACTTCCTGAACTGTAATTCTTCAACTTTTAACCAAACACTTTATTTATCGATGAGAGATGGGGGCGTTGAGAGAGAGAAGAAAGAAAAGAGAGGAGAGAAAAACAGTGACACTCTAGCAAACACTTCCAAATCCAATGCACTAGTCACTGTGCCACCTCATAGGCTGGAATTCTTCAAATTTTAACTAATACACAGAGACTCCTGATCTCTTGTCTGTATTTCTGAAATTGTCTCATGATTTACTTTCTGGCTTCCATCTTGCCTTCCTTTGATGCATCCTCTACACAACAGCCAGAAGGGATACTTTATTTCAACCAAGAGACTTAAAATTGAATTTTAAAAATAAGAGTTGTGGTAAAGAAAACTTTTCTAACAAAAGTAGCATGTAAGTTATATGTTATATCATCTATGCAAAATTCAAACATACATTTCTTCCTCCAAAGATTATAGCTGCTAATACCCAAGTATAATCCTTCTACATATTTTTTCACAGTGCATAATTAACATATGTGTTGTTTCACCCGGGGCTGGCTTCACGGGCAGGTAATGGAGACGACCAGAGACACACGGCTGAGCTGAGAACGCAGTTTAATCTTTATTCAAGAGCAGGCAATGTGCTCCTCCATCTTTCTCCTCAGGCAGCAGCCAGGGGCTCCCCCAGAATGTAGGGTAGGGGGCGGGGAGAAAGAGAGGCAGGAAACTAGCAGGGGCTAAACCACAATCTGGGGGGGGGGTGAGACCAAATCAATGTGAAGCATACAACACACATGCATATTTATTTATTTACTTATGTATTTGTAGATAGGAAGAGCAAATATCAAAGGGACTAAAGCACCAAAGCTTCCTTCAATGCAGTGGGGGCCAAGCTCCAACGGGGACCTGGGTCACGCACATAGCAAAGCAGCACGCTATCCAAGTGAGCTATTCTGTGGGTCCTAAAAATTGTTTCTTAATGTGGTGACAGTGGGCTTAGAGCCTTGGCTTCCTGGGTGGCTTCCCTGGTCCAGCTTTAATTTTTTGTTCTATAAAACAGGGAGGGGAGTGACACCAAAACAGTGGTCCACCACCTGTGGTGCTCCCGTGTCAACAAAAATGAGGTACTGTAACTTATGTCCATGTTCGTGATCTGCTCTTTTTAGACAGTGATTTATACCTTTTCATGATAATATACTTTCATCTTAAAGTCACCCTACTTATAGTTAAATTTGATTACCCTGAACATATAATTTAGGGCTGGTCTGTTAAAACCAATATTCCATCCAGATAGCAACATTCCTAACATTTCTATTTCTAGGGTTATGGCTTTTTTTTTTTTTGGTCTTTTTTCCCTTCTATTTTTTATTAAGGGGGTTAATGCTTTACAGTGCAGTCCTTGTCACATGTATATGATTTCATTACGCATCTGACTCCCAGTTCTAACCCCCCTTTTCCATAGAATTCCTGGCTTGGATGCAACACAGCACGTCCAGTTCACATTTTACTTTGTTTCCTCCCTCCCTGCCCCTAATTATTAGGTCGCACTTTTAAGTGAGATAATTCAGTACTTGTCCTTCTCTTTTTTGGCCTATCTCATTTAACATGTCTTCCAGTTCCATCCAAGATAAGGCAAAAGAGATGACTTCATTTTTAACAGCTGAGTGCTATTCCATCTGAGCAGTGGCTTTTAAAATAACAATTGTTGCTGAGATGGGGCCAGCGGTTCTGCAACATAGTCTACTTCTTGCATTTGTACAGTTACTTATCATTCTACTTGCTCCCTTATCCCCTGTATCTGCTGAATACAAAGATTTGGTAGATTCAAGTTAAACATTTTGTTTAATATATCAGAAGCAATACTGTGTACTTCCTAGAAGGTACTCCAAGTGACACAATGTTAAACTACAATGTGCTCTTTTTAAAAAAAAAATTTTTTTTTTAAATATTTATTTTCCCTTTTGTTGCTCTTGTTTTTCATTGTTGTTGTTGTTGATGTCTTCGTTGTTAGATAGGACAGAGAGAAATGGAGAAAGGAGGGGTAGACAGAGAGGGGGAGAGAAAGATAGACACCTGCAGACCTGCTTCACTACCCCTTCAGGTGGGGAGCCGGGGGCTCGAACCCGGATCCTTATGCCGGTCCTTGCGCTTTGCGCCACGTGCGCTTAGCCCTCTACGATATCGCCCGACTTCCACAATGTGCTCTTTTAAAATATATTGTACAGTGCCTCTACTGCTTATGAACTGTTTTTACAAAGCCCCCATTGCAGTCATTCAGCAACAACAACAAAATCATCTAACTTAATTGATAAGGCCCTTTCTGAACAATTTGGTGCCTGTCTACTCGCCAACCTTCATTTCATCCTCTAGTTTCTTTTTCTCTTCCGTTTCCTCCTTTTTTTTTTTTTAGCTTTAAAATAATATTTTTATTTGGGAGTCGGGCGGTAGCGCAGCGAGTTAAGCGCACGTGGCGCAAAGCGCAAAGACCGGGGTAAGGATCCGGGTACGAGCCCCTGGCTTCCCACCTGAAGGGGTAGTGAAGCAGGTCTGCAGGTGTCTTTCTCTCCCCGTCTTCCCCTCCTCTCTCCATTTCTCTGTCCTATCCAACAACCATGACGTCAGAAACAATACTAACTACAACAACAATAAAAAGGGCAACAAAAGGGAAAACTTATAAAAAATAAAATAAAAAATTTATTTATTCATTTATTGGATAGACAGAGAGAAATTGAGAGGAAAGGGGAAGATAAAGAAGGAAAGTGACAGAGAGACACCTGCACATCTGCTTTACCATTTGTGAAGCTTTCCCTCTGTAGGTGGGGGGACCTGGGGCTTGAGCCTGGGTGCTTTGCACTGTAATATCTGGGCTTAAGCAGGTGCGCTACCACTTACTCCCCCCCCCTTTTTTTTTTTTTAGCTTGTCTTGCCACACAGTTTAAAGTACTTTTCTCCTGGAGTCTTTGCACTTGCTGCCCTTTGTGGAGCGGCTCCTTGATCATTTTCCTCCTAATGTCAAGTCTTTTCTCCTCCTTTCGTTTTTCCCAAATGACCCCTACATCACAAGAGCCCCTACATCACAAGAGCCCCGTTTCCCCATCATGACTTTTCTGTCCCCTTTAACACCTGCGTCCTTCGGGACTGGAAGCCGCACATGCCGGAGACCCTGTGCCCTCGGCTCGACCAGCTCCCACCATAGGTCACAATAATCCCGGGTCGCCCCAAACTCTCGCGTGGCGGGAGGAGGCTGTTCACAGGAACCCTTCACCAACAAGTCCTTCTAATAAGATAAGCCACGTTTACGTGAAGACATCCCGCCCACTCCGCGAGACTCAGGAGGGAGGGAGGGAGAGACAACTCCACACACGGCTACGAAGCCGAGCCTGGAGCGGAAGTTCGGCTGCCACCCACTCAGGTGGGCAGTGCCACCGCCCACTCTGCCTCACGTGACCGCGGCCTGCGCGCGCGCGTCCCGCTCCGTGGGCGCCTGCGCGAAAGTTCCCGGAAGTGGCCGGATCCGAAGCGTCGGCAGCTCCCACGTCCGTCAGCCCGTGGGTCCGCCGGTCCCCCAATATACCGCCAGCGCGGTTACCCCTCACCTTCCCCAGACACCCCCCCCCGCGCCTTTAGTCGCCGTCCGGTGGTCTAATTGGCCCGAAGGGCGGCCGAGGCGCTCGCCATGGCGACGTTCATCTCGGTACAGCTGAAGAAGACCTCGGAGGTGGACCTGGCTAAGCCTCTGGTGAAGTTCATCCAGCAGACGTACCCGAGCGGCGGGGAGGAGCAGGCCCAGTACTGCCGCGCCGCGGAGGAGCTCAGCAAGCTGCGGCGCGCGGCGCTCGGCCGCCCGCTGGACAAGCACGAGGGCGCGCTCGAGACGCTGATGCGGTAGGTGCGGGCCGGCGGGGCCGGGCGGGGGGCGAGGTGTGTCCCACGCGGCCCGGGTGCCGGTCTTCCGGCCTCCGCCTTCCGGGCCGGCCTCCCTCCCGCCCACAGTCCTGGCCCGCGCTCCGCCCGGCTGGGCCCCGCGCGGGGGTGCGGGCTGCGTTCCTGCGGGCTGAGCGGAGCCGGGCCGGGCCGGCTGCTGGCTGGAGCCGGCTGCCACGTTGGCTCAGGGCTAGTTTTCTGCTCTTGTTTTCTCTCTCCCTCTCTCTCATTTTTTATTTTATTTTTTTCTTTATGGGGGGGATTAGTGGCTAACAGTCGACAGTAAAATACAGTAGTCTGTACATGTGTGACATCTCTCATTTTGCCACATAACAGTTCAGCCCCCTCTAGGTTCTCGTCTGCCATCATGTTCCAGGACCTGAACCCTCCTTCCAACTCCAGAGCCTTTTCCTTTGGTTGCAATACACCAACTCCCGGCCAAGTTCTGCTTAGAGTTTTCCCTCCTGGTTTTTGCTTTTCAACTTCTGTCTAGGAGTGAGATCATCTTATATTCATCCTTCTCTTTCTGACTTATCTCACTTGTTTCTCATTTTTGAATCTGGTAACTTCCCGTTTTTTTGTCTTTTTTTTTTTTTTTTTTTGGCTGCCTCCAGGTCTTATGACTCTACTTGATGAGATTTAGAATCCACAATAGTTAGTTGCTCAAGGGAAATGGGAAGGTTGGGACACTGCGACCAGTGGTCGACTGTTATTCTTACTATTATTATTATTATTATTATTATTACATTCTCCCTCTCCACCTCCCCTGCAATAGACCATCTCCCCAAGTTGATCATCAGCTAGAGAGTTGAGAAAGTCAGGAAGGAGACTTGACAGTTGGATTTCACCGTGAGTCACACACAGTTGACAAGCAGGAAGTGGCAGTTGGTCTGTTATCATCTTCGCAAGTGTTTGTTGAGCCCTTGATGTTATTTATTTGGTTGGCCCCTGTTGGGGATACTTTCCAGGGAGGGTGTTGGAATATCTGGGAAGCATTTTATAGTTTATAGAAAAAAAAAAAAGTTTCTCCCGATGACCTTGGCAGCCAGTGGCCTCACTTCCTGTGTGTGTTGTGTTCCTGTTCCGCAGGAGAAACAAAAGCTGAATCAAAATGCAAATGGGAGAAGCCGAGGCAAAACTAAATTCTTTAATCTGTTAGCTGAAAATCTGAGCAGTTTTGCTTCCTAAGTCTTAGGCATCTCTGGAAATAATTTTGCCTCCAAGATGATGATGGGGGTGCGTGGAGAGGGGATTTCACTCACTCATCTCTACCAGATGAATTCCTCATAGGCACTGGGGAGAGTTGGCCTTTCCTCATAGGGAATCGGGCACTGGGGAGAGGTGGCCGCAGATATGATGGCTGGCAACATTCAGCATCTTATGCTCAAAGTCCACCAGATATGATGGCTGGCAACATTCAGCATCTTATGCTCAAAGTCCACGGGAGGCTTATGATGAGGTTGATGACATGGGCTCAGTTAATTGCTTTGAGTGACTCTGCTGGTTTAACTCTCCATCCTCCTTAGATCAAAGCAGTGGTAGTATGAACTGGGAAAGGGTTGGCTCCCTCAAAGGAGGGTACTGAAATAATAGAGAAATCATGGTTTCAGGTTTTTTTTTAAGTTTTTTTTTTTTTTAATTTCCATCAGGGTTATCATTGGGGCTTCATGTCTATACAATCAATCCACCACTCACAGTGACCATTTCTTTTTCTTTCCCTTTTAGTTATTTGTTTTTTGGATAGAGATAAGAAATTGAAAGGGAATGGGAGAGAGGGAGAGACAGACACTGCAGCACTACTTCACCATTCCTGAAGCTTTCCCCCTGCCACGTAGGGACAGAGAGGAATTGAGGGGGAGAGGAAGATAAAGCCAGAGAGAGGGAGAGGGAGGGAGAAAGAGAGAGAGAAGCGTTATCTCCAGCACTGTTTCCCCTTCTGTGAGCTTTCTCCTCTGAAGGTGGGGATCAGAGGCTTGCACCCAGGTTTTTGTGCCTGACACAACTTCACAGGGTGCTTCACCACCGCACCCCAACCCCAGCCGTGTGGTAGAGGGTGTGTCTCTGCACATTCTTGCCAGCACTTGTTTCTGACCTTTTTGCTGTAGGCTTTTCTTACTGGGGTGAGGTGGTGTCTCATTGTTTTGATTTGTATTTCTCTGATAATCAGTGGTCTTGAATATTTTTTCATATGCCTGTTGGTTATAGAATATCTTTTTTGGTAAAGAGTCTGTTCAGTACTTTTCCCCATTTCCTGAGGGATACACACACACACACACACACACACACACACACACATATATATATTAATAGTTTTTTGTCTGAGGCATGGCATGTAGATATATTTTCCCGTTCTGCTGGGAGTCTTTCTCTTTTTGGGTGATGTTTCCTTTTGCAGAAGCTTTTCAGTTTGGTGTAAACCCATTGGTCTATTTTTGCTTTTGTTTTCTTTGCTTTTAGACTGGATTCTTCCCAATATATTTCTAAAGTAGTCATCATGTAGTGTCCTGATGTTTTCTTGTAGGTATTTTATGGTGCCAGTCCTTGTGCTTTGTGCCATGTGTGCTAAGCTGCTGCATTACCCCCTCCCCATTTTTTCTTTTATGTAGTTAAGTGACCATGCAGAAACTGCAGTCTTCATGTCTCACTTGGTTCACTCGCCCTCTTTGTTTTTCTCCTTAATACTTACCAGTATCCACTAAACTCTTATCTTCTACTTATTTTGTCTTTGGCTATAAAAGTAAGCTTAATCATGCGATGTTGTTCTCCACCTCCCACGCCTCAGCACTGCTTATGGTGTGGGGGATTGAACTTGGAACCTGAGAGCCTCAGGCATGAACACTTTTTTTTTTTTTTCCCTCCTCCAGGGTTATTGCTGGGCTCAGTGCCTGCACCATGAATCCACCGCTCCTGGAGGCCATTTTTTCCCCCCTTTTTGTTGCCCTTGTTGTAGCTTCGTTGTGGTTATTATTATTGCCCTTGTTGACGCAATTCGTTGTTGGATAGGACAGAGAGAAATGGAAAGAGGAGGGGAAGACAGAGAAGGGGAGAGAAAGACAGACACCTGCAGACCTGCTTCACCGGCCGTGAAGCGACTCCCCTGCAGGTGGGGAGCCGGGGGCTCGAACCGGGATCCTTACGCCGGTCCCTGCGCTTTGCGCCACGTGCCCTTAACCCGCTGCGCCACCGCCCGACCCCCGCATGAACACTTTTTTTCATGGTCATTATGCTATCTCTCCTGCCCCAGGACACTTGGTTTTAAGTGTTTATTTACTGCTGAATTCCCATGTCTGAGAATCATGTTTGTAAGGTCTTAGTATTTGTCATTTTTTGAGTGAATGAATGATTGAATGAGGAAAGACTTTGTTTTGATGATCTGTCAGCCTGGACAAGAAAAGTGTGAAATTGTGATGAGGAGTTTCCAAACAAAACAATATAGGTGAATGCTCTATGTGAGGTGAGAACATAGAATTCATTGACTAAAATATGAAGTGAATCTTCTGAGATGATGCTGCAGAGTTGCATAAGGTCAGGTAATTCCAGGCTGTGTCTAAATTTTTGGATTTAACTTTTCAGTATAATGGGAGCCCATTAGAGGGTTTTAATGATTAGTATTTCAGCTTACTTACTAAGTAGAATACTTTGCTACTAGCCATAGAACAGCTTTCAAAATTATGAAATTAGTATCCACAGATAATTAGTGTATAATTCATAGAATCCATATTTTGCTGATTCTTCCCAGTAATAGTGTTTATAGCTGCACGGTCTAATCCAGGATTCTGTGTTGTGTTGAACTGCTGTTTCTTTAGTCTGCTTAAATGTGGAATAGTTGCTCAATTTTTTTTTCTTGTTTTCCTCAACATTGACATATTTGAAATGTTCAGACAGTTACTTTGTAGAATATCCCTCAGTTTGGGACAGTTATATCTCCCAAGTGATACTGTGTTCTTTTGAAAGCATATCAGGAACAAGGTGGTGACTAATCAGTCCCATGTTACCTTTCTGCCTGATCTGAGCATGATCATGTCCACCAGGTTTCTTCACTTCAGAGTTGATGAGATGTAAAGTTAGTTATTGTGCTGTTTTGTGGGGAAATATTTTATGTAATATTGTATTTACATTAAACTTTTATATTTTAGCATTCATTGATGAATCTAATATGAGTTACTAAATGGTAATTGTTCAAATCCTGTCAGTTCTTTTAGGCTTATTAGTTGATATTTTACAGAAGAGTAGAACTTTTTATTTTCTTCAAAATGTTTATTTTTCTCAATGAGATGAGTTTTTCGCTCCATTTGTTGATCTCAATGACTTATGATGTAGTTCTGTTTTAAGTTGTTCTAGACTTTGGTAGTGGGATCATTTTAAAAGGAGTCTTGGTGTTCTTTTGACATGTCCTTACATTTTTAGTATTTTCCTTGGCATAGCAAGATATTTTAGACTTAAATCTTCAATTTTCTCATTTTTAGCCATGGAATCAGCAGTTTTTTAGAGGAGCACTAAAAGAAGCTCTTTTTAATTCAAGAGCATTCCTCAGACTTAGGCGTGCTTATTGCTACTAAGGTGTTACTGCTTCTAGGCTCTTTCAGCACATGCGTTGGGACGGACGGTTGGACGGACACATACATACACACACACACACACTCACACTCACTCACTCTAATTCAAAGGTAATCCTGATAAGAGGGAAAGCTGCTTCTTGTTTGATCTGCCTGACTATAGTGTAGAGAATAGATTTAGAAAGAAGAGAAATGAGAAAGAAGAAAAGGCCACAGAAATTTTTTGGATTAATCTACTTGAAAGAAAAGGTGGTAGGTAGTTTTGACACACTGGCATGTTGGAGATAGATAGAAGTGAAAATACTCAAATTGTATTTGAATGTTCATAAACCTAAGTTTCTACTTAGCATTTTCCCAATGGATGTAAACAGCTATCTTACTAGGAAATAGTATTAGACAAGATCTGGGAGATAGCTCAGCTGGTACAGAACACTATTCCTTGGTTGAGGACCCAGGGTCAAGTCTGTGGCCACTACATGGCGATAGTTTCATGAGCAGTGGGGTATGGGGTGTGTGTCTGTCTTCTGTCTCTCTCTCTCTCTACGTTTATCTCTGGGAAGAAAAAGGGGTTAAAAACAAAAAAGGAAGAGTTTGCAAGGAGAGGTAGAAATATGCTGCTTGAAGTTCCAGGAAGTGCTGGTGGCAACCCCCCCCCCCCCCCCGAGAAATAGCATTAAGAAATGCATTGGTTTCATAAAGACAGTAATGAGATACCACTTTCTACCTGTGAGAATGGCATACATTAGAAAGGACAAAAAGGTGTTAGGCTGTAGGAGAAAAGGAACACTTCTACATTGCTGGCAGGAATGTAAATTGGTCCAAGCCCTGTCTGTGGAAGACAGTCTTGAGGGTCCTCAGAACACTAGAAGTGGACATAGCCTATGAACAGGTTATTTCTCTTTTGGGGATTTATCCAAAGGAAGCAACACCTATCCAAAGAGATCTATGTACACTATTGTTCATAGCAGCACAACTTGTAGTAGCTCAGACATGGAAACAATCTAGATGCCCAGTGATAGATGAATGACTAAAAGAATTGTGTTAGTGGGTTGTTGGAAAAGTCATGATATGCTTTTGCATAGAAATGTACATCATGGTTTTTCTAACAACCCAATAATATCAATATGTATTGGAATACTATCCAGCTGTTAAAAATGATGAGTCTCCTTGGCCGCATCTTGGATGAAACTTGAAGGGATCAGGTTAAGTGAGATAAGTTATAAAATAGCAAAAAAGGGGAGTTGAGTGGCAGTGCAATGGGTTAAGTGCACATGGTGCAAAGCGCAAGGACCGGCATAAGGATTCGAGCCCCTGGCTCCCCACCTGTAGGGTTGTCACTTCACAGGCGGTGAAGCAGTTTTTCAGGTGTCTATCTTTCTCTCCCCCTCTCTGTTTTCCCTTCCTCTCTCTCTTATAACGATGACGACATCAATAACAATAATAACTACAACAACAATAAAAAACAAGGGCAACAAAAGGGAAAAAAATAAAACAGCAAAAAAGGACAAATACTGGATGACCTCACTTGTTAGGTGGAACTTTAAAAACTGATAGAAAGGGGAGACACAAAGTCACACTCAGACTGGGTGTGATGTATTACAGCAAAGCAAAGGCCTCTGGGGGCAAGTAGGGGGCCGAAGAAGGTAGAGAGGGGATTGGAGTCCTGGTGCATGATAATGGGAATGGACCCAAGTTGGGAATGAGAGTGTTCTGCTGACCTCTGTCTCATGGAGATGAGAAATTGTAGGAATGTGTCAGCAACTGTACTGCAAGTCATTAACCCTGCAATACAGTGGTGAAAAACAGAAGTAGCAATATATTGGCTTCTTGGGCAGATGCTGGTATGCTTTTAGCCGGTAATAAATTGATAATATTTTCCTCTGGTGGTCAATGAGTACATTTCTTTTTTCACGGTATGCATGTTTGCTTACAGTTTACACAGTAAAACAGTGTTTGTGAACTTCAAAATGATCAACTGAATTTAATTTGTTGGCCATTCAAAGTAAAATTAATTTCAGTATACTCTGAAACCTTTTGAATTTATGTGGATGTTTGCTATTTAACTCTGGTAACTTTACATTTTGGTCTGTTTTGTAGATATTATGATCAGATCTGTTCCATTGAACCCAAATTCCCTTTTTCTGAAAATCAGGTAAGCTGTTTAATTTGTTTAAAAGCTACATAATAATGACGGGCCACCTATTTCTTCCTACCCATGGTATTGCTTTATTAAGTGGTGCCTCTTCACTAGTTTTAGAGTTTTATACAAGGTGAGAGTTTTTAGGACCATGTGGCATAAATCTGTGTCCCTTTGAAGAAGGTCTTTTAGAATTCACGTCACTGCTCAGTTACTCCGGTCTCACGCAGAGCTTTGCAGTGCATTCACTCTTAAATCTGTACTGTATAGGATTTATTTCTGGGTAACACCACCTCTATTTTACAGGGTTTGTCTTTTACAGAGTTAAGAAACAATATCCAGTTCACAAAGTGTTAAACTCAGTTTATGCGCATGAGAAACTATTGGCACAAACTAATTTGTGTGAGAAGCTGCACATTGTTATGATTAGATAGTACACTGTGAGAGTGCTTCCTGGCTTGTCTCATAATGGATAGATACTGAAAATGCTGATTTCTTACAGTTTCATTTAGGAAGCCTAATAAAAGTTTCTAATTAGTGTGACATTTCTAAATTTTAAACACCAGGTACTTTATTTATTTATTACCAGCGCACTGCTCAGCTCTGGCTTATGGTGGTGCAGGGGATTGAACCTGGGACTTCGGAGCTTCAGGCAGTAGCACAGTGGATTAAGTGCAGGTGGCACAAAGTGCTAGGACCGGCGTAAGGATTCCGGTTCGAGCCTCCAGCTCCCCACCTGCAGGGAAGTTGCTTCATAAGTGGTGAAGCAGGTCTGGAGGTGTCTTTCTCTCACCTTCTCTGTCTTCCCCTCCTCTCTCCATTTCTCTGTCCTATCCAACAACAATGACATCAATAACAACAACAATAAAACAAGGGCAACAAAAGGGAATAAATAAATAAATATTAAAAAAGAGACTGTTTTTCATAAGTATTATTCTAGCTACCCCTCAGACTTCTAAATTTTAAAATGGTGTATGAAAAATTCTATATAAACTCTTGTGTTAAAGTTTTAATAGATGGTATGATTGGTTGAGATTTGCTTTTGATTACTTCAGGAAACGCTCCTGTGTGTCTGTACAGCCAAAGTGGTGGTGAATATGAACTGAGAAGGGAGAAAGGTCAAAACTGGTGTTGAGTGCTATTCTCTTGAGCTTTTTGTCTGTCAAAATGTTCTCCAATCCAGTATTAAAATATTGCTTCAAATTACAATGTATAATTAAAAAAATTTTACTTATAGAAAGGAAACATTGACAAAAACCATAGGATAAAAGGGGGCACAACTCCACACAGTTGCCACCACCAGAACTCTGTATCCCATCCCCTCCCCTGATAGCTTTCCTATTCTTTATCCCTCTGGGAGAATGGACCCAAGGTCATTGTGGGATGCAGAAGGTAGAAGGTCTGGCTTCTGTGATTGCTTCCCCGCTGAACATGGGCATTGACAGGTTGATCTATACTCCCAGCCTATCTCTCTCGCAATGTATAATTTTCAAGAGGCAAAATTCTTTTTAAGGGGCTAGGTGGTTGTGCAACTGGTTGAGCACACGTTATAATGTGCAAGGACCCAGGCTCAAGCCCCTGGTCCCCACCTGCAAGGGGAAAACTTTGCAGGTAGCAAAGCAGTGCTACACGTCAATCTCTCCCTCTCTCTCTCCCCCTCTATCTCTACACAGTGCTACACGTCAATCTCTCCCTCCCTTCCTCCCCCTGCCCTCTTGATTTTTGGCTGTCTCTATCCAATAAAGATAGTTAAAAGGAATTTAAAAAACAAAGTTCTTTTTAACTATCATGTGTATAATATTTCAGATTGAAAGTAAGATACATTTTTAATTAAGCTTAATTTGTATGTAATATGCATGCTTAATTTGTATGTAATATGCATACAGAAATGTGAGCATGATCAAGAGATAAATTAAGTATCTCCTCTCACCACTCCAGAGGTAACTGCTTTTGTTATCATGGAGTAACTCCTGATTTTATCTTCTGGAAAACAAACCATACCAAAACAAAACAAAACATCAGTAGTTTGCTTAAAATCTATGACCTAGGAGGTAAAGAAAAGCAATTGTTTGGAGAAGTTAATGTCTTAGGCAGGTTGAAACATTTGCCCTATTCTTCATTGTGAATTTTTCTTGTAAAGAGATTTAATATTTAATGAGATACAGAAAAGTAACACAATTTCCTTTTTTCCCTTTCTATGAAGATTTGCTTAACATTTACCTGGAAAGATGCTTTTGATAAAGGTTCACTTTTTGGAGGATCTGTAAAATTAGGTAGGTATTTAAAAAAATAAAAAAACAATAGGCAACTTGGTCTAAACACACAGTCTTGGGTATTAGAATTGCTGTCGTAACTCTTTGTATACAATAACAATACTATATATAAAATTATACATATATATCGCCAGAGCACTGCTCAGCTGTGGCTTGTGGTGATATTGGAGATTGATAAGTTTGCTTCTGACTTCAACTTCAGTGAAACTTCCAAATATTCACAGAGAGCCTACACCTTACCAGGTACTCTGTGTAATAACAATTAATAGAATAGTTCTTAGCCTGATTGTAATTCTAAAATTATAGTGAGTTAGTCTGAGAGCATGCTTCTGAGAATATAGATAATGACATATTTACCAGGGTCTGGAAGGATGGGTTTATTTTTTTCTAACTAGAAAATAACATAGGTAGAACATCATAACCAAGGTCTCTCCTCTCATATGTGAATAGCTGATATTTATTGAGGATAGTAGTCTGTCCTTTATCTCTGGTTTACTTTCTGTGGCTTTAGTTACCCACAGTCATCTGCTGCCCCCCCCCTTACATATAATAAAATACTTCAGGAGGAAGTATAAGGGACAGAGAAGGTGAGGGAACGGAAAGGGAGAGAGATACACCACATTCACATAATTTTGTTATTGTATATGTTTACACTTTATCATTAGTCATTATTAATCTCTATACCTACTTTATAAATTAAACTTCATCATAGGTTTGTATGCGAAAAGACTCATGCCTGAGGCTCAAAGGTCCCAGGTTCAATCCCCTGCACCACCATAAGCCAGAGCTGAACAGTGCTCTGGTGTAAAAGTACATTAATTAATTAAAAAAGAAAGGAGTGAAAACAGCAATTAATTTATCTTTTTAGTTTTAATTGATGGGAGTACTGTAGAAATAAAAGTCTGGTAGGACAATGTGAAAAGTAGGAGGAAATATTATGGGTGAGAAAACTGTTCTGGAAATTGTTTTTGTGATAGCTAGTGTGATAGCTAGAGATCATATTATTTCCCTTTGAATAAAAGTATTTTCTTAGAGAAATTAACTTGATAATTTTTTTTCTTCTCATTTTTTCACAGCTCTTGCAAGCTTAGGATATGAAAAGAGCTGCGTGTTGTTCAATTGTGCAGCCTTAGCTAGCCAGATTGCAGCAGAACAGAACCTGGATAATGATGAAGGATTGAAAATCGCTGCTAAGCATTATCAGGTATGTAGAGCCATAGTTTCTACTTAGTGATTAACACTAGGTCAGGTTAAACTGGAAGAAATTTGCATTTAGGTGTATAGATTTTTTTTTTTAAATATACAAATCTTTTCTGAAAAGTAATTTATACTTTCTATTGAATTGATCCATACTTAAAAAACTTTTCTTCGTTATTATTTTGAGCAAGTGTGCAGAACATTGCTCCATGGAGTTAGTCCTATTTTGTTTTTGTTACTCTTATTTGGTGCAGGAGATCAAACTCTGGGTTTCACCCATGCAGAGCAGGTGGGTGCTCTGCTTTTGAGTCACCTCGCAGTTCTTTTTGATATTTTTGAAACATTTGGTCAACTAGTTACTTAAAGACAACTTTTTCCCTCTTTGCTACTGTATATCTAGCACCTATCCCTCCCTGCTCCTGACACACAGTAAAGGCTCAGTAAAATGCTTTTTCTTTTTGAGGTTATAAAAACCTTTCTGAGCTTTTTCTTTTTGAAAGCTTTTTTCTTTTTGAGGTTACAAATGGCAGCTATTTAAAAATATAATAATGAAGTAGATTTTTACTTAGTTTTAAATTGATTTATCTCAAGTAGTGTGCACACTTTTTACAGTTCATTCTGAATTGCTTAGGAAGGATTCTGTGACCCTGTGTTTCCCAGTAGGTCACTTGATGTAATAGAGAAAAGACATGATTAGAAGATCTAAGGACTTGTCTAGTTCTGTCACCAAAAAGCCTTATGCCCATGGGTACATTCTTTAGTATCTGTGACTTCTGCTTCCATATTTGTGAATGAGAAACTGAGTCCCTTTTTGTTTTAGTTTGTGAGTCTGTTGGTTTATTAAGTAGAGTCTTTTTGCAATTATTTTAGTTAGATAACTTCATGACTGTAGAACATAGTCACCCAAATACTTTGAGACACTTCAAGATCTTTTTTCTTTTCTTTTCTTTTTTTTTTTTTTTTTTTGTTACTTCAACAACTTTATTAAAAAGGAAATGTGAAAATACGGGGGCCAGGCAGTAGATCAACTGGTAAAACGCAAAAGCGACCATGTGCAAGGAACTAGGTACTATCCCCTGGTTATCACCCGCAGAGAAGCTTTTCAAGTGGTGGAATAAATTTTTTTACTTTTTTTTTTATTTAAGAAAGGATTAATTAACAAAACTATAGGGTAGGAGGGGTACAACTCCACACAATTCCCACCACCCAATCTCCATATCCCACCCTCTCCCCTGATAGCTTTCCCATTCTCTATCCCTCTGGGAGCATGGACTCTCAGGGTCATTGTGGGTTGCAGAAGGTAGAAGGTCTGGCTTCTGTAATTGCTTCCCCGCTGAACATGGGCATTGACTGGTCGGTCCATACTCCCAGTCTGCCTCTCTCTTTCCCTAGCAGGGTGTGTCTCTGGGGAAGCAGAGCTCCAGGACACATTGGTGGGGTCTTCAATCCAGTGAAGCCTGGCCAGCATCCTGATGGCATCTGGAACCTGGTGACCGAAAAGAGAGTTAATATGCGAAGCCAAACAAATTGTTGAGCATCTTTTTTCTTTTTTAATCTGTACAACCCATAGTACTTTTTAATCCCAGATCGACTTCTTTTTTCACCCTCTTAGCTTTCTTTATTTCATAAAAGCAAAGTTATTTTTGTATTAAGCTCAGAAAAAAGTGATTGGGAAGGATATCTGATGGGGTGTGTTCGCCCAGCTAGTTCTGAAAACCAGGTAGGAATCATAAACAGGCTATAGTGAAGCTGTTTTTCAGAGGACTCTTGTAACTGAGGTTTCCCTTAAGGATACTAAGTTGCATTACTTGAGAGAGCTTTGTTGGGAACAAAAGCATTGCAGATTCACATTTTTTAAAAAAATATTTACTTATTCCCTTTTGTTGCCCTTGTTGTTGTAGTGATTATTGTTGTTGTTATTGATGTCATCGTTGTTGGATAGGACAGAGAGAAGGGGAAGACAGAGTCGGGGGAGAGAAAGATAGACACCTGCAGACCTGCTTCAATGCCTGTGAAGTGACTCCCCTGCAGGTGGGGAGCCAGGGGCTTGAACTGGGATCCTTATGCTGGTCCTTGCACTTTGCACCACATGTGCTTAACCCGCTGACATTGTTTTAAACTGTTACATATTTATTCTTTGTTAAATATCTATTATTATAATGAATTCTAGAAAAATTAGTGGGGTCAGTCACATAGTTCAGTTGGGGGGTAGTATGTGGCTTTGCCATGTGTGGCTCATGTTTGAGTCTATCCCCCACCACATTGAAGGAAGCTTTGGTGCTATGGTCTCTCTCTCACTCAAAAAGCCCTATTATTTATAACATATTTTAGATGCTTTGCACAATATAAGAATTGCATACAAGAAGCATTTAGCTATAGTAACTGTTGGGGTGAGATAACACTTGAAATAATTTTATGTCTCATAGATAAAAAATTAAGAAGTATTGGGCACTGGGTGGTGGTGCAGTGGGTTAAGCACACGTGGCGCGAAGTGCAAGGACCTGCATAAGGATCCTGGTTCGAGCCCCCAGCTCCCTACCTGTAGGGGGTCATCTAACAGGCAGTGAAGCAGGTCTGCAGGTGTCTATCTTTCTCTCCCCTTCTGTCTTTCCCAGCTCTCTTGATTTCTATTTGTCCTATCCAACAACAATGACAGCAATAACAACAATAATAATAATAGCAATGATCAACAACGCAACAAAAGGGAAAAACATAGCCTCCAGGAGCAGTGGATTTGTAGTGCAGGCACCGAGCTCCAGTGATAACCTTGGAGGCAAAAAACAAACAAACAAACAAACAAAAAACTAGTACTGAATTTCTTTAGACTTTAAAGATTTTTTTTTCCTCTCCTTTAGTTTTCTAGTGGTGCCTTTTTGCATATTAAAGAGACGGTTTTATCTGCCTTAAATCGAGAGCCTACTGTGGACATCTCTCCAGATACTGTTGGGACCCTCAGTCTTATTATGCTGGCACAGGCCCAAGAAGTGTTTTTCTTAAAAGCCACACGAGGTAATTGATAATTTTTTCCATCTCATTATATATGAAAAAAAGTAATAGGCTTTTAAAATTAGAAAGTGATTATAATGTGCTTGGTCTAAAAAGCTTTCTTCTTTGAACTTTGACACGTGGATTATTGAAAACTTCTGGTTCTTTCTGAGCAGAGACAATACAAATGCACATTAAAAAATGCAGACCTGGGAGCCAGGTGTTGATACAGTGGGTTAAGTGCACATGGTGCTCTTTGAAGTGCAAGGACTGGTGTAAGAATCCTGGTTCGAGTCCCCAGCTCCCCACCTGCAGGGGGTTTTCTTCACAGGCGGTGAAGCAGGTCTGCAGGTGTCTTTCTCTCCTCCTCTCTGTCTTCCCCTCCTCTCTCCATTTCTCTCTGTCCTATCCAACAACAATGACAGCAATAACAATAGACAACAAGGGCAACAAAAGGGAAAAAAAATGCAGACCTTGGGGACTGGGGAGGTGACTCATAGCTAGAGCATATGCTTTTCATGCATGAAGTCTTATGTTCCATCCTTAGCATTACATATGATGGAACATCCTAGCATTACATATGATGGAACAACACACTGGCAGAGGTTTCTCTTTCATTTAAGAAAATTGTGTACTCTGTTCGAAGTCTGTTACGAAATGAATAACTATTGCCTTAAAATACTAACTTCTGAAATAGTATTTATGTAAATTTGTAATATTCAAAAATTTATTTAGCATGTAATTATTGGGCACCTCTAGCCAACTGTCTGCTAGTCACTGTTCTGGGCTCTAGATAGATAGAAGGCAAACCAGCTGTCCATTTTTGGAAAAATTGCAGATTTTAGCATGGAGGGATGATAGTTAAGTACACAATGTAATTTTAGGGAGAGGTAATTACTGTAAAGAAAATAGGTACATTATGTGATAATGACCTGTAGTCTGGCTATGGGGTGAGAATGTTCAGGACTTATGCTGATTTTAGGTTATTCAGGAAGAGTGTTTTCAAGAGGATCTTTTAAAATCAGACTTATTTGATAAGAAGGAACCATCCGGGGGTCGGGTGGTGGCGCAGTGGGTTAAGCACATGTGGTGCAAAGCGCAAGGACCGGACTAAGGATCCCGGTTCGAGCCCCCAGTTCCCCACCTGCAGGTCTGCAGGTGTCTGTCTTTCTCTCCCCCTCTCTGTCTTCCCCTCCTCTCTCCATTTCTCTCTATCCAACAACGAACAACATCAACAATGGTAATAATAATAACCACAACGAGGCTACAACAAAAAGGGCAACAAAAGGGGGAAAAAATGGCCTCCAGGAGCGGTGGATTCATGGTGTAGGCACCAAGCCCAGCAATAACCCTGGAGGGAAAAAAAAGAAGGAACCATTCAGGCAGAGTCTCTAGTCCTACAATTGAGGAACTTTAAATAATTTTTGTAAGGCATGTGAGTTAGTATGAGCAGTTTGAAAATGGACTGAATATGTAAGCACAGAAAAATCGAAAATAAGGGAATAACCATGTAGAGATAATATGAAATGGAATAGTTTTGCCTTCTAAGTAACAATTTATATTGAGACAATTCATTTACAATAAAACTTACTATTATTTATATAGTTTTTTGATTTTTTTTTTCTCATACAGTCTTGTAACCATCACTGTCTTATTTTAGACTCCTATTAGTCATCTCTCCAAAAGAAAGCCCCAAACCCTCAGTTACTCTCCATTCCCCTTCCCTTTCAGCCACTGGCAATCACTAATGTATATTCTGATTCTTTGGCTTTTCCTGTGGAGTAATTAAATTGTATATAGAAGAATTTATTCCATTAATCGAGACTTTCTTAGACAAATGTGTGTTCTCAGTGTTTATCAAATCACTATGTGTTAGATGTTAATATTTACTTTACAGTGGTTAATATTTTATTGCAGATAAAATGAAAGATGCTATCATAGCTAAATTGGCTAATCAGGCTGCAGATTACTTTGGGGATGCCTTCAAACAGTGCCAGTATAAAGATACTCTCCCCAAGGTCAGTTACTGTTTTTGTGTTCAGTTGGTTATTTTGCATGTGGAAATACTGGGACCAGTTTTTGGGTAAGAAGCAAATTGAAAGTTAAATTTTATAAAGAAATTGCAAGTTTTGAAGAAAATACTTTTATAATAGCTTTTTAATTAAGGTATGGATATGTACTCTTTTTTAATTTAATTTTTTATTTATAAAAAGTAAACATTGATTAAACCATAGGATAAGAGGGGTACAACTTCACAGTATATACTCATATTTAGATCCTTCATCTCTGATCTTTACTAAATTGTTCCTTTCGGAGCTAAAACTTTGGAAATTTTTGAACATCAAAAAATTTATCAAATCAATGGGGGTGCCAGGTGGTGGCATACCTGGTTGAGAACACATGTTACAACATGCAAGGACCTGAATTTGAGCCCCTGGTCCCCACTTGCAGGAGGAAAGCTATGCCAATGCTGAAGCATGGCTGCAGGTGTCTCTCTCCCTCTCTCTCACTCCCTTCCGTCTCGATTTCTGGCTGTCTCTATCCAGTAAATAAATAAAGATAATAAAAAATTTTAAAAAGTTAATCAAATTGAGGCATTTGCCTAGTTTTAATTGTTGGGTGATTTGGTATAAGCATGAATAAATCCATAAGCATGTTCATTATTCACACTTTTAATTACTGTCCTGTTTTCTTAAAGATGAGTCTTAAAGTGTAAAACAGACATAAAGAAATAAAGGAAAAGAGCACAATTTCATCTAATACTTTGAATAGGATTAACTTTTGTCAACAGAGGTAGAAATTGGGCTGCTATGAACAGCTAAGGAAAACAACCATCTTACACCAGATAACACAGGAAGTATTATTTTAATGTAAACTTTTCTGAAGTGTCATTTGAGAAGACTTGTCAGGGATGAGCATTTTTAAATGACAAAACAAATGATTAGAGTAACATGTAAATTTAGAATAGTTGAGAAATTTATAGGTTGAGTGAAATATATAATTTGTCTCCCTCTCAGCAGTGTTCAAGGAATTAATACCATCTGTACGATACCGTCAGTATTTGTCACATGGTCTTTTGGGACATTATTGATTTATAATCCAATTTTGTGATGAAGTTTTAGAAAAAACATATACGTGCATCAGTAGTCCACATTAGCTTAATCAGAAATTGAATAAGGAATCAATGTGATGATTGCTGGAGACTTAAAATACACCAAGAGAAGAATAGAAATTTGCCAAAGACTCTTGGGTATTAATAATATTTCTCTTAAAAAGAGAGTTAGGATTTTCTCACCTGTTTTTCATCGAAAAGAGCTCATGTTCATCTGCACAATGTACCGTTAACATCCTGTTGGGCCATTAGTTCAGTCCTGTCATGGAGAGAAGAATATCACCTACAGAGACTTGGAAACTACCTCTGCTGCATTCCTGGTATTCCTTGAAATCTCCTGTTCATGTACCAAGCTGCTCCAGCTTTACCTTGAGAGAAATGGCATGAGTGTAGTTTGAGATTTAGATGTCTTTTATTTTTACCCTTTTATTAATAAAGCTCATAAGATATTTTCATATTCTAGTTATAAAAACTGGAATATCTGCAAGTAGTGATCCAGGAAGCTAGGAAATTATTGACTGGGAGACAGGAAAGCAAACAAGGTAGTAATTCAGTTTTTGATTCTCTCTCTTTTTTTTTTTTTTTTGGTCTAGACAGTAGTTGTCTAGTGTATTTCTGCAGTTTTATATGGCATGTATTTCCTAAAATCAGTGATGTTGCTGGCTGGGATTTTACATTTTGGAAGCACCTATATCTGTGTAACTGCCTTCTGATTCATGTTTCTGGGTATTTTGAAATTAATTTTGACTGGAAAAGTTTTCAAAACAAATTAGGGTAAAATAACATATTAGTGATTAATGTAGTTTGTCAGTTTACAGTTTGTTTTTGAGTATGTGCTACTGAAATGTTAGTATTTATATAGAACAATTTTATATAGTTAGTCATCTTCATGAAAGAGTACTTGAAGATAATGCATTTGAGTAGAAACTTACTTTGCTGTCTTTTGTCTCTTAAACATGACGAAACAGTCAGCTATAGAGCAATTTCATTAGTATATGTGAGTAATGGTGGCTTAGTTAATTCTAAGGGCTGGGCAAGGGCTCATAAGAAAGCTTTTAATGGTATTCTTGTGAATGTTGACTTCTCTTTCTAATGCATGCTTCCCTTTCCTTGTAAACAAAATGTTGACTTCATGGCCCTCTTAAGGAGAATTGTAAAATCTGAAATTGGCTTCACTTAAGTTAAAGAAAAAAGTCTTAATTTTTATTGGAAGGAATCAATTAAACCCAAATTCATGCAAAATCATGTGGTCTTCTCTGTTTACATCATAATGACTAACCTACCTCTAAACCATTAACGGGGTGATTCTAATTTCTGTCTCCTTTCCCTTTTCCTTCCTGCATCCCTTGTTGTCTGTGGTGGTTTGTGTGGTTGGACTCTCCCCTGGCTAGTATTTTTATTTCCAGGAGGTGTTCCCTGTCTTGGCTGCAAAGCACTGTATCATGCAGGCCAATGCTGAGTACCATCAGTCTATCCTGGCAAAACAACAAAAGAAATTTGGAGAAGAGATTTCAAGGTTACAGGTGAGTCTCTTGAAAACACATATGTGGGGGTTGGGTGGTAGCATAGCCGGTTAAGCGCACGTGGCGCAAGGAATCCTGGTTCGAGCCCCTGGCTCCCCACCTGCAGGGGAGTCGCTTCATAAGCGGTGAAGCAGGTCTGCAGGTGTCTATCTTTCTCTCCCTTCCTCTCTCTCCATTTCTCTGTCCTGTACAACAACGACATCAACAACAACAATAATAATAACAAGGGCAACAAAAGGGGGGGGAAGCCTCCAGGAGCAGTGGATTCATGGTGCAGGCACCTAGCCCCAGCAACAACCCTGGAGGCAAAAATAAAGAAAATGAAAGAAAGAAAGAAAGAAAGAAAGAAAGAAAGAAAGAAAGAAAGAAAGAAAGAACATATGTAAGTAATTTGGATCTTCCTTTCCCTCCCTCCCTCCCCGCCCCTCTTTTTTCCTCAGTGAGATTTCTAAGGTTGCTCATAGAAAAGGTTGTTCCGAAAAGTTGGGCTATAGTTCACCCAGCAGAGACCACAACTTGGCATATGTGAGGCTCTGCACACCATATAGGAGCACTGTGCAAGGCACCAATGGAACTTCATGGTTGTGATGTTTCTCTCTCTCTCTCTCCCCCCCCCCTCCCTCCCCTGCTCTCAAATGAGCAAACAAACAAACAAAAACATAGAAAAACCATTCCCATCCAGTCATTCATTGCACTTATCAACAGGGACAAAATGATCCCCCCAACCCCTTACAGATCATTTTATTGGGAAATGTTGATTCCTAACACTTTATTTTCCAGGTGTGCAACTGTTTTATTCAGTGTATCTCCCTGTGATAAGTGTCAGCACAGCATACCCTCCACCATCTTGTCTTATCCTCCACCACAGGACACTGGGTCCTCAACTCCCTTTGAAGACCCCTTTCTCCTCCTCCCTTTAGAATCCTTGGATCTGTTGAACTGACTGTATCTACTTAAAAGTTTTACCTTGTGTTTTCCCTTTCCTGTTTCTTTTTATTCTTTATTAATTTTGGATAGAGACAGAAATTGAGAGGAAGGGGGTGATAGAGAGGGAGAGAGATAAAGAGAGATACCTGCAGCACTTTTCACCACCCATGAAGCTTCCCCTTACAGGTGAGGACCAGAGGTTTGAAGGTGGGTACTTGCATGTTGTAATATATGTGATCTACTAGATGTGTAACTACCTGGTTCCTTCAAGTGATTGCTTTTCTTGAAAAAAAAATATATATATAGTGTGTGTACATATAATATAACACACACACACACACACATTTTGTTTAGTTTTTTACCTGAGTGCTGCTCAGCTCTGACTCTTGGTGGTACGGGGGATTGGACCTGGGACTTTGGGGCCTCAGGCATTAGAGTCTCTTTGCATAACCATTATGCTGTCTACCATATATATATATACACATTATTTTTTTATTTATTTTTTTAAAACTAGGGTACCACTCAGCCCTGGCTTATGGTGGTGTGGTAGATTGAACTTGTGACTTCTCTTCTTGGAAGTTTTTACATAACCATTATGCTACCTCCCTGACCCAGAGTAATGGATCTTAAAAACAGCAGAGCACCTTCTATGCAGTTGTATCCATACTAAAGACCTTGAATTGTTAGAAACTGCTAATGATATGCAGTGCCACTTCATAGTAGGAAGAAAAGCCCTTTATATGTAAACAGAAGGTATTAGGAGATTTTCAAGGACATTTAAATATAGACTGGCTATTAGAAGATATTATGCTAATTTTACATTGGACATTCAGGTTAATTAGTCTTTATATAAGAAAAGCCTAAATCTTAATTTTTTAAAATTATTATCTTTATTTATTGGATAGAGACAGCCAGAAATCAAGAGGTAAAGGGTGATAAGAGAGGAAGAGAGACAGAGAGACACCTGCAGTCCTGTTTCACCAATTGTGAAACTTTCCCTCTACAAGTGGAGACTGGGGGCTTGAACCTGGGTCCTTGTGCACTGTAACACGTGTGCTCAACCAGGTGCGCCAACACCTGGCCCCTCCCTAATTTTATTAAAAAAAGGGAAAACATATGCTTGTATATGGCATTTATTCCACTTGAAAAGTCAGAGAAAGAAATCCTTTAAAATCCAGATATATCCCTTTTGTTTTAGAGATCTACTTTTTTTTTTAATATCTGTTTTATAATGATAGAGAGACAGACAGACCTGGGAGCATTGCTCTTTCTCTAGCATATGCAGTGCCATGGCTAGACCCTCAGAGCTCATAAATGGAAGTCCTGTGCTCTGCCTGCTAGTTATCATTACCACTTCCCAGAGATTTCTCTTTAATTGCAATAACTTAGGCTCTTAACATAAAAATGCTTTTGAGAAGGGGGTTTCTGCAGTACTGATTTTCCCCCCTGAATAGCATATTTAAAGTATTTGAAGTTTAGTATCAACAATAAAAAGCAAAACCAAATAGTGTTTGAATACTTGATTGAGAAAAAGCATCAATAAGACTTGGACTTTTTCCTTTTCAGCATGCAGCAGAATTAATTAAGACAGTGGCATCAAGATATGATGAATATGTCAATGTGAAGGATTTTTCTGACAAAATCAACCGTGCCCTTACTGCAGCAAAGAAGGATAATGACTTCATTTATCATGACCGTGTTCCAGATCTTAAAGACCTAGACCCTATTGGCAAAGCCACGCTGGTGAAATCTACCCCAGTCAATGTACCCATCAGTCAGAAATTCACTGGTGTGTTACACATTCAGATACTCCTTAATCTTACTTTTCTTTTCACTAGTGTAATCTATTTCTTTTTGTAGCTAAAGTCATACAAATGCTACTGTATGTTTTGACTCTAACATCCATGTTCAAAATGAATATGAGAATACAAATAGTGTTATATAGTGAAATTTGAAGATGGAAAGTGTTAATAAGGCATATGCAAAGTGTGTAGCTGACAAAACTTGAAATTGTGAATAATGATACAACTTTTAAACAAACACAGTTTATTAGCATATATTTCTTATTTTACTAAGGTTGCCACTAAAACATAGATATTATGAAACTTGAAATCATGTTAATGTTAATATTAGATAAAAGTTATAATATCCTTGGCTGTTATCTCTCTCTGCAATATGGTATCCTCTAGCTGTGATCTCAAAGATAATGTTTGTAGTTACTGAGGAAAGATGATTATTTACTTCTGTCTTGCAAGCAGAAAATGTTACCATATGTTAGATTCTTGTAAATACCTTACAAATGTATTTTTTAGTTTAACCATTTTTTTATTATCTTTATTTATTTATTGGATAAGACAGCCAGAAAGCCAGAGGAAAGGGAGTGATAGACAGGGAGAGAGACCAAGAGATACCTGCAACACTGCCTCACCACTCACAAAGCTTTCCCCCTGCAGGTGAGTACCAGGGGCTCAAATTGGGGTCTTTGTGCATTGTAATGTGTGCTCAACCAGGTGCGCCACTATCTGGCCCCACTTTATAAATATCAATTTATTTGTTTCTCATAGTAGCCACTTGAGATAGGTGCTATTTTTATCATCCACATTTAACTTAGAAGGAGCCATTTGGTTAAAATAGCTTGACTAATTTATGCAGAGTTAGGAACTGAGGGAGCTAGAAACTAAACCATGGCATTCATTAGCCACTTTAATTAAGATGGTTATTGTTTGCTTATGTGTAACTTTTCTTTATCAAAGATCCCTTAAACCTAGCGACAAACATATCTTAAAAAGTTAAGAGGGGGTCGGGCGGTGGTGCAGTGGGTTAAGCTCATGTGGCGCAAAGTGTAAGGACTGGCGTAAGGATCCCGGTTTGAGCCCCCAGCTCCCCACCTGTAGGGGAGTCTTCACAGGCGGTGAAGCAGGTCTGCAGGTGTCTATCTTTCTCTCCCCCTCTCTGTCTTCCCCTCCTCTCTCCATTTCTCTCTGTCCTACCCAACAACGAACAACATCAACAATGGTAATAATAATGACCACAAACGAGGCTACAACAACAAGGGCAACAAAAGGGGGAAAAAATGGCCTCCAGGAGTGGTGGATTCGTGGTGCAGGCACTGAGCCTAGCAATAACCCTGGAGGAAAAAAAAAAAAGTTAAGAGAATAGGGACCGGGTGGTGGTGCACCTGGTTGAGCACAAGTCACAGTACGCAAGGATCCAGGTTCAAATCCCCCCCCCCCCCACGGGGGAAAGCTTTGCCATTGGTGAAGCAATGTTGCAGGTGTCTCTGTCTCTCTCCCTCTCTATCACCCCTACCCTCTCAATTTATGGCTGTCTCTATCCAATAAAGATAGTAAAAAAATTAAAAGTGTTTTTAAAAAGTTAGAATTAAATTCAGAGAAAAAAAACTTGTATTATTACTATCATGAGTATATAGAAGGATCTAAAAATTCACTTCCTTTGTGTTTTTAACAGTGGTTTCGTTTTGGCCTTTAAATCTTGTAGTAGACTGTATGTGAACATTGGGAAGGAAATATGAAGTGACTTTAGAGTTTGAGTTTATGTCTTAAACTTTTTGTGGTTGAAATTTCTATCCTTAATTTTAGATCTGTTTGAAAAGATGGTTCCTGTGTCAGTGCAGCAGGCTTTGGCTGCCTACAATCAGAGGAAAGCTGACTTAGTTAACAGATCAATTGCTCAGATGAGAGAAGCCACTACTTTGGCAAATGGGTGAGTAGAACTTAATTGTCTGTCTGATTTATTCTTTCTGTGGTTCACATAAATTTTAGTTTTCTAAGGTCAGAGGTATCTGACATAAGAAACAGATATACATTAAAATTTTTAAAAAATATTCATTTATTACCTTCTTGTTACTCTTGTTTTATTGTTGTTGTTGTTGGATAAGACAGAGAGAAATGGAGAGAGGAGGGGCAGACAGAGAGGTGGAGAGAAAGATAGACACCTGCAGACCTGCTTCACTGCCTGTGAAGCGACTCCCCTGCAGGTGGGGAGCTGGGGGCTCGAACCAGGATCCTTATACTAGTCCTTGTGCTTTGCCGTCACGTGTGCTTAACCCACTGCGCTACTGCCCGACGAATTTCTTTTTTTTTTATAGGCTGAATAATATTCTGTTGTTTTATATACCACATTTTGCTTATTCATTTATTTGCTTGCTTCACTTCTTATGAAGTGACCCCCCCTGCAGGTGGGAAGCTGAGGGCTTGAACCAGGATCCTTGTGTGGGTCCATGTGCTTCATACTATGTGTGCTTAACCTGGTGTGTTACCACCTGCCCTCTCAATATGCAATTCTTAACAGTAATTACTGCACATCCAGTATATACAAAAAATTGTCTCCTTTGACTTAGCCTAAAGTTTATGAGATTCATCTATATTGTTTTTTAAATTTTTCTCATTCTGAGCAGTACTTCATCTTTTTTTTTTTTTTTTCCCCTCCAGGGTTATTGCTGGGCTTGGTGCCTACACCATGAATCCACTGCTCCTGGAGGCCATTTTTTCCCCCTTTTGTTGCCCTTGTTGTTGTAGTCTCGTTGTGGTTATTATTATTGCCATTGTTGATGTTGTTCGTTGTTGGATAGGACAGAGAGAAATGGAGAGAGGAGGGGAAGGCAGAGGGGGAGAGAAAGATAGACACCTGTAGACCTGCTTCACCGCCAGGTGGGGAGCCAGGGGCTCGAACCGGGATCCTTATGCCGGGCCTTGCGCTTTGTGCCACATGCGCTTAACCCACTGCGCCACCGCCCGACCCCTGTAGTACTTCATCTTATGGTCAGATAGCAGTTTATTCTTTCACCTGGTAATGGTCATTATAGTAGCTATGAGCATTTATGTACATATTTTTGTGTCACCATATTTTATTTTTCTTAGGCATGTACCTAGGGGTGAAATTGCTATGTTGTGTGCCTAGTTTTTATTACTTTATTCTCACCTGCACTGTGAAAAAATGTCATTACTTTACATCCTCACCCACACTTAGTATTGCCAATCATTTTAATTTTAGGAATTTTAGTGGTTAAATCTTCATTATCCTAAGTACTATACTGTTGAATAACTTCATGTGCTTCTTAGCCATTCATGTGTCTTTTGTGAATTATCTTGAAAAATTTTAATTAAGATTTTCTTAATCTTTAATGAGTTCAAAATCTCTTGCTAGACATATGTCCGTGAGAACATATTTTTTTCCCCTAGTATAGCTTGCCTTTTCATATTTTTATTTTGCCGACTGTATGGGTCTTATTCCCTCTCCCTCCCTTTTTTTTCTTTAGCGAGAAAGGATTTTTAGTTTTATATCCCCCATTTGTAAAAGAAGTGACAGAAAGAATGAAACTGAATACAGATAAGGACTCTATAATTAATATGTAGGTCGACTCTGTCCTCTTACAGTTTGCCTAGTTGATGTGAAGTTGTTACTGTGTAATATTTCTGAATAGGCAGTGACATTATAATAGTCGAGTGTGATAGAAGACTACATTTTTTCCTTTTTAAAATATTTATTATTGGTTAGAGACAGAAATTGAGAGGGGAGGGGGGTAGGTAGATAGGGAGAGAGGCAGAGATACATCTGAAGCACTGCTTCCCCCTTCGTGAAGCTTTCCCCCTGCAGGTGGGGACAGGGGCTTGAACCTGGGTCCTTGTGCACTGTTTGTGTGCACTTACCCAGAAGTCTACATTTTTCAAAGATAGAGTTTTTGACTTCTAAGTACTTAGGCTGGAAGAAGTTTGAATTCTGAGCCCAAAGTATCTGTTAATACATTAATGTTATCATATTTTTTTTTACTGTTCAGCTTTCTTTTTCTTTTTAATGACAGATAGGCTGGCCATAGCACCATTTTGCAATCTGTGGTGTTTTTGCTTTTTATTTCTTTTGTGCAGTGCTGGGGACCTAATCATCCAGGGTCTCAGCATCAAGGTCTGCACTGTACTGTGAGCCATTTCCTTGGCTTTTGACTTTAAATTTTGAACTGTGAACTTAAGTAATTTTATTGATTTAAGAGGTAATAATCAGTGAGTTTATTTCTCTTTGCTTATTGTTTTCTATTGATAAGGCCTACCACATTCTGGAGGTGGGGGCTAGTTTCATTGTTACTGATTTTAGTATAAAAATTAAGTTACTTAAGATTCATTTTTTCTTTGATTGATGAGAGAGAGTGAGAGAGCCCAGATCATCTCTCTAGCATATTTGATACCAGGGATCAAGTGTGGGACCCATGTGTGCAAGTTTGACATACTACCTCCAGAGTCACACCATGAGCCAGTAGAGATTAATGTTTTAAAAGTGTTTTCAATTTGTTGATGATATAGTATATCTTTTCTTCCAGGGTGTTGGCTTCCCTTAATCTTCCAGCAGCAATTGAAGATGTATCTGGAGATACTGTACCTCAGTCTATATTGACCAAGTCCACATCTGTGATTGAACAGGGAGGCATCCAGACTGTTGATCAGTTGATCAAAGAACTGCCTGAACTACTACAAAGAAATCGAGAAATCCTTGTTGAGGTATGTTTTAAGAGATTTGCTTTTCAGATAAAGTTACTTTGTTCCCTTGAGTTCATTAGAGATGATGACTGAAAATTTCCTCCTTGGGACTCTTCATTGTGGCAAATTGGTGACTAGAGACCCTTTCAGCTTCAGGAGAAATTCTGATTGTGTGAGAATGGGTTCATTCATGTCTTAAAGATAAAATTAGTGTATATTAATGTAACTCATAGGACCATTGTGTAAAATTCTTGCAGTATACTATAAGGAATTACCGTTACACATTCTTTTCAAAGTCTTCATAATTAGTGATGTATTTTCTGTGATAGATTTTCTTGAATATGCATCAGACAAGAAGTTAAACTATCAGACTTAAGTAAATCCATTGGATCTGTCTTCCAGTAGGAATGGAACACTAAAATTCTCTATAGAATTAAGAAAACACTGGCAATATTAGTGTGATTACTGTGCCTATTGCCTGCCTATTTTAATATGGGGTATGTTTATTGTTCTTGAAGCAACCTTTTGAGTTAGTGCTGTCATATGCATTGGACAGTCTCATTTCAAGTGAGCTGTAAGTTATGAAGTAAGATGGTTATGAAGCCGGCATTCTTTTTGAGCGTTTATCTTACTGGTTGATTATTTGTTTATTAACAGAGTTCAGCTCTGGCTTATGATGGTGCTGGTGATTGAATTGAGGAATCTGAAGCCTCAGTCATGAAAGTCTTTTCACATAACCACTATGCTATTTCCCTAGCCCTCTAGTAACTTAGAAATAGTTTTAATCTTGATTTTTAGAAATCAAGTCTAGATTTTTAAAAATAAATTTATCTTACATGGGACTTGTTGGGTCCTTTCAGTCTTTGGACTGTGCCCCTTCATTATTCTTGTTTATTTGTTCTTTGTAAATTAGATTAATGATAGTACTTCTGGATCAATTCTTCTTACCTCTTAACATTTGTTGTTTTTGACGGGCTATGTTGTTTTCGCCGGGCTGGCTTCACGGGCAGGTAACAGATGACCAGGGACTCATGGTTGAGCTGTAGGCAGTATCTCTTTATTCATGCAGGACGCAGCACAATCTAAGACGAGCTAAGTTAAACTCAAAGTACAGTACTGTAAAACTCACAATGCTGTCTTTATATATACTTGCCAAGTAAGGTGGAAACAGGATGTGACATAGAGAGGGTGGAGAGAAAAGTGACTGGTGAAAGAGGGGGCGGAACAGGCGAGAATCCTATCACTGAACCACCAATGCCCTGGAGGGAGTGCTTTATGTAAATGTAAAAGTGATTTATGTAAATAGACCAAAGCTTTGAATGGGTTCAGTAAATCCCTATATAGGCATATGGTTAAGCAGAAGCCAGGGGGAGGTGGCATACTACCCAACAAACATTCATTTCCTATTCTTTTTCTTTCTGTTCTTCTTTTTGGGAGCCTTTGTCAGACTGGTTTATCAAGTTAGCATCTGTACCCTTTTACATTCTTGCAAGTATTGTGCTAGAGTTCCAATTTCTTTACATCTTCTTGTGTTCTTCATTCTGTTGAGTTAAAATGAAGAAAACCAGGGTCGGGCGGTAGCACAGAGGGTTAAGCGCACATGGCACTAAGCACAAGGACCGGTGTAAGGATCCTGGTTCGAGCCCCCAGCTCCCCACCTGCAAGGGAGTCACTTCACAGGCGGTAAAGCAGGTCTGCAGGTGTCTGTCTTTCTCTCCCCCTCTCTGTCTTCCCCTCTTCTCTCCATTTCTCTCTGTCCTATCCAACAGTAAGCGACATCAACAATAACAATAATAACCACAACGAGGCTACAACAACAAGGGCAACAAAAGGGAGAAAAATGGCCTCCAGGAGCAGTGGATTCATGGTGCAGGCACTGAGCCCCAACAATAACCCTGGGGGCAAAAAAAAAAAAGAAAATCATTGACATTTTTAATTTCTAGGAGTTGAAGCTCAAGATTCTTTAGGATTCTTGCTTTCTAAAAGTCATATGTACTTGTCTCTTTAACTACATTATTTTGAGATGAAATTAAATACTGAAACTCATGATTTTAACCCTTTAATGTGTACAACTCAGTGGCTTTTAGTATGTTTGTAGTTTTGTCTACTAACACTGCTGGTAGTAGGACATTTTCATCCCCAAGAGAAGTTCATTCTCCTTTCCCCTTGCCCTTTGCAACCACTAATCTTTTTCTATATATATGTACTTATTCTCGATATTTCACTTAGTTAGGATTATAAACAGTATGTTTTTTTTTACTTGGTTTAAGTAGAATGTATTCAATATTGATCCATACTGTAGCATCATCAACATCCTTGCGAAGTGCAAGGACCGACGTAAGGATCCTGGTTCGAGCCCCCGGCTCCCCACCTACAGGGGAGTCGCTTCACAGGTGGTGAAGCAGGTCTGTAGGTGTCTGTCTTTCCTCCTCTCTGTCTTCCCCTCCTCTCTCCATTTCTCTCTGTCCTATCTAACAACGATGACATCAATAACAACAATAATAACTACAACAACAATAAAAAATGGCAACAAAAGGGAAAATAAATATAAAAAAATAAAAAAAAAAGAAAATGAAATCTTTGTGACAGATTGTATGTGACCCATAATATCTATAATTCTTACCCTGGTTTTTGAAAAAAATGTTTATAGTCTTCTGCTCTAAGCTACTCAGGACTTTCTTGAGTTTTGGACTCTGTTATCCTGTCTTTTTAGCTCTGCGTTACAAGGAAGCTTTTATCATTAATGTTTAGTGTTTTTCTGAGATCATCTTTCTCCTTATTTATGATTTCTAGGGTTGAAAACCCTTTCTCTGTATTTTGTTTTATTGTTACTATTTTTTAACTAGAACACTGTTCAGTTCTGAGTTCTGGTGGTGTGTGGGTATTAAAGCTGAGTCTTGGAGCGTCATGCATAAAAATATTTTTATATAATCATTGTGTTACCATCCTTTCCCTCTGTTTAAATGCAACACTCTGTCCACTGTGCTACTCTCCAGACTGCTTATTTTAATATTTAAAGTCTTTGTTTAATGTGATCTTTGTGCATAGAGGTAAATCCCTTACACTTTGAATAAATGTTACTGAGTAGGGTAATAACTAACATAGGCTTGACATTTATAATACTTTCTGTTAAACACATCATAACTCTTGGAACAAAAATTATACCAATTTCTAATTAGTAAAGTAGGAAAATTCCCATTACGTCTGTTCTCATGTAGGCTGAGTGTGATCATATGGAAAATGTTTAGAATCTTGTACACCAGAAATGACAATCTCTTTGTTGCTTCATCTCTTTTTTCAAAGTCATTAAGATTGTTGGATGAAGAAGAAGCCACTGACAATGATTTAAGAACAAAATTCAAAGAACGCTGGCAGAGAACACCATCCAACGAACTCTATAAGCCTTTAAGAGCAGGTAAGAATGTGCAGGAATCATTTCCACTTGAATAAATTACAAGTTTGGATTCACATTTTGC
Organism: Erinaceus europaeus; assembly: GCF_950295315.1. Lineage (NCBI taxonomy): Eukaryota > Metazoa > Chordata > Mammalia > Eulipotyphla > Erinaceidae > Erinaceus > Erinaceus europaeus. The sequence continues at coordinate 22,774,811 of NC_080182.1, forward strand.
TTGATTAAATTAGGCTCTTTGTAAACCAACCAATCTCTCTCTCTCTCTCTGTTCTCTAAAGTTGCTATTTTGAAAACTGTTGAATAGGAAAAACCTAAGTAATTTAAAAGACTTAATTAGCTTTATTAAGTGGGTCAAATTAGGTAGCACCCACTCTAGAAAGTAAAAGAAAGGAAGAGATTTTTCAAGGCAGAAGAAGGAGATAATAAGTGGGATTTTTTTTTTTTTTTTTTTTTTTTTTTTTTTTTTGCAGGTTTAGGTATTTGCCTATGGGGGATGGAAAAGTCTGTGGTAGATTATCTGACCTTACCTTTGGGAATAGAAAAGATTACTTCACTGGTAGTCATCAAAACACTCTATATTGACCACTTTCAGCACTTTTCTCTAGTGGAGACCTAGCCTGCAGTTAGGCTAGAAATTAAGTCTTGATGGAGGAGCCAGGTTGGCTCACCTGGTAGAGCACATTACCAAGTTCGAGCCCCTGGCCCCACCTGCAGTGGGGAAGATTCACCAACAGAGGAGTAGGGCTGTAGGTGTCTCTGCTTACTTCTCTTTCTCCTCTATCTCTCATCCTCTCTCTCACCCTCTATCAAAGAAAAGAAAAAGAAAAAAAAGACCTCCAGGAGTGGTGCTGTCTTTGTGCAGGTACCAACTCCAGTGATAACCCTGGTGGTTAAAAAATAATTGCAGTGGAAATATTTGTACATTGTAAGAAGTTCAACATTTTTCAGAAGGATATCAAGTGAGAATCATGCTGATCATTTAGCTCTCTATTTATATTCTAAGCCCTGTTTATATTTTAAAATCATAATGAGATTATATGACATGTCTGGCTCTTATAATTCATTTTACTTAGTAATGAATCCTGGGTGGTAAAAAAAAGAGTTTTAATAGATAATTTGATGCTAGTATTAGACTTTGTTAAGGTAACTGTCTTCAATTTGACTGGAGATTTTTATAAAAAGAATAATATTGACATCTCAAAATAAATGCTACTCTCACGTTGAAACAGATACTTGTAAAATAAACTTAGCAGTTTTTGAAGTGAGTTATTTATGTGTTCATGAGTTGTAAGAAAATATCAGACATAATAAATTTGCTTCTGTTTGGTGAACAGTAGCCACAAATGTATGTTAATAACTGTACTTTGCTGTGTAACGGGATTGGTCATTTTTCCAAAAACAAAAATGCAGAGACTGATGGAAACTGAAATTTTATTATCTAGAGAATTAGGATCTATAGCAAGGTTAAATAAAGTTGGAGAGCAGAACTAGAAGTAGAATCAGCCCATAGTCATTACTGTTAAAATCAGTTTCTGTGCTCTGACAACACTTGTCTCCTTAGAGGGAAACAACTTCAGAGCAGTTCTGGATAAAGCGGTACAAGCAGATGGACAAGTGAAAGAACGTTATCAATCTCACCGTGATACCATTGCACTTCTGTGTAAACCAGAACCTGAGCTGAACGCCGCCATCCCTTCTGCAAACCCAGCAAAGACCATGCAGGGCAGTGAGGTGAGAAGATGCATTTTGATGCTGGTGGTCTAAAACTATTGATGTATTCAAACCATTGTACATGATGAATCGCCAGTTTTTTTATTGGCATCTCATTAAAAAGTACACAAGTAAAGTGAAGTTTTTCTTTATGAAGTAGCAGGATATAGCATATAGTAGGTAATTATGCCAATAATTTTAATCTCCTGTCATAATAACTTCTACTTACTGAATGTCTTCTATGAAGAAGCTATGTATATGTTGTATTATTGGGGTGGAGGAGAGGCAGAACCAGATCATCATTGTGGCACATTCACTGCCAGGAGTTGAACTCAGGACCTTATGTACGACAGGCCTACTTTTTATCCACTAAGCTATATCTTGGGTTGTGAGACTTTAAATTTTTATAACATTTAATTCGTGGTTTATAAAGAGAGAGGCTTGGATGTTTAGGAACTTCCCTGAAGTAAAAGACTTGGCTTGGCCAGATATATATGGGGCTTGGTGCCAGCACTATAAATCTACTGCTCCTGGCAGCCACTTTTTCCATTTTCATTGGATAGAACAGAGTGAAATTTTCCATTTTTTTTTTGAAAGGACAGTGATAGAGACAGAGAAACTCCTACAGCCCAGCTTCACTGTTTGTGAGGTGATTCCCCCCCCCCCCACAGTTGGGGAGCTGGGGGCTCAAACTGGAATCCTTGTACAGGTCCTTGTGCTTCATATTATGTGTACTTAACTTAGTGTGCCACTACCTGGCCCCTGATTAGATATTTTTCTGACCATAAATTCTTTGTCTTACATTATTCTGCACTATCTTCTATATTCCATTGGGACTACCTCTGAAGGTAAAATTGGTAAGGTGTGTGTGTTGGTGAGTGGATAACACCATCATAGCGTTTTTGGTAACAGGTAGGAGAAAAGCAGTAGTGGAGCATTGGGTTTGGGAAGTCGTAAAAGTGGAAAAAGTGCAAGTAGTTGGCCACTGGGAGATTGGGCTATGATAGCCTAGGGATTGAACCTAGAACCTCTGGCATCTCAGAAATGTTCATGTGCTCTAATGTTGAGCTTTTCCCCCAGACTATCTATATATTAATATTTTATTTATTTTACTTTTGAGAGAGATGCAGACAGAGAGAGAGACAGACTATACCAGAGCACTGCTTAGCTCTGGCTTATGGTGGTATGGGGGATTGAACCTGGGACTTTGGAGCCTCAGGCATGAGAGTCTGTTTACATAACCATTATGCTATCTCCCCCACCCAGACCGTATATTTTTAAGTAGTGCGGGGGAGGTTAAGCACAAGGCTCTGCTCCCCACCTGAAGAGAGGAAACTTCACTGTTGTGAAGCTGTTTGTCTGTACACCTCTCCTCCCCCATCCTCAACTTCTCTCCCACCAAATAAAAGTAATAAAGAAAAAGTCAAAAGAATATTTTATTATGCTGTGAACATTTATAAATTCAGATTTCAGTGTTGATAGAATTTTTTTTAGAACATAGGTACACTCATTCAATTACTTCCTTTTCTCCTTTTAAGAGTATTACTTTTTATTGCCACCAGGGTTATAGCTGGTGCACAATGAATTCACTGCTTCTGGTGGCTATATTTTTCCCTTTTTATTTTCAGAGGACAGGGAGAGACTTAAGAGGGAAGGAGGAAGTTGGAAGTGGGGTTAGGGGGACACACCTGTAGCACTGCTGTACTGCTTTACTCCTTAGGAAGCTTACCCCTCCCCAGTTCTCCTGCAGGTCAGGATGAGGAGCTTGAACTGAGGTCCTTGTGCATAGTAATGTGTGCAGTGATTAGTTGATTAGAAAATATATGGTGCCTTCTTTAGGCCATTCTACTATGGCCGAGCTTATTTTGTCTAAGTCTAATCACAGAGGACTACTAAGCACTTTTACTTTAAGGTATATAGTTGCCATGTCCAGCAGAGGAGCATGGTGACCAAGAATTGGTTTCATTGATTTAGTTGAGATCAGTAGAGGCACTATAAAAGGGTTCAGGATCAAGAGGAGAGGCATCAAGAAATACAAAATCATGACAAGGCAGGCAGTGTAGTATAGAGTCGGTAAGAGATTCATTTGGAGTGAGACTGAAGTCGTAAATTCTATCTTTGTTCCTTAATAGCTGTGCAACCTTGAACATGTTTAAATTTGGAATTACCTATCATTGGAATAGAGGTATTGATAATGTATTTCCTTGGAGGGCATTGGCAAAGAATGTATCATACTTTGCCCGATGTTTGGGGCAGTGCTTGGAAAGTAATAAATATGTGTTAGTAAACTGAAGCTCTTCCTACTTTTATCCTTATTGCTGCTGCTCTTACAGTCTAAATCTACTAAAGGTACAAACTCTGTATCTAAATAAACTGGATACAGAACTTAGACTTGACACTCAGAAATCATTTATCCCTGGCTCAGTCTGAATACTTGTTTATAATTCCTTTCTTGAAATTTGCTTTTATTTTTGGAGATAAAAACTAAAGGTTTTCTTTTTAATTTGTTTTCTAAAATTGCTTAGGTTGTAAATGTTTTAAAATCCTTATTGACAAATCTTGATGAAGTAAAGAAGGAAAGAGAGCGTCTGGAGAATGACTTGAAATCAGTGAATTTTGACATGACGAGCAAATTTTTGACTGCCTTGGCACAAGATGGTTTGATAAACGAAGAAGCTCTTTCTGTTACTGAACTGGATCGAATCTATGGTAGTCATACTACTAAAGTGCAAGAATCTCTAAAGAAGCAGGAAGGACTTCTTAAAAATATTCAGGTGAAATTTATTAGCTTCAATAAAAGCTATTTTAAAAAATACTTTTGTGAGAGAGAGACACAGAAATGAGCACTGCTTAGCTTGGCATCTGTGAGGACAAGGATCAAAATTGGAATATCATGCATACAACTCCTGCATTGTGCTGCCTCATGACATATCTCTCTGGCACAGTAAGATTTATGGCAAAACAAACAAACAAACAAACAAACAAAACTCCAGAGGGACCACCAAGAGGTAGTTCAGTTATAGAGTACATAACTTTCCATGCAGCAGGCCCAAGGTTTGAAACCCAACATCACGTGGGAGCACCAGGAGAGCCCCAGGGAGGGTGGAACAGTGCTATGGAGTCTTTCCTTCTCAGGTTCTCTTTATCTGGACTGAAAAAATACAAAGCAGAAATAGTAAGCCTGGACTAAGCCTGTGTCCGTTTAGGTTTGTATTTTTGCAAGTGTTACATATTAATAGAAATCTAATCATTGATTTTTTTTTTTTTTAATGTTCACTGAATTTGTGTTATTTGTTACTTGAGGAAAGACAAAGCACTGTGCTTCCCAAAAGCAATATTAGGTGCATTTTAATTCTTACTCTTATAGCATGTAATCATATATGATTTTCACAGTTGGAGAAATCTCAGTAAAAATGTTATTTAATAAACCTTTTCTTTTTAAACAAGGTCTCACATCAGGAATTTTCAAAAATGAAACAAAGTAACAATGAAGCTAACTTAAGAGAAGAAGTTTTGAAGAATTTAGCTACTGCATATGACAACTTTGTTGAACTTGTAGCTAATTTGAAAGAGGGCACAAAGGTAGGATGTGTGGAGAAACAAGAGCCACCCAATATGTTGGGAAAATATAGTTTGGGAAGTTAGTGTTGTCAGTTGGACCTTTTTTTTTTCTTCTTCTTTGAATTTAGTTTTTAGCGTTGGTGACTTGCCTCTGAGAGGTTATAGCAAGGGAGAAAGCTTAAAAAAGGTGACATTTTCTATTTACTTTAAAGGGTGAATTGTATATTTCACAAAGCAAAAAGGGGTGGGGTAGATGTTTTAAGCAACAGGAATTAATGCAAAGACATAAAAAAACAGTGACCCTTTTGGGGTAAGGTGAAAAGTTGACCAACTGGAACGAACTGTGAGGGAGCATGAGAAGTCAAAGCTGGCCCATAATGGGGAGTGGGAGGGATAAGTGGGTGCTTCTATTTCTGCGCTGATGCCTTGAATTATGATAAATGTGTGGACTGGCAGAGTTTCAGAGTAAACAAACGGTCTGGTTTATTTGTATTTATTTTTTACTTATAGTTTTACAATGAGCTGACTGAAATCCTGGTCAGATTCCAGAACAAATGCAGTGATATAGTGTTTGCACGGAAAACAGAAAGGGATGAGCTCTTAAAGTAAGTGTGTTTTGTATATCAAATTGTACATAGAGCATTTTTCATTTATGAATGACATGTAGAGATTTTATGCTAAACTTCGCAGTATGAGCTTTTCCCTTTTCTCCTGGATAATAATTTTTTTTTAAATTAGTAATGATTGACAGGATCATAAGAGTATAGGGATATTGTTTCATATTGCACCTATACCAAAGTAATTTTGATATATATATATGTATATTTTAAATATTTATTTAATTATTTATTCTCTTTTGTTGCCCTTGATGTTTTATTGTTGTAGTTAATTGGTATTGTCATTGTTGGATAGGACAGAGAGAAGTGGAGAGAGGAGGGGAAGACAGAGGGGGAGAGAAAGACACCTGCAGACCTGCTTCACTGCTTGTGAAGCGACTCCCCTACAGGTGGGGATCTGGGGGCTTGAACTGGGATCCCTGTGTTTGTCCTTGTGCTTTGCGCCACCTGTGCTTAACCCACTACGCTACCACCTGACTCCCAGTTTTGATATTTCAAGTGACTAATTTATATCCCAACTGGGACCCTGTTTGAAGGTGACATTGTAGGTTTGGGGACTCCAGGCATTGATGTTCATTCATCTCTTACATCAGGGTAGTAGTTGCACATGTCTTAGGACATGTCATATTCTCTGTGTAGCTGGATCAGTGAGAAGTTTATCATCATCATGTATTTTATTTATTTTTTAGAATTGTGTATTTTATAGGGTACAGTTTTCCTTAGTGGTTTGTTTAGTGGGACTTTAAATGAATTCTGACTTTTTTTTTTTCTGACTTTTGTTAAAGGGGATTTTAAAATATTTTCATCATGATCGTCATTGTTGTTATTTTGCTGAATCTGGGCTTTGCACATGTGTGATTTCATTGCTCCTAAGCCACTTTTTTAATTCAGAGAAAGATCTCGGGAGAGACAGAGACAGAAACAGAAACAGACATAGATAGATCACAGCACCAGAGATCCCTTTGGTGTTAGGGCAGTGCCCATGGGGAGCTGGGACTTGAACCTGAATTACATATGCAGCCTAGTGAGCTCTCTAGCTTTTTTTTTTTTTTTTTAAATTTCTCTCTCTTATACATATGAGAGTGTGTTTTACATGAAGGAGAGAGAGAGAGATGTTAGAGCACCACTGTGGTACATGCAGTATATGTGGTACTAGAGGTTAGACTGGGAACTTCAAGCATGGAAAGTCTGTGCTCTGTCAGTTGAACTATTTACCCAGCTTCTCTATTCATTTTTTTCTCTCTCTTTAATCTCCCTCCACCAGGGTTGTATTGTTATGTGGAAAATTGAAAAAATGTTATGCATGTACAAACTATTGCTATTTACTGTTGCTGTAAAACATTAGTCTCCTAATAAAGGAAAAAATGTTTAAAAAAAAACTGTGATCTTGAAAAAACTTTACTGTTTTTTAGTGTATAGAAACGATAAGAACTAACCTCATTACGTCACATGGCAGGCAAGAAGATTCAAGTAGTTCTAGTTGAGGACAGAAAGGCAATCGATTTTAAAGTGCCATCATTTTTCAGTCTATTATGTATTAAAAAATAAGAAAAAATGTGAGCACTCATATTGTTAATTTTATTGTTAATTTTGAACACTTTTTTTTTTTTAAACAAGGGACCTGCAACAAAGCATTGCCAGAGAACCTAGTGCTCCTTCCATTCCAACACCTGCATATCAGTCCTCTCCAGCAGGGGGCCATACATCAGCTCCTCCAACTCCAGCACCAAGAACTATTCCGGTCAGTAAGCAGAAACTCAGCTCTGAGAATTGGTGGTATTGGGGATCGTGCCTGGGACATTTGGCATTCAAGTTCTGTGTGCTACCATTGTGTTATCTCCCCAGCCTTAAGCAAGTACCTTTTTAAGCTGGAAAATGTACATTAGTGATGGTTTGCTTCCTGAAAGAATAAAATAATCTTTACAGTGGAGAGACATGGTAGATACCACATTTGTCAGGTAACCAACTTTCCTTTTTTCTTTTTTAAAAAAATTTTAATTATCTTTATATACTTATTAGATAGAGACAGCCATAAATTGAGAGGAATGGAGAGATAGAAAGGAAGAGAGAGACATACACACACACCTGCAGCCCTGCTTCACTACTCGTGAAGCTTTCCCCCTGCAGATGGGGACCAGGGGCCTGAACCGAGTCCTTGTGCAGTGTAATGTGTGCACTCAACCAGGTGTGCCACGTGCTCCCAGTAAGCAACTTTCCAGTGTTTTGCAGTATGAACAGTGTAGTATCCTTTAGGAATACTTGACAAAAAATATATAACTGTGATCTGATTGAATCTTCAGAACCAACTTTTAGTTAAAAGCAAATATAGTAATAAAACAAAATATGTTATTAGGAAACAACTAAACATACAGAGCTAGGACATTTTGAGAGACTCACAACATTTTCTTTTTTTTTTAATATTTTTATTTTATTTATTCCCTTTTGTTGCCCTTGTTGTTTTATTGTTGTAGTTATTATTGTTGTTGTCATCATTGTTGGATAGGACAGAGAGAAATGGAGAGAGGAGGGGAAGACAGAGAGGAGGAGGAGAGAAAGGAGAGACACCTGAAGACCTGCTGTGAAGCGACTCCTCTGCAGGTGGGGAGCCGGGGTTCGAACCGGGATCCTTATGCCGGTCCTTGTGCTTTGTGCCACCTGCGCTTAGCCCGCTGCTCTACAGCCCGACTCCCAACTCACAACATTTTCTAAAAGTGAATGTCATGGAAAGGAACTAGCTGGAAGACATAATCTAGATTAAAAGAGAAGAAACTCAAGTAAATGCAGTCTTTGAGTCTTGACTCAATTTCGGCTCATAAAAATACCTGTAAGAGCTTTTTTATGATAGCAGGGAACTTGAATGTGGAATGGATATTCAATGATATCAGGAAATAATTTTGTTTGTGTATATGTGGGGGAGCAAGGGGGTAGTTTTGTGGGCTTTACCACTTGGGCTTACTTTTTCAGATGGAGACAAGAGAGGCAGAATATGAGGGAAAACCACAGTAATGAAGCTTCCTTCAGTGCAGCGGGTACCAATCTTGAACCTGCGTTACACACTTGACAAAGCCATGCGCTATCCAAGTGAACTATTTTGCCAGCTCTTAATAGCGAGGTGTTTTAGAGTGAAGTGGTATTGTGATTAGTAGAATTATTAGGACTTGTATGCCTTAGTCTCTAGGTATACAGTATGAGTTTTGTACTTTAACTTTAGTATTCCTGCAAATCTATTGATAAATATATAGAGCTATAGATAAAGCAAACACGGCCAGATGTTAATAGCTACTAGACTTCATTATCAAATATGCATTTTTTTAAAAAATATATTTTTAAATTACAGAATTACATGTTGACAGGGGTTTGAATCCACAGCATTCCCACCACCAGAGTTCTGAATCTTCACTCTCCCCACTGTAATCCACCACAGTTCCCCTACAGTTGTAGACATGGGCTGACCATCTTTTCTACAATTAGCTGTCCACATTTATACAGTTACCCCTTCTTTTGCTGATTCAATCCTCTCTTTCCCTCTAAACCACTCATGACATCAAAGCTACCTCCATATGTCCCTCTCCTTTTCCTTCTCTCTCTCCGGGTGCTGATGGAGCTGGAGTGCAGAGTCCTCTTATCTTCATCCTATCACTTCTACTCCACTGGGAGTATGGATCAAGGTTGTTTATGGGGAGCAGAAGGTAGGAGTTCTGGCTTTTGTAGCTGCTTCTCCGCTGAGCATGGGCGTTGACAGGTCGATCCATACCACCAGCCTGTTTCTATCTTTCCCTAGTGGGCCAGAACAATGGAGATGTGAGGGTCCAGGACACATTGTTGAGATCATCTGCCCAGAGAAGTTGGGATGGAGTCATGGTAGCATCTGCAGCCTGGTATCTGGAAGGTGGCATGACCTAACTTGAGACAAGATGGTTAATGAACAGAAACCAAAAAGTAGGATCAGAGCAGATGAGATTAGGGATTTTAGGGTAGAAGAAAGCTAGGGAAACTATTTTAGGCATGTTCCTAGGGGCATACAACTTTTAATAGTTTTGCTTGAGTTTGGTAACTGACCTGAGGTTGGATGAGAATGTTGTCTGAGAGAATGGTGTCAGAGTGGAGCACCAGATTTGAAGAGTTGCGAGGTTGACTTCTCAGACTGGTATCTCAGGTTACAGTACACAGTAAGATTTCAGTAGCATAATGCATGGTGGCAGCACCAGTAGCGATTTGGTTAAAGTTGACAGGGTTGGTATGGCGGTAAGGAATCATAGAAAAGGAATTTCAAGAAGTATGAGCATATCCTAGAGGGACCAGGGCTAGGGGAAATGCAGGTTTGTGTGTGTGTGTGTGTGTGTGTGTGTGTGTGTGTGTATATATATGTTTATAAAAAGGAAACATTGACAAAACCATAGGATAAGAGTGGTATAGCTCCACACATTTCCCACCACTAGATCTCTGTATCCCATCCCCCTCCCCTGATACCTTTCCTATTCTTTAACCTTCTGGGAGTATGGACCCAAGGTCATTGTGGGATGCAGAAGCTCTGGCTTCTGTAATTGGTTCCCCATGGGTGTTGACAGGTCCATCCATACTCCCAGCCTGTCTCTCTCTTTCTCTAGTACGGCGGGGCTCTGGGGAAGCAGAGCTCCAGGACACATTGGTGGGGTTGTCTGTCCACGGAAGTCTGGTTGGCATCCTGTTAGCCTCTGGAACCTAGTGACTGAAAAGAGAGTTAACATACAAAGCCAAACAAATTGTTGATCAATCATGAACTTAAAGGCTGGAATAGTGCTGATGAAGAGTGGGGGTGGGGTGTATTTCATTTTGTAGATAGCTAGTAGGCGTATTTTAGTTATATTCCAAAGGGCTATACTACTTTCTTTTCCCCTGAGCCTGAAATCTGATATACAGGCGGATCCAAATTATTGTCTAGGGAGATGATGCCATGACTGGAAAGGAACAGAAAGCTGGATCAGGGAAGAGAGTAACTCCCTAATATGGGAAAAGGGTATAACTATTGTTGACTGTAAACCCCATCGATTTGATTTAGTCTGGGGCCCATATTCAGCTTAGGAGCCTATGTGACCACTGCATCCCTGTAAATCTGAGCTCTCATTCTATGGTCATGAGCAGGAACATTACAAACTGCCCCAATATCTACCCATCTTCCTCAGGTGTAGCATAGAGTATGTTGTCCATCCTCCCTTCAGAGGATGGAAAATTTTCTACTGTCGTTGATGCAACTTGAGGGCAAGGTCCTATGAAGGGCCCACAAAGGGGTCTAAGAAATGCAGGTCTTAAAGAGGATGCAAGAGGTTTCTTATAGTCTTAGAGAAAGTTAAAATATTATAATTAATTATTATAGCCAGGTTAGTTGGGGGGCTAAGTATCTTTGTTATTATACTATTAACTTATTAACTTCACTATGATGTGAACACTTCTAGTGGTATTCAAATCCCCTTGTATTTTAAATACTTACAAGGTCAAAAGGTCTTGACCTATCTGGCCTAAAGCTGTAATTGATTTAGATGTTTTATTTTAATTCTTTATTGGGGAATTAATGTTTTATATTCAACAGTAAATACAATAATTTGTACGTGCATAACATTTCCCAGTTTTCCACATAACAATACAATCCCTACTAGGTCCTCTGTCATCCTTTTGGACCTGTATTCTCCCCCCACCTCCACCCACCCCAGAGTCTTTTACTTTGGTACGATACACCAACTCCAGTTCAGCTTCTACTTGTGTTTTCTCTTCTGATCTTGTTTTTCAACTTCTGCCTGAGAGTGAAATCATCCCATGTTCATCCTTCTGTTTCTGACTTATTTCACTTAACATGACTTTTTCAAGCTCCATCCAAGATGGGCTGAAAACAGTGAAGTCACCATTTTTTTTAATTTATAAAAAGGAAACACTGACAAAAACATAGGATGAGAGGGGTATAACTCCACACATTTCCCACCACCAGAACTCCGTATCCCATCCCCTCCCCTGATAGCTTTCCTATTCTTTTTAAAAATTTTTTATTATTAAAAATTTTTTTTTTTAAATTGGGGAATTAATGTTTTACATTCAACAGTAAGTGCAATAGTTTGTACATGCATAACATTCCCCAGTTTCCCATATAACAATACAACCCCCACTAGGTCCTCTGAATCCTTCTTGGACCTGTATTCTCCCCACCCACCCACCCACCCCAGAGTCTTTTACTTTGGTGCAATATGCCAATTCCATTTCAGGTTCTACTTGTGTTTTCTTTTCTGATCTTGTTTTTTCAACTTCTGCCTGAGAGTGAGATCATCCCATATTCATCCTTCTGTTTCTGACTTATTTCACTTAACATGAATTTTTCAAGGTCCATTCAAGATCGGCTGAAAACGGTGAAGTCACCATTTTTCACAGCTGAGTAGTATTCCATTGTGTATGTATACCACAACTTGCTCAGCCACTCATCTGTTGTTGGACACCTGGGTTGCTTCTAGGTTTTGGCTATTACAAATTGTGCTGCCAAGAACATATGTGTACACAGATCTTTTTGGATGGGTGTGTTGGGTTCCTTAGGATATATCCCCAGGAGAGGAATTGCAGGATCAAAAGGTAGATCCATTTTTAGCCTCTGAGAGTTCTCCAAACTGCTCTACACAGAGGTTGGACCAATTGACATTCCCACCAGCAGTGTAGGAGGGTTCCTTTGACCCCACAACCTCTCCAGCCTTTGTTGCTGTTAAACCTTTTCTGATGTATGACATTCTCACAGGAGTGAAGTGGTATCTCATTGTTGTCTTTATTTGCATTTCTCTGACAATCAGAGACTTGGAGCATTTTTTCATGTGTTTTTCAGCCTTTTGGATCTCTTCTGTGGTGAATATTCTGTCCATGTCATCTCCCCATTTTTGGATGGGGTTATTTGTTGTCTTGTTGTTGAGATTAGCAAGTACTTTATATATCCTGGTTATTAGCCTCTTGTTTGATGTATGGCATGTAAAGATCTCCCATTCTGTGAGGGGTCTCTTGGTTTGGGTAGTAGTTTCTTTAATTTTGCAGAAGCTTTTTAATTTGATGTAGTTCCATAGGTTTATACTTGCCTTAGTCTTCTTTGTAATTGGATTCATTTCATTGAAGATGTCTTTAAAATGTATGCAGAAAAGAGTTCTGCCAATATTTTCCTCTAAGTATCTGATAGTTTCTGGTCTAACATCCAAGTCCTTGATCCACTTGGAATTTACTTTTGTGTCTGGTGAAATATAGTGGTTCAGTTTCATTCTTCTGCATGTTTCAACCCATTTTTTCCAACACCATTTGTTGAAGAGACTCTGCTTTCCCCATTTAATAGTCTGGGCACCTTTGTCAAAGATTAGATGTCCATAGGTGTGGGGGCTTACTTCTGGGCTCTCAGTTCTATTCCACTGGTCAGTGTGTCTATTCATGGTCCAGTACCAAGCAGTTTTGATGACAGTGGCCCTATAATACAGTTTGAGATGTGATAATACAATTTGAGAGTTCTGTTCTTCTCAAGATTGTTTTGGCAGTCTAGGTCTTTTCTGGTTCCAGATAAACATTTGTAGCATTTGTTCTATTCTCCTAAAAAATGTGTTTGGGATCTTGATGGGGATAGCATTACATTTGTTATGGCTCTGGGTAGTATATTTACTTTGACGATGTTAATTCTTCTAACCCATGAACATGGAGAATCTTTCCACTTTTTTGTGTCTTTTCCTATTTCTTTGAGTAGTGACTCATAATTATCAATATATAAGTCTTTCACTTCTTTGGTCAAATTTATTCCTATTTTATTGATTTTTGTTGCTATAGTAAAAGGAATTGATTTCTAGATTTCATGTTCTTCCAACTTAATTTTTGCATAGAGGAATGCCACTGACTTTTGAATGTTAATTTTGTAGTTGACACCTTACTGTATTGCCTGATGATTTCCAATAGCTTCTTGCTGGATTTACCTAGGCTTTCTACGTGAGACTGAACTGCACTAAAGATGCCTTTCAGTCCTTGTAGTTCTGTTTGAAATATTTCCTCCGTTCTGTTTAACTTCTGAGTGAGCTCTGCTTTGAGTTCTTCTTTCACACTCTGTAGCTTCTTATCAAATTCCTAAGAACAATGCTTTTAATTCTTGTTTATATTCTTGTAAAGTTACGGTAAGATTTCTATAGTCTGTCTCTGTTAGACTCTCTGTATCTGGAATTTCTTGGATTTCGTCTGGTTTGCTTTTCTCTGATGTGACATGCTATTTAACTCTGCTTCTTCGCTTTCCCATGTATGGTGTTGGTTATGTTGGCCAGTAGGTGGTGCTGTTGTGGTCTTTGCTTTCCACTTATTTGAATCTGTGGCAGTGGGTGGGGGAGGGGTGTTTTGGGTTATCTTGTGGTCTGAGTTTTGTCTTTGTCTTAAAACTCAGACTGAGAAGAAACCAAAAGCGAACAGAACCCCGAGTCAAAGATAGAGAGGTTTTAAGCTCCAATTTCTTTTCATTGGGGGAGTCTGCTGACTGCGTTACTGTCCAAGATGGCACGCAGGTGGGTGCTGAGTCTAGAGCTCTCGTTTCAACAGACTGTGTCTTCCAACCCACTTGCATTTCTCCAACCACGCCGGCACCCACCTGAGGCTGTGGATTTTTTTTCAGCTGTAGATTGTCCAATTTGGTCTCTTGTGTGTTTAATAGTTGTATCGGGGAGAGTGAAGGTCTGATCCATCAACCACACCTCCCGGAAGTCAAATATGTAATTTCCGTTATGCTGTCTTTTATTTATTTATTTATTTATTTATTTAAAGAAAGGAGACATTAACAAAACCGTAGGATAGGAGGGGTACAACTCCACACAATCTCCATATCCCATTCCCTCCCCTCATAGCTTTCCCATTCTCTATCCCTCTGGGAGTATGGACCCAGGGTCATTGTGGATTGCAGAAGGTAGAAGGTCTGGCTTCTGTAGTTGCTTCCCCGCTGAACATGGGCGTTGACTGGTCAATCCATACTCCCAGTCTGCCTCTCTCTTTCCCTAGTAGGGTGGGTCTCTGGGAAACGGGGCTCCAGGACACATTGTTGGGGTCCTCAGTCCAGGAAGTCTGGTCGGTATCATGTTAGAATCCAGAACCTGGTGGCTGTAAAGAGAGTTAACATACAAAGCCAAACAAATTGTTCAACAGTCATGGGCCTAAAGGCTGGAATAGTGCAAATGAAGTGTTGGGGGGTACTCACTGCAGACTCTTGTGTACTTCTGCTTTCGGGTATATATTTTCTCCCTAGTTTATGGACACGTGTGAACATATACTCTATCTCAGGGGACCTGGTCTATAGCTAGGTTTTGGGACTTTATTAGGAAGTGGACCACCTGGAATGGAATTAGAGAATACTATGAAAGGAAAGGTCTCACCCGAGTGATGAAGCTGAAGGGTTGTCATTCCATACCTGAAGTCTCTGGACACAGTCTGAAGTGAAGCATGTTGAGGTGGCACTCATTGAGTTGATTAGGTTGCAATCGGTGGATGCAATATTATTTGATATGAATTGAGAGAAGCATGCAGGAAAGTGGGCCCCACCCTAAGGTTCCAGGACTGGGGGAAATATAGGCTCTATTGTGGAAATGTGAGGTTCCTGCTGTCTTAGGGTTCAGGAAGACAATGGATAGTTACTGTTATTACATTATTTGGTAATTGGGTTAACTTTGAAAAGTCCCTTTGTTAGGGTTTGCTGTATAATTAACCCAGCATCTTGTGCCACCGGTTGCTTCTGTCCTGCCTGGTCTGGACTTTTGAGAGAGTCAGCATATCAAAGACTCAGCCTATGTATTAAAAAGACTCAGTCTGTGTTTTAAAAAGTTTGAGACATACAATCAATTTTCCTCTTCTCATATTAATTAAATAGTGATTTATATGACTACACTTTAATAGTGATTTCTGGCATTTGATAATTTTAATATAGAAAATGTTGGGGCTACATTTTCAGTGAATAAGCAGTTACAGAAGCCAGAACTCTCACCTTCTGCACCCCATAAAGAATTTTGGTTCATACTTCCAGAGGGGGAGAAATGTTAGAGGAAGGTGGCCAGAGGGCTCAGAACACCAATTCCATCAGGACTAGAGAGAGAAGAGGAAAAAAAATGGAAGAATACTCAGAAGTAATAATAAGTGTAGGTGTGACTTAGAAAGGAAGAGAAGGCAGAACCATAGGAAAAAATGGGTAAATACACACACACACACACACACACACACACACACACACACACGTATATAGTTATAGAAACAGTAATCAGTCCATATTTGTGATTTCAGGAGAACTACTGTAGTGTCCAGTGGAGGAGATGGGGATATAGACCTCTGGTGGTGGGAATCCCTGTTATCTCAAAACTCTGCAATTCAATATTAAACCACTAATAAAATGTAATGAAAAATGTTGGGGCTAGGAGAAGACCACAGTTATAACCTGTACATGACCTGCTCCTTTTTTCTATTTCAAATACTTTAACCACTGTTGGGAGCAGTGATAAACAATAAATAATTAAGACAATGGTTATGGAGTTTCTATAAGTAGAAAAATATCTCAATCAGGATAAATTCCAATAAGCCAATATTTACGCATGTGTTAGAAATAAAATTTACCCATTCATCTCAAGAACGGACTCAGGAGACTTGAGAACGTCAGAAAGTAAGACAGTTTATTTGATTCTGCAGAATCGGGTGCTGGCCCAACCTGGGTCCACCATGTTGGTATGCATTGGCCAGAGACCATAACTTGGTACTTATTCTGTATTGCAGGTTTGAAACTGCCCTGTCCTTCATGGATTGGATACACAGACTCACAGTCTTATTGTGATTGGCTAGGAGAAGAGGGGGAGGGTAGCAAATATGCGGGAGACAATTTTTGGGATAGGGGCCTGATTTGACCTATGTGAGCCTTCTCACATAGTTGTGTGGAATTCTTTAGCAGATGGTATCTATGATAAGCAATTCAGTTGTTTCTACAGTGACTCTTCTTCCTGGAAGACACCTGGGGGAGGCGGTATGAAATACTAAGATAACCCATGTCCGGTTTTGATTATATATGTATTTTTGGTGAAACAGTCTTCACTTCTTACAGAGGGAAGTTAGGTACACAACTGGTTGGATAATAGAGCTTCTCATATGCCTCATTTAGTTTAATTGACAGCAGCTTGAGAGAAACATGAGTCATTTTGTAGTCAATGCTAACTTTTTCTTACAGCCTCCTAAACCCCAGCCCCCAGCCCGGCCTCCACCTCCAGTGCTTCCGGCAAATCGAGCTCCTGCCACTGCTCCAGCTCCAGTGGCCACTGGGACCACTCTTCCAACTCCATCTCAGACTCCTGGTTCAGCTCCCCTTCCACAGGCACAGGGACCGCCCTACCCCACCTATCCAGGATATCCTGGGTAAGCAGAAATGTTGTATATCCTAAGGAATGGCCAATGTTTCTAACTCTGTTTTTGAAAACAGGTGGTCCCTTCTCTGAGTGGAGATGCAATGAATCAATATGCTACATACAGAAATTAACATTAGAGGCATTTGTTTGAATAGTCATTTCTCAGGCTTGTTTGTTTATATATGCATTTTAACTTACGGAATAGTGACAGAAATCGAGCGGGGAGAGCTAGAGATACAGCGAGTGTGAGAGAGAGACATCTGCATCACCAGTTGTGAAGTTTTCTTCCTGCAGGTGGGAACTGGTGGCTTGAAACCAGGTCCTTTAACTCAGTAAGGTACATGTTTTTAACTGGGTGAAATTTATTTTTTCAATATAAATTAATTGTAAGTGCGTGTATGTGTGATACTCTGAGAATTGTGCATACATGATTACTCTAGGCTACTTTTGCTTTTAGGTAGTGATGGAGAGAGACAGGGAGGCTCCATAGTAGCAGAGCTCTTCAGTGTTGTGCACTCATATGGACCAAGGTTTGAACCTGGACCTAGCACATGTCAAGGCATATTTTACCCAATAAGCTCCAACTTTTGTTTTCAAAGTTAAGTACATCTCTTTAGCGTGGAGTTTAGAATGTGCTTTTTTTTTTAATTATTTATTTCCTTTTGTTGCCCTTGTTTCATTCTTATAGTTATTATTGTCATTGTTATTGATGTTATTGGATAGGACAGAGAGAAATGGAGAGAGATGGGGAAGACTGAGGGGGAGAGAAAGAGAGACACCTGCAGACCTGCTTCACCACCTGTGAAGCGACGCCTCTGCAGGTGGGGAGCTGGGGCCTCGAACTGGGATCTTTATGCTGGTCCTTGCTCTTCACACCACATGCATTTAACCCGCTGCGCTACCACCCGACTCCCTAGAATGTGTGTGTGTGTGTTTTTAATTTTTTTCTTTTTATTTATTTATTTGCCCTTTTCTTGCCTTTTTTTTTTTGTTGTTGATGTTATTGATGTTAGATAGGACAGAGAGAAATGGAGAGAGGAGGGGAAGACAGAAAAGGGGAGAGAAAGATAGACACCTGCAGACCTGCTTCACTGCCCGTGAAGTGATGCCCCTGCAGGTGGGGAGCCGGGGGCTCCAACCAGGATCCTTAAGCCGGTCCTTGCACTTCGTGCCACGTGCGCTTAACTCGCTGTGCTACTGCCCGACTCCTAGAATGTGTTTCTTTCTTTCTTTTTTTTTTAATATTTATTCCCTTTGTTGCCCTTTTTTTTTATTGTTGTAGTTATTATTTTTTGTCGTTGTTGGATAGGACAGAGAGAAATGGAGAGAGGAGGGGAAGACAGAGGGGGAGAGAAAGATAGACACCTGCAGACCTGCTTCACCGCCTGTGAAGCTACTCTTCTGCAGGTGGGGAGCCGGGGGCTCGAACCAGGATCTTTACGCCTGTCCTTGGCACTTTGCTCCACCTGCGCTTAACCCCCTGCGCTACTGCCTGACTCCCAAGAATGTGTTTCTTTGGTCATCTTTAGATAATAAGCAGAAAAGTTTCTTTTTGGTGCCTAACATAGCAAGATTGATAGGGCCTTTTACATAACTATACTTGAAAATCTTGATATTTTGATAAACTTTTGAATAGAAATGTTTCTAGTTATGAAATGTACTTTCTTTTTTTAAATTTTTAAATTATCTTTATTTGTTCGAGACAGCCAGAAATTGAGAGGAGGGGGAGATAGGAGAGAGACAGAGATACCTGCAGCCCTACGTCACCACTTGTGAAGCTTTCCCCCTGCAGGTGGGGACTGAGGGCTTGAACCTGGGTCCTTGCACACTGTAATGTGTGCTTTTAACCAGGTGTGCCACCACCTGGCCCTTTGCTTTCTTCTTAAATTTATTTTATTTTATATTTTAATGAGAGGGGGGAAGGTCAGAAATAGATAAGAAACTAGAGCACTGCTTAGCTCTGGTTTATGATAATGCAGGAGATTGAACCCAGACTTTGGAATCTTAGGCATGAAAATCTTTTTGCATAATAATTATGCTGTCTCTCTCATACAGCACTGTGTTTTCTTGAAGAGTAATTTCTTTGTGATAACTTTTTAAAAGATGTGCTCCAAACCTTATGTAGTAAATACATTTTTTTTTTGTTAAAGATGTTAGAACTTTACTTTTTTTTCCTCCACCAGGGCTATTGGTGAAGCTCAGTGCCTGCACAACAATTCCCAGTGATTTTTTTTTCCCCTCTCCAGTTTTTCTTTTTTGATAGAGTGTGAGAGAGAAAGAGAGACACCTGCAGCATGGCTTCACTGCTTGTGAAGCTGCCTCCCTGCAGCTGGGTACTTGGTGCTTGAACCTGGGCTTAAGTGTAGTATTGTGTTGACTCTACTGGGTATGCCATCATATGGTCCCCAAATACAACAGCTTTATTAACAGTAGACTGATGTGCGTCACAGTGAATATTAAATCTTGAAAACTGGTGTGTACTTAGGTGGCCACATTAAAATGAAGGGTGTCCATTATTACTTTGTTAGTAGTTGAATTTTCAGTCTTATTTTTTTCATTTTCTGTGTAGTATTCAACACTTGCTATACTTCTATTTCAGATAAGAGAGTAGCATTAACAATACTCTTCTCTAATGAATACCATAAAACAGTTGCTTTTCTCTCCATTGTTCTTTAGTAAACTGAGAAATAAACAATAAATTACTTAGAAGCAAAAAAAAACCTGATTCTTAGAATAATGTTATATATTTCATTTTCTAATATTTGACTTATAAATCCCATTTTTTGTATTCTTTTCCCCATCAGGTATTGCCAAATGCCCATGCCCATGGGCTTTAATCCTTATGCCTACGGCCAGTATAATATGTCATATCCACCAGTGTATCAGCAGAACCCTGGACAGGCTCCATATCCAGGACCCCAGCAGCCTTCATACCCCTTCCCTCAGCCCCCACAGCAGTCTTACTATCCGCAGCAGTAATATATCAGCTCAGAAGCTCAGCTGGTTCAACTCAAGGGGAAAGAAATACCAGCCCTGCAATCAGTGTACTAAAATCTACATCCTGGTTAGTATAGTGCAGTCTACTGTACTGAATGCAGTGTATACTTTCTGTCTGCAGCTAAAGGCTACGCCCCAGCTCCACATTCGATTGCACAAGTGAGATTTGCTGCTGTTGCAGTATAAACATTAGGTATAATAGGATTTGAAATAAATTACACTACAGTTTGTAAAAATTGAAAATGAGAAATTAAACCCACAACTGAAAATGTTTGGAATGATAATATTTAATATCTACATAAGACATGATTGGGACATTAGATACTTTTAATGATGGGTTAAGTACTGATATTCAAGATAACAAGGCTTTCTTTCTGTTTTAGTTTATTCATTTGGTTTAATTTCCATTATGCTATTTTGCTTAATCAAAGCATTGTAAATCGTATAATTTAAAAATAAATTACTTAAGAACAGTTGTCATTGTTATGTTTTGTCATTGATTCTCATTACTGTCTTAATTTCTTTCTGGTATTAATCTCTTATTTTATATGTACATAAATTCAGATAATGTTAAATGCATGATTAGTACAAGTTAAAAGTCAGGTTAAAGTATGTTTTATAGAAAAACCAAAAGAATAGAACCATAATTTATCTTTTCATATGCTGATTAATAAATTAATTTTGACATTTATTTTGAAAAGTCCTATAATGTGGAAGAAACACAATTGCTACCAAAGATTCAAGTAAATATACAAATAAATATGTATATTTAATGTTTTCTTATTAGCTGCTCCAAGAAATTGATACAGATTCTGGTAATAATTCTTTCATTTTTTTCATAACCTGGTTAAAATACATACATGTCATTGGCAATACTGTTTAATGGAATTGTTTAAAGAAAATTTACTGTACTTTTCTTTTTTCCACCTTCTGTCTTAACTTAGTAACAGTTAATGCACAATGTATATGAGTAGATTGAAGCCCTTTCATATTTATGCTCCTAATAGATTGGACTGTTTTTATAAAATTCAGGGAGGACACAAAGCAGTTGTTGGGAGCATATGACAATTCTGTAATAGACTGTGAATTTAATATTAATCTCTGATGTTAGAAAAAGTAATTATTTTATAAACTTCCATAAAAGTAGACATGCATCATGGAGTGAGAAAATGAGAAAGGAGTGGGTTGTTTAATATCACAGTGGGATCTATTCTCTGTGAGGTCTGTTTCTCAACACATCATATGAGCAGATTTTCAATGAATGTTTATTTTCTTAGTTTTAATGTTCATCCTTACTTGCATTATTACTTCATTTAAATGATACTGTCACATGGTCCACTGTTGTTTTATTGACAGTTTGGGTTTATACTTTAAAAATAGGCTGAAGGTGTGATTTTTAAAAGGGAGTGGATTGATTTATGTATACTTAGAGTTTTTTTTTTTTACTTTGTTGTATGTAGAAAACATGAAGACTTGTTACCTCAATATAAATGACCATTTACACAGAATATTAAAGCTGATTTCAAACCCGAATTTAAAACCTTCTTGACAAAAGGTTTTCACCTGTAACTAAGTTTTATTAATGTGGAATAAGAAAGAAGACATGGGCTTGACTATTGTGTAAATGGCTTTTAAGTTCTCCATTCATATTAAGATGTTATATACTAACATAATATAGTCAGTTGGGATATTCCAAATTGCTAGTTAATCATTCTTATTGATGCCCAAAAAAAGAAAAAAAAAAAAAAAGAAAAGAAAAATTGACCTGAATATTCTCTTGGGGAAAATGACACTATAAAGAAAAGAGTAAGTGCATCAGAGAGCCAAAGGAGAAGCTGTAAGACCATTTAGCTCATTCCCCATACTAAGCTAGAACTGCTCCCAGAGAGCCACAGGAAGTTTGTTCAGCAATGCTATGAAAGGAGACCCTACTGGTAGCCTCCTGAGCTTGCCAGACTCACCTTGGTTAGCAAAAACATTTTTATGAAGCAACCCAGATCTATTATTTCCTCTTGTTAATTCACTTAACCCTTTTCTGGCTTATTTTTATGCTTGCTTCTGGTTATCTCTGTCTAGGAACAGATGGCCAGCTTCCTGTAGCCTTTCTTTGGTGGGTCTGTTCATAGAACCATCAGGTCATTAAAATGGCTTTTGGAAAGATACCTGTCTTTTGCATTTTAACAAATAAGGAAGCCCTCCCTGGGATCTTTTAACCCTTGATTGGCTCCATATTTTCCACAAAATACTTTTAAAGACATTTTTATGGACAATACTCCTTATTTGTAGATAGAATGTCACCCTAGTTCAGGTATGTTGCACCTGTGTTTAAATTAGGCTTTTTGACTACCTTCCTAAACTAAAGAAAGAAAACTACGTTTAGACTATCAGATTCTACAATACTATTTTTAAATGGATTATACTTAGGACAAGGAAACTCTGCAAAGGAGAGAGAGTCAGAAATGTGGTAAAAACTAACAATTCTTATCCCTGGTTGGAGTGATGACCTAATTTCTCAGTTTAATGTAAAGTATTGGGATACTTTTGTGTCCCCTGGTCTTTATTCTCGGTTAAGAAAAAAAGTCATCTCACTGCAGAGAAGTCAGTCTTGATGAGATGTCCCTGTGCCAATACCTCCAACTCTGCAATTGATCTCCTTCCTAAATCCAAGTAGTTACAGAAAACAAGATTTCACAAGAGTTTTCTGTCCCTGACATTCTACACCAGTCAATTGCTTTTCTAGTCAAAACATTAAAAAGAAATGTCTTGCATTAGAACTTTACAGTTTGGGTATTTTCTGATTTCACAAACATCAAGTAAATTGTAACCCGTTAACATAGGTTTCAGTTTCCTATTGGCGATTTTTTTAAATTAGTATATCTTGAAGAATCTTGCTGTAACCTAGAGGCATCTCATTCTGAAAACACTCCTGCAGTTACTAGTTGATTTACAGTACAAACAGGATACAAAGAAAAAAAAACAGTGCTATTATCTTATAATTACTAGTTTAAAAATAGACTTTCAAACTAGATGGTTGATTATAAGATTTACATGGAAGAACAAAGAAGGAAAATTATATTTTTAAAGAAAAAGAGAATATTCAGGCTTTATTTCTGGTATGAAGTTTATATTTTTTAAAAAATCCTATATTATCACACCAGAGATTTTAGATTCTTTTCTGGTTACAAACATTGCTGGTAGTTGGATTATATTTTTATTGTATTCATTTCTCTTAGGGGGAAAATTGTAAAGAAACAAAAAGGTTCCAGATGAATGTATCCTAGAAATAAAAGTTGAAAGATTTTACTTCCTTGGAGTATGAATTCTTATTTAAAGTATTTACCCTTTTAGCTTTATAGTTTCTATAATTTCTTTGACAAATGGTGGGTTGGGAAATAAAAAAAAAGCATTCACTTTGACCTAATGCCTGAGATTACTAGGAAGGAAATGTTGGTTAAAATGTTTTCTTGCAGTTGTTAAACTTACTAGGTGGACAGTGTCTGCTACCATTTATGACTGTGTCCCAGTTCTTGTTCTAAATTTTTTGTATTAAATATGAGGGATTTTCACAAGACAGAGAGGAGAGAAACAGGTCAGATGTCCACCACTGTGGTATATACAGTGCTGGAGTCAGAACTGGGAATATCAAGGCATGCAAGTCCGTGCTCTAGTGGTTGAGCTATTTCCCCAGCCCCTCCTCCAGCTCTTTTAATGTAAGTTACTTCATATTCAAGTGTTCTTTTTTGGATTAATTTTTTGGAAATGGTTGGCAAGATTCATTTAATCACTCATTTAATCTGGGGGGGGGGGGCCGGTGATGAATAGGTTCATTTTTTAATTTTTTCTCATTAGTTCTCTCCCCCTCCCCTACCTTATTAAAAGCCAGATGCAGCTGTTACCATGTACCTTAGAGTAAACTCAGAAAATGTGTTGATCTTGTAAGTCAAGTATGTTGAATTTGGACAAGCTATCTTTAGGAATAAATCAGTAACCTTAATCACTACTATATGTATTTAAAATATATAATGGGTACAGTTAAATCTTTTCGTTATTGTTTTTACTTATCTGACATCATGCAGGTCAGAGAGTAAAGGGCTCATTCTTGGGAACCTAGATAGGCGGGGTCAGGAGAAAATGGAGGTTGGAGAAGGAAGGCAACTTCTGTGCCCCACCATCAGTCACTGTTGGTTTAGGAACTGCTTGTTGCTAGATCCTGTGTACAGAAGCTGCAGACCGTCTAGTGGCCTTGTGTGTTGACCGGTGGTGTCTTTATAGATAATCATCATAGGGCATGTCCAAATTATTTCCCTTGTGCTCTACTTGCAGGGGGCCCTAGCCTCTTACCAGTTTTGTGATTCCTAGTGAACCCCAAGTGACAGAGCTAAGTAAGTTCAAGTAGATTACCACTGTATGTGTGTTTTTTTTTTTTTTTAAGTTTTCTTGTATTTGCAGATTTTCACATTGTGAAATCATGTACTCATGTCAATTATGTTTTTATTATGAGCATGAAGTGACCATTCCTATTCTTTTTTTCACCATGTGATTATTTTTATTAATACATCATTTTTTATGCATTAGAAAATTCTGTAACTTAATATGCAACTATCTTAATTTTAGATGTTTGAGATTTATTTGACCCAACTTTTTTTTTTTTTGTAATTGGAAGACTTAAACTGAAAACTTTTATTTGTAATTATGTGCTATTTGTCTGTTTGGTATAAATACTTTGTCTTCTTCTCTTTCATTGCTTGGCTTGTTTTATCTTATATAGTTATTTAGAATACTAATCACTACCTGTAAGATTTTTTTTTTTACCTGTAATTTTTTAATGCCTATTCTATTTTCTTTTTTTTAAGTATTTATTTTATTTATTTATTCCCTTTTGTTGCCCTTATTGTTTTATTGTTGTAGTTATTATTGTTGTTGTCGTTGTTGGATAGGACAGAGAGAAATGGAGAGAGGAGGGGAAGACAGAGAGGAGGAGAGAAAGATAGACACCTGCAGACCTGCTTCGCTGCCTGTGAAGCGACTCCCCTGCAGGTGGGGAGCCGGGGTTCGAACCGGGATCCTTATGCCGGTCCTTGTGCTTTGCGCCACCTGCACTTAACCTGCTGCGCTACAGCCCGACTCCCTACTTCTATTTTCTAATCCCAATCTTAAGCCATTTTTTTTTAACTGAATTTATTTTTATGGGGTTGGAGGGCAAGAGGTAAGAGACAAGAACACTGCTCAGTTCCATAATACACTGGCGGTAAGGCTCAAACCTGGGCTTTTAAGCATCCTGCGCTGTAATGCACTGAGGTATCGCCCTGAATCTTACAAACGGGTTAGACTTAATGCAGGTTATTTACTTATTTATTTATATTTATATTTAAGACCCCTTTAGCAATCATGTTCCTAGGCCTGACCCTGCTTAGCTTTAGAGACCAGGTGAGACTGATCAGTGGTATGGCCATTACCTGCATGGTTATTTTTACATCATGTATCTTGCCTCTCTCTAGAACCTTCCCCACCCCTTTTTGATAGAGACAGAGAGGGAGGCTAGGGGGAAAGAGAGGTGGTGGTGCATCTAGTTAAGTACACTTAGTACTATACAGAAGGACCTGTGCCAGGACCAGTGGATTTGTAGTGCTGGCAAAAATAAAATAAAATAAAATGAAATAAAGACACCCGCAGCATTGATTCAGTTTGTGAAGCCTACCCCCTGACAATGGGGATCTGGCACTTAAACCCAGGTTCTTATATGTTGTCACATGTGCCCTCTACCTAGCGTGCTTCTGTCTGGCCCCATCTCTTCCATTATAATTGTTGATTTTTGTTTTAAATTTAAAATTTTCAGTATTATACTACTGTAGCACATGAAGTACCACAGCACTGGGAGAAGCTCCCATGCTGTGGTGTCTCCCCCCCTCTGTATATGAATGAAAAGGCACCTGGGAATGATGAAACGGCATATATGAGGCCCAGGCTGTCCCTTCAGAGCTCCAGAGCTGACTTAATGGGGGCTGCAACCCTCTGCAACACAGCAGAACACCTTGTGGGGACAAAGGGTACAAAAGAGCCCTCCTCAGAGTACTGCAGTTTATACACAAAGCCAGGTGTTGAGAAGCAGGTGTGGCAGACCTGAGTGGCATTACACATTCCAAGTTCTACCCGAAAGTCCCTTGTTCTCATACTTTATGCCAACCACTGATATGGTAAAGACAGTATGAGTGAGTGAGGGGATGAGTCAGAGGCTGTTTTTGATATTTCCTGTTCAGGCTCTGCCACTCAGGCCAGCAAATAGTGATGTGTTTCTAGCTCCTTGGAAATGACTGGAGCCTGGATTCCTAGAGTGAGGGCTACTCTTCCTCTGCCTTCAGTGAGGTGGGCTGAGAACACCTCTAGAGAGACATGCTTGGGAGACAGTGAGGTGGACCAACTGTACCCTGCTCAGAATGAATGGTCTTGAGCATTTCTTAGGGATTTAAGCCACAGAGAGAACTAACAAAATGACTGAGAAGGGCTTGGGCAAGGGGATCAAGAATCCAAGGCCCTGGGAGATACCTGATCTGGAAGAGTGTACACTTCACTGTGTACAGTGATCTGGGTTTGAGTCCCTTGGCTTCTACATGGAAGGACCATGCAGAGAAGTTTCACGAGCAGCAAAGAAATGCTATGTTGTGTCTTCTCTGTATCTTTCTCCCTAGTTTTTACTTTCCTTTACCTCTGAAAAGGGAAAAAAAAAAAAAAATCCATCAGGAGCCATAGAACTGTGTAGGCGTGAAACTCCAGCCATGTACTGTTGGAAAACAAAAAGAATCTAGGGTGGACATATAGAGCATAACCAATGGACAATACTGGTAACACTTGTGTATCTTCTGAGTTTGAGAAAATGTTACAGATGGGCAAGGGAGATTCCTCGGGTGTGTGTGTGTGTGTGTGTGTGTGTGTGTGTGTGTGTGTGTGTGTAGTTAAGCATTTCAAAGGAAATTGGTGGTGGGGAGGTGTTTCAGAGATTATGATCTTGTTGATAATTTTTTATTTTCTGAATAAATTAAAAAAAAGACAGCAGGTGAACTCAGCTGGCAATGAAAGGCCTAGAGAGGGGCCAGCGGGTTAAGTAAGTGCACATGGCGGGAGGTGCAAGGACCTGGGTTTGTAAGGATCTGGGTTTGAGCCCTGCAGGGGGAGTCTCGCTTCATGGGCGGAGAAGCAGGTCTACAGATGTCTTTCTCTCCCCCTCCCTGTCTTCCCCTCCTCCATTTCTATCATAGCCAACAACAAGAAGGGTCACACACACACACACACACACACAAAAAGGCCTCTAGGAGCAGTGAATTCATAGTGCACGCACCCAGCCCCAGTAATAACCCTGGAGCCCCCCCCCCCCCCCCCCCCTCCAAAAAAAGGCCTAGAGATGTTGGTGAGGGCAGATGAGGTTCAGATAAGGTTTAGGGCAGGGACAAGTTTGCATTTGCTGTGGAAGGTACGGAAAGTGGGCTAGACATTCCCAGCAGAGTCTCCCTGGGGCTGTTGGCCCTCACCTGACCTCATTTAATGCCCCCTCACAGTCTGTCTTTCCCAGAGGCACTGCTGAGGTAGAGTTTTGTCCGGCGGACTGTCTTCCCCCTCAGTTTGTCAGTCCAAGTACAACTCTGTCTCCTATGTGAAAGTGGAGCATTCCTCGCCAAATGGCAATATACAGGAGAAACAATTACCATTCACCTATCTGGACATTTTTATTTTTTTAAATATTCCCAGACTCAAAAGACAGTCTACCAATCGATATCAAACAGCTCGTATAAAACCCAAATCCACACATATGTTAAACGGAGGATCCCTGTGCCGCATACACACCCGTCGGCAACAGGCCCTGGACAGCCGGACGCCGGACAGCCGGACGCCGGACAGCCGGACGCCGGACAGCCGGACGCCGGACAGCCGGACGCCGGGGCGCGCGCTGCCTCTGCCCACGCGGCAGCAACTAGGCGGCCGTCGCCATCTTGACCGCGGCAGGAGGAGGCACGCGGAGGGGGGAGAAAAACACAGACGTTTCACGTAGCAAGACAGCAACAAATGTAGGTGTTTTGTGAAGGCGAAGGGACTTTTGAAAAACTCGATTTACCGCTACTGGACATCACTGAGTTCTTGAGGAGTCAGAATCCTTTTCACGGAGG
The DNA here is from genome assembly GCF_950295315.1 of Erinaceus europaeus. Classification (NCBI taxonomy): domain Eukaryota; kingdom Metazoa; phylum Chordata; class Mammalia; order Eulipotyphla; family Erinaceidae; genus Erinaceus; species Erinaceus europaeus. The sequence continues at coordinate 22,803,013 of NC_080182.1, forward strand.
TGCTGCCCTGCGGGGGCCCAAATGGGGCTGCTCCGAGTCGGCCTGAGCTGGGCCTCCATCTTGGCCGCCTCGGCCCGCAGCCACGTGCTGCCCACGAAGTCTCCGGGTGCAGCGGGCCGGGTGAGTGCTGGGGACACTTACCAAGTGTCCGGAATCACTGTGCGATCGACTCTTCGCACATTCAGCCTTTACCCGGACGACTGTGTCGCGTTTGTTGGCTTGCCTATGGTTTCCTGCTTGACTGTATTTTAGTCCCTAGTCTTTTAGGGCTGTTTAGTTAGGAGGGGGCAGAAGTCTGTGCTTTTTGTTTTCAGACTAGTGTTGTTTCAGGTGCATTAAATGTGTTGGAGTGTCCGTCTAATTCAAATTTGTTAGTTCTCATGCCTGCTGGGGGGAGACAATAATCCCCCTCCCGGAAATATTACAGGGTTAGGAATCTTCTTATCTCACATGAAAAAACTACGCAATGAATAAGTTAAGGCAAATTGGAATAGTTGGATTTCAGTAATCTTAAGGGGGTCCATGGATAGAATTTAGGGGGCCCGTAGACTGGGATAGAGGAAAAATGGAGAGCTTTGTGTTTATTTTTTATTTTTTTTATATTTATTTTATTCCCTTTTGTTGCCCTTGTTTTTTTTATTGTTATTATTATTGTTGTCGTTGTTGGATAGGACAGAGAGAAATGGAGAGAGGAGGGGAAGACAGAGAAGGGGAGAGAAAGACACCTGCAGACCGTCTTCACCGCCTGTGAAGCGACTCCCCTGCAGGTGGGGAGCCGGGGTTCGAACCGGGATCCTTATGCCGGTCCTTGTGCTTTGCGCCACCTGCGCTTAACCCGCTGCGCTACAGCCCGACTCCCTCTTTGTGTTTTTTTAAATTTATTATTTAAAAAAATTTTTTTTGTATTATCTTTATTTATTGGATAGAGACAGCAAGAAATCAAGAGTAAGGGGGGGTGATAGAGAGGGAGAGAGACAGAGAGACACCTGCAGCCCTGCTTCACCACTGGTAAAGCTTTCCCCCTGCAGATGGGGACCGGGGGCTCGAACCCGGGTCCTTGGGCATTGTAATACATGCGCTCAGCCAGGTGCGCTACCACCCAGCCCCGAGCTTTGTGTTTATAAACTTTTTTTTTTTTCCCCTGCAGGGTGATTGCTAGGGCTCGGTGCCTGCATTATGAATCCACTGCTCCTAGTGGCCATTTTTTTCCATTGTTGTTGCTGCTGTAGTTGTTGTTGGATAGGACAGAGAGAAATGGAGAGAGGAGGGGAAGACAGAGGGAGAGAAAGACAGACACCTGCAGACCTGCTTCACCGCTTGTGAAGCGACCCCCTTGCAAATGGGGAGGCCGGGCACTCCAACCAGGAGCCTTGCGCTGGTGCTTGTGCTTCGCGCCACGCGCACTTAACTGTGCGTTACTGCCCTCCCCCCTTTAAGGATCCTTTACAAAATTTCATGAAATACTGAATTGCTTTATGTGACTTGTTTTCTTAAAAAATGTTTTATTGTGAGGACTAATGGTGAATTGCTTTATGTGACTTGTTTTCTTAAAAAATGTTTTATTGTGAGGACTAATGGTTTACAGTACAGCTATTGACACGTGGGTATAATTTCTCATCTCCCCCTGATAGGCATCGCAAGAACACGCTCACCCCCAACTTAGGTCCTTTTCTCCCATCATACACCAGGACCTCCGTGCCCTCTCCACCACCTCCTGCTCCCTTCTTCCCTAGAGTCCTTTGCTTTGGTGCAATGCACCAGCCCAGTCCAAATTTTGCCTTTTTCTTTCCTTTCTAATGTCCTTGTTTCTTAAATTCCACTTACAAATGAAATCATTCCTTATCCATCCTTCTCTTTTTGGATTATCTCATGTAACATGATTCCTTCAGGTTCCATCCAGGATGAGGCAAAGGAGATAGTTTAATTCTTTTTTGGCTGACTTAAAAAATATTTGTTTATGTATTGAATTTGAAGGGACAGAGAGAAACTGAGATAGGCAGGGGGAGGTAGAGAAGGAGAAAGAAAGACTCTTAGTATTGTTTCACCACTCATGAACACTCCTCTCCTGCACGCGGGGACTGCAGTGGTTTGAACCCTGGACCCTTGTGCATGGTGATGTGCACTCAAATGGGTGTGTCATTGCCTAATCTTAGTATCATTTTTTAAAAAAATGTTTATTTACTTTTTATTTTTTCCTTTTGTTGCCCTTGTAGCCTTGTTGTGGTTATTATTATTGTTGTTGTTGATGTTGGTACCGTTCGTTGTTGGATAGGACAGAGAGAAATGGAGAGAGGAGGGGAAGACAGAGAGAGAGAGAGAAAGACAGACACCTGTAGACTTGCTTCACTGGCTGTGATGCGACTCCCCTGCAGGTGGGGAGCCAGGGGCTCGAACTGGGATCCTTATGCCCGTCCTTGAGCTTTGCACCACGTGCACTCAACCCGCTGCGCTACCACTCGACCCCCCAAAAAGTTTATTTTTAATGAAAGAGAGATAAAAGTAAATAGACCAGAGCACTTCTCAGCTCTGGTTTGTGGTCGTACTAGGGATTGAACCTGGGATCTCAGAGCCTCAGGTATGAAAGTCTGTTGCCATAACCATTATGCTGTCTTCCCAGCTCTCCAGCTTTATCATATATATATATATCTCCACTCCTCTGTCTTTGGTCATTTGGACTATCATTTGGACTATTACAAATTGTGCTGCTATGAACATGGGCATATAGAGATTTCTTTGGATAAGTGTTTAGCTTTCTTTCGATAAGTCCTCAGGAGGAAACATGTGAGACCATAGGGTGTATTTCTAATCTTCTGAGAAATCTCCACAGTGTTTTCCACCAGGGCCGATCCAATTTATTGGTACATTCCCACCAGCAGTGTAGGAGGATCTCTCCCCACCCATATCCTTGCCAATAATAGTTTCTGTCCTAAAGTATGGTATTCTCACAGGTATAAAGTGGTCTCTCTTTGCTGCTGTTATCTGCATTTTTCTGATAATCAGTGACTTTGAACATTTAATTTTTTAAAATTTGTGATTTGATATTTACAGAATCATAGGATAACAAGGGTGTAATTCCATACCATTCCCACCACCAGAGTTGTGTCCCCACTCCCTCCATTGGAAATTGCAGGGGACGAAAAGGGAAGAGATGTAGTAGGGTGAAGTGTGGTTTGGAGGGGTGTCTTTCTGTTTTGGTGATGGCTCCGTTTACTTTGCTATACCCCTTCTCTTTGTGTAGTCTGTGCATTCATTATAAGTGAAACTTAGAATTTCCTTTAATTACAAACAGTACCAGAAGGTTAAATACTGACCTTTATGGTATTTCCAGGACCCAGGACATTGTTACTTCTAGTAACCTCAGTTACTTGTATATCATATTATAGTTGCCACTGGTTTCTCAAAATATCCTTTGTGCTTCTCACTAATTGTGCTTCAGTGTCACTGTCTTGTTATTACTGTGTCAAAGAACACATATGTCAATATAGCCTAACTCTGTTGGTAATTGGGGAAATAAATCTAAAAATAATTGGTTTTCTTTGTAATTCTTGAATGATTGCCAATATGGTTCACTGCACACAAAAAATGATTAACTTCAGGACACAGATCACTTTTTGGCCAAGCTGGCAATTTCCTCTTAGACCACAAGAGGGAACTCTTTCCCAACTAATGCTTTTAAAAACTCAGCATGGATTTTTCTTAGCCCTTGCTCTAAAGCTGGTTCAAGTTTTGTTCTTTACAGTTAGAGATGTAGTTGGGGCTTTGTCACAAGGCTCTGTAGCTGATAACCGCCAGGAGCTGAAGCATCCTTGTAATTGTGAATCCACGAAGATGTGATACGTAGGAAACAGTGAGTCTCCCAGGCACTTGATGAGAATCCATCCTTAGTTTTGTGGCTACAGCTTGTTTGCTGTTTCCTCTGCCATCCTCACTTCATCCTTTCTCCCCATACCACTCCTCACCAAAACCCCTCAAACCTTACAAAACAGTTCACATGGTTCGCTGTTCTGATAGCGATTGCTGAAGGCTTTCTGTTAATCTGGTGACGGTTAGAAGAGAGTGCTTTGTGTGTGGGAGGGAGGCGGAGGACGGCAGGTGTAGGAGGGTGGATGATCTGAGTTTTATTGGCAAGGAAGGCCATGAACCCATAATAAAAATCTGAGGGCCCAACCGAACACTCCACTTGGCTATGCAAAGGTTGCCCCCAGGGCTGATTTTAATGGCAACAATTTCACACATTTCCCTTTCCTTAGCCCACATCAGTACAGAGGTCACTGTATATATTTAAGGGCACAGAATAGAGGTCTTCAGGTGTCTAATTGCAAAGGGCAGCGGCCACTTTTATAAGTCAGCATCAAACCTAGGAACAGCTCTGCAAACCCTCTGAGGCCCTGAAGTGGGTCAGGCAGCAGGAAGCAGGGAACTGCCGGTGTGGGTGGGACAATGGCCTCTGGGGAGCTTTTTGTGCTTCAAACCCCTGCAGTGGTTCTAAAGTTGATATTTGAGATGGGATCCGCTCTTCTGAGCTTTAAGGATTGTTGGCTGTTATATTTATAATTGTGAGCTATTCGTCCATCCATCCATCCATCCATCCATCCATCCCTGGCATGCATTGCCATTGAAAGCTGCCCATTGAGATTCCATCCTGGATGCTGGGCCCACAGGATAGAACTTGACTCAGGTGACTGCCTCTCCAGGCTGTGCCATAGGACGGGTGGTACCTGCTGGGGAAATGTGACTGAACAGGGTCCCTAGTGGGAGTTGTCCTTCTATGAGTCTCAGTTTCCTCAGGTACCTGAAGGGAATAAGATCATCTACCTCACGAGATTATTGTGAGAGTTAAGAAAACAAAGTGCAGGCAGTTAGCACCGTGCCTGGTCATAACTTTGTTCCCCGGGCAGGCAAGGATGAGCCATTAAGAGTGAGGGCTGCTGATGCTTCCTGCTTCACTTTATGGCTCCGGTGCCCCCCACTGACCCGATAGGCTTAATAAACTGTCTCTCCGAAAGTGCTATAGATAGATTTCGTGAGATGAGAGTGTGACAATGTAGTTAAGAGCACGGACTCTGGATCTGGATGGCCTGGGCTGAGTTCTAGGGTTGACACTTTGTTGGCTGAAGACTTGAAAACAATTACTAGCCTTTTTGTGCTTCCGCTTCGCACATTTCAAAGAGGTATAGAAATGGCACTTTCTGCAAGAGGTTATTACAAGTTAATGCAGGAAAGCACTTAGAATGGTCCCTGGCTCATAGTAAGCACTCAAAATGATAAGCTACTACCACTACTGCTACTATTTCTATTACTCCAGGCAACTATTATTATTGTTTTTTTTTTCTTTTTTCTGATGACAAATTTAAAAGGTTGTGTGAATCCACTGGACTTCTGGACCAGCGGTCTCATGTCCCTAGACCTTGTCCCATTAGCATGACACAGTGATGGGTGACGATGGATTGTTGAGTGTTGTTTTTGGTGGGTGATAACACATGGGTGTTGGTGGCATGATGGTGGGCTGCTTCTGGTGACAGGTTTGTGTGTGTGTGTGTGTGTGTGTGTGTGTGTGTGTGTGTGTGTGTGTGTGTGTGATTGATGAGGGAGTAGCTGGTGATGATGGAAAGAAGAGACAGCCACATTGGTGGGTTGAGTTGCTGTGGCAGGAGAACCTGACTTTCTCTGTAAGTCCCTGGAGGAGCTCACATAGCAGTGCCAATCTCAGGCCCAAGGCGCAGCCCTGACTCCAGCTTAGCTCTGTAGGGCTCCTGGCTGTGTCCCCTCAACCAGATCAGTCCTGGCTGGGCTAGGACTCCAAGCAGCAATATTCCCCTTCGGCAGGTGGACTAACAACTCACTACATTCACTTCAGGACCCATCTGCACTGTATTTATTTATTTATTTATTTTTTGCACTTTATTTTATAGTCTCTTCTCATACTCCATTTTTTTTTTGAATGTTCTCTGAGAAACCATGAGAGCTTGAAAGGTATTGTACAAATGTTTCTTATAACATCCCTCTGATGTTGGGGTCAGATGAAAGCACCCCGCTCCACCAGTGACAAAATTGAGGTGATTCTCCAGGTCACATGTTTCTTAAACCATTGAGAAGTGGCATCTGGTTACAACCCTTCCTGCGGCAAGCAGAATTAATTTTTGTTGGAGAAAAAAGAGAGAGCCATTTTGTTATATTACAACCTGCCCATAACTATGGAAAAAAAGAGACGATAGGAAAAGCTCTTTCTTTTTCTTTTTCAGGGAGGCATGCTGGGTACCTTCTTCCTGGTGCTATTTGTGACCCTAATTCCTTTCAGATGAAAGCCAGGCACTGAGGGGGAGAGAGAGGGGAGGGGTTGATGTTGCAGGAAGGAATGAGAACATGGGAAGTTTTCCTTCTTTGAACTTTGGTGAGCAACTGCCCTTGCTATCTAGGAACCATTTTGGGGAGAAAAGAGAGAGGGAGAGAGGGGTGAAAAAAATCGAACCTGTCATTTTTGACCACTTGAAAATATCTGCTCTGTGTTCTTTAAAATCAGAGCAAAACTGCATTTGCGGTGGCAGTGTTTTCCGGCACGTCTTCGAAGATGGGCTGCCGCAGCCCCTCTTGTGGGAGGGGGCGCGGCAATCAGGACAAGCTCAGCTTGTCTGCAAGCTGATGTGTTCAGCTGAAAAAGAAACAAAAGGGCAGGCTTTTATTAAGACATACTTAGCTCCCAAAGGCTGCTTGCTAAAACTGCTAATTGTGCATGTTAAACAGGAACCACTGACACCCAGCAGGCTCTTGGACTCCTATTTGCAGATGTTTTATGGAGGTGATTTAAACCTTAGGACTCTGCCTTTCTTCTCTCTGGTGAAGGATCTGGGTGTTATCAATTCATTAACTGGTGCTCCAGTTTATTTGCCTGTAGTTGCAGTCCTCTGCTTTCAATAAAGGGACACAGCGTTGTCAGGGGACCTTAAAGTCACAGAGGTGGCCTCAATGGATGAACACTAGTGATGGCGGCTCTGCAAAGTTCAGAACAGCGCATGAAGCAAAAATGAGAGTCTGAAGTGCTGACGACGAGCCACGCTCATATGCCCACCTGGGGTAGGTCCACATGACATGGTGACGGAGGAAGTGTGGTGACTGGGCACTTGGCATGGACTTTCTCTGAGGCCTATCCATCTTGCTTTGCTTTGCTTTGTGGAGTTTTGGGGTACAGAGTCCAGCTCAGCACCGAGGAAAACACTGAGCCTGTTGTTGGGGCATCGGCAACCTTACAGGAGAGAGGTAAAGAGACCCTTAAACCAAACTGTGCAGCAGAGGAAGAAATGCTGCAACGTGGTGCTCGTCCGACTGGGATTTAAGACAGCGGACACTGCACAGGCAGCATAGAAAGACAGACAGGAGAGAAAGTTCCTTTTCTTCTCCTTCTCCTTCTCCTTTTTTTTTTTTTTTTTACCGGAGCACTGTTCAGCTCTGGCTTAAGGTGGTGCGGGGGATTGAACCTGGGATTCTCTCTGGATTCTCAGGTATGAGAGTCTGTTTACATAACCATTACCCTCTGCCACCTCTTCTTTCTTCTAGGTAGGAAGACCAAAAAGGAGACAGAGACAGTCAGAGAGAAAGAAGGTGAGCTACTACAGTACTGGAACTTCCACACATGCCACGGCACTTCCATGTGATGTGCTGGGGCTCGATCCTGGGCCACTTGCATGGCAAGGCATGCACCCTAGCTGGTGAGCTATCTCTCTAGCTCTAACACTTACAAATTTGCATTGAGATTTTAAAAGTTAGAGACACTGCACTGTAGCATCGTGTAAATTTTATGTATGTGTGTGTCACTGAAATCACTTTTATGTCCTGTATTAGTTATACCAGGAAAAGCCCAGTCCTACCCTTCTCCATACAAGTGACTGCTCCACTTTCTGCCCAGACCCCACCCCCTTTTTATTAATTTTTTGTTATCTTTATTGGATAGATACAGTCAGAAATCAAGAGAGAAGGGGGAGATAGAGAGGAAGAGAGAGAGAGACACCTGCAGCACTGCCTTTCCACCCACAAAACTTTCCCCCTGCAAGTGGGGACTGGGAGCTCAATCCTGGGTCTTTGTGCATTGCAGCATGTGTACTCAACCTGGTGCACCCCCCTTTTAAATCTTGGCTCTTCCCTTCTAGTAATCACTTTTTTTCTTTATTATATATTTTTCTTTCTTTTCTTTTCTTTTTTTTTTTTTTTTTGCCTCCAGGGTTATTGCTGGGGCTCTGTGCCAGCACTGTGAATCCACTGCTCCTGGAGGCCATTTTTCCCTCCATTTTATTGGATAGGACAGAGAGAAATTGATAGAAGAGGGGAGGGTAGAGAGGGGGAGAGAAAGATAGACACCTGCAGACCTGCTTCACTGCTTGCAAAGCGACCCCCTTGCAGGTGGGGGAGCCAGGGCCTTGAACCAGGATCCTTATAAGGGTCCTTGCTCTTTGTATTATGTGCACTTAACCCAGTGTGCCACAGCCCGACCCCCTTTATTATATTTTTCTGCACCCAGGCTTTAGCACAGGGTTTAGTGCCTGCATGCATGACTCTACCAGTTCTGTAACATTTATTTTTCTTTTTTGATAGAGGATGAGAGATAGGAGGGGAGAGATAGAGAGAGACTCTACATCCACTGCTCGTGAAACTTACCCTCTGTAGGCACTCCTGTGTGGTGACCCATGACTGGAACCTGGGTCTTTGTACATGTTAAAATGTATGTTCTGGGGGTCGGGCAGTGGCGCAGTGGGTTGAGCGTACATGGCGCAGAGCGCAAGGACCGGTGTAGGGATCCCGGTTTGAGCCCCCGGCTCCCCACCTGCAGGGGAGTCGCTTCACAGGCGGTGAAGCAGGTCTGCTGGTGTCTGTCTTTTTCTCCCCCTCTCTGTCTTCCCCTCCTCTCTCCATTTCTCTTTGTCCTATCCAACAATGAACAGCATCAACAATGGCAATAATAATAATAACCACAATGAGGCTACAACAACAAGGGCAACAAAAGGGGGAAAAATGGCCTCCAGGAGTGGTGGATTCATGGTGCAGGCACGGAGCCCAGCAGTAACCCTGGAGGAAAAAAAAAATGTATGTTCTACCCAGTTAGTCAACACCTTTTTCATTTCTTTTTAAATGTAATATAGAATATATCCAACTCAGGGTCTCATGTTTGTGCTCTCTCTAGTCACTTCCCTGGACTTTTTTTTTTTTTTTCATTGAGAGGTGAAAGATGACAATTTGCTTGTTGCTTTGTTATGGTGCCAGGGCCACACACACACACACACACACACACACACACACACACACACAGTACTGTACTGCAGAGCTACCTGCCTGACACTAATTTGGTCATTAAATCTAAAAGTTTATTTTTGTTTTATTTAGTTCATGTACTTGTACCACAGATGTGTGAAATCATAGGACGTTTGCCTGTCTGACTCATTTCACTAAACATAATAACCTCTACATCCATTCAGGATTCTGCAGGATGTTTACCATTTTATAGCTTCGTAGAATTTTCACATCTTTTTTTTTTTAACTAGTCATGGTGATGGGCCCTTAGGTTGTTTTTAACTCTTTCCTATTTCAGTAATGCTACAAACGAAAACAGGAGTGCAAGTAGACAAAAAAAGTTTTGCTCTGCGAGATTGAAAAGCTATAGAGCAAGAGGCTGTCAGTGGCCATCTGTCAAAGACCACTGGGTGTAGTTAAGTTTGTGTCTGGAACTTGTACAAAAGCAGAACACACACCACAGAGTGTCACACGTTCTCTGGGAAAGAAGGTGTTAGGAGCGTCTCCATAGAGAGTTTGGATTTGTGCGTGACGGTTTGAATACAACTTAGTGGAAGTCTTTTGTGGAACTGAGGTTGGTAGGAGAAGGAGTAGCTGGCATGTAGGAGGTGGGAGGAAGGGAAGCAAAGGAGCTGTCACATGTCCTGTTTAGTCTGGTCATTCTGAGCAACATCTTTTTGTTTTTGTCTCTGTACAAGTCTGATTACAGAGTGCTATTGTTTTTGTCTCGGTGTTCTTAACTGATGTTGATTTTTATAGGTAGAGGAATTGCGACTATTTCCTTTTTTTTTTTATTAGTGACTTAGAATTGATTTATAAAATTACAAGGTAACACGTACAATTACACACCATTCCCACCAGTAGAGCTGGGGGATCCCTATTCCTTCCATTGTAAGCTACAACAGTTCTCCCAAGGTTGCAGATATGGACTAACTAGTATTTCTATAACTATATGTCTATATTTACCCTTTTTTTAAAAGCTCCCCTCTTCTCTCCCTTACCAAGTCACACATACACCTATTACTACATGGAAATATCCCTCCCTTTTTCCTCCTCTCTCTTGGGTTCCTGATGGATTTGGTGTTCTAGCCTTCTGTGTTTTTTTTTTTCCTGTACTACTTCTTCCCCATTGAAAGTATGGATCATGATTATTTTTGGGGATTTAGAAGCTGGGAGTTCTGGCTTCTGTAGTTGCTCCTCTGCTGGACATGGGGGTTAGCAGGTTGATTCATACCCCCAGCCTGTTTCAGTCTTTCCCTGGTGGGGTAGGGCTTGGGAGCGGTGAGGTTCCAGGACACATTGGTGAGGTCATCTGCCCAGGGAAGTCAGGATGGAATCATGAGAATCATGAGAGCACCGGCAACTTTGTGCATTTAGCGCCCCGCCCCCCGACTTACCTCAGAGTAGAGACTTCTGACTCCAGGGATTCGATCGCCGACCTCTGGCTTCAGATCCAGCAACCTAACCATTCAACCACAGCCGTTAGCCATGCAGGGGGGGGGGGGATGTTTCTAGTAACCTTAGCTCCTATAGATAATAAAAAAAACCTGCAATGACCCACTTCCTGCTTCTAATCACACCTTTCAGATGTTTTCGCGTATCCATCTCACTCTTGCCCTCTTTCTTCCCTTTCTATGCCTTATCTTGACAAAGACTAAACCATCCCTATGTACCCCACATTCCCTTTACGTGGCCAAAGTATAGAACAATACAGATACAAATCCAGCTATCTCCCTCGCCTAGGAAACACGAAAACCTTTCCGTGCTCTCCCTGCACCTCCACATGCACACAGTCCACACCTTGAGACGCCACTCACTCGACGGTCTTCTTCCAACATGAATCCTCAACATCCTTTTCTACTACGAACGACATCACAGAACAATTCCTCTTCTACTTTCCTCTCTCCTGTCAGCCACACACACACACCACACCATACAACACACGCCACCTGTCTACTTCTCATGGAAACCTCTCCTCACTCCCCACGTCTGGTCATGCTCATTCTAAGCAGAAACAAAAGATACCTTTGATGAATCACTTTGCTCATTGATGTGACCACAAGTGGAACGGACAACCAGAACACTACCCTCAGATCTATGACTCCTTCCTCCTCTTCTGCACGAATAGGGATCATGAACACGGATTGATTCACGCACCATTACGAAACTACTCCTGACAACCTTTAGTGTTCTTCACTTTCTTCATTTGTTTTTAAATCTCATCCATGAAATACAACAAATAAGTTTGTCCATCGGACACACACCGATGACACTGACAGCTACAGAGAAACACACCCATACCTTGACTCCTGAACTACTCAGGAACCTTCGACTTACACCCACACAGAACAATGTCCTTGACCACTTCTCTTTATGGAAACACACAGAGGCTGAGATTCTCCTCAGCTGTACACCGTACAGTCACTGGAACCTCATCTCTGCACTCTCTACACACACTCTTTCTGTACCGACCGTACAGACAAATCTGATGGATGGCGTTCCATTTCTTCTTCTAGCGTTTGCCCTTCTTCCGTAGCCAGTCAACAGCGTCAGGTTGAGCCTGATGTAAAGACACCTGCAGACCTGCTTCACCAATGGGGAAGCGTCTCCCCTGTGAATGAGGAGCAGGGTCTCCAGCAGGAATCCTTGCAGGGTCCTTTTGCTTTGTACTATGTGCACTTAATCCCATGTGCCACCCCCCGGCCCCCCAACAAAGTGTGTCTTTATGCTTTTACGTCCTCTGGCCGAACTGAGGTTACCATGAGCGCTGCTGTGATGCTCACTGCTCTCAACAGCCTGCTGGTAGCCACCTGTGCCTCCCTGCCCAGTGTGATGGGAGCATACTGAAGGGGAGACCCTGGCTGTGTTCGGATTGCTAGAAAAACAGGCACTGGGGCGGTGGTTGGATCTGCTGTCTCTTCCAGAGATGGGAGATTGTGGATGCATACTGAGCCAAGAGCAAAAGAAAAACAACTGTGAGTGAAGGAATGGATATGTGAGAGAGAGAGAGATTCAGTATTGTATTAGCACCTCACAGTAATACCAAGACATGCTATGGTCACATGCCTACAAAACAGAGGCTAAAACCTTCCACTGCTTTGGAATCACTCACACTCAAACAGAAGCTGCTAGCAGGAGCGATCTTTGCTTAGCAGTTAGTGCAGGTCAGGGGTCAGGCGGTGGTGCACCTGGTTGAGCATACACATCACAGATAGAGCAGGTCAGGGGTCAGGCGATGACTTTCCTGGTTGAGTGCACACATCACAGATAGGGCAGGTCAGGGGTCAGGCAGTGACATACCTGGTGAGTGCACACACCACAGATAGGGCAGGTCAGGGGTCAGGCAGTGACATACCTGGTGAGTGCACACATCACAGATAGGGCAGGTCAGGGGTCAGGTGATGATGCACCTGGTTGAGCGCACACATCACAGATAGGGCAGGTCAGGGGTCAGGCAATGACGCGCCTGGTGAGTACACACATCACAGATAGGGCAGGTCAGGGGTCAGGTGATGACGTACCTGGTTGAGCGCACACATCACAGATAGGGCAGGTCCTTCCCCGTGGTCCCCAGGGAGCTCAACCTTGGTTCTTGAGCTTGGTGCACTGCTCACTCTACTGTGTGAGCTAGCCCCTGGCTCCTACATAAACTCTTAATGATCCCATGATAGTGTGCTAGTGTCATTTCATTTTATGATCCTCTCACTCAGAGAGATCATTGGTTAAAGACCAGGATGGAACCTGCAGTAAAATAAAAAATAAAACAGGACTTGCCCTGGGCTCTGTCTCTGTTTCTAAAGCCCTGGACTTAACTGGATGATGACAGTGTTGTTTGTGTCCATGCATTTAAGAAGGGGGGGAATGCTACATAAATTTAAAAGGGACAGGGTTAGGTTACCAGGACAACAACAACAACAAAAACATCAAGGCAAGATGAGAGGGTTCGAACTGACCAGGTGGGGAGAAGGGCTGACCAAGCCCAGCCACTTGTAATCAAAGATTTTACCTCTCATGCCTAGATTTCTATTAGATCCCTTTACCCACTACCACTGGCCATCTCCATCAGAAGCAACATAATGGACCCCTTTGTGGGATCCTATAGGACCTTGCCCTCAATGTGGATCAACAGTGTTAGGGACTATCCCATCTTCAGTAGGGAGTTCGGACCAAAATCCTGTACCACTGAGGAAGATGGGTCTGGCAACGTGTGCAGCCTAGAATGTTCCTAGGTAGGACCACAGAAAGTGAGCTCAGACCTACAGGGATGCACAGGTTACACAGGCTCCTGCACTGAATATAGGCCCCAGATCAAATCGAGGGGGTCTACAGTTAATGGTATTTAGATACTTTTCCCAGATTTGGGAGCTACTCTCTTCCCTGATCCAGCTTTCTAGTCCTCTATTTGCAACCCTGACACCATCTCTCCAGATAATACCTTGGGTCCACTTGCATGTTAGTTGTCAGGCTCAGCCCAAAATTAGTAAAGTCATGGGCCTCTTGGAATATAACTAAAATAGACCTAACTTTTTCCAAAATAGGAGCCCCAAATCTTATCTGCTATAGTCTTGCCTTTAGGTTCCTGAGTATTAAAAAATTTGTTCTTCTTTATATCTTAATGCTTTTTCAGACACCAAGTTGCAGGTGCTACCATGATGCCAACCTGACTCCCCTGGGCAGACAACCCCACCAATAAATGCTGGAATACCATCTCTCCAGAGCCCTGCCCCACTAGGGAAAGATATAAACAGGCTGGGGGTTTGGACTGACCTGCCAACACCCATGTCCAGTGGAGAACCAATTGCAGAAGCCAGACCTTCTACCTTCTGCAACCCATAATGATCCTGGGTCCATGCTTCCAGAGAGATAAAGAATAGGAAAGCTTCCGGTGGAGAGGCTGGGATATGGAACTATGGTGGTGGGAAATATGTGGAATTTTACCCCTCTTATCCTATAGTTTTGTTGACATTGTCTATTTTTATTTTATAAACAAATTAAATAAAAAAATAGCCTAGAAGACAAGCATACAAAGTAATGGCCGCTGGCACTTCCTTGCCTGGGGTGGCGCTTGGCATTGTGTGGTCAGCAGTGTTGAAAATTAGGATGGGTATTCAGAAGGTAGCAGAGATCAGTGTGGTTCACAGTGATTCTTAGAAGGTCTCTGCAGAGTAGGGTCCTGAGCTGAGGACGAACTAGGATCTGGTGCAGTGACAGGATGGGTCACCACCCAGTCACAGCAGAAGGATTTTGCACATGGGTCTTTGTGTGTGGATTCCCATTACAGACCTGTACATTCCTATTCTGTGAAGAATCTTGTGGGAAAGGGGGGAGAGGACCAATGGTGGTGGCGCAGTTGGTATGTTCACATGTTCCCATGAAGAAGGACCCAGATTCAAGCCCTCAATTCTCACCTGTGGGGGGAAGTTTCAGAAGCAGTGAATTAATGCTGCATCTCTCTCTCTCTCTCTCTCTCTCTCTCTCCCACACACACACACACACACACACACACACTCCCTCTCTATCCCCCTTCCTTCTCAGTTTTGCTCTGTCCTATATAATTAAATAAAGATTTAAAAAATTTTAGTTCTATCACAGGTTTTTGCTTTTGTTTGATAGCTGACATGGAGTTGGACAAGAGTACTGTCTGAAAGACATGATAGCATACATAGAAAACCCTAAAGAATCCAGCAAGAAGCATTGGGAAATCATCAGGTAATACAGTAAGGTGTCAGGCTACAAAATTAACATTCAAAAGTCAGTGGCATTCCTCTATGCAAACACTTAAGTTAGAAGAAGATGAAATCCAGAAATCAATTCCTTTTACTATAGCAACAACAACCAATAAAATATCTAGGAATAAACCTAACCAAAGAAGTGAAAGATTTGTACACTGAAAATTATGAGTCACTCCTCAAGGAAACTGAAAAAGACACAAAGAAGTAGAAAGATAGTCCATGTTCATGGGTTGGAAGAATTAGCATCATTAAAATGAATATATTACACACAAATTTAATGCTATCCCCATCAAGATCCCAAACACATTTTTTAGGAGAATAGAACAAATGCTACAAATGTTTATCTGGAACCAGAAAAGACCTAGAGTTGCCCAAACAATCTTGAGAAGAAAGAACAGAACTGGAGGCATCACACTTCCACATCTCAAACTGTATTATAGGGCCACTGTCATCAAAACTGCTTGGTACTGGACCATGAATAGACACACTGACCAGTGGAATAGAATTGAGAACCCGGAAGTAAGCCCCCACACCTATGGACATCTAATCTTTGACAAAGGCGCCCAGACTATTAAATGGGGAAAGCAGAGTCTCTTCAAAAATTGGTGTTGGAAAAAGTGGATTGAAACATGCAGAAGAATGAAACTGAACCACTATATTTCACCAGACACAAAAGTAAATTCCAAGTGGATCAAGGACTTGGATGTTAGACCAGAAACTATCAAATACTTAGAGGAAAATATTGGGAGAACTCTTTTTCTGCATAAATTTTAAGGACATCTTCAATGAAACAAATCCAGTTACAAAGAAGACTAAGGCAAGCATAAACCTATGTGACTACATCAAATTAAAAAGCTTCTGCACAGCTAACGAAATCACTACCCAAACCAAGAGACCCCCTCACAGAATGGGAGAAGATCTTTACATGCCATACATCAGACAAGAGTTTAATAACCAACATATATAAAGAGCTTGTCAAACTCAACAACAAGAAGACAAATGACCCCATCCAAAAATGGGAGGAGGATATGGACAGAATATTCACCACAGAAGAGATCCAAAAGGCCAAGAAACACATGAAAAAATGCTCCAACTTCTGATTGTCAGAGAAATGCAAATAAAGACAACAATGAGATCCCGCTTCACTCCTGTGAGAATGTCATACATCAGAAAAAGTAACAGCAACAGATGCTGGAGAGGTTGTGGGGTCAAAGGAACCCTCCTGCACTGAATGTTAATTGGTCCAACCTCTATGGAGAGCAGTCTGGAGAACTCTCAGAAGGCTAGAAATGGACCTACCCTGTGATCCTGCAACTCCTCTCTTGGGGATATATCCTGAGGAACCCAACATACCCATCCAAAATGTTTTGTGTATACCTATATTCTTAGCAGCACAATTTGTAATAGCCAAAACCTGGAAGCAACCCAGGTGTCCAACAACAGATGAGTGGCTGAGCAAGTTGTGGTCTATATACACAATGGAATACTACTCAGCTATTAAAAATGGTGACTTCACCATTTTCAGCCGATCTTGGATGGACCTTGAAAAATTCATGTTAAGTGAAATAAGTCAGAAACAGAAGGATGAATATGGGATGATCTCACTCTCAGGCAGAAGTTGAAAAACAAGATCAGAAGAGTAACACAAGTAGAAGCTGAACTGGAGTTGGTGTATTGTACCAAAGTAAATGACTCTGGGGTGGGTGGGTGGGGAGAATACAGGTTCAAAAAAGGATGACAGAGGACCTAGTGGGGGTTGTATTCTTATGTGGAAAACTGAGAAATGTTATGTACAAACTATTGTATTTACTGTTGAATGTAAAACATTAATCCCCCAATAAAGAAATAAAAAAAAGACTATTGTCTGAGAAAATGGTGTCAGAGTGTAGAAAAAGGGCTAGAAGATTGGACTAGGGCAGGGAGTGGCTCCTGTTCTTGAAAAAAAAAAATCTATGAATGAAAGTAACTGTTGACCCCATCCACTGGACCCAGGTTATATGTTTATATTTAGCATAAGAGCCCGTGTAACCCTGAGTCCCTGTTGGTCTGAGCTCTCATATGATGGCCACAGCTGGGAACATTGCAGGATGTACTCATTTCAGGAACAGAGACTATTTGTTTTTCATCAGGGGAATAGCACAGCCTCTTCTGGTACCATTGAGACCAAGAATATTCAAGGCCTCTCAGGATTGTTTTGTATTTCTCAAAATGCTTGGTCTGGGCTTCAAATGAAGCATGATTGGGAGATTGTAGATCAAAAGGGGGAGGATCCCTGTAAGAGATAGAATATAGCTGGAACAGAGCAAGAGTATCACAGGAACCTGAAGTGATGAGGGTGATTTCATCATTCTTAATAGCTTGGTTCACCTCATTTTGGATAGATCTTGAAGGAATTGTGCTAAGTGAGATAATCCAGAAAGGATGGATATGGGATGACCTCACTCATGGGCAGAACTTAGGAAACAAGAAAAGAAAGGGACAACACAAAGTGAAACTTGGACTGAGTTTGGTGTTTTGCACCAAAGCAAAGGACTCTTGGGAGGGAGGGTCTTGTGGGTGGGTTTTGGGGTCCTAGTGTATGATGGTGGGAAGGAACCTAGGCTGGGGGGTGAGAGTGTTTTGTAAACACTCATGTATCACAAAATGTACTGTGAATCATTGACCCCTTCCCAATTAAAAAAAAAGTGAAGGAAAAGGAAAAGGAGAATAAGGAGGAAGAGGAGGAGGAAGAAGGGGAGAAGGAAGGAGAGAAGCCAGGGGAGGAGGAGAAAAGGGGAAGAGGAGGAAAGGGGAAGGGGGAGGGAGCAGAAAAGGAAGAAGAGGAGGAGAAGGAGGAGAAGCAACAGCACCTGAGGATATTCTTAGTTGCTGAGGATGCCACAAGTGAGGGTGTGTGTGAGGACTGACTTGGGGGTGGAGGGAGAGCCAAAGAGTCATCCATGCCCATTAGCCATATATGGACGGCGTTAGATCTGGTTAAGACAATCCGATTATACTCTGACCACCTTCATCTAAGGGCTCAATTTAGAGTGTTTATTGAATTGGGATCGACTTAGCTTCATTTCACAGATAATCAACACCACATCTCCCAGAAGCTTTGGGGGAGATCTATTCTTCTGGAGGTCCCATTTATCCTTCTTTCATCCTGGGATATACTAGCCATGGAGTTGGAAGAGTAAGGCACATTTCGTCTGATTCCTTATCTCTGTTCTTTTATCGACATTAACCCTTGCATCAGAACTGCATTTAGAACTTTTCTAAATCATGTTTAATAGCCCTAGTTAATCCTGGGGCTCCTTGGTAACTCAGTCATAGAGGAACTACTCACCTCCTTCCTATATAAACAAAACAATATCCGGGGATCGGGAGGTAGCACAGTGGGTTAAGTGCACATGGTGCGAAGCACAAGAACTGGCGTAGAGATCCTGGTTCGAGCCCCATGCTCTCCACCTGCAGGGAGGTCACTTCATGAGCGGTGAAGCAGGTCTGAAGGTGTCTTATCTTTCTCCCCCTGCTCTCCGTCTTCCCTTCCTCTCTCGATTTCATTCTGTCCTACCCAACAACAACATCAATGGCAACAATAATAGTAACAACAACAGGCAAACAATAAGAACAACAAAATGGGAAAAAATGGCCTCCAGGAGCAGTGGATTCCTTGTGCAGGAACCAGGCCCCAGTGATAACCCTGGAGGCAAAAAAAAAAAAAAAAGCAAATTCTATTCATTACTTGACTCTGTTGAAGGACTTTCCAGGGCATGATTATATGATATAGTAACACTTTTTTCCGCTTCCTACCAGGGCATTGTTCAGCTCTGTTTATGGTGGTGCTAGGGACTGAACCTGAGATCTTTGTGCTTAGGCCTAAAAGTTTCTTTGCATAACTATTATGCTGTCTCCCCAACCCTAGTAATACTTTTCAATGGCCCTTTCTCCATCCCCTGCACTCCTTGGGCTTGCGCCATGTATGCTTAGCCCACTACACTACTGCCCGGCCCCCTATGCTTTATTTTTGAATAGTGATTTAATATTGATTTATAAGATGATAAGATAATAGGGATATAATTCCATTAAGTTCCCTCCACCAGAGTTCTGTGTCCCATCCCCTCCACTGGAAACTTCCCTATTGTTAACCCTTCTGGGATTATGGACCAAAATTCTTTATGAGGTGTAGAAGGTAGGAGTTCTGGCTTCTGTAATTGCTTCTCCACTGTTCATGGGCATTGGACAACTGCTTCTTTAACTACAATCTGGAGCTGAGACTTTCCTTCGTCCTTCCTTCTGCTTGTTTTGTTCTTTATTGGCTAGCTGGCCAGGCCTGTCTGCTCATACCCTCAGTACTCTCTTTCTCTCAGCCTCTCAGAACCTCTTCCTGTCTTATATAAATCAGAGTTGTGTGTGGTTACATGGGACAGAGACAGAGAACTCATTACATTGGCAGAGACAAGTAGGACTTTTTTTTTTCTGTTCAAACAATAAATCTATAAAGATGAGCCATGGCTGGTCGAGTAGAAGGTCTTAACAAGTAAAATGGTCAAAGGTAAACGACTTTGCCCACCAAAAGGGAGATATATAGACGTAGATTTATAGATATACTCCATTTTTTGTTGCCCTTGATTTTATTTATTTATTTATTTATTTATTTATTTATTTAATTTATTCCCTTTTGTTTGCCCTTATTGTTTTATTGTTGTTGTTATTGCTGTCGTTGTTGGATAGGACAGGGAGAAATGGAGAGAGGAGGGGAAGACAGAGAGGGAGAGAAAGATAAGACCCCTGCAGACCTGCTTCACCGCTTGTGAAGCGACTCTCCTGCAGGTGCGGATCCGGGGGCTCCAACTGGGATCCTTATGAGGGTCCTTGTGCTTGGTGCCATGTGCGCTTAACTCGCTGCGCTACCACCGGACTCCTGCCCTTGTTTTTTTATTGTTGTTGTAGTTATTATTGTTGTTATTGATGCTGTAGTTGTTAGATAGGACAGAGAGAAATGGAGAGAGGAGGGTAAGACAGAGAGGGGGAGAGAAAGATAGAAACCTGCAGACCTGCTTCACCGCCTGTGAAAGGACTCCCTTGCAGGTGGGGGGCCGGGGGCTCAAACCCGGATTTTTATGCAGGTCCTTCCGCTTTGTGCCACCTGAGCTTAACCTGCTGCGCTACCGCCCGACTCCCAGATATTTGGATTTTAAATTAGATAAACTATTGTTTTCCTGGATGCCCATCTAGTAGATTTCCATTTTTGTCCTGTTAGCTAGAAATGATCACGTGATCTTTGCTAGCTGCAAGGGAGCCTGGGGAGGTAAGTGTAACTGGTCATTTTGCAACCCTGAAAAGGAGCCAGGGCCATGTTCATAAAGAAAGGAGTATAGATATTTGGTAAGAAGTTGGCACAGTGTCTGGCATCCTCATTCTCTCGATTTTATGTCTTGAAAAATTTGGAGGCTTATCTAGCAAAACAGGGCTTCTTTTGTTCCAATAAGGGGGAGAAGCTGGGGGGGTAAGGATATGCACAAGTGAGGCACATTTGCTTAAATGAATGTGATCCATCCTCGAGCATACTGATTTTGGTTTTACTTGGTATTTTTTTTAAGTTTTACTTTTATTTATTTATTTACTTATTTATTTTTTACCAGAGCACTGCTCAACTCTGGCTTATGTTGGTGTAGGGAATTGAACCTGGGACTTTGGAGCCTCAGTCATGAGACTGTCTTTGCATAACCATTATGCTATCTACCCCCTTACTGGTAAATTTTTAGTTTTGAAAAATAGGTTAGAAATTTAAATAGATAGGACATATTGCCTCCAGGAAACAAAGTATTATTATTTCTTCTTTTAAATATATTTTAAAGTATTATTCATTTATTATTGGATAGAGACAGATTGAGAAGGAAAGGGGAGATAGAGAAAGAGACAGAGAGACACCTGCAGCCCTGCTTCACCACTCATGAAGCTTTCCCTCTGCAGGTGGGGACCAGCACCTGGAAACCAGGTCTTTGTGCACTGTAATGTGTGTCTTTAATCAGGTTCATCACCGCCTGGCCTCTGAAGTATTATTTTTTTTCTTAGTGTATTGTAATCAACATTAGGGCTTTGATTTGGGATATCTCAACTCTAAGAATGTGACTTTCCAAATACATTCTACTTAGCAGAATTATAATTGTTCTTCTCTTATTACACACTAAAACAAAATAATTACAGAGAATAAAAACATCAGACTCAGGATTATAATTTTAATTGTCATCTTTGCCTATGTGTACATAGTCATTTAACATTATTGCAGTGGATGCATACCAATTGGTAATGAACTGTTCGCAATTTAACATACTTTTATGGAATGATTTTTATGGGCTGACAGTTCAGAGAGTTATTTTAATGACAATATAACATCTGTTATGCTGTACTTGACTTAACCATTCATTCCCTTTTGACGAGAGGTATTTAAGAAGTATTTGACAACTGCTATGTTAGTAACATTGATCTAATCATTGATCAGGTCGGGGCTGGGCGGTAGTGCCCCTGGTTAAGCACACATAGTGTGAAGCACAAGGACCAGAACTAGGATCCTGGTTTGAGCCCCGGGCTCCAGCCCCCTGGCTCCCTACCTACAGGGGGTCGCTTCACAAGTGGTGAAGCAGGTCTGCAGGCTTCTATCTTTCTCTTCCCTTCTCTGTCTTCCCCTCCTCTCTCAATTTCTCTCTGTCTGGTGCAACAACAGTAACAACAAAAATGGAAAAAAAAAAAAAAAAGGTTGCCAGGAGCAGTGGATTGGTAGTGCAGGCACCAAACCTCAACGGTAACACTGGAGGGGAAAAAAAAGAACAGACCAGGCTGTAGAAGCAGAGTGTGTCCTAGAGACCTTTGTTGAACTTGGCATTAATCCCCCCCCCCTTTTTTTGTGGAATATCACAGATGTTCATTTGTCCATGGTGAGGGCCTGGTAGGGGGTTCGATAGTGAATATTTATCAGAGGATATGGGAGAACTACTGCACCAATCTCATAAGCAGTTCTATCAACATGCTTTGGCTGTGTGACAGACCATTCTGACGCCTGAGTGGTAGCAAAAATAACATGTTTAGTTTATGATTTGTAGCTGGTAACTTGGGGTCAATGAATGATTCTTCTGGTCTTGACTAGACTTAATGCTGTGCCTCTGGTTGGCTACTGGTTAGACACTCTGCTTCTGGATGTTGCGAGGCCACTTGATGTGGTGGAGGTCCCTGGCCTATGTGCATTTCATCCCTCAGAAGCTTAAGTAGGACTTTCACATGGTTGGGTGAGATGCAAGTGAACAAGCAAAAACTTTTGTGAAGAGTCCCAAGGCCTGGACTTGATATGGTCACAATGTGTTTTCTGCCGCACTAAATTGACCAACCCATGTCCTAAGGTTGGATTCAAGAACAAAGAGATAGATCCCACCCACTTCTGGATAGAAGGTGCAGCAAAATTAAAAAAAAAAAGATAGGGGGACAGGGAAGGAAATAATTCAGATAATTTTTGAAATAATAATAATAATAATAATGACTTGCTGTTGTATACCAGAATGGTTGGCTGAATATCAGATTGCTAGAAAATTAACACTTTATAGTTGTTAAGTCTTGAAAAAATACATATTACTACTATAAGCATCACATTCTTAATGATTTTACTTTAGTGGGCATTAGAAAAATGCTATTGGAGCAGGGTGAAAAGACTTTAGTCACTCAAGAATCATTTATTTAGCATCTCTCTGTACTAGGGGGAGGGAAAATAGAATTAGGGACTATATTTGTTTGGAATCAGGGACTATATTTATTTAGAGAAGGTCCACTGAGCGGTGGAGTGTGGAATGTGGTTTCTGCTGTGGTAATAGAGTGTTTAGATGAGTCTGGGGGTGGGGTTTGTGCATGTGACCCAGAGATGTAGTTGAGGGGTACGTGTGTGTTGTGCAAGACAAGACAGTTTAGAGACAATGATTGGACTTAGTTTTGAAAAAACCAGTGATTAAGGAAGAAAATGTGATGAGTGTTGAGTTTCTGTTAGCACAAGTCATTTTTTCCTAGAAAATGTGTGTATCTTGGGGTTGGGAGCAAGTCAGAGCAGTACTGGGGCCAGGGTGCTAGGTGCCTTATGCCTGCTTGTAACCTTTCTTTTGGAGGCGATACAGGGTCGCTGATGGCTGCGTGTTTCTAGTGTAGATTCGAAGAACTGGGCCCCAAAGAGGGTGGCTTTGGCCAGGACAGTTGGTTTGATTTTCTGAAGTTGGAAGCAGGTTATTTTCCTGAATCCAGAGGGATTTAGATGAAATAAGTTTGGCTTTCCCTTACATCTTCTAGCAGAAGAAGGCCCAAATGGACCACAGAGTTAGGTATTTAAAAACTATCAAGTCAAAGTACCAGTAGAAAATGATGTCAGAATTGTCTTAATCTTAAAATAGACAACCTTTTTCTAAGAATGATACAAACCTAGAAATCACTGTCAAAGAAATTGATGTGCTCTACTACATGAGATGAAAACAGAAATAAAAAATCCTCTGCACTGCAGGAAACACACGCAAAATAAAAAGCCAGCAACATATTAGGAAATAATATTTGCAATGTGGCAGCTCTACTGTCTGATTATTTAGTTTTCTCAACATTATTTTGTTGAAAATTTTTTTTACTGATTCTAAGTATCATATATTAAATATATGTATATATACACTCACGTTTATTCATGTATTTGTTTTTTGACTTTAAAATCTGTTTCTTTGATTTGCTGGCCTATCCTTTCACTTGTGAAAAGTGTTAAAGACCCTTCCTTCCTTCCTTCCTTCCTTCCTTCCTTCCTTCCTTCCTTCCTTCCTTCCTTCCTTCCTTCCTTCCTTCATCTCAGCTCCGGCTTATGGTGATGCTGGAGATTGAACATGGGACCTCAGAGCTTCAGGCATGAAAATCTTTTGCTTAACCCTTTTGCTGTCTCTCCAGCCCTCACAATACCCCCACCCTCAATCCCTTTATTGGGAGGTTAATGGTATATACTACTGCATTTAATACAATTTTTAAAAGTAATTTTCCTGAAAATTTTGACTTGGCCCCCTACATATCTGAAGAAGTACCTATTTGAGAATATGATATTTATGCTCATTCCTTCCTGTGTACATCTCTCAAGAAGAATTTAGGTATTCTTAATATACATTTTAAAATTTCCTAGTTAATTAATGTATGCTTTATACCTTTTAATTATTAAAAATGAGATGTTATCTTCCCTGATACCACCTAACTGATATCAGGGTATTAATTTGTCCATATTAATTTTACATTTGTCCAACCTACAAAAAGTTTACTGTTTGCAATAGACTTTCACTGAGTTCTCTTGGATTTTTACTGGCTAGTAATCATGTCAGCTGTAATGAGTGATCACTTTGCTTCCACTTAAAATTTTTTTTGTACCTTCTGTTTATTGTTGGTTACCTGTTTATTGTTTTGTACCTTCTGTTTATTGTTGGTTACCTGTTTATTGTTGGTTACCTGGGTTACCTGGGTTACCTTCTGTTTATTGTTGGTTACCTGGTTATCTGTTTATTGTTGGTTACCTGAAAAGGGTGATGATGTCCATTCTTGTTTTGCTCTTGACTTTAATAGATGCTCTCCTTGTGTTTTCCTGTTAAACATGAAACTGATTTAGGAAATGGAGAGAGAGATTTGCCATACCAGGGGAGCCTCTATCATCAGCAATCTCTGCTATAGATCCTTTCACTGGATGTGAATCTGTTTGTGCCTTTTCCCTATGTTCAAAATACTTCCCTCTTTCCCCTGAAGCAATGTCCCATTTGGGTCCTACACCTGTGTCAAAGACCAGGATCTCTGGGAGATGCATTAGTTCTACGATCAGATCATGATACGTTTGTTTCTCTTGTTTTGGTAGTCATTCTACTAAAGGGAAATTATCCTGAATGGCTGATATGTAGTGACTTGATGGATAGAGGATAGCCACTATAGGAACTTTGATGTTGAAAGATAGAGAATGGGGAATGCTGATCCGTGACAGAGATTGCACTGGTTGGAAGAGGCAGATATTCCTTTTTCTGACTGTAGAGTATATTTCATATTTAGCTGACTTGGACCCCTTCTTCTGTTCTTTGGAAAAATGTCTTTGTTCATTGTATGCTGAAGTTCCCAGCTCTGCCCATTTTTCAAAGCCACAAAAGCACCAGATTCTCAGCCAATTTAGATTGTCAGCCACAGACAGAAAGTATCTCTCCCATAGTAGAATTATGTTCCCTTCCCTCTCTGATTATTACTGGCTGGCACGATGATTTCTCATGTAACATTGACTGAATGAAAAAAAAAAAAAAACAACAAACAATTGACTGGTAAAGCTCACGAGAGTTGGAATTTTCTATAATGCGTCACCTCCACTGAGAGGTGGTTTGTCTTCCATGATGCCACTAGTGATGGTTCAAACAAATGCTTTGTATGGACAAAGGTCACTGTACTACAAGTTTGCGATGCTATATTTTATGTGAGGTGTTCGTGGTTGTTAGAGAGATCATATAGAAAGGTATGAAAATGTGCAAAATAACTAATGGTGATAGTAACATACTCTCAGCTGTTCAGGTGTAGATCCATTTCAGGAATGTTGATGTATCTTATATAGGATGCAAACGAGGGGACAAAAACCCTTCCTGTCTGGCTTCGTTTGGCCTGCATGCTAGCTTCTTAACACGCAGATGCCCATGCATGTGTGGTGATGCAGTGGGGGTGCCTGTAGATGTAGAACTTGGGGGTTGGGCAGTGGCGCACCTGGTTAATCACACACACTACAGTGCACAAGGACCTGGGTTCAAGCCCCTGGTCCCCATCTGTAGCAGGGGAAGCTTCACTGTAGCAGGGGAAGCTTGTCTCCCCCTCTCCTTTCAGTTTCTTTCTGTTTCTATCAAGTAATAAATAAATAAAATAACTAAATAAATGTTGTAGAACTCTAGAGCATGGCCTCTGTTGAAACCACATCTATGCATGGAAATCACTACACTTCTTGGTGCTTGTGTGACAGTGTTAAAAGTCCCTGCTAAAATGCAGGGTTATCATGGCAAAGTCATCTTTTAAAAAATTTTATTTTGTTTTTTATTTTATTTTATTTATTTTATTTTATTTTTTTTTTTGCCTCTAGGGTTATTGCTGGGCCTCAGTGCCTGAACCACAAATCCACTGCTCCTGAAGGCTATTTTTTTCCCTTTTGTTGCCCTGGTTGTTTTTATCATTGTTGTGGTTATTATTATTGTTGTTATTGATGCCGTTGCTGTTGGATAGAACAGAGAGAAATGGAGAGAAGAGTGGAAGACAGAGAGGGGGAGAGAAAGATAGACACCTGCAGGTGGGGAGCCGGGGGCTCGAACCATGATCTTTACGCCAGTCTTTGTGCTTCGCACCATGTGCGCTTAACCACTGTGTTACCTCCTGGCCCCTGGCAAAGTCATCTTTATATCTGTTGGTTTCCATGTAAGAAGAGCTACTCTCTCCAGGCATTGTCTGGTCTCATCTGCCTCACTAACCTTAGCTTGAGTCTTCCGCTGTCCTCCTTGTGCTGCTTCCTCTTGACATGGGGCCTTAGCACATACTACTCCTCACAAAATACTTCTAGCTCCCCCTTACTCTTTGCTGGATCCTGTTGCTCCTGTTTTGGTGATGGGTACATTTTCTGTCGAATACACAGGGCAGAATCTTTCTACAAACCCCTAATCTCTGACAGAGTGTAGGCATCTTGTCCTCTAATTTAGAAATGCTGTCACTCTAACTTAGTAGGGGCTACTGAGGACATAGTTGAACCTTCACTTTTATGACTTAATTCTTTAATTCAAATCTGATATACACCAGCATGTACCACATGCATACTTGGGCAGAGAGAGAGTTTGGGACCATGTCTCTTTGTTTATCTATAAACAGACCACCCCTGTGAGCCTGATACCACATTTGGAATTTGGCCCAGAGTGGGGGCCTCAGTAAATTTCTAAAGAATAAATGAATGAAGGAGCAGTTCCAATCCTGTGCAAGGCTTCTAAGGGGAAACAGCGAGCCTCCTTCTGCCTCTCCTACTTAGCGCCTTCCCCCCTCTCTCTCACACACAGATCTAATGAGATGGCAAATAGGACAGGTGGCTGCTAACTTCTGGGGTACAGACCTACCTCCTGTGGTCCATGTGGACACGAGGAACTGTAAATCAGCAGTGGAGGAGCGCTCTGGGAGTCTTTGCAGACAGTGCTGGGTAAAGCGCACAAGGCTGTGGCCAGACTGTGAGGTCATTAGCACAGCAGATAGGACCTGTGCCGAGAGACCGGCCAATTATCAGCAGGCAGGTGGCCGGAAGGTGTATTTGGATTCACGTAAGTTCCAGCCCGCTGGTGTGATCTCACACGGCAGGCCCAGCACGACCCTCTTGCCTTTTAGAGTAGATATGTCATTTAGCATTTTTGTCTTATTATTTTTTATTTTTTGGCAGGACCAGCAAGCTGGGCTGAGAAATTTTTTTCTTGCCAACTCATTAAGTACTGGGTTGGAGCCTCAGAAAACCTGCAGATTTGGATCACTTAGCTGGAGAGCAGGCCCACAGGCATCCTCATTTCTTCATGGCTTCCCTTACGCTCAACTGGGGAGGGCCACAAGGGAAGGTGGATGTGGGGGAGGGGTTGGAAGGTGGGGGGGGAGGAGAAGTAATGGGGGGAAGGTACAAGGTCTCAAGTCTTTCCAGTTCTTGCAGGGACCTGTGTGTCTGAGGGGCTGTGTTCCCATGAGCTCAGGGCTCAGGGCTCAGGGCTCAGGGCTCAGGGTATTTTTTTTTCCCCTACCAGTGTCATTGCTGATGCTTTTTTTTTTTGATAAATTCAACACTACTGGTGGCCATCATTTCTTTGTTAAATTTAGTCTTTTTACTATAATAGAGACAAAGATAAATGGGAAATAGAATGAGGGGGGAAGGGAGGGAAGGAGAGAGAGAAAGAGAGAGAGAGAGAGAGACTATCTAGACTTTGTGCTGGTCCTGCCCCTCTCCTATATGATGTTCACACAACAGGCAGACTAATTTTTTTTTTTTCCCTCTAGGCTTATTGCTGGGGCTCGGTGCCTGCACTACGAATCCACTGTTTGAGTGGAGGCCATTTTTTCCATTTTGTTGCCCTTATTGTTATTGTTGTTGCTGGATAGGACAGAGAGAAATTGAGAGAGGAGGGGAAGACAGAGGGGGGGAGAGAAAGATAGACACCTGCAGACCTGCTTCACTTCTTGTGAAGTGACCCCCCCCCCCCCCCCGCAGGTGGGGATCCAGGGGCTTGAACCGGGATCCTTATGCTGGTCCTTGCACTTTGCACCATATGCACTTAACCCACTGTGCTACCACCTGGCCCCCCCCAGAGTAATTTTTACAGAGGCACATCTTGCCCTGCCCACTCAACTGTTTAAATCATTGACTTGCCTTGGATCTCACATTAAAGCCATGGTATCAGTTAGCTTTTACTGCCCAACAAACCATGCCAAATGCAGTGACCTAAGCCAGCAGGCACTGATGGCTTATTATTGATAATTTGACCTAGATTCCCATCGGTGGTTCTGAACTTGACTGAATTCACTCATGAATATGGGATCAGCTGATAGTTCATCTGGCAAGTTCCTGGGCTGGGGGTGGGGGTAGGGGTAGGGGACTCAGCTTGGGTGCCTGGGCTTTGTTCCACATGTCTCCTGCTCCATGATCTGGGACGTGATCTAGGAAAAGGAGAGGGAATAGAGGCTGCCAGGTGCCTGAGGAGCACACTTAGAACTGGCATATGATTTCCACTGCATTCTGTTAGCTCAAGCAAGAGACAGCATCTGCTCAGGTTCAGGGAATGGGGAAATGGACTCCAGTCTTGAAGAAGCCTTAAGATCACATTGCACAGGGGTTAGATGGGGCTGCTGAGAACATTGTAGCCATTTTTGAAATCTACTGCAGTCTGAAATTCCTATTGTAGTCTACAATTTTTTTTTTTTCGATTTGGTTTCTGGTTCCTTATTGGCTTTACAACTCTTTGTATCTACTTTCTCATTCATGACACTCGAGCTATAAGAAAGCATTCTTTTTAGTCCCTGGAACCTACCAGGCTCCTTTCTATAGCAGAGACTAGACACATGCTGACTTTTTTTTTTAAACCTAAAATGCTGTTCCCTCGTTCAGTTTACTCCCCACTGTTCAAGTCTCAGCTCAGATATTATTCCTTTGTAAATGTCTTTGTTGTCTACACTGGACTGCTAACTTAATTAGGTTCTGTAGTTGTAAGCTCTCAGAACATATCTTTTTTTTTTTTTTTTCCAGTAGAGCTAGAGCCTTACACGTGTATGATTTCACTGTTCCCAGGGCAATTTTTTTCTTTTTTTTTTAATTTCCATTTTCTACTAGTGATTTAATATTAATTTACAAAATTGTGAGATAACAGGGGTATAATTTGGCACCGTTCATTTCCCCCATTGAAAACTGCAGTGGTTCTCCCAAGGTCACAGATATAGGTTGGCTATTATTTCTATAGCTATATTTCTATATACTTGCTCATTTTTTCCTGTGGTCATGCCGTCTCTTCTTTCCTTCCTTCTTTTTTGCCTCCAGGGTTATTGCTGGGGCTCCGTGCCTACACTACCAATCCACTGCTCCTGGAGGCCATTTTTTTCCATTTTGTTGCCGTTGTTATTGTTGTTATTGTTATTATTGTTGTCATTGATGTTGTTGTTGGATAGGACAGAAATTGAGAGAGGAGGAGAGACAGATGGGGGAGAGAAAGACACATGCAGCTCTGCTTGTGAAGCGACCCCCCTGCAGGTGGGATGCCGGGGGCTTGAACCAGGATTTTTACGCTGGTCCTTGCGCTTAGTACTATGTGCGCTTAACCCACTGTGCTACTGCCCGACCTCCCTTCTCTTCCTTTCTAAGTCACATCTTCACTATTGCTACTTCCAAATGTCCTTCCTTTTTCCTCTTCTTTCTCCAGGTCTTGATGCTGTTGGAGTTCAGAACCTTCTGGTCATCTTCCCCTAACATTCTTCCATTATGAGGTAACGGACCAAAATTCTTTATGGGGTGCAGATGGTTGGAGTCCTGGCTCTGTACTTGCTTCTTAGCTGGACATGGGAGTTGGAAGGTCCTTCCATACTCCTACTCCAAGCTGGTTTTTCATAAAGTGAGACAGAGACAGAGAGACATCACAGCACTAGAGCCTTCCCCTGGTGTGAGAACACTGCTATATGTTGCAGGAGGTGTTTGAACCTGGCTTGCTGACAAGCTCAGGGAGGCACCCTACTCAGTGAGATTGTTTCATCCCACACATATTTTTTCTCTTACTGTTAATTATAACAGTTGAAATTAGATATCTTTAATTATCTTTAATATCTTTTTGAATATTTATTTAATATCTGACTCCTAAACCATGGGCTCCATGTACACTAATTGTCATCTATTTAACAAATGTTTACTGAGTGCAAGATATGTACTAGGCATTGTGCAAGAATGCTGGGGAGACAGGGGTGATTAAAACAGACCCAGTTCCTTTCCTCAGGGAATTTATAATCAAGCAGGGGTATGGACATTAAGATATTTTCTACCCAAAGTAAAATTGCAATGCCAGTTACATTTTGAAAAAGAAGGTTACAACATCAGTTGCTATTAGTGACTCTAGTCAGGCACATTGACAGGTAAGAAGTCAGTCTTTGCTGAGAGTTGAGATATGGAAAGTTTTTTTTTTCCTGTACTGCAGCCTCATCTATGTATAATTTTTTGCCACTTCTGGGCTGACTTTCTTCTCATTATTTAAAAAAATATTTATTTATTTATTCCCTTTTGTTACCCTTGTTTTATTGTTATAGTTATTGTTGTTGTTATTAATGTCGTCGTTGTTGGATAGGACAGAGCGAAATGGAGAGAGAAGGGGAATACAGAGAGGCGGAGAGGAAGACAGACACCTGCAGACCTGCTTCACCACTTGTGAAGCGACTCCCCTGCAGGTGGGGAGCCGGGGGCTCGAACCGGGATCCTTACTCCAGCCCTTGCGCTTTGCGCCACCTGTACTTAACCTGCTGTGCTACCACCTGGCTCCCTCTTCTCATGCTTTTAATGAGAGAGATAGAGAGACAGAGACAAGAGGGAGAGACACCACAGTGCCATTTTTTACTGGTGCTATGGTATTCTTTCATGACCTGACTGCTTGTCTGGCACACTCCTTCCCAGGCAAGCTATCTTCTAGCCTGGAAAGTATATGCTGACCGACCAGAGGCTCAGGGCTCAGGGTTCAGGGTGCCTGGATGGGAGGGGGTAAGTTGTAAACAGACCCCTGGTGGGAGTGAGAAGGTAGGGCAAAGGAGTGAAAGAGAAGGGGAAGCACAGCAGAACAACATGAGGGCTAGATCCAGAAGGTGTTCTCTGCTGGTTTGAGGACTCTAGGTGGGAGTGGCTGTCATGAATTTTACTATGAACATGTTGCTTTCGAGGTAACTGAGATACTCCAAAGTTGCTCTTGTCTAGGTAATTGTACACACTGGTTAGGGATACAAAAGAAGAGTCTAAGTGGAAGATGCATGCAAGTGAGTTGGTGACAACAGAAGCCGTAGTCACAGTCCTCCATCAGACTCCCCCGGGAGGTAGCTTTTCTTATTTTATGTGCCTTGGGTTGTTTGCTAGTTTGGGATGGCTATGCCTATGATTTTATTTATTTATTTGTTTAAATTTTTTTCTTTTCTGATTTTTTTATTGGGGAATTAATGTTTTACATTCAACAGTAAGTACAATAGTTTGTACATGCATAACATTCCCCAGTTTCCCATATAACAATACAACCCCCACTAGGTCCTCTGAATCCTTCTTGGACCTGTGTTCTCCCCAGCCACCCACCCCTGAGTCTTTTACTTTGGTGCGATATGCCAATTCCATTTCAGGTTCTACTTGTGTTTTCTTTTCTGATCTTGTTTTTTCAACTTCTGCCTGAGAGTGAGATTATCCCATATTCATCCTTCTGTTTCTGACTTATTTCACTCAACATGATTTTTTCAAGGTCCATCTAAGATCGGCTGAAAACGGTGAAGTCACCATTTTTTATAGCTGAGTAGTATTCCATTGTGTATATATACCACAACTTGCTCAGCCACTCATCTGTTGTTGGACACCTGGGTTGCTTCCAGGTTTTGGCTATTACAAATTGTGCTGCCAAGAACATATGTGTACACAGATCTTTTTGGATGGATATGTTGTGTTGCTTAGGATATATCCCTAGGAGAGGAATTGCAGGATCATAGGGTAGGTCCATTTCTAGCCTTCTGAGAGTTCTCCAGAATGTTCTCCACAGAGGTTGGACCAATTGACATTCCCACCAGCAGTGTAGGAGGGTCCTTTGACCCCACAACCTCTCCAGCATTTGTTGCTGCTATTACCTTTTCTGATGGATGACATTCTCACAGGAGTGAAGTGGGATCTCGTTGTTTTCTTTATTTGTATTTCTCTGACAATCAGAGACTTGGGGCATTTTTTTCATGTGTTTCTCGGTCTTTTGGATCTCTTCTGTGGTGAATATTCTGTCCATGTCCTCCCCCCATTTTTGGATGGGGTCATTTGTCTTCTTGTTGTTGAGTTTGGCAAGCTCTTTATATATGTTGGTTATTAAACTCTTGTTTGATGTATGGCATGTAAAGATCTTCCCCCATTCTGTGAGGTCTCTTGGTTTGGGTAGTGGTTTCTTTTGCTGTAAAGAAGCTTTTTTATTTGATGTAGTCCAATAGGTTTATACTTGCCTTAATCTTCTTTGTAATTGGATTCATTTCTTTGAAGATGTCTTTAAAATTTATGTGGAAAAGAGTTCTGCCAATATTTTCTTCCAGTATCTGATAGTTTGTGGTCTAACATCCAAGTCCTTGATCCACTTGGAATTTACTTTTGTGTTTGGTGAAATACAGTGGTTCAGTTTCATTCTTCTGCATGTTTCAACCCATTGTTTCCAACACCATTAGTTGAAGAGACTCTGCTTTCCCCATTGAATAGTCGGAGCCCCTTTGTCAAAGATTAGATGTCCATAGGTGTGGGGGCTTACTTCTGGGCTGTCAGTTCTATTCCACTGGTCAGTGTGTTTATTCATGTTCCAGTACCAAGCAGTTTTTATTTTATTTTATTTTTATTTAAGAAAGGATAAATTAACAAAACCATAGGGTAGGAGGGGTACAACTCCATACAATTCCCACCACCCAATCTCCATATCCCTCCCCCTCCCCTGATAGCTTTCCCATTCTCTATCCCTCTGGGAGCATGGACCCAGGGTCATTGTGGTTTGAAGAAGGTGGAAGGTCTGGCTTCTGTAATTGCTTCCCCGCTGAACATGGACGTTGACTGGTCGGTCCATACTCCCAGTCTGCCTCTCTCTTTCCCTAGTAGGATGGGTCTCTGGGGAAGCAGAGCTCCAGGACACATTGGTGGGGTCTTCAGTCCAGGGAAGCCTGGCCGGCATCTTGATGGCATCTGGAACCTGGTGGCTGAAAAGAGAGGTAACATACAAAGCTAAACAAATTGTTGAACAATTATGGACCTAAAGCTTGGAATAGTGGAGAGGAAGTGTTGGGGGGGTACTCACTGTAAACTCTAGTGTACTTCTGCTTTCAGGTATGTATTTTGCACTAGTTTATGGCTACGTGTGAACATATGCTCTCTCTCACAGAAACTGGTGTATATCTAGGTTTTGGGACTTTGTTAGAAAGTGAACCACCTGGGATAGAATTAGAGAATACTATGAAAGGAAAGGTCTCACCCGAGTAATGAAGCTGAAGGGTTGTCGTTCCATACCTGAAGTCTCTGGACACTGTCTGAGCTGAAGCATGTTGAGGTGGCAATCGTTGCGTTGATTAGGTTGCGATCGGCAGATGCAATATTATTTGATATGGATTGGGAGAGGCATACAGGAAAGTGGGCCCTTTCCAAAGGTTCTAGGACTGGGGGAAGTTTAGCCTCTATAGTGGAGATGTGAGGTTCCTGCTGTCTTAGGGTTCAAAGAGACAATGGATAGTTAATGTTATCATCACATTATTTGTTAATTGGGTTAGAAGTCCTTTAGTTGGGGTTTGCTGTATAGTACCCAGTATAGCTGTGCCATTGGTTGCTTCTGATCTGCTTGGTCTAGGCTTTAGAGAGAGTCCACATATCAAATACACAGCCTATATATTAAAAAGACTTAGTCTGTGTTTTAAAACTTTGAGAAATACAATTAATTTCCCCCCTCTCATATTAATTAACTAGTGATTTATGACTACACTTTACTAGGAGTGTACATAAACACCATTCCCACCACCAAAATACTGTGTCCCATCCCTCCCACCCACCCCCATCCCTCACCGGCCCAGGAAGCTGCATGTTTATCCGCTCACCACAGGGTTTTTACTTTGGTGCCCTACTTTCAATTTAGTTAGGTCCTGCTTTTAATTTCCCTTTCAGATCTTCTTACTCAACTTCTGTTGATGAGTGGGATCATCCCATACTCATCTTTATCTTTCTGACTTAGCTCACTTAACATAATTCCTTCTAGCTCTGTCCAAGATGGGTCAGAGAAGGTGGGTTCATTGTTCTTGATAGTTGTATAGTATTCCATTGTGTATATATACCACAGCTTTCTCAACCACTCATCTGTTGTTGGGCACCTGGGTTGCTTCCAGGTTTTAGCTATTATGAATTGTGCTGCTATGAACATAGGAGTACATACCTCTTTTTGGTTGGGTGTTATGGAGTCCTTGGGGTATAACCCCAGGAGAGGAATTACTGGATTATATGGAAGGTCCATGTCTAGCCTTGTGAGAGTTTTCCAGACTGCACTCCACAGAGGCTGTACCAATTTACATTCCCACCAGCAATGCAAAAAGGTTCCTCTGTCCCCACAGCCTCTCCAGCACTTGTTGCTGCTGTCCTTTTTGATGTATGCTATTTTTACAGGAGTGAGGTGGTATGTCAGTGTTGTCTTAATTTGCATTTCTCTGACAATCAGTGACCTACAGCAGTTTTTCATATGTTTGTTAGCCTTTTGGATCTCTTCTGAGGTGAATGTTTTGTTCATATCCTCTGACCATTTTTGGATGGGGTCATTTGCTTTTTTGTTGCTAAGTTTGCTGAGCTGTTTATATATTTTGGTGATTAGTTTCTTGTCTGATGTATGGCATATGAAGATCTTCTCCCATTCTGTGAGGGGTCTCTTTGTTTAATAGTTTCTTTGAATGTGCAGAAGCTTTTCAATTTGATGTAGTCCCATTGGTTTGTTTCTGCTTTAGTCTTCCTTGCAATTGGGTTTATTTCATCAAAGATGTCCTTGAGGTGTATGTGGGAAAGTGTTTTACCAATGTCTTCCTCTAAGTATTTGATTGTTTCTTGTCTAACATCCAGGTCTTTGATCCATTTGGAGTTGATTTTTGTTTCTGGTGAGATAAAGTGGTTCAATTTCATACTTCTGCATGTTACAACCCAGTTTTCCCAGCACCATTTATTGAAGAGAGGCTCCTTCCTCCATTTAATCCTTTGGCCCCCTTTATCAAAGATTAGATGTCCATAGGTGTGGGGATTTATTTCTGGGCTTTCAATTCTGTTCCACTGGTCTATGTGCCTATTTTTGTTCCAGTACCATGCTGTTTTGATGATGATGGCTTTATAATATAGTTGGAGAACTGGGAGTGTGATGTCTACATTTCTGTTTCTTTTCCTCACGATGGTTTTGGCAATTCTAGGTGTTTTCAGGTTCCAGATAAATGACTGTAGTGTTTGTTCTATTCTCTTAAAGAAGCTTGGTGGAACTTTGATAGGTATTGCATTAAATTTGTATATGGCTCTGGGGAGAATATTCATTTTGATGATATTTATCCTTCCAATCCATGAGCATGGGATATCTTTCCATTTCTTGGTATCAGTTTCTATTTCCTTGAGTAGCGACTCAGTTTTCAGTATACAAGTCAACTTTCTTTGGTCAACTTTATTCCTAGGTATTTGATTGATTTTGCTGAACCAGTAAATGGGAGTGATTTCTGGATGTCTTCTTCTTCAGATTTAGTGTTAGCATAAAGAAATGCCACTGATTTTTGTACATTGATTTTGTAGCCTGATACCTTGCTATATTGCCTAATAACTTCCAGTAGTTTTCTGCTGGATTCTGTAGGTTTTTCTATGTATATCATCTGCGAATAGTGAGAGCTTGACTTCTTCCCTTCCAATCTATATTCCTTTGATTTCTTTCTCTTGCCTGATTGCTATGGCAAGAACTTCCAATACTATGTTGAAGAGTAACGGTGACAGTGGACAGCCCTGTCTAGTCCCCGATCTGAGGGGGAATGCTTTCAGCTTCTGTCCATTGAGTATGATGTTGGCTGTAGGTTTGCTATAGATTCCACTATCTTGAGGAATTTCCCATCTATTCCCATTTTTTGTAGAGTTTTGAGCATGAATGGGTGTTGGATTTTCTCAAAGGCTTTCTCTGCATCTATTGAGATAATCATGTGGTTTTTGGCTTTGCTTTTATTGATGTGGTGAATGACATTGATTGACTTACGGATGTTGAACCAGCCTTGCATTCCTGGGATGAATCCCACTTGGTCGTGATGAACAATCTTTTTGATATGTTGCTGTATCCAGTTGGCCAAGATCTTGTTTAATATTTTGGCATCTATGTTCATCAGAGATATTGGTCTATAGTTTTCCTTTTTTGTTCTGTCCCTATCAGCTTTTGGTATCAGGGTGATGTTGGCTTCATAGAAGGTGGAAGGGAGTATTCCTGTTTCTTCGATCTTATGGAAAAGCTTAAAAAGTATGGGTACTAACTGTTTCCTGAAAGTTTTGTAGAATTCGTTTGTGAAGCCATCTGGTCCAGGACTTTTATTGTTGGGGAGATTCTTTATAACAGTTTCAATTTCTTTGTCTGTGATTGGTGCATTTAGGTTTTGTAGTTCTTCTTGGTTCAGTTTTGGAAGGGCATATGTTTCTAGGAATTGTTCCATTTCTTCCAGATTCTCTAGCTTGGTGGCATATAGTTCTTTATAGAAGTTTCACAGGATTCTCTGGATTTCTGTGGTGTCAGTTGTGATATCTCCTGCATCGTTTACAATTCTATTAATTTGAGTCTTCTCTCTTTTTTGTTTGGTGAGTCTGGCTAGGGGTTTGTCAATTTTGTTTAATCTTTCAAAGAACCAACATTTGGCTTCATTGATCTTCTGTATGGTTCTCTTATTTTCGATGTTGTTTATTTCTGCTCTAATTTTAGTGATTTCTGTCCTTTTGGTTGCTTTAGGATTTCTTTGTTCCTCTTCCTCTAAGTCCTTGAGGTGTGCAGGAAGGTCGTTCATTTGAGCTTTTTCTTGTTGTTTAATATGTGATTGCATGGCTATAAGTTTCCCTCTCAGTACTGCTTCAGCTGTGTCCCAAATATTTTGATAGGTTGTGTCTTCATTTTCATTAGTTTCCAGGAACATTTGAATTTCCTGCTTGAGTGAGTCTCTGACCCAGTGGTTCTTAAGGAGTATGTTGTTTAGTTTCCAAATTCTGTGACTTTTAATAATTTTCTGTTTGTTGTTAAATGTTAGTTTTACTCTGCTGTGGTCTGAGAAGATACTTGGGATAATTTTGATGCTCTTGAATTTATTGATGCTGTCTTTGTGGCCTAACATGTGGTCTATCTTTGAGTATGTGTTATGTGGATTTGAAAAGAAGGTGTATTCCAGTTTTTTTGGGTGAAGGACTCTGAAAATGTCCTAGAGGTCTAGTCTGTCAATCTCTTCATTTAATTCTCTTGTATCTTTGTTGATTCTCTGCTTGTTGATCTTTCTAAGTGTGAGAGTGGGGTATTGAAGTCTCCCACTATTACTGTGTTACTATTGATGTATTTTGAAATTCTTTCAGTAGGTGCTTGATGTATTTAGATGGTCCCTCATTGGGTGCATAGATGTTAATAATTGTTAAGTCTTCTTGGCTGATTGATCCTCTAATCATTATGTAATGTCCTTGCCTATCTTTTATTACTTTATTTAATTTAAAATCTATCGTGTCTGAATTGAGAATGGCTGTTCCTGCCCTTTTTTGTGGTCCGTTAGCCTGTATGATAGTTTTCCATCCTTTCACTTTAAGTCTGTGTTTATCTTGTTGTGTCAGATGGGATTATTGCAAGCAGCATATGGTTGGGTTATGTTTTCTGATCCATCCCCCCACTCTGTGCCTTTTGATGGGTGAGTTTAAGCCATTGACATTTACTGATACTATAGATTTAATATATTGTAGTGCCAATGTTCAACAAATTTTTGTTTGCTCTGATATAATGCAAGTATTATAATGATGTTTTTGTTTATAAGAGGTCTTTTAGAACCTCTTTCAGGGCCGGCTTGGTGATGGTTGCCTACTTTAACTGTTGTTTATCTAAGAAGGTTTTGATCCCTCCATCTAGTTTGAATGAAAGTCTAGCAGGATATATTATCCTTGGTTGAAACCCTTTTTCATTCAGGGCTCGATAGATATCTTGCTATTCTCTTCTGGCTTTTAGAGTTTGAGTGGAGAATTCTGCTGATAGTCTTATGGGTTTTCCCCTGTATATGACTTTTTGTTTCTCTCTTGCAGCCTTTAGGAACCTTTCTTTATCCTTACTTCTTCTCATTGTGACTATGATGTGTCTTGGTGTCTTCAGGTCTGGGTTGATTCTGTTTGGAACTCTCTGGGCCTCTTGAATTGATGTCCTTTCTGTTATTCAGGTCTTGGAAGTTTTCTTTTATTATTTCCTCTAGAATGTTTCCTTCCCCTTCCTCTCTTTCTTCCTTTGGCAGGCCAATTATATGAATGTTACTTCTTTTTGAGATCATCCCATATGTCTCTGTTGTTGTTTTCACTGTCTTTCAATCTCTTTTGAGCTCTTTTACCTCTTTCTTAGTTTTCTCTAAGTGATCCTCTGTCTGACTAATTCTGTTTTCTGCTTCTGTTAGTCTGCTTTCCCTTCCTTCAGCTTCTTTCTTCATTACAGCTATTTCAGCTTTCAGTTCTCTAATTCCCTCAAGATTATCAGTATTTCCTTGGGGGTCTCAACTGTTGTTTCCCTAATACTGCCATTCCTTTCCTCCACTGTTGTTTTCATTTCTGTGATTAATAAGTTTATTATTGCTTGCATACTATTCTTATCTATGGTTACTTCTGGCTGATTTGTAGTTTCTTCTGGGCTCTTGTCTTCATTCATTCGAGTAGCAGTTTTATTTGTTTTTGATCTACCCATTTTTTTGATTTATGTGTTTCATATTTTTATGTTCTGTTTTTCCTCAGTTATTGTGTTTTGAATACAAGCAATACTGTACTAAATCCCTTTATGACAAATGCAATCACCAACCTCAGGAGTTACAGTAGCAACTGAAGCAAGTATTGAAACAGTTTAATCACTAACAGCTAGCCAAACAATGTCTCCAGTCCGTGAAAAAATAGCAACCAAGTCCAAGTGAAGAAGAAAGAGAAAGGAAAGAAGGGATAGCAAGAATAGACAATTATGCAAATCTACTATCCACTGTATATTCTAGGGGTAGCAAGAGGAGAAAGGGAAGTAGAGCAGAGATACACACATAGAGAGTCCACTCTGAGTCAGATTTCTTCCCCCAAATAATTCACAAATTCAGAAAGAAGAAGGAAGGAAGAAATGGAAGACAAGATAAAAAAGAGAAACAAGAGAGAGAAAAGAAAAAAGATAAGAAAAAGAGCTGTAATAAAAGAGCAGTGAAAGGAAAGTTTTTTTAATTGATTATATTATATTTTATTTTTTTAATTAGCTAGGAGGAGGGACAAGGGGAGAGTCTGTAGAGGAGGTAGGAGTAATGAGACAAGTTCCTCTCACAATGTATAAGATGCCCAGTCCCTTAGCAATGAAATATACCCTAAGAGTTAATTTTGGTCAGCCTAAAGGGGGGGTGGAAGAGATACGCCTTTCTATAATATTGATAATAAAATAAAGCAGGATAAAAAAAACCCTGTCCCAGATTGCCTCAAGCCTCCTGAGCATAGGCAGCTGATTGTTAAGAAAAAAAGAAAAAAAAAAAACCTCAGGACTAGACAAGTATAGCAGGAATAGACAGTTTTGCAAATCTACTATCCACTGTATATTCTAGGGGTAACTAAAGGAGAAAGGGAAGTAGAGCAGAGATACATGCAGAGAGAGTCTACTCTGAGTCAGATTTCTTCCCCAAAATAATTTCCAAACGTGTATCAGTGAATTCAGAAAGCTGAAGGAGGAAGGAAGGATGACAAGAATGAGAAAAAGAAGAAAAAAAGAAAGAGAGAAAAAAGAAAAAGATAAGAAAAAGAATAGTAATAAAAGCAGTGAAAGGAAAGTTATTTATTTATTATTTAATTAGGTATGCGGGGGGGTGAGGGAGAGAATGGTTAGGGGCGGTAGGAAAAGTGAACCAAGTTATTTTAGCAGTGAATAAAACACCCAGTCCCCTAGCAATGGAAAATACATTAAGAGTTAATTGTGGTCAACCTGAAGGAGAGGGGGAAAGGGGTACGTATTTATCTTGTATTGATAATAAAATAGAGCAGAGTAAAAAACCTGTCCTGTCTTCAGCTTGTATGGCTCCAGATTGGTTCAGGCC
Source organism: Erinaceus europaeus (assembly GCF_950295315.1). Classification (NCBI taxonomy): domain Eukaryota; kingdom Metazoa; phylum Chordata; class Mammalia; order Eulipotyphla; family Erinaceidae; genus Erinaceus; species Erinaceus europaeus. The sequence continues at coordinate 22,843,593 of NC_080182.1, forward strand.
CCCTGAGCAGAGGCAGCTGACTGGCTACTTAGAAAGAAAAAAGTCCAAAGGTTTCAGAAGGGAATAGACTTAGAATGAATGACACCCCCTGGTGGGACAGGAATCTTGGTAAAGAAAGAAGCTCAGCAGGGGAGCCTGCTAGGAGCAGATCTCTGGTCCCCAGGGACTGGTTATGGGGGTGGAGGGGGGACGGGTGCGCTTCAGGAATAATAATTTAAAAGAAAAAAATTTTCCCTTTCTTTTTACTCTATTTTCTAACCTAAATTAAGTTATAGTCACCTCCTTGGTGTCACTGCTAGGACCCCTTATTGACTGGCCTACTAAAGGCAGAAAATCCGACCCTTTCCAGTAGATGTGGTCGGAGCTCAAGCCACTAGCAGCTTCTCATTCCTCCATCTTCCGACAGAAAAAAAAAACAAACAGTTTTGATGACAATGGCCCTATAATTCAATTTGAGATCTGGGAGTGTGATGCGTCTGGTTCTGTTCTTTTTTCTCTAGATTGTTTTTGGCAATTCTAGGTCTTTTCTGGTTCCAGATATACATTTGTAGCATTTGTTCTATTCTCCTAAAAAATGTGCTTGGGATCTTGATGGGGATAGCATTAAATTTGTAGATGGCTCTGGGTAGTATATCCATTTTGATGATGTTAATTCTACCAACCCATGAACATGGAATATCTTTCCACTTCTTTGTGTCTTTTTCAGTTTCCTTGAGTAGTGACTCATAATTTTCAGTATACAGGTCTTTCACTTCTTTGGTTAGGTTTACTCCTAGATATTTTATTGTTTTTGTTGCTATAGTAAAAGGAATTGACTTCTGGATTTCAATTTCTTCTAACTTAGTATTTGCATAGAGGAATGCCACTGACTTTTGAATGTTAATTTTGTAGCCTGACACCTTACTGTATTGCCTGATGATTTCCAAAAGCTTCTTGCTGGATTCCTTAGGTTTTTCTGTGTATACTATCATGTCATCTACAAATAGGGAGAGTTTGACTTCTTCTCTTCCAATCTGTATGCCTTTAATTCCTTGCTCCTGCCTGATTGCTATGGCAAGAACTTCCAACACTATGTCAAATAGTACTGGTGATAGTGGGCAGCCCTGTCTAGTACCTGATGAGGGGAAATGCTTCCAGTTTTTCACCATTGAGTATGATGTTGGCTATAGGTTTGTTATATATAGACTCCACTATCTTGAGGAAATTTCCATCTATTCCCATTTTTTGTAGTGTTTTGATCATAAAGGGATGTTGTATTTTGTCAAAGTCTTTCTCTGCATCTATTGATATGACCCTGTGGTTTTTAGTCTTGCTTTTGTTGATGTGGTGGATCACATTGATTGATTTACGTATGTTAAACCAACCTTGAATGCCTGGGATAAACCCCACTTGGTCATGATGAACAATCTTTTTAATATACTGCTGTATCCGGTTGGCTAGAATTTTGTTCAGTATTTTAGCATCTATGTTCATCAGAGATATTGGTTTGTAGTTTTCTTTTTTGGTTGTCTCCCTGTCTGCTTTTGGTATCAGAGTGATGTTGGCTTCATAGAAGCTGGCAGGGAGTATTCCAGTGTCTTCAATCTTCTGGAAGACATTTAAAAGTAGAGGTATTAGTTCTTCTTTGAAGGTTTTGTAGAATTCATTTGTAAAACCATCTGGTCCAGGATTTTTATTTTTGGGGAGGTCTTTGATAACTGTTTCAATTTCATTGGCTGTGATGGGCCTGTTCATGTTATCCACTTCCTCTTTACTTAGTTTTGGATGTTGGTAGGTATCTAGGAAATCGTCCATTTCTTCCAGGTTCTCTAGCTTGGTGGCATATAGTTGTTCATAGAAGCCTCGCATGATATGTTGAATTTCTGTGGTGTCTGTTGTGATATTTCCTCTTTCATTTACTATCCAATTTATTTGAGTCTTCTCCCTTTTTTGTTTTGTGAGTCTGGCTAAAGGTTTGTCGATTTTGTTTATTCTTTCGAAGAACCAACATTTACTTTCGTTGATCTTTTGTATGGTTTTCTTATTCTCAATGTTATTTATTTCTGCCCTAACTTTAGTGTTTTCTGTTTTTCTGGTTGCTTTAGGGTTCCTTTGTTGTTCTTCTTCTAGGTCTTTAAGATGTGCAATCAGGCTGTATATTTGTGCTTTTTCTTGTTTTCTAATGTGTGCTTGTATATCTATGAACTTCCCTCTCAGTACTGCCTTAGCTGTGTCCCAAATATTTTGATACTTGTTTCTTCATTTTCATTGAAGTCTTGAAACATTTTGATTTCTTCCTTTATTTCCTCTTTGACCCAGTAGTTGTTAAGGAGTGTACTGTTGAGCTTAAACGTTTTGGGACTGTTACTAATCTTTTGTTGATTGTTAAGTGTTAGTTTAATTTCACTGTGGTCTGAGAAGATGCTTGGGATGATTTCAATGCTCTTGGATTTGCTGATGCTGTCTTTGTGGCCTAAGATATGGTCTATCCTTGAGAATGACCCATTTGGATTTGAGTAAAATGTGTATTCCAGTTTCTTGGGATGAATAACTCTGAAAATGTCCAATAGTTCTAGTTTATCTATCTCTTCATTTAGTTCCCTTATGTCTTTACTGATTTTCTGCCTGGATGATCTTTCAAGTTGAGAGAGTGGGGTGTTGAAGTCCCCTACTATGACTGTGTTGCTGTTAATATATTGCTGTAGCTCTTTCAGTAGACTTTTGATGTATTTAGACGGCTTCTCATTGGGTGCATAGATGTTAATAATTGTTAAGTCCTCTTGATTGACTGATCCTCTGAGCATGAAGTAGTGTCCATTCCTATCTTTTAAAATCTTATCTATTTTAAAGTGTATCGTGTCAGATATAAGAATAGCTGTTCCTGCCCTTTTTTTGTGGGCCATTGGCTTGTATGATAGTTTAACATCCTTTCACTTTCAGTCTGTGTTTGTCTTGTTGAGTTAGGTGGGTTTCCTGTAGACAGCATATTGTTGGGTTGTGTTTTCTGATCCATCTTCCTACTCTGTGTCTTTTAATAGGAGAATTCAGGCCATTGACATTTATTGATATCAAAGATTGAAGATATTTTAATGCCATTTTTGTAGAGTTTTAGAGTGTTCTGATATATGTCCTATTTATGATGGTCTGACTGTTTATATAAGACCTTTCAGAACTTCTATCAGGGCAGGCTTGGTGATAGTTGATTCCTTCAACTTTTGCTTGTCTGAGAAGGTTTTGATGCCTCCATCTAGTCTGAGTGACAGTCTAGTAGGATATAGTATTCTTGGTTGAAAACCTTTCTCATTGAGTACTCGATAGATATCTTGCCATTCTCTTCTGGCCTGTAGTGTTTGTGTGGAGAAGTCTGCTGCTAATTTTATGGGTTTTCCTCTGTAGGTGACTCTTTGTTTTCCTCTTGCAGCCTTCAGGATCCTTTCTTTATCCTTATTCCTTTCCATTCTAAATATGATGTGTCTTGGTGTCTTTAAGTCTGGGTTAATTCTGTTTGGGACCCTCTGGGCTTCTTGAACCTTTCTTTATGTCTTTGATGTTGTCTAGACTAGAGAAGTTTTCAGCTATTATGGCCTGAAAAATGCTTTCTTCCTTTCCCTCTCTTTCTTCCTCTGGTAAGCCAATAATGTGTGTATATTGTTTCTTTTGAAGTAATCCCATAGGTCTCTTTTGTTGTTTTCAGCATCTCTTAATCTCTTTTTGAGATCTCTTACTTATTTTTTAGTTGTCTCTAATTCGTCCTCGATCTTGCTAATTCTGTCTTCTGCCTCATTGATTCTATTCTCTCTTCCCTTTACTGTTTTCTGGAGTTCATCTATTTTGTTTCCCTGTTCTGATACTGTTTTAGCTTATTCAGCTAGTTGTGTTCTTAGCTCAGCTATTTCAGCTTTCAGCTCTCTAATAACCTTGAGATAATTAGTGTTTTCTTCCAGAGTCTCATTTGTTGTTCCTGTATTTCTGATTACAATTCTTTCAAACTCTTTACTAGCTCCTGTGATTATTTACTTAGCTAATGTTTGGATGTTGAACTCGTTATTTTGTGCTTCACCCTTTGGGGGGCTTTTAGCTGCACTGCTGTCCTGGTTAGTTTCTCCAATATTTCTTCTTGTTGGTTTACCCATTTTATATATTATGTTATGAGTTCCCTCTCTTAGTACTTTTCAAATTACTGATCACTATTTCCTGGATTGGCTTGTGTCTAAGTAAGGTAATTAAAGGGCTCACAGTGGTGGAAGTTAACAGTTGTTTCAATAGTATTTTAATCCCTGAGTTGAAGCTCAGTGATTTAAAAAGCCTTTTTTTTTTTTTCTTCTTCTCTGTAGACTATGGGAGCTTGAGGGCTTCTAACTTAATCACTGACTACTAACCAAGAGATAAGGCAGGGTGTGGCAGAGATAGTTCGGTGGTTGTGCAAAGATACTTTCATAGTCCCACAGCTATGCCACTGAAGTATAGGTCTTCTCCTGAATTTCCTGGTTAGATCTCTGTCCCCTGGTGTCCCTCTCTGCCGCTGCTCCAGATATTGAGGGAGTAATGGAGACTCCGAGTTGCACTTTGTGAGTCTCTGGGGAGTCCTCTCCTCCCTTCAGCTGTCCCCTTGTTGGTGGGAGAGACTAGAGGTGGTGTCTCAACTGATAGAGCGTCGGACTGTTACCAGCACTTAGTCTCTCCCTAGGATCCTCTCTGTAACCAGCCACATGTTTGCACTCACTGGTGATTTGGTGGGCTCCTGTAGTTGTTCTAGTCCTATCTTGTTTCAGTCCCAGGTGGTCTTCTTTGGTATTCCTATCTGATCCGGGAGAGGAGAGAAATAGATCTGCTGCTGCTTGTAGCCCCGCCTCCAGAAGTCCCCCTATTTTAAATTTCTTTATTGGGGAATTAATGTTTTACATTCAACAGTAAATAGTTTAAATACAATAGTTTATACATGCATAACATTCTCAGTTTTCCATACAACAATATAACCCCCACTAGGTCCTTTGTCATCCTTTTGGACCTGTATCCCCCCCACCCCCACCTACCCCAGAGTCTTTTACTTTGGTGCAACATACCAATTCCAGTTCAGCTTCTACTTGTGTTTTCTCTTCTGATCCTGTTTTTCAACTTCTGCCTGAGAGTGAGATCATCCCATATTCATCCTTCTGTTTCTGACTTATCTCACTTAACATGAATTTTTCAAGGTCCATCCAAGATCGGCTGAAAACGGTGAAGTCACCATTTTTTACAGCTGAGTAGTATTCCATTGTGTATATATAACACAACTTGCTCAGCCACTCATCTGTTGTTGGACACCTGGGTTGCTTCCAGGTTTTGGCTTTTACAAATTGTGCTGCCAAGAACATATGTGTACACAGATCTTTTTGGATGGATATGTTGTGTTGCTTAGGATATATCCCTAGGAGAGGAATTGCAGGATCACAGGGTAGGTCCACTTCTAGCCTTCTGAGGGTTCTCTAGTCTGTTCCCCACAGGGGATGGACCAATTGACATTTCTACCAGCTGTGCAGGAGGTTTCCTTTGACCCCACAACCTCTCTAGCATTTGTTGCTACTACCTTTTCTGATGTATGACATTCTCAAAGGAGTGAAGTGGTATCTCATTGTTTTCTTTATTTGCATTTCTCTGACAGTCAAAGACTTGGAGCATTTTTTCAATACCTATGATTTTTAAATGGGTAAAAGAAAACACTTTAGATAGGAGGGGTTGGTGTGTGGCTCAGTCATACATCACATGCTGTGCAGTCATGAACTGGGTTCAGTTCCTGGAACTGCATTAATAATAAAAAAAAAGGTAAAAGCAAAGCCTAGTTGTTTTGGGTGGGGGAGGTGGCTCAGTGGTACAGTGCATATCTTGCATGCATGAGATTCTGGGTTCCATCTCCAGTACTGCAGACAAATTAAAGCAAACACGGGGGTTGGGTGGTAGCGCAGCGGGTTAAGCGCACATGGCACAAAACGCAATGACTGGCGCAAGGAGATCGGTTCGAGCCCCCGGCTTCCCACCTGCTGGGGGCTGGCTTCACAGGTGGTGAAGCAGGTCTGCAGGTGTCTGTCTTTCTCTCCCCCCTCTGTCTTCCCTTCCTCTCTTTATTTCTCTCTGTCCTATCCAACATCAATAACAAAAATAATAGTAATAGCAACAACAACAATGATAAACAACAAGGGCAACAAAAGGGAAAAAATAGTCTCCCGGAGCAGTGGATTCGTAGTGCAGTCACTGAGCCCCAGCAATAACCCTGGAAGCAAAAAAAAAAAAAAGAAAATCAAACACACCATCAGAAATGGAGAAGTGGCAGAATAGTGGGCTGGCAGAAATAATTCATTTGGGTAGTATGCTTCTCTGCCATGTGCATAACGAAGATTCAAACCTGCTCTCAGCCTGGAGCAGTGAAACCCCAGATATTACCAAAAAAGGAAAAAAAAATAGGCAGAACAGTGCTTTGGGTTTTCTCACAATTAAAGAAGTCACATTAAAATACAGTTATCAAAACATAAAATAAATTTGTGATGTATATATAGATCTCTCATTAAATAACGGTAGCCAGTGACAATTCTCATAACTTCTAAGTAGTACAATGAAAAGAGATCTCTGCAGTGACTTGTGTGGGATGAAGATAATCGGTATTTCTATGGGGCACAAAGTCACAGTTCCTCCCATTACTGCTGTGCTCTGCTGCTGCGTTTATAATTGAGGGAACTGTTAATTTTTTAATTTTTTTTTTTTTGCCTTCAGAATTATAGCTGGTGCTCAGCACAGCACTACAAATCTGCTGCTCCTGGCGGCCATTTTTCCCCATGGTTGTTGTTGCTGTTGTTGATGTTGAATAGGACAGAGAGAAATTGAGAGAGGAGGGCAAGATAGGGAGGGGGAGAGAAAGATAGACACTTGTAGACCTGCTTCACTGCTTGCTAAGCAACCCCCCTGCAGGTGGGGAGCTGGGGGCTTGAACTGGGAACTGCTAAATTTTACGAAGAGACAAATGCAAGTAAAGATACATTTATTTTCCAAAGCCATATTTATAGACCCCAAGATGGCCTGGTAACCCCCAAGTTAAGACCATTAGTCTAGAGTGATGGAAGGAAGATAGAACTTAAGGATGCTGGTCCAGAGTCTGAAAACAAGCAGAAGAAGATGAGGCTACAGATGGGCTGAAGAGAGACAGAGAGACAGAGAGACAGAGAGAGAGAGAGAGAACCCTGACAGGCAGGCAGAGAAATTTACGCTTTGTTCATAAAAGCCACGAGAAGCAAATGATCCAAGAAAAAGGTGTTCAATTATGCCAAAAATGTTCAGAATTCCATAACACAAAGACTTCTAAATGTCTCTTGCATTTGGTGGCTTTGCAGGGAATATATTTCCTAGGCTTATTGCTTAATTTTGGGTGCATCTGAGGACATATGGTAGGCATTCAATATCTCCGGAAAGGAGGGAAGAGCTGCTATCTTTTTTCATCAAGTCCAGGTGGGACATTGTCTGCCTGATGGAATAGTCAATGGAGCCTGCATACACTTCCTTAACATGATTTTTTCCCATTGTTTTAAAAATATTTTGACAGAAACAGAGAAAAGTAGAGAGGGAGTGAGAAAGACAGATACATGCAGCACTGCCCCAACATTGTGAAGCTTTATTTCCTGCTTGGGCCTGGGGGCTTGAACCTGGGTTCTCATGCATGCTAACCTACTGAAGGCTATGGAACCCAAGGAGACTCTGCAGGGATTAATGAATCCCCATAGTTATGGAGGCTCTCATTTGCACTCAGGATGGTAGTTTACAGAAATTTACGCTTTGTTCATAAACGCCATGAGAAGCAAATGGTCCAAGAAAAAGGTGTTCAGTTATGCCAAAAATGCTCAAAATTCCACAACATGAAGAATTCTAAATGTCTGTTGCATTTGGTGGCTTTGCAGGGAGTATATTTGCTGGCACTGTGCCATTATATGCTGGACTATGCCATATAGACACTGAGATCGTACATGACAATACAAATGTACTGTCCAGGTGCTCAGCATGTAATATGCAGACATATAGAACTATACATGTTATATATTGCATACTGAGGAAAATAGTATAAGTACATGTTTATATATCACATTGTAACAATATTGTTGAGTACGCAATGTCTTCTGAAGAAAGAATTATGGTTTCAAAAATTAGACTACCACTGGTTTTATACAACTTTCTCATGTTGCACAGAAGACAAGCTCATAGAGGTAGAGTGCTATGCCAGGGCCACGCAGAAAAGTGGTGGTAGGACTAGAACTAGAACCCAGGTCATCTGTATAGCCTTTTTAATGACTTAATACTTGCATAAAGTCTTGCACATCACCATTAATGTATGTTTGTAGAAATGCCACACTTACATGTCGATCATAGATACTTTCTTCTAGTTGCACATTCTGAGGGTGGATTTGTTTGTACTGCAAGTTTTTTAGGGAAGGGTTCTGAAGATCCTTCTTCTTCTAGCGTTTGCCCTTCTTCCGTAGCCAGTCAACAGCAAAGCTGTCAGGAGCTGCTTGTTGCTGGCTTTGAAAGTGACTGGGATCCATGTGGATTCTGTCAGCTAGGAAGGATCGTCAGTTTCCCCAATGAATGGGTATTCACGGGATGCACCACAAGAATGTCGATCCAATGCAACCCTGAAGATCCTTAATATTTGGAAACTCCGTTTTACTCTTTTGCCATAAGAAACACAAAGTAAAACAAGCAGGCCTGTGAAGATGGTGAGTGTTTTTCACATACAGAGAATTGAACCTCAAAAGAAAATGGTCTAATGGGGTTAATAAAGGCCAGCAATCCTTGGGGAACTGGGATATTAATCTGACAGCTTAAACCTCTGAGGGGTTAATGAAAACTGAAAAGCAACAGCTCTGCATATTGAAAAGCCTATAAATAGCTCGAAGTCCCAAACTGCCTCCTGAAGCTGTGATATTGTCCATATTCACTTCAGCGACTTTGTGCCAGGCTCTGACACAACCTTGGTTTACTCCAGCTGCATCCTGAAAATCCCTGTAACACCTTTCAGCCATGGGCCAAAGCTGGGGGAGGAGATAGGTGAAAGTTTGACTGGATACAAACCATGTGCCAACCCCCTTTGAGCGAATGGTGAGGAGGCTGTGTTTGAATGAGTGCTTGAGTATATGCACACGTGTGTGTGTGTTTGTGTGTGTGTGTGTGTGAGGGGGGGGTTTGGGGGAGAGTGAGAGGGAGGCAGAGGGGGAGATGAAGAGATAGGAGATCTTTTTATGTTCTGTCTTAATTTGACTAGTGCATATAGACCTCTTGAAGCTTTTGAAGCTGAGATTCTTTTTTAAAATATTCAATTGTTTTAAAATAGGATTTTGGGTAACAGGACACAGTAGGTTCCCTTACGAACCTCAGAGTGTGTCTACTTTAAACTTCTTTTGAGAGGCAAAGGTAATTGGTTACAGAGAAAGCATAGGCTCCCCTGGCCTTTGTGATGAAGTTGCCCTGCTCACTCTGTGTTTCTGTAGCTCCTGCCCTATTGCAGACCATTCCAGCTTGTTATATGTCTCACTAACTTGTGACAGCTTTGGAACTGGGATTCTGTCCTATTCAACTGGATGCCTTGCACCTGGCAGAGCACCTTGAAATATTTCAGGTGCTCAGAAAATAAGTTTGAATGGAGTGAATGAATGAACAAATAAATAAGCTTTCTTAGGAGAATTTTTTTTTTTTTTTTTTTTTTTTTACATTTACAAGCTCAGGAACCTGAAAGCTCTGAGTTATGGTTTGCTTTCTTTTTTTTTCCCTTTTTCTTTTCTTTTTTGCATTCAGTGTTATTGCTGGGGTTCGGTGCCTGCACTAAAAAATCTACTGCTCCTGGTGGCCATTTTTTCCCCCTATTTGTTGTTGTTGTTGCTGGTTAGGACAGAGAGACATGGAGAGAGGAGGCGAAGACAGAGGGGGAGAGAAAGATAGATACCTGCAGACTTGCTTCACCGCTTGTGAAGCAACTTCCCTGCAGGTCGGGAGCCAGGAGCTCAAACTGGGATCTTTGTGTGGGTCCTGCACTTCATACTATGTGTGCTTAACCTGGTGCACTACCACCCAGCCCCCTGAAGAAATATTCTTAGACTCAAGTTTTTCTACAAGGAGAGACATAAAGTTGAGGGAAAAATTGAACAGGATCCAAGACTGACCCTCCCCTGTTCCAAATGAAGAAAAAGAAAGCCTTCTATTTCTATAACATTTATGACTACAAAAATGTCTGACCCTCCCATAGCTTTTGAAAGGCTGAATTCATTGCCACCGTATTTCATGGATGAGGAGGTTAAGGCCTGAAAGACTCAACAGTCGCTGAGTGTCACACACTCAGCTACTAAGGGTCAGGATTCAAGTGCTCTAGGTGTCAGTCAGAGCTGTTTTCCTTGTTCTGGCACAGGTATCCTGCTGAAATGTCTTCGGAGAAAACACCCAGTGAGAGAAATAAGATGAGAGAAAACTAGAGTCAACATTTGTGTACTGCTTTTCAGACTTGTTGAAGTGCCTTTTCATAACTCTGAGATGTTGGTGCCATCATCACTTTCATTGCATAGACACGCAAGAGAATCAAAGATATTGATTTGTTCCTCTCATCTAGTTGATAGATAATAGCATTGGAGCAGGGCCCAGGTTACAAGTCAGCTGTACCCCAGTTCCAGTGACCACCAGGCATCAGCTCAGAAAGTGACAGGAGAGGTCTGAGATTAGGAAGACAGACCCCATAATCAGAGGAAACAGTATCCTGTACGCCAAGTGGTGAGTACTCCTGGGCTAACGGCTGTGCCAGAGACATGGCTGATGGGAGGCAGAGGGGCAGGTTTCATACTTAGAATAAAAGAGAGAGATAGAAGAAAATATATGTAGAAAATCAGAAATCAAGCAAAGAGGGGCAGGAAAGCAATCAGGGGTGGGAAAGAATGATGTAAGCTAAGTCACTGTAGAGAAACAGAACATAGAGTTCTCCCTGGGAAATGCCGTGAAGCTGCAAAGATGTTATTTTTGTATTTGTGACATTTTAGGCTTTAGCGACTTGTAATTTAAAATGAAAAAGAAAATCCTAAACCGACCAAACTTATTTGTGACTGAGCTAAGGAAAATGACAGAGGAAGGACACAGCACTTAGCTGCTAATTGCCATTCTTCAACAACCCATGGAGACTATCAGCTCATTTCAAATAAGCATGTTTTTCAGTTCTCTGCTTTTCACCACTGACATCATTGCTAAGGGACAGATGGTGAGATAAGACCAGGGAAGCACATCAGGAGCAAAAGCAAACAAACAGACAAACAAACTAACAGACAAACAAAACCAAACTAGAGAACACTTAAGAAATTTAACGTCAAAAGAGGGTCTTGGTAGAAAGGACACCTTGAGGTATCCATTCAGAACCAGGGCCACAGGGTAGGGTTTCCTAGCAGCCAGTTACTCTCTGTTCCAAGTCTCTTGTCCCCACCAAAGTTGTTGGCCTCTTCACGTCTTAGCTCTTCAATATGATTATTCTCTTTGTTTTGGTCTGCACCCCCATTTTAAAAAATGATTCATTTATTAATGAAAGAAAGAAGGCCAAGAGAGAAAAGAGAAGAGAGGGGAAAGAGGGGGGGGGGAGAGGGAGAGGGAGAGAGAGAGAGAGATATTTCCAAAAAAGGGAGGCATACTGAAGGACTGGTAGGAATTAAGAGACTTGTGTTCTTTGCTGACAGCAATTCCTTGCTCTTTCCCCTACCCTTTCCCCATTTCAATACTTAAGGAAAAGGTAGGTTTGAGAGTCTTTTCTCTTATTCCTCCCCCATTTTTCTTCTTGATGATGCTATCACTGCTATAGTCATCATAGTTGGCATTTTTTTGTGACTCACTACTTTTCTATTTCTGTACATTGCAAGAGATAATTGTCTTCCTCCTCCATTCCAAGCATGCCACCTGATCACATCTGGAGAGTTCTATCTCAGAGGAACCTTGCCAAGTAGTGAGTCATTGAGTCTGGTAGAGAGTTCTTTATGAATGAAAGCTGGTAAGTGAAGCAGTGGGCGAGAAGACAGACTGGCTCCATTCGATATGAACTGTAAGTCCTATAAGTCAGCCTAAGGCTCAGCTTTTCTTAGACACAGGGACAAAGGGGAAACGTTCTGGGGGCTTGAAGGCTGCTATCCTTGAAGCCAAATAAGATATAGCTGCTTCAGGTGGGTTGTAATTCTCTGGATGCATCAGAAAGACACTCCTGGCTGAGTAGCTGGGTGAGTGTGGGGCAGAGCTTTGAGGAGGAAAATTGCAGACTAGGGCTCCCGATGATGAAGTGGTGTGATACTGACCAAAAGGGCCATAAATAAGTGAGCCAGTCTCTTGCCCTTATCCGACTTTTAAATGATATTTTTATTAGTGATTTACAAATTTATGGAATAATGGGGGTATAATTCTACACTGTCCTCACCACCAAAGTTCTGTATCACCATTCCCTTCATTGAAATTCTCCAAGGCCACAGATTTGAGTTGACTATCATATATATATATTCCTATTTTTTTCTATGGTTCTGACTTCTCTTCCTTTCTGACTCACACCTATACCTATTGCTATGACCAAATATCCTTTCTTTCCTCCTCTTCTTTCTCAAAGTCTTGATGGAATTAGAGTTCAGAGTCCTGTGGTCATCTTCCCTCAAGATCCCCCCCCACCGAATATGGACCAAAGTTCTTTATGGGTTACAGAAGGTGGGAGTTCAGGCTTCTGTATTTGCTTCTCTGCTGAACATGATGTTGACAGGTCTATCAATACCCCAGCCTGTTTCTGTCTTTCCCTAGTGGGGTAGGGCTCTGGAGAGGTGAGGTTCCACGACACATTGGTGAAGTCATCTGCCCAGGGAAGTCAGGATGGAATCATAGTAGCATCTGCAACTTGGTAGCTGAAAGGCAGTAAGCTATAAAGCAAGAGAAAATGTTTAATAATCAGGAACCAAAAAGTATTTTTTAAAATATATTTTTAGTTTTTAGCTTTATTACCTTTTTTATTTATAAAAAGGAAACACTGATAAAACCATAGGATAAGAGGGGTACAACTCCACACATTTCCCACCATTAGAACTCCGTATCCCATCCCCTCCCCTGATAGCTTTCCTATTCTTTAACCCTCTGGGAGTATGGACCCAAGGTCATTGTGGGATGCAGAAGGTGGAAGGTCTGGCTTCTGTAATTGCTTCCCCGCTGAACATGGGTGTTGATAGGTCGATCCATACTCCCAGCCTGCCTCTCTCTTTCACTAGTAGGGTGGGGTTCTGGGGAAGTGGAGCTTCAGGACTATATCTATTTATTTTATATTTATTTATTTATTTTCCCTTTTGTTGCCCTTGTTGTTTATTATTGTTGTAGTTATCATTGTTGTTGTTATTGATGTTGTTGTTGTTAGGACAGAGAAAAATGGAGAGAGGAGGGGAAGACAGGGAGGGGGAGAGAAAGACACCTGCAGACCTGCTTCCTCACCTGTGAAGTGACTCCCCTGCAGGTGGGGAGCCTGAGGCTCGAACCAGGATCCTTATGCCAGTCCTTGTACTTTGCGCCACCTGCGCTTAACCTGATGCTCTACCGCCCGACTCCCTCAAAAAGTATTTTTTTAAAAAATTTTTTATTTAAGAAAGGATTAATTAACAAAACCATAAGGTAGGAGGGGTACAACTCCACACAATTCCCACCACCCAATCTCCATGACCCACCCCCTCCCCTGATAGCTTTCCCATTCTCCATCCCTCTGGGAGCATGGACCCAGGGTCGTTGAGGGTTGCAGAAGGTGGAAGGTCTGGCTTCTGTAATTGCTGCCCCGCTGAACATGGGCGTTGACTGGTCGGTCCATACTCCCAGTCTGCCTCTCTCTTTCCCTAGTAGGGTGTGTCTCTGGGGAAGCAGAGCTCCAGGACACATTGGTGGGGTCTTCAATCCAGGGAAGCCTGGCCAGCATCCTGGTGGCATCTGGAACCTGGTGATTGAATCAAAAAGTATTTTTAAAAAGCGTTTCTTTCATTTATTTAATGAGATACAAAGAGAAGGAAAGCCAGAGCAGCACTCCAGCATGTGTGGCGCTGGGATGGAACTCAGAACTTGATGCCTGCATGCAAATCCAGAACTGTGCTCACTGCGGCACCTCTTGAGCCACTCAGACTTTGCTCTTGAGGAACTGTATTCCTTTCTCTGCTTTGGCAGCTTGACTGACAGATACATGACTGCTCTCTATAAAACTACCTCACCTCCCTATTTTGAGGACTTGGTCATTTGATGAGGACGGAGGACTCTTCAGTGAGTAGGGAAACACTAAGTTCATTAAACTGGAGGCCTAGCATCCTAGGTGGTGGAGAGTTATGCCTAATTGAAAATAAAACTCCTGAAATGTCACAAAGGGATAGATTTTTTATTTAATTGTCTGGACACTCTTCACTTGTTTAAGAAATAAGATCGTGCACCAAAATTATGTTAGTGTTATTGTCTTCATCGTCGTCACATTAAGTCACAACACTTCATACTTTGTGACTTCGATTTACATCTCTTTGAACATATGTTAACATACCTCATCCACTACCAAAGTGCCAGTAACCCTCCACTGCAGTCCACAGGCCACCTCACGCTGTGCTCCTTCTCGAGAACCCTCCCTTGCTGCTCACTCCATCCCAGTACTTACTAATCAGATTTGTTTTGAATTGCTGTTATTTGTTCCTTTTCTCTGTTTCCTTATATCCTGCATGTAAATGAAATTATCTGATATTTGTCTTTCTCCTTCTGATTGGATTTTCTTAGCAAAGTCCCCTCCTGCTCATCTGAATTGTCACAAATGGTTCTCTTTCTTTCTTTCTTTTTTTCTTTCTTTTAGCTTAATAGAAGTCAGTTGTGTATATACATTATATCTTCTTTATCTAGTCATCCACCATTGGATATTTAGATTATTTTCACAACATGACTATTGTAGAGAATATTTAGCAGAGGAGTTCATATATCTTAATAAATTAGTCTTTTTATGTTATTTGAGTCTATACCTGGAACAATACTGGAATTAATAGAACACATGGTAGATATGTTTATAATATATTTATTTACTTATGTTAGTGATTTAATAATGATTAACAGGATTGTAGGATAAGAATGGTACAATTCCACAAAATTCCCACCACCAGAGTTCTGTGTCCTATCCCTCCATTTGAAGCTTCCTTACTCTATCCTTCTGAGGGTATAGACCAAAGATTATTATGGGGTGCAGAAGGGGGAAAGTCTGGCTTCTGTAATTGCTTCTCCACTGAACATGGACATTGGCAGGTCGATCCATACCCCTAGCCTGTTCTAGCCTGTTTCTTTTTCTTCTCTCTGTCTCTCTCTCTGTCTCTCTCTCTCTAAAGGAAACATTGACAAAACCATAGGATAAGAAGGGTACAACTCCACACAATTCCCACCACCAGAACTCCGTATCCCATCCCCTCCCCTGATAGCTTTCCTATTCTTTAACCCTCTGGGAGCATGGACCCAAGGTCATTGTGGGATGCAGAAGGTGGAAGGTCTGGCTTCTGTAATTGCTTCCCCGCTGGATATGGGCGTTGACAGGTTGATCCATACTCCCAGCCTGCCTCTCTCTTTTCCTAATGGGGCAGGGCTCTGGGGAAGCAGAGCTCCAGGAAACATTGGTGGGGTCTTCTGTCCAGGGAAGTCTGGTCAGTATCCTGCTAGCATCTAGAACTTGGTGGCTGAAAAGAGAGTTAACATACAAAGCCAAACAAATTGTTGATCAATCATGAACTTAAAGGCTGGAGTAGTGCAGATGAAGAGTTGGGGGGGGGGTCCTCCATTTTGTAGATAGCTAGTAGGCATATTTTAGTTATATTCCAAAGGGCCTGTGGCTATACTACTTTTTTTTCCCCCTTGAGCCTGAAATCTGATACATAGGTGGATCCAAGTTGTTGTCTGGCCCCAGCCTGTTTCTATCTTTCCCTAGGGGGATAAGGCTGTGGGGAGGTGAGGTTCCAGGACACATTGGTGAGGTTGTCTGCCTAGGGAAGTCAGGTTGGTGTCATGGTAGCAGCTGTAACTTGGTAGCTGAGAAGCATAAAGATATAAAGCAGGATAATTTGTTTAATACTCAGGAACCTAAAGGTAAGAATGGGGCAGATGGAACTAAAGGTCTTGGTGTGGGAAGAAACTGGAAAGTCCATTTTAGGTATATTCCAGGAGGCCTATGACTTTAGTAATTTTTGCCTGAGCTCGATAGCATATTTACAGGTGGGCTAAAATATTGTCTGGGAAGATAGTGTCATAGTTGAGAACAGGACTAGAAAGTTGGATTAGGGCAGAGAGTAGCTCCCAAATATGAGGAATGTGTATAAATACCATTAATTGTAGACCCCATTGATCTAACTTAGGGCCCATGTCTATTCATATTTAGCACAGGAGCCTATGTAACCTCTGAGTCCCTGTCAGTCTGAGCTTGCGGTCCATGGTCACAGCTGGGAACATTTTTTTCCAACTTTTATTTATAAAATGGAAATATTGGCAAGACCATAGGATAAGAGGGGTACAATTCCACACAATTCCCACCACCGGAACTCCATATCCCACCCCCTCCCTTGAAAGCTTTCCTATTCTTTACCCCTCTGGGAGTATGGAACAAGGGTCATCATGGGGTGCAGAGGGTAGAAGGTCTGGCTTCTATAGTTTCTTCCTCGATGAACATGGGCGTTGGCAGGTCGATCCATACTCCCAGCCTGTCTCTTTCCTAGTGAGGCAGGGCTTTGGGGAGGCGGGGCTCCAGGACACATTGGTGGGGTTGTCTGCCCAGGGAAATTAGGTTGTCATCATGGTAATATCTGGAATCTGGTGGCTGAAAAAGAGTTAAGATATAAAGCAGAACAAATTGTTGACTAATCATGAACCTAAAGGCAAGAATATTGAAGATGAAGATTTGGGGTCTCTGTTTTGGAAAAAGCTAGTAGGTCTGTTTTAGATATATTCCAAGGAGCCCATGACTTTACTAGTTTTTGCCTGAGTCTGACAGCAAACATGCAGGTGGACCCAAGGTATTGTCTGACGAGATGGTGTCATTGTTGGAAAAAGAACTAGAAAGCTGGATCAGGGAAGAAAGTAGCTCACAAATATGGGAAAAGTACACACACACACACACACACACACACACACACACACACACACACACACACACACATTTTTTCCGTTTACCAAAGCACTGCTCAGCTCTGGCTTATGGTGGTGCGGGGGATTGAACCTGGGACCTTTGATGCCTCAGGCATGAAAGGTTTTTTGCATAACCATTATGCTATCTCCTCATCCCCAAAGTATATAAATATTATTAACTGTAAACTCCATTGATTTGATCTGGGATCCATATTCAGCATAGGAATACCTCTGTATTCCTGTAGGTCTGAGCATTCTGTGGTCACAGCTAGCAACGTTCCAGGCTATACTAATTAATTAATCTTTCTTGAGTGGTAGAATATGTTACCTAACCTCCCTTCAGAGAATGGAACAGTCCCTATTATGTTGATCCACATTGAGGGCAAAGTCCTATAGGAGCCTACCAGGGGCTCCATTATATTGTTCCTGATGGAAAATGACTAGTGACAGTGGAGAGAGGGATATGTTAGAGGTCTAGGCCTATCATATCTGTGTGGGAATCCCAGGAATCCATGACTAGGGCCGCAGGTGATGGGGTGGACTGGTATTGAGCAAAGACTCATCAGTGAAGTATGACGGTCTCTTGCCCTTATAGCTGGGAACATTCTAGGTTGTACTCATTTCAGGACCAGTCTTTCTTGAGTGGGAAAGTATGTTGACCCAGCCTCCCTTCGGAGAGTGGGGCAGTTTCTACCATTGTTCCACACTGGGTGCAAGGTCCTGTAGAGGCCCACAAGAGCGCATATGATGATGTTCCTGATAGAAGTGACCAGTGATGGTGGAGAGGGATCCATTAGCAGTCTAGGCCTATCATATCTATGTGGGAACCTCAGGATTCCCTGACTAGAGCTCCAGATGATGGGCTGGCTTTGTAATGACCAAAAAGGCCAACATATTTATAATTTTTTTTGAGGGACATTCATAATGGTTTCCTCTGTAGAGGCAGTACTATTTAAAATTCAGTAATGTATGAGGGTTTTTCACATCTTTGTTAGCACTTATTGTTTCTAGTCTTTTTGATAAAGGCAGTTCTCAAGATTCTGTGCATTTTGTATATGTGATACCAAAGTTAGTGTGAGATTTTATGTAATGTGGTGTCTCACAGCTCATTCAGAATTTTCATTTGATATCATTTGAGGGTTTAGACTTGATCAGGTTCCCAGGCTCACTGATTCACTAATGTACAGATCTGTAGAACATTTGTTCTGTGATATGGACTAATAATTTCCACCCTCCTGGGATCTATATTTGAGTAAGGGAGACAAAAAACATCTATTTGGTAGATATGCACTCCTCTGCTCACTAATCAGTAAAATAGTCATTTTATGGAAACAGTTTAAGTGTCCAGCGGGGAATGACTAGATAAATAATACATAATGCCTATACACAGTGGTCTACTACTCAGCTAAAAAATAACAAAAGCCCACCATTTGTGACAACTTAGATGAAACAGGAGGGAACTATGTTAAAAAAATCAAGTGAGAAGGAGAAAGACAAATTCTAGATAATTTGACTTAAACATAGAATTTGAGTATATTGTAGGTAATTATAAATACTAAGAAGGAAGAATAAAGCAGGAAAGGTAACTATGAAGTGTTGGGTGGTCCAGGGAGGCATCAATGGAAAGGAAACTTCTGAATGAAAACCTAGAGTATGAGGGAATGAGCCTTTCTCTAAGCTATGAGAATAATTTTTGGAGCACAGCTCATAGCAAGTGTAAAGGCCCTGAGGCAGATTCCTGGCATGCTCAGTAATCCCTGTTCTGCCCTACTAGTCTGGTTCATGTGACCTCATCCTTCCACTCTCTAGTACCATCTTGTTCTCTTCCCATTAGCCACACTGAATTCTGACATGTGGGAAAGAGTTGTAGCATTGTGACCTCTTCTCCTCTCACCATTGGGGCTAAGAGGGTGGGGGGTAGATCCCTGCAAAGTAGCCATTCACTGTATGAAACTTGAGTGGTTTCTTGCCCCTCAGGCCTCAGGACTGAGTCACATAGGAAGGCTACATGACAGTGTCCTCTAGTGTAATGCCTTCAGAAGGTTGTCAGTGGTGATAAGGATGGATCCTTAGAGTCTCTAGGAATAGCTTATAAATTCAGTAACAGAAAGGCAGCTATGGAGACAAGACAGGTAGAAGAAGCTCTAGCTATTGTAAAAGATCAGTAGGAGGTCATCCATTGGCAGCTTCTTGAAGAAAGAGGAGATTAGCTTGCTGTGAGCTTACCTCAGCTAGAATTCTAACACTGGTGCTTTGCCACAGAAGTCCTCTCTCTAACCTTGTGTTCATCTTTTCCCTTATTCCAAGGCTTTTCTGAAGACTTATTGTAATATTCTCCTGGCCCTCCAAAGGTGCCCTTTCCACCTTTAAAAGACAATTTTGTTTAGACATGCCCTTCAAATATAAAAAATTATAATGGAAAAGGCCTTGGAAAGAATTAGAACAATGAAAATATATTAATCTATCTGTACTTTTAAAAAAATAATTTATTTATTGAGAAAGATAGGATAAGAGAGAAAGAACCAGACATTGCTCTGTTACATGTGCTGCCGGGGATTGAACTTGGGAACTCATGCTTGAGTTTGATGCTTTATTCAGTGCACCACCTCCCGGACCACTAATCTTTCTATACTTTTAAAGTCTTAGCTTCTATCTGCTTCTCCTGGTTGATTATGATTTCAAAAAACAAAGGAGTCTAGTAGGCAAAGACCATTTTCTAGCTATCAGATTAAGGAAGGTTGAACTGGGAATAAACTTTGCTAACCAAAAGTTTGCAAGTTTTATTCCTTAAGATGGGATTGTTGGATACATTATCCTGGTCAAAACAATCCTCTTGAATAAGCAAAGTCACTTATGTGCTCAGACCATCAGCTCCTTGGCGCCTCAGCTTGGGAATTGAAAAGTCTGCTCAGTGCTCACCTTTATCCTGGGCAGTACCCACTCTTTAAGGTGCCAAACTGCACTGTTCACCAGAGGGCCAGGGACTGACCCCCTGCTTCTCCCTCTGCCTTGTTCCCAGTGGAAATGGGTGTTGCCACAAAGGAAAAGTATGGAGAAGTAGTGTGCATATACAGCCCTATGACAGTCTCTGGTCCAGAGAGTTACTTATGACCAGCAAAGCAGGTCTTAGAAGTTTCAACAGAAATCAAAAGGCAGCAGCAAGTATTACCTCTGTTATTCACATCTCTCCCTCCTCTAATTTCCAGCCTCTGCTGTATCAGAGTCTGCTCTTTAGGCTTTGGGAAGCCCCATCTGTTCCACTACTCATCATCTCTCATGAAACAAATAGTCAAGAGGCAATGAGAAAGAGAACTTGATGATTTCCTAACAGGAAAAGTTAATAATTCTGTATTAATAATATAGTGAGTAACATTTTGCCCTTAGGGAAGGAAATGGAGAATGAGTAAGGTTCAGAATTTTCCCAAGGCCTCACTGTCGGTGATAGAGTCAGATTTACAGCCTGTACCTCAAGCCTGTGACCATCTCCCATCCTGTCACCAACACAAGCTCCCTGCACTCTGCCAGCAGGCTGAAGCAGGGAATGTCCTTGAACTGCTTTGGGGACTCTGGGCCATGCAGGGACAGAACGGAGGCTTCTTCTTTGTACGTGGTGCTAGTCAGTGCACTGTGAGCCTGCCATTCCTCTAGTGCCTTGCTAATAATCTTGGTTTCTGGACCAACAGCATCGGAATTGCCAGTGAGCTTGTTAGAAATGCAGTCAAATACCCCATCCTAGACCTGCTGCCTCAGAATCTGCATTGTAACAAGATCCTCTTGCGATCAGAATGCACTTTCAGATTTGAGAAACTCTGCTCTAGGGGTCTTTCCTACACTACAGGCTCAAGGAAACTAGATTGTGGGGTTCTTTAAGGCCTAGGACAGAGGTGACACCAAGAAATCCCATGCTGCTGATGAAGTATCAGAAGCAGAAATTCCCTAGCAAGTGGTACACAAAGGCAGACCCACTCCTAGTCTTCATTTCCAGGGGAATGAAGAAGATAGTTCAAAGAAATGCTCTGAGCAGTTCGAACGCTAGATGGCAATGGATGGACAGGCATTGCAGAGAATAGCTGAAGCTCTGTCACTGCAAAGGGTCAAGACAAAATGATAAAGGTGTGTGTGTGTGTGTGTGTGTGTGTGTGTGTGTGTGTGTGTGTGTAGTTGTTGAGTGCAGCTGGGTCATGAGAGAAGATTGTTGGGATGATATTAAAGAAATGGAGACTTTACCAGCAAGCCTGGGAAAGCTGTCTTGTGGAATGAGAGATTTGGGCAAGAGTAATTGCTTCTTTTTTTGCCTTGAGCTATGCTAAACACACACAATCTCCCCACAGGGGAGGGATGCCAGCAGCTAGGTATGGCGAAGCTGAAGGGAATTTAGTGTGGGTAAAAAGTTCCCAATCTGTTTTGTTCTGCTTCCGGAAGTTAGCAAAGGCAGTGGGAGCCAGTCTGCAGCATGGGCTGGTCCAAGCCAGCCTGCAGGAAGTGAGAGCATTCTTTCCCACCATGTACCCAGCTTCTGGGTGTGTTCATATTCTGCCCAGATGCTCAGGACATGCCCTCTTACTTCTGAAGGGCAGAGGGCATGACTCTGAATAGAAACATTCAGGCCACAACCTTGATTTCATGTGCCCAGCTGTTTGGCTGAATCCAGACTGCAGAATTATCTGGGCTCCTATGCTTCTTTCTTCTTCCATCTTCACAGGTTTTTCCAGTCTAAAATCCAGGTTGAATGCCTATGTCAGGGAGGTTGGCATCCACCTTTAGATTTTGGGAACTTACCTTCAAGGAAAGCAGGTCAAGGAATAATTATTAATTTCTCCCAATTGTGAGATCACTTTAAATAGTTTGGTGTCTTATATCCTATAGTGGTTACTTCTCATGAGACTCTCATTATGTCAATGGACCCAAAGGAGGTTTGAGAACTTTTTTTTTTTTGAAACCTATTCAAGAGACAGTGATGTTTTCCTGAAAGTTTGCTGGGAATGCTATCTGTATTCACCTTGGGGTCTTGTCAGGTAGAGTTATGTCATTCTAAGAGATTTCAGTACTAAAACTATTTCAAGTTTAAGTTTCCATCTCTCATCAAAATTTAACCTGGTTTGATTGTTGCTCACTCCCTTCCGAACCTGCAAGCCCATTGGTGATAGAGTAATAGAATTATAGAATGATAGAATTATATAATTATAGAATGGATATTAGAAAATGTCTTGTCCTCTTCTGTCTTGTTCTGTTGGGAAAGTGGAGGCCCAGATAATTTCATACAATTTATTTGAGCAAACCTTGCATGACTGTTGACTCCATGCCAGGGACCCAAGTTGCACAAGGAGCATGGAACACAGTTTCTGTCAATTTATGGATTAGTGGTTAGCTTATCCATCCAGTTTATGGACTGTCTTATGAACCAGGTCATGTTGCTGGTGAGTGGTGAATACAGGCACAGAAGGATGATTCCGCCTTCCCTTCCTCCCTCTCTCCTTTCCTTTCCCCTTCTTCCTTATTGTTTGAAAAAAAAAGTCTTGATTTTTTTAAGCCCTAAGGGGCATTGTATGTACCAGGTAGAAGTGGTTAAGAAGCAGTATGAACAATTCCAAGGACGTGTTTGATCACTTTTGTCCTTTCCCAAAGGCTTTAACACAAGACATAATGCTTTCAGACCCACAGAAGTGAATTTTATTATTTTATTTGTATGAACTCACCTTGAATTCTGAGAGGGGAAAATAAACCAAGCTTGTAAACTTAAAGGCTTTTTCTTTTTTGCTCAAGGAAATGCACCTCTGTGATAGATCAGCTCAAAAATACCCACATTTTATGGGAGGCAGCCCTAATTCTTATATTCTCACCTCTTTTTCTCTTTCAGAGTCTGTTACTTGAGTAGATTTTTTGAGTAGAAAGGAATGGTGAGTTAAAAACAGATATGCTACCAATCATAATTGAAAATGTATAGAGATTCTCTATACATATTACACTGATATTCAGTGACATGAAAACTTAATACAAATCTGTCTCTAGTCCTCTGATAAAGGCTACTGTCTGGGCTTCTGTGACCTCTCTGACCAAAACTAAGAATTAGAGTCCAGAACATCAGGTACCTGACATTTGCATACAATTGAGCTACTGAGCCTCTAAAAAATCTTACATTTTATTCACAAACACGGGCATCTGCTACTAATTAAAGTATCAGGGTATAATTATATCCTTTCTTATTAGTAGATATGGAATCTGACAGTTGCTTAGATACAAAATAAGCAAGTGCAGATTGTGTTCTGCGCCCTTCACAGACTGGGGAGACAGAATAACAGAATTTTCAAATACTCCAAGTAAACGAGTCTTGTTGCCCAGAAAATGCAAACTTCTGAATTATCGTCAGTAAATTTGCCTGGGAACAGATGTTAATCCCATCACAGTGCTGTGATTTGAGCTTTATTTCACATTTAGTTATTTTCCTGACTTTCCTCCGTGCTGTACTCTGACCCCCAAACAAAAGGCCCCTGTCTTTCCATACTGTTCTAAAAGTCCAGCAGTGCTGCCAGCAGGGAGCAGCCAAGGTTTCCTCAGGATGGAGCCAGGGGACACCCATCTAGAATGGCGGTGCTGTATGGTGTCCAGCTCAACCTTATCGAAAATCCAGTTTGGGTTCAGGACTGGGATTTGGCATCCTGAGAACATCATGACATTTTAAGACGTCCTCTCCCCTTGTTCAGATATGTCATCTTCTCATAATTAGCCATACTATAAGCTATAGGAATCCAAAGGACAGGGTTTTTTTTTTTTTGTCATATATTTTCAGTATCTGGCATGGTGCTTAGACCACTTAAAACAAATAGTAAGTTAAGGAATGGGCTTCTGAGACTAGGAAGAGGATGAACCTGCCATTTGCAACAATCTGGGTTCCAGTCTATGTAGCACAACATGAAAATAGCATAGACTGCATTTGGATGATGGAAAGATGCTGTGGTGTCTCTTTTCTCTCTATTTCGGTTTCTCACTCCTCTCTGTTGCTTCCTTAATGATAATGATAATAATAATAATAATAATAATAATAAAATACATTCCCTTGACTACTTCACAAGTTACCTTGAAAGAAGTGCTTTCAACCTTAGTACTTGTTTGTATTTCATTGTGTGAACTATTACCTCAGAACTCAGCAGGCTTTTGTACCCTGTGAGATAGGAATACTTTTTTTTATTGTTATCTTTGTCTTTTAATTGAGGTAACATTGCAGTACAACATCAGATAAGTTTCATATGTGCATCACTGAGTCAACAGCTAGATGTGCTATGTTAAATTTGTCACCAAAAGTCTGATTCTATTCTTTTTTTTTTCTCCAGGATTATCGTTGGGGCTTGGTGCCTGCACTAGGAACCCACTGCTCCTGGAGGCATTTTTTTTCCTCCATTTTATTCTATAGGAGATGGAGAAGGAGAGAGAAAGACACCTGCAGACTTGTTTCACCACTTGTGAAGCTTCCTTCCTGCAGGTGGGGAGCAGGGTCTCAAACTTGGGCCCTTGCACTTAGCACTGTGTACCCTTAACTAGGTGCACCACTGCCCGGCCCCCTCCGAATCAATTCTTTACCAACCAGTTGACACCGTTAAGCTGATTTGCTCATCCTCTTCCTTCCTTTTTCTCTTCAGGTAATCATTAGTTTTGTTTTAGAGTCTCAAAGTTCATTTTTGTTTTACTTAGTTCATTCATCTGTTTTGTTTCTCCATAGACCACATAGGAGTGGAACTGCACAGTGTTTGTCTTTCTCTGTCTGACTTGCTTTACTTAGCATATTGCCCTCTGGGTCCATCCATGTTGCTGCATATGGCAGGATTTCTTTTTACATTTTTAAGTGGCTGAAAAAAAATCAAAAGACTGTTTCATGACACATGAAAATGATAGGAAACACAAATTTCTGTGCCCATAAACAACGTGTTATTTGAACAGAGTGATACTATCATTTACGTATTGCCTTTGGCTACTTTTGCACCACAGTGGCAGAACCAAACAGTTGTAACAGAGACTGCATAACCCATAAAGCTTCAACTGTTTAGGGCAGGTGAAATAGCTTACTTGGCTAGTGTGCAGTTTTGCTGTGTGCTTGAGCCTGGTCTCGACCACACTGAAGGAAGCTTTGGTTTTCTATCTGCTTCTCTGCCTCTCTGCCTTTATGGAAGAAAAAAAAAAAAAACAAAAAACTTAACATCTTTTTTTTTTCTTTGCTTCTATTTGGCTTTATCTTTTTATTTTTATTTATTTTTATTTTTTTTATTTAAGAAAGGATTAATTAACAAAACCATAGGGTAGGAGGGGTACAACTCCACACAATTCCCACCACCCAATCTCCATATCCCACCCCCTCCCCTGATAGCTTTCCCATTCTCCATCCCTCTGGGAGCATGGACCCAGGGTCATTGTGGGTTGCAGAAGGTAGAAGGTCTGGCTTCTGTAATTGCTTCCCCGCTGAACATGGGCATTGACTGGTTGGTCCATACTCCCAGTCTGCCTCTCTTTTTCCCTAGTAGGGTGTGTCTCTGGGGAAGCTGAGCTCCAGGACACATTGGTGGGGTCTCCAATCCAGGGAAGCCTGGCCAGCATCCTGATGGCATCTGGAACCTGGTGACTGAAAAGAGTTAACATACGAAGCCAAACAAATTGTTGAGCAATTATGGACCCAAAGCTTGGAATAGTGGAGAGGAAGTGTTAGGGATGTACTCACTGCAAACACTAGTGTACTTCTGCTTTCAGGTATATATTTTGCAGTAAAAACTTAACATCTTAATTATCTGTTACTTTACAGAAAAAGTATCGGGTTAGATCATTATCCAGGGTTGGTTTTTGGCATTCAGTGGTGAGACACAGGCGATAGAAGATATAGGGACACATCATGGGCAGACAGAGAGTCCTGAAGAGCATCTCTTTGTACCTTTGCCAGCTCTGGTCCTTCCACAGTGGAAGTTTCCCGTTCCTCATTATAATCCTGATGAATGCTTTCAAGAAACACAGCAATAACCATTTCTTAGATTGTTGCACTGCTCAGATGCATAGACTGTATCTTTCTGTTGTTTCTTGATTGCTGTAAATCTCTAGTTCAAGTTACTGTTTCTTTGTCAAAGACATAAACTTTTGCTTCTCAGACAGTGTTTGGGTAATAAATCAGTATGTGCGAGCAAGCATGAGCTGAAGCTTGCCTTTGGAAAGCAATTGTTTTTAGTCTTCAACCACCCAGCAGGCATCCTGAGCAGCAGTGCCACTTTTTAGCTTCCCTGGCAGTGTTGACCTCACTGGTTGGATGCTGTAAGCTTTCTGTTTCTAAGCTCCTAGCAAGTGTGGAGCCCTACCCTTCCAGAGAAGTGCCTTTGTGATTAAGCTAGCAAGGATACAATCAGTCAAGTTAAAGCCTTGATAATCCACTTGATCCATCCCAGTTATGTGTCCAAATCCTAGAAGGCATCTTGTTGACCTGAACCTCATTTCTCTGGGGCTTACAGGAGCACCTCCTGGACCAGATAGCATTTTACTATTCTCTTATTAGTCATCTAAATTCTGAGTTAGAGTCTAATTTTCTAAAAATGCCACACTGTATTTGGGAAGTACCTTGGCTGTTTTCAACTTCTGGGATCTCAGAAATCTGACATATTTATGCGTATAAAATATGCCTACTGTCGTTTGATGGTGTATTTAATGGAGTGGGAGAGAGGCTTGACATATGACTAGTGGTGATTAACACTGCCACTATTTACTTTAAGCATATCTGAGTTCTGAAAATCATAAACAATTAGAAGAGTGCCATGCCTTTATCCGTGCATGGCTAACAGACCTCCTATGAAAGCATCTGAATCTGAAAGGGATTGTGTTTAAAATAATGTGGAAAATGGTCTGTACAAAAAAAATGTTTCTACTTTGTTGGTAGTACCATTACTAATATTGTAGATTACAAAAATGGTCACAGTTTCTCTCTCTCTCTCTCTCTCCATTGAGCCACACATCAGCTCTGTGACCTTGAAGCTTCTCTCATCAAGAGGTAGAGTCTGGGGGAGGTGGCACACCTAGTGTGGCACATGCACACCACCATATGTGGGGATCCAGGTTTGAGTCCCTGCTCTCCTCCGGCATTGAGGAAGCTTCCTGAGTGGTGAAGCAAGGTCTGCAGGTGTCTTTCTTTGTCTGTCCTTCTCTATTTTCTCCTGCTCTCTCAATTTCTCTCTGTTACATGTAATTAAAAAAAAAAGGAAAAATGGCCGCAAGGAATGGTGGATTCAGTTTATAGGCACTGAGCCTCAGTGATAATCCTGGTGGTGGGAAAAAAAAATAGAGTCTGTTTCCCCATTCTGTGAATCTGACTGGGTTTGGCGAGTAGAATGTGTTAGATATGGCCAAATGCCACTTCCTTGGCTAGGAGTTGAGGGATTTTGCTCATTTCTCTTTCAGAAACTTGTTGAGTTGCCAAGTAAGCAAGCCTAGGTTAGCCAGCCGGAGTGTGAGAGACACATGGAGCAGATAAGTCACCCTAGGAAGTGCAGTGGTCCTGAGGGTCAGTGATGTTTGACCTCTACGAGAAGTTAGGAGGCCAGATTAAGGGAGAAAACTGGCAAGAAATGTGCTGGACAAGTAGCCTTACCCGTCATGCATTTTGTTCTAAGAATATGATACTGAAACAAATGAACAAATGAGCAAACATGAATTTAGGAGTCAGCCAGGGGAAAAGCAAGTGCATGATTTCTAACAAGGAAAATGAGAAGCTCTTGGTTGGTCTTCCTCCTGGACCTGATGGAAATTTCTAGCTAAGGTCCATCTTCTGCTTTCTCCATGCTGGGCAGAAAAAAGAAGTGTCACATATTGTATGGTGTTCTCCTCTGGGGAGTTATGGGGCTGGAGTAATCAAGTGTCCTGTGGATTCAGAAGATTGCACAAATATTTCAATTAGTCCAGGTGTCTCAATGAATGACCAGTATGGTGGGGCCTGGTAAGAAATGGACGAGGCATATTCCATCTAAAGGCCTTTAAATTCAACAGTGCAAAACACTGTGAACAAAACCTGCTTTTGGTGAGGTCAATAGCTTACCTGTTTGACTAAAATGAATTTCACGTGAAGCCATTTTCTTGGAAGATACAGTCATCCACTTTTTATCCCATAGCTCCCTGTTATTTTATTATTATTATTACTATTATTATTATTATTATTAGCTGGGGGCTCGAACCGTGATCCTTAAGCCGGTCCTTGTGCTTTGCGCTACCTGCACTTAACCTGCTGCGCTACTGCCCGACTCCCTTTTTTTCTTTAATGTTATTTATTTTCCCTTTTGTTGCCCTTGTTTTTTATTGTTGTAGTTATTGTTATTGTTGTTGTTAGATAGGACGGACAGAAATGGAGAGAGGAGGGGCAGACAGAGAGGGGGAGAGAAAGATAGACACCTGCAGACCTGCTTCACTGCCTGTGAAGCGACACCCCTGCAGGAGGGGAGCCGGGGGCTTGAACCAGGACCTTACCGGTCCTTGTGCTTCGTGCCACGTGCATTTAACCCGCTGGCTACCGCCCGACTCCCAAGTTATTTTTTAAAAGATGTATGGGGGTGGGGAGAAGAAGAATAAGGAGAAGAAAGGAAAAGAGAAGGAGAAGGAGAGACACTGAGAGCAGAGCACTATTCCGATATATGCAGTACTGGGGATCAAACCCAAGGACTCATGACTACAAGGCAATTCCTCTGCTCTTCGCTCTGAACCACTTCTCCAGCTGCCCTGCACTAAATTATTATTGTTGTTGTAGCTTAGACTTCATGGCTCTGGGCTAGCTTTTTCAGATAGAAAAAGAGAGAGAAAGATGGAGGAAGAGAGAAAGACATGACAGCATAAAAAGTGCTTGTCAGTATGATAGAAACTGGTTTCAAACTTGGGTTGAGCACATGGCAAAGCAGATGTGCTCCCAGTCAGCTACTTCTTGCTCCCACCCTCTATGATAAATCACCACACGATTCCTACAATTCTCTCCTTATTCTTCTTGGAATAGAGCCTTTGATTTTCAGCTTCTTACTTGGAGGGGCTTTCAGGAATAGCCCCATAAGCAAATTCTCTTCATGGATGCTGGATTTTCATGAGTAATGGGTTTATATTTGGGTGATGGTTTTGGGACACAGGAAGGATTTGGTATTCTCTGATACCAGGGTCCCCCCCTGCAGGGATGGCACATCTTCTTCCCTGCAATGCTGAGGTGCTTCTTGACCTCATTTTGCATTTTCACAGAGATCAGTAAGCTCTAGGAAATTAGAATGGAAGAGAGTGTTGGAAGTAAAATGGAGAGCTAGATGAATTGAGAAATATCTAGGAATTATTTAATAAAATGAACCACATTGGTTGTGGAGTTGGCAGAGAGTACTTTCTGGGCTAGTGCCTAGGTTTGTTTTGAGTGATCATGGCTGCTGGTGCCATTTTGTGAGATGGGGACTGCTATAAAAAGGGTGGATGGCCACTATTGCCTTGAGCAACTGTCCATGAGTCATTAACCATCTTGATGCACTGTTTTCTCAAGAATAATCACCTCAAATGGTTCTTGACAGAAGCATACAGAGATGGTGGGGTCTTCTGTCCAGGGAAGCCTGGCCGGCATCCTGATGGCATCTTGAACCTGGTGGCTGAAAAGAGAGTTAACATACAAAGACAAACAAATTGTTGAAGAATCATGGACCCAAAGGTTGGAATAGTGGAGAGGAGGTGTTAGGGGGGTACTCACTGAAAACTCTAGTGTACTTCTGCTTTCAGGTATATATTTGCCCTAGTTTATGGATACCTGTGAACATATGCTCTATCTCCTGGAACCTGGTCTATATCTAGGTTTTGGGACTTTGTTAGGAAGTGAACTATCTGGGATGGAATTAGAGAATATTATGAAAGGAAAGGTCTCACTCGAGTGATGAAGCTGAAGGGTTATCATTCCACACCTGAATTCTCTGGACACAGTCTGAAGTGAAGCATGCTGGGGTGGCACTCGTTGCATTGATTAGGTTGCAATCAGTGGATGCAATATTATTTGATAAGAATTGGGAGAAGCATATGGGAAAGTGGGCGCTACCCTAGGGTCCCAGGACTGGGGGAAGTTTAGGCTCTATAGTGGAGATGTGAGGTTGCTGCTGTCTTAGAGTTTGAGAAGACAATGGATAGTTACTGTTATCATCACATTATTTGGTAATTGGGTTAGCTTTGGAAAGTCCCTTTGTTAGACATACAATCAATTTCCCCCCTCTCATATTAATTAAATAGTGATTTATATTACTACAATTTAATAGGTGTGTACATAAACACCATTCCCATCACCAAAAGATTGTGTCCCATCCCATCCCACCCACCCACCCCCACCCCCACCCCCACCCCCACCCCCGCTGGCCCAGGAAGCCGCATGTCCACCCTCCCGCTCACCACAGGGTTTTTGCTTTGATGCCCTACTTTCAGTTTAGTCAGATCCTGCCTTTAGTTTCCCTTTCTGATCTTTCTCAACTTCTGTTGATGAGTGGGATCATCCCATACTCATCTTTATCTTTCTGACTTAGCTCACTTAACATAATTCCTTCTGACCAAGATGGGTCAGAGAAGGTGGGTTCATTGTTCTTAGTAGCCGCATAGTATTCCATTGTGTATATATACCACAGCTTTCTCAGCCACTCATCTGTTGTTGGGCACCTGGGTTGCTTCCAGGTTTTAGCTATTATGAATTGTGCTGCTATGAACATAGGAGTACACACCTCTTTTTGGTTGGGTGTTATGGAGTCCTTGGGGTGTAACTCCAGGAGAGGAATTACTGGGTCATATAGAAGGTCCATGTCTAGCCTTGTGAGAGTTCTCCAGACAGCTATCCACAGAGGCTGTACCAATTTACATTCCCACCAGCAATGCAAAAGGGTTCCTCTGTCTCCACAGCCTCTCCAGCATTTGTTGCTGCTGTCCTTTTTGATGTATGCCATTCTCACAGGGGTGAGGTGGTATCTCAGTTTTGTCTTTATTTGCATTTCTTTGACAATCAACGACCTGGAGCAGTTTTTCATATGTTTGTTAGCCTTTTGGATCTCCTCTGGAGTGAATGTTCTGTTCATATCCTCTGCCCATTTATGGATGGGGTCATTTGCTTTTTTGTTGCTAAGTTTGCTGAGCTCTTTGTATATTTTGGTGATTAGTCTCTTGTCTGATGTATGGCATGTGAAGATCTTCTCCCATTCTGTGAGGGGTCTCTTTGTTTGTGTGATAGTTTCTTTTTGTATGGTTTTCTTATTTTTAGTGTTAATTGATTTCTGCCCTATCTTTAGTGATTTCTGTCCTTCTGGTTGCTTTAGGGTTCCTTTGTTCTTCTTCTTCTTCTAGGTATTTAAGATGTGCAATCAGGCTGTTTATTTGTGCTTTTTCTTGTTTCCTAATGTGTACTTGTATGGCTATGAAATTCCCTCTCAGTACTGCCTTAGCTGTGTCCCAAATATTTTGATAGCTTGTGTCTTCATTTTCATTGAAGTCTTTAAACATTTTGATTTCTTCCTTTATTTCCTCTTTGACCCAGTAGTTGTTAAGGAGTGTACTGTTGAGCTTCCACATTTTGGGACTATTACTAATCTTTTGTTGATTGTTAAGTGTTAGTTTAATTCCACTGTGTTCTGAGAAGATGCTTGGGATGATTTCAATGCTCTTGAATTTGCTGATGCTGTCTATGTGACCTAACATATGGTCTGTCCTTGAGAATGACCCATTTGGATTTGAGTAAAATGTGTATTCCAGTTTCTTTGCATGAATGACTCTGAAAATGTCCAATAGTTCTAGTTTATCTATCTCCTCATTTAGTTCTCTTATGTCTTTATTGATTTTCTGCCTGGATGATCTTTCAAGTTGAGAGAGTGGGGTGTTGAAGTCCCCTACTATGACTGTGTTGCTGTTAATATATTGCTGTAGCTCTTTCAGTAGACTTTTGATGTATTTAGATGGCTTCTCATTGGGTGCATAGATGTTAATAATTGTTAAGTCCTCTTGATTGACTGATCCTGTAAGCATTAAGTAGTGTCCATTCCTATCTTTTAAAATCTTATCTATTTTAAAGTGTATCGTGTCAGATATAAGAATAGCTGTTCCTGCCCTTTTTTGTGGGCCATTGGCTTGTATGATAGTTTTCCATCCTTTCACTCTGAGTCTGTGTTTGTCTTGTTGAATTAGGTGGGTTTCTTGTAGACAGCATATTGTTGAGCTGTGTTTTCTGATCTATCTTCCTACTCTTTGTCTTTTAATAGGTGAATTCAGGCCATTGACATTTATTGATATCAAAGATTGAAGATATTTTAATGCCATTCTTGTAGAGTTTTAGGGTATTCTGATATATGACCTATTTGTGGTGTGACTGTTTATAGGAGACCTTTCAGAACTTCTTTCAGGGCAGGCTTGGTGATAGTTGATTCCTTCAGCTGTTCCCTGTCTGAAAAGGTTTTGATGCCTCCATCTAGTCTGAATGACAGTCTAGCAGGATCCAATATTCTTGGTTGAAAGCCTTTCTCATTGAGTACTCAATAGATATTTTGCCATTCTCCTCTGGCCTGTAGTGTTTGTGTGGAGAAGTTGGCTGCTAATCTTATGGATTTTCCTCTGTGGGTGACTCTTTGTTTTTCTCTTGCAGACTTCAGGATCCTTTCTTTATCCTTAATGCTTTCCATTCTAATAAGATGTGTCTTGGTGTGTTTAAGTCTGGGTTAATTCTGTTTGGGACCCTCTGGGCTTCTTGAACCTTTCTTTATGTCTTTGATGTTGTCTAGACTAGAGAAGTTTTTAGCTATTATTGCCTAAAGAATGCTTTCTTCCTCTCCTTCTCTTTCTTCCTCTGGTAAGCCAATAATGTGTATATTGTTTCTTTTGAAGTCATCCCATAGGTCTCTATTGTTGTTTTCAGCATCTCTTAATCTCTTTTTGAGATCTCTTACTTCTTTTTTTAGTTGTCTCTAATTCGTCCTCGATCTTGCTAATTCTGTCTTCAGCCTCATTGATTCTATTCTCTCTTCCCTTTACTGTTTTCTGGAGTTCATCTATTTTGTTTCCCTGTTCTGATACTGTTTTAGCTTATTCAGCTAGTTGTGTTCTTAGCTCAGCTATTTCAGCTTTCAGCTCTCTAATAATCTTGAGATAATTAGTGTTTTCTTCCAGAGTCTCATTTGTTGTTTCTGCATTTCTGATGACGATTCTTTCAAACTCTTTACTCACTCGTGTGATGATTTCCTTAACTAGTGTTTGGATGTTGACCTCACTATTTTGTGCTTCAGTCTTTGGGGGGCTTTTAGTTGGACTCTTGTCCTGGTTCATTTCTCCAATATTTCTTCTTGTTGGTTTAACCATTTTATATATTATGTTATGAGTTCCCTCTCTTAGTACTTTTCAAATTACTGATCACTATTTCTTGGATTGACTTGTGTCTAAGTAAGGCAATTAAAGGCTTCACAGTTGTGGAAGCTAACAGTTGTTTCAATAGTATTTTAATTCCTGATTTGGAGCTCAGTGGCTTAAAAGCCTCTTTTGTGCTTTTTCTTCTCTGTAGGCTATGGGAGCCTGAGAACTTTTAAACTATAAGTAGGCTTCTTAATTTAATCACTGACTCCCAACCAAGAGATAAAGCAGGGTGTGGCAGAGATAATCCAATGGTTATGCAAAGATACTTTCATAGCCCCACCACTATGCCACCCAGGTGTAGATCTTCTCCTGAATTTCCTGGTTAGTTCTCTGTCCCCTGGTGTCAGCCCAGGGCCTCCCTGCTGCTGCTCCAGATTCTGAGGGCAGTAGCAATGGCGACTCATTGTTGCACTTGGTAAGTCTCAGGGGAGTTCTTTCCTTCCTTCAGCCATCCCCTTGTTTGTGAAACAGACTGGGGGTGGTGTCTCAACTGATAAACTTCCGGACTGTTACCAGCCACTTAATCTCTCCCTAGGCTCATCTCTGTCCACCAGCCACACATATTTGCACTCACCGGTGATTTGGTGGGCTCCTGAAGTCGTTCTACTCCTGTCTTGTTTTGGTCTCAGGTGGTCTCCTTTGATATTCCTAGTTGATCCAGGAGAGGAGAGGAGAGGAGAGGAGAGGAGAGGAGAGGAGAGGAGAGGAGAGGAGAGGAGAGGAGAGGAGAGAAAAGAAAAACATCTGCCGCTGCGCTGCTCGTAGTCCCGCCTCTGGAAGTCCCTCACCAATCTTTTATAATGACTGACACCAAGAGGTGAAACTCTTTTGGCTCCAAAAAGGAGCCAGTGGTGATATGTGTTCAAATCTCTGAACTCGAATCCAGCTTGGTCCTAATCAGGCTACATTGGTAGCCAGTAGAAGGTAGGAAACCTGGGTTCTGGCGTCTCTGGGCAATCTGGGAAGACATCTCTTCATTTTTTATTTAAACATTTTTTTAATTTTTATTTATTGATTGGATAGAGACAGAAATCAAGAGGGAAGGGAGGGATAGAGAGGGTGAGAGACAGAGAGACACCTGCAGCACTGCTTCACCACTTGTGAAGCTTTCCCCCTGCAGGTGGGGACTGGGGGCTCAAACCCAGGTCATTATACATTGTAACATGTGCGCTCAGCCAGGTGCGCCACCACCCAGCCCCACGACATCTCTTCTTAGGTGAGATCTAGCAGGAGGCCCTGGAAGGGCACCTCCCAGTGCCTTTGGCTAAAGACTTCCATATGCTATTCTGTGTGTAAAGAGAAGCTATTAGTGCAGAAAGAATAAATTTGGGTGGCCCATGAGGTGGCACAGTAACTAAAGTGTTGGACTTAAAAGCATGGGGTCCTGACTTTGTTCCCCATTATCACATGTGCCAGAATGATGCTCTGGTTCTTTCTCTCATGAATAAATTAATCCTTTTTTTTTTTTTTAAGAGTAGATTTGATCCCTGACAGAGAAGGAGAGAGGGAAAGAAAGATTGACATAAACACACTACTATTACCCTTCACCTAAGAAATTACTACCTGGAAATTATGTATTTTTTAGATACATGTGTATTTTCTAAGGTATACCCTTTATGTTTTAGTTGAATTTTCTGTGAGAAGTGGTTTTAAAATGTATGATGTAATTTCCACCTTTTAAAAAAAGATTGCCCTGGAAGCTGGGTGCTTGGTGGTGCACCTGGTTAAGTACACATATCATCATTGGGAAAGGACCCTGGTTCGATCCTCTGCTCCCCACCTGTAGTGGGATGCTTTATGAGTGGTGAAGCAGGTCTGCAGGCATCTATATTTCTCTGCCCCTCTTTATTTCTCAATTTCTTTCTGTCCTGCCAAATAAAAATTGGAAGAAAAAAAAAAGCATGGAGTGGGTGGTAGCACAGTGGGTTAAGCGCATGTGGTGTGAAGCACAAGGACCAGCGTAAGGATCCTGGTTTGAGCCCCTGGCTCCCCATCTGCAAGGGAGTCGCTTCACAAGCAGTCAAGCAGGTCTGCAGGTGTCTATCTTTCTCTCCCCCTCTCTCTATTTCTCTCTGTCCTATCTAATAACGACGACATCAGTAACTAACAACAATAATATAACAACAATAATAAAAAAACAAAACAAGGGAAAATAAAATTTTTTTTAAAAGGCACCAAAAATGGCCACCAGGAGTGGTGAATTTGTAGTGCTGGCACCAATCCCCAGAGATAAAACTCTGGTATCAAAACCAAGCCAAAACAAAACAAAAAAAACCTCTATTGCCTCAAGGTCAGTTGGGCTTTTTCTCTCTCTATGAGAGGGAGGAAGAACAATGTACATATATGTATTGTTATAGCAAATCTTGAGCATATGCAGTTGTGTCATGAAAGAATCATATAGTAAATAAATCCTGTGTACGAATAGTCATCTTCAGCAATAATTGATTCATGACCACCCCGTTTTATCTATATTCTCCACCCCAGATTATTTAAACTCACCCTATTTATGATGAACTAAATTCATTATGAGCAGAATTTGTGGAGTGCTTCTAGTGTACACCTCCCTTCAGTGCATTTCTTCTATCTGTAACCCTGGCCTCACAAGAGCACTCCCTACTTTTCTCCAAGAATGTATTTTGAAGGATATTGACACATACCTGAAGTAACTAAGATTCTGTGTTAAGAGCACATAGAATTTGGGAGTGCCATTCCTACCTCGCCTTTCCTACTGGGTTTATTTTGGACATTAACAGGTTGTTTCTGTAGGATTTTTGTAGGATTCACAGAATTGTTTCGGAGGTTTAGGGCTTTTCATCTGTGTATTGTGAATGTTTCATTTTCCTTTGGTGGTATTCTTTTCCTTTGAACATGAAGTCCTTATTAATAGGTGCAAAGAAGTGGAAAAATGTTCATTTTTGTAAAGATTGGAGACAACAGTTAGAACAGCAGTTGTTGCATGAATATGATGGAGCTCGTTTCATTCTGAATTTAGCACCATCTCCAGTGGTTTTGTTCAGAGCCCATTTTGGGAACTTGCACTCTGTTTTACACCAAATGCCTTCAGACTATTATGTGTCTCCCCCTCTCCCCCCCACACACTTTGAGCCCTATGTGCTATCTTTTTAGATGACTTTGCTTTTCATCTCTGCTATTGAAACACTTCTGCATTCATGCTACAGAGAGAAACTCTTAAGTTGTTAGGTCAACTAGATAACCATGCCTAGACATCAGTAACCTGTCAATGTATTGTCCCTGAATCTTTCTTGTCCAAAATAGTACAGTGGGACTACCTAAGCTCAGAGTGATCTCTGAGAGAAAAGGTGTAGACAAGGTCTGTGCAGCTGGGGGTTCAGTAGGGGCAGTTTAATAAGTACTATCAAGATGATGGGGAGGGAAAAGCTTTAATAATCTGAAATTCTTGGTGCCTTCTGGTAAATAGGGGGCACTCCTATTTTCCAGAACCTTCTAACACTCTCCTTCTAGCAGGAGGCATCTCTTTCTGAAATGTATAAAGTGTAAGCAAGTGAATTCTAAATAGCAAATTTTGTTTGTTTGTTTGTTTGGTCTGAGTGGGGCCTTGGTTTCAATCCCTGAAATCACTTCAGACTCCAGAGAAGAGGATAGAAATATCTCAGGATATAAATAACCTAAGTAAATGCCAACCAAGGAGACTAGAGCACAGAAGCCATTTTCCTCACCCACCTCTACTTCATTATTCCCTCTTAATATCTGCCTTCAGCATTTTTCCTTTTTCTATTATCTGCCTTTTACAAATGTTCAGCAAAAACATTTCTTTCAGGATGAAAACCTGAAGGCCAAGGCATGTCACCAGTTCTTCAATATTGAGAGCACTTGATGTTTATTGTTGTTGTCCCCTTGGGGGAACAACACTACCCATAGTTTTATAATTAGCTTCGATTCATGAAGAAAGAGGTGAGCTGAGGAGGAGGAGGTATGGCAGAAGGGAGAGCTAGTGTTAAACAGTAAACACCTCTGCGAGGTGGCATATTGGTGAAGTACATTCTCTCATGATTGGGATGGCTGGGGTGTCAAGTTGGTATCTGCTACTTTAGACAAAAAGGTGAGGAAGAGATCCAGGAGTTTGTTCTGGGCTCTTTTACCTACCCTTCCTTCCTTCCTTCCTTCCTTCCTTCCTTCCTTCCTTCCTTCCTTCCTTCCTTCTCTCTTTCTTTCTTTCTTTCACCTCTAGGGTTATTGCTGGGGTTCATTGACTGCACCATGAATCCACTACTCCTGGTGGCTATTTTTTTTTTTTCCATTTTAGTGGATAGGACAGAGAAAAATTGAGAAAGGAAGGGAAGATAGAGAGGGAGGAGAGAAAGCTAGACACCTGCAGACCTGCTTGTGAAGCAACTCCCCTGCAGTTGGGGAGCTGTAGGCTAGAACGGGATCCTTGCATGGGTCCTTGCACTTCAAACTATGTGCACTTAACCTGGTGCACTACCACCCAACCCCCTGTTCTGTTTTT
Organism: Erinaceus europaeus; assembly: GCF_950295315.1. Lineage (NCBI taxonomy): Eukaryota > Metazoa > Chordata > Mammalia > Eulipotyphla > Erinaceidae > Erinaceus > Erinaceus europaeus. The sequence continues at coordinate 22,881,598 of NC_080182.1, forward strand.
TTTCTATCTTAATACTCATATTTGTGTTTTTATTCCTTTATCTACCATAACCCTCTAGTCTTTTCTTTTTTTTGCCTCCAGGGTTATTGCTGGGGCTTGGTGCTAGCACTATAAATCCACTGCTCTTGGTGGCCATTTTTTCCATTTTTGTTGTAGTAGGATAAGACAGAGAGAAATGGAGAGAGGAGGGGAAGACTTGGGAGGGGGAGAGAAAGACAGACACCTGCAGACCTGCTCCACCACTTGTGAAGCGACTCCCCTGCATGTGGGGAGCCAGGGGCTCAAACCGGGATCCTTCATTTCATACTGTGTGCACGTAGCATGGTGCCCCACCACCCAGCCCTAGCCTTCTGAGACTTCTTAACCTCCCTGCCCCACTCCCATTCCCTTGCCATTTTATCCTAACTTCATGTCCCAGGCTGCACAATCTTTCTACCACAGATCTGCTACTTGCAGCCATTTCTCTCTCCTTTCTATTTTCTTCAGATTCCTTCAGGTCCACAAACATTCAGGTTTCAAAATTATTGTTGGGGTCGGGCAGTGGCGCAGTGAGTTAAGTGCACGTGGCGCAAAGTGCAGGGACCGGCGTAAGGATCCTGGTTCGAACCCCCAGCTCCCCACCTGCAGGGGAGTCGCTTCACAGGTGGTGAAGCAGGTCTGCAGGTGTCTATCTTTCTCTCCCCCTCTCTGTCTTCCCCTCCTCTCTCCATTTCTCTCTGTCCTATCCAACAATGAACAACATCAACAATGGCAATAATAATAACCACAAGGAGGCTACAACAAGAGCAACAAAAAGGGGAAAAAAATGGCCTCCACGAGCGGTGGATTCATGGTGCTGGCACCGAGCCCAGCAACAACCCTGGAGGGAAAAAAAAATATTGTTACTTTTTTTCCAGGTTGAGAACAAAGTTTCTAGGTATGAGCTTTGTGCAGGAGAAAGAGGGAGACAGGGTTCCCTTGGTTTCATTTTGAGTGAAAATAAATTGACGCCATCCAGGTTGGTGACAGAGAAACTGGAAATCACCAGGTGTTTTGAGTTCAGAGGTATCCTCTCTATTACATCAGAGAATATTTACATGTATAACTTTCTTTATTTTTGCTCAGATGTTTGTGTTAACTCAACCCTAAAGGGTTAATGAGTCTCCCTTTCAAGCTAAGCGGTACTATTCTTCTCCCCTTGTGCCTTCCCTTGGGATCTAAGTACTCTTTCTTTTTCTCCTCTTTCTCTAAAGTAATTTAGAATTTCTTTATAGTCAAGATATTTTTTTTCTTATCCCTCAGAGGAAAGAATACTGCGCATGTATTTCCAGTTAATCGGGTAAATACTCTGAAGTCCAGTACAAAGGAGAAACAATGGTTCCTGACATGGACATAGTTTTCAGTCTAGGCAAGATACACCCAGTAATGAGGACTCAGAGATTAATTGCATTTGTGCTAAAACTAGATCTTACAATACTAATTGCCTATAAAATGTATTTTCCCGTGTCTGCTATCTCCTCAGCTAATTTGGGGAATTTTCTTCCTATTGTGACCATTTAGTAAGTAAGAAAATCCTGAACAAAACAATTAGGCAGCAGGAATGAACTCTAAGGTAAATGTAGATCATTTTTGGATTAAGTTTGGATTATCCAAATTAGTGCTATTTCTTTTGTCACAGTTTATAAACTTGCCTTCCTGTTAAATCAGATGAAAATAATGTTTCATCAGTGTGTGGACTTAATAGCTTAAATCTGTCATCTGATCACATAACCTGATTCTGGTTGATCATCAACTGTGGTTTGTTGGAACCTGAGAGACTAGAGGGTGGTGGGTGATTAAATAGGCATAAATTTAGAACCTGCTTTTAGAAAGGCATGCACTTTGCCTGCTCAACCATTTCCTTGGCCCTCAGCATCTCTCTCTCTCTCTCTCTCTCTCTCAACTAATTCAGCATTGTGAGATAGTTCACTCTCTTTCTGTATATTGGAAGATATGGTATACACATATCCATCCATCTGTTCATTTGTCCGTCTGTCTGTCCATCCATCCATCCATCCATCCACCCACCCACCCATCCATCCATCCATCATCTATCAACTGAGGGAATTCAGTTCCTGTGCAGGAGCCAACAGCCCCCCCTGCCCCCCCCCCCAGCTCCCCTGAGTTTAGAAAGAAGTGCAAGTTGAGCAGACTTCTGCAAGTCTGGGACAGCCTGTTTAGATTGTAATTTAAATTAAATGACATAATGAGTGAATTTTAAAAGTTCTTGAGGTTTACTTTATTGATAGCAGTAAATTGAAAAAGTCCTAAGTATCTAGCTTGATCCCTTTCCCCAAGTGTATGCAGCTGTGTGATCACCAGAATATTTTTATGACTACAGGAAATAGCCTTCCAGTCAATGCCTCATTCTCTGGAGAGAGCTACTATTCTGCCCTATTACCCAAATTAGTTTTTCCTGGTATTGGGCTTCATAAATATGGTATCATAAAGTATGTGTTTGCTGGTTTTTGATTTATTCCACTCAACATAACTTTATGAAGTTCATCCTGTTGTTGCATGCACCAGTGATCTGCTCTGTTTCACTGGTGATATGTAGTCCATTGCACAAGTATGCCACAGTTTGTCTCTCCTTCTGGGATAAAATTGGATTGTTACTAGTTTGGAGTTATTTTGAATAAAACTGCAGTGTGCACTTATGGATAAATCTCTTTGTAGACACAAGAACTTGTTTTAATGTGAGTGAAACATAAAAAGATAAGGAAAGTCCACAGATTTTCAGTTATTTAGTGTGATGAAACCCTTTATCACAAAAGAGAGAAATTCAAGACTGACTAGATTTCAATAGGCTGAACATGTCCCTCGGAGATGCATTCTCATTTGAATATGTTTGTCACATGAGCTTGTGTCAGGGAATGAATTAATCATCGTGCCTTCAGCTTAGTCACAGCTTCCCCTGCAGAAAGGAAAGCTCCCAGTGGACCTTACTTTTGCCTTATTGGGGGATCAGAGACTCTTATTGGGGGATCAGAGGAAAAGCTGAGAGTTCTCATCTGCTACTGTGTAAGGGGGCGGGGGAGTATCTTGAATTCTCCTGTTGGTCTCAAGTCTGGTTTATGAAGAACAGTTATGACAGAGGAGGCAGTGGTATATGCTGGCTGTTGAGTTTGAAGTCTGCAGATCCTTCAGTGCCCCAGGCTCTAATCTCCCTGGCTCTGTGTATGTAGCAACACGGGAAGGCCAGTGTCTTGTGACAGACAGTTTAATCTTACCTGCCTGCTGTGAGTTATACTCACCATCCCAGAGAATTGCAAAGTATAAATTGTCTCTTAATACTGATAAACAGTAAGGAGGAGGAAAAAGCCCTGACAAAATATTACAACTTAATTGTATTTCTCAGCTGGGCTCAGGAAATCTGCTTCCTCCTTAGGCTAATACTATTTACCAAGTCTCCCAGCCTCACAATAATTATTTCTTTAACCCTTGGCAGGACAGTACCTTAGCATGGACTGGGACTGCACTGCCAGGGAAGCTTAATGAGGCTGTCCCAGGTGCTGTGGTGGGGGAGGTTGGCCTTCATTAGGTGCATGAATCACCATGACTCCTGGCTACTTGCTGGGAGCTAGTGAAGGTGGGGTATGGGAGGACAGGCTGCCCCTGAGAATAGAGGCTGCTGGAGGGGGGAGGGGATGAAGAGGCAAGACTCTTCTGCTGGCCTGGTTTCCCAGCGCACAGGTGTTTGCAATTCTAAATAAATGTGCAGTGTCAGGATTCAGCAGCCCATCAGCTGAGACTTATAATGAGGGCTGAGCAGGGAAATAAGATTGGCCTTCTCTGGGCACTTGTCATTATGTTGGATGGATAAAAGATTCAGGTCTAATTATGGAAAAGAAAAAGATGGCTGGGAGAATAGAGTTTGAGGATGTGAGGGACAAAGGGAGTGGTCACTTGTCAGGGATATTGTGCGTTTGAAATTTCCCTCCATGGGATCTGGGGACTCCTTTTGCTTTTTCACTTTGGGAGGTGCTTTCATGCTTTTTGGGGAAGTTTTGGAGAAAGAAAAAGCTTTTCTTTGAATATCCATTTCAGAGAGAGAGGCCAAAAGTCCCAGGGATCCAAAGCTTTTTCCCTTCATGGAGCAATGTCGTGAGTGACTCACAAAGGCCCATCTGGTGGGCTTGGCCGGAAATGGCTGCTTGTTTCACCTAGTTAACCATTCACTGCGGTCTGCTCCTTTGTTCATTCACTGCTATTACATATTTAGACTAAAACCCAAATCCCAGTTGTACTGGACTAAAATACTATCCTCCCCCAATGACGTCCTTCTCTGAACTTTAAAGTTTTATCTTATGTAGAAATAGAGTCATTGCAGATGTAATTAGTGAAGTTAAATGAAAGTCATACTGGAGAGTAGAGTGGGGTCCTAACCTGAGATGACTGATGTCCTCACAAGAAGAGGTGGAGAGGTGGAGTTTGGAGTAATATACCTACCAGTCAAGCAACTCTCAGGCTTGCTGGCAGAATGTAGCAGAAAATGGTGGAAGGAATTCACTCTGATCTGCTAAGAAGGAACCACTCTGTTGATGTATTGATACTGAATTTCTGACTGAAAGAATAAAACTCTCTTTTAAAAAATTTTTTATTCATAAAATGGAAACACTAACAAAACCCATAGGATAAGGGGTACAATTCCACACAATTCCCACGCCCAGAACTCTCCATCCCCTCCCCTCATAGCTTTCCTTTTCTTAATCCCTCTGCGAACATGGATCCAGGGTCATTATGGGGTACAGAAGGTGGAAGGTCAGGCTTCTGTAATTGCTTCCCTGCTGAACACAGGCGTTGACAGGTTGATACATACTCCCACCCTGTCTCTTGGTTCCCCCAGTGGGGCAGAGCTCTGGGGAAGAGAGGGCTACAGGACACAATGCTGGGGTCATCTGCCCTGGGAAGTCTGGTTGGCATCATCGTAGCACCTGGAACCTGGTGGCTGAAAAAGCATTAAGATATAAAACAGAAAAATTGTTGACTAATCAGATTAAGAACCTAAAGGCTGGGATATTGTGGATGAATTGTTGGGGTCTCCGTTTTGGAGAAAGTTAGGAGGTCTATTTTATGTATATTCCAAGGGGCCCATGACTTTACTAGTTTTTGCCTTCGCCTGACATCTAATATGCAGGTAACCCAATTATTGTCTGGGGGAATGGTGTCATAGTTGGAAAAAGGACCAGAAAGCTGGATCAGGGAAGAGAATAACTTCCAAATAAAAATTCTCTTTTTATTGGTCCTGTTTTCAGTTGCTCAGATTGTGGTGTTTTGCCATGACAGCCTAAGAAACTTACACACTCATCATGACTTATAAAATCCCTGCCTGCTTCCTCAGCTTCATTTTTTCCCCCAGAAACCCCCTTCATCCCCTGTCCTTGTTCATTGTGTGCATTGAATACACTTGGTCCTCAGGGTCTTTGGACTTACAGGCTCTCTGTTTGGGGCATTCTTCCCAGATAGTCTCATGACTTGCTTCTATGCTTCTGTCAGTGCTCAAGTGGCATTTCCTCAACTAGGCCAGCTCTGGATAACTTACCCAAGACAGCATCTTCTCACTGTGTCTTAATTTTCTTCCTAGCATATTTCATTAGCAGATATTACAGTAAGTATAGGTGTATTAATTTTTTCCTGCTTCCCCAGGCAGAATGAGAACTCCATGAGGGTGGAACTCTGTCTTACTGCTACATGCCACAATACTTCTTGGCAAATAGTCACTGCTCAATAAATGATTATTTTTGCTTTAGTTTGGGCTAGGTAGAAAAAACCAAAGCCAGTTCCTATGTTCACTGGACTTATATCCTAGTAATGGACACACTTATGTGTAAGGAACCACTGGAGGTAAGGGAGGGAGACTGCCAAAAATAGAGGTTTTTTTTTTTTTTTTTTTTTTCTGGTTTAGCAAGATAGCTCACCTGGACCATGCACCGCACTGCCATGTGTGTGACCCAGATTCCAGCCTAATCACTACCACATTGGAGGAAGCTTTGGTACTGTGGTTTCTTCCTCTTCTCTCTTTGCTTCTCTGTCTAAAAAAATGGGCCTGAAGTGGTGAAGCCTTGCTAGTGGTGGGGTAGGGGAAGGAACTATCTCTGGAATGGGAGGCTAAAAGAGGTTTTCCTGTGCAAGGAATGCTTGAGTTTGATGTGGAGTTGGAGTTATGAGCAGACAGGAAGTGGCATGGTGGGGGCATGGTGAAGTTGAGAGTCTAAAGGACCAGTGTGGCTGCAAAGCAGAGCAAGTGGCAGATAGGCCTTGGGAACCAGAAAATCCAGGGCATTGTTGACCATGAAAGTACCCTGGTCTTTATCTTGAGTGATGAGAAGACTTTGAAGGAGTTAAGAGTAGAAGAGAGTCAGGGAGGCACGCCAAGACCGAGACTGATGTGGGTTCTGCGATTCTCATTCTACCTATGGTGTGGTGAATGCCTAGAGTGAGCTGTTAGGAGGGAGGGTTTCCTATCGATACCAAGAAGAGATCAGGCTCAAGACCTATTTGAAATTCAAAATGGACAGAATTTGTTTATGGGATGTAGTTAGGGTGTGAGGAAGAGAGTGGCATCAAGGAGGAATCTCGGGGTTCTGACCTGCACCTTAACAGGAACACTGGGCGAGAGGGGGGGAGGGGGAGAGAGTGTGTATGTACGTGTACATATAGAAATCTTAGGAACAAAACTTGAATCCCTGATTTTCTGCAGTATTGTTGTGCTAGGTACCTCCCATCATCTTCAGTGGAAATAAAAGAACGTTTCTGAAAAGAGTTTTGTATCTGAGAAGGCTGGAGCCCTGTGGTAGAGTGGTTCTCCAGTGAACTGTAGCTTTTGGCTTGCATACCCTTGTGCAGACATTGAGTGTGGGCTCAGCTGGGTGGTTTGCTTTGGCCAATGGGAGGCATATAAACATAGAGCAGACAGAGGTGAGCTAAGTGCTTGGGCTTTGTGGTTTGTCCCATCGTAATCTTGCTACCTTACTACATAGAAGACGGATCTCAAACTGATGAGAAACTGCGTGGAGAGACAGCCTGGGAATTACACGGGAGTTCCCAGGACAGCACACTGAACAAAAGTTGGCCTACCCACAGAATCATGAAGAGTAGATTGTTGACTTAAGTCACAGTATCTTGGATGGTCTGCAGTATAGCTGTTGGCCTCTTCTGGGTGGTGAATCTTCCAAACACAAGTGTTTCAGACTCTTCTGTCTACTTGTTACCTCTTCCTTTGTGTTCAGTGAGAGCTTTAGGGAGGGCAGTCTATCTCAGGAGTACAGACAGCACCAGAGGGCAGTTAATTGGTGGAATTGCTCTCTTTCTCTCTTTTCCCCAACATTTTTCCTCCACCATCTCTTCCATGATATATATATATCTCCCTCTCCCTCCCCCCTCTTTCTCTCTCCCTCCCTCTCTCTCTCTGTATATATATGTATGTATATATATATATATATATATATATATATATATTTACTTCTTGCCTGTCTGCCTTTTCCTTTTCTGTAGCTATGCAGGGCCCTCAAGGTTACAGAACTTTCTGAGGCTTATTCAGGCATCACTGTCTACCCTGCTCCTTTTGTCCCCTAGCCAGCATCGGAGCAAAATTAGGTCTCCTTTGTCTTCTTTTAATGAACCGGTTTAGCCACTGTAAGCTGGCTATTATATTAAACTGAAAATGCTGTTTGTGAGCCATTGTCAACAGAGATGTGGGACCAACAATGACACCTCCTTAATTATGTGCCATTAATGATATACATGCTGCAGTTAGGGGAACATTGTGGGTCCATTTCCCGTTTTCATTCTGTGCTGTGTTATATGAAACTCTAATGAGTCCAGAATTCTCAAAGGTCATAATCTGAATACATTTCCTTTCCTTCTTTTTCTTTTTCTTTTTAGGGGGACAGGGATAGGATTCAAAACAATTAAAATGAAATTTACTTCATTTGGCTAACAACATCCTCAACTGTACTAATTACACTGAGATATGTATTCATTTTCTGGTCATTTGGACAGTTCTGAGTGGTTCTGCTTGCTTATAAGGTCGCATCTCTGAATTCCACACAGGGTGGTGGTTTTTTTTTTCCTTTTAGCTGCTCACCTCATTGATTATGAGGTGAAAAAAGTCCACCCAAATCCTTACAATACAGAAAGTGCAAATTTAGCAGAACCAGCATTGAATTTTCTAGGGAGTCATTTATCATCCTTAGAAAGTTTTGGTTCTTTGCAAATAAAAAAGAGAAAGGAATGGTAATTGCTCTGCTCAGCTAATTGACAGAATTGTGTCAGAAAAAGGAGGCATTTCAACACTGCCTCCAATGATGACATTTGAAGGTTGTTCCCATTCTCTCTTCACTGCTAAATTAGGTAATCATTATTTCTCTGTGAATCTTATTAGTCTAATGCTTGCCTTTCCCCCACCCTCAGTGAAATTTGAGATTCAGACTGAAATGTGAAAATGAATGTGGAAGGTCAGCCCATAGTTTGACCAGTGGAAGGTGTACACACTAGTATTGTGGGTTAGTGCTGAAGTGGGCGAGGACAAGAGGGACTAAGTTTAAATTGCAGCCAGGGGAATTCAAACTATCTATGAAAAAGAAATTTCTTATTATATGAGTGAAACCAAAAAGGCCTGAAATCTCCACTGATGGATTTTAAGAATAGGTTAGCTCACTGACATGCTAGGATAGCAGAGGCTAACAGGCCAGAAAATGCTCAGAATAGGTTTTTTTTTTTTTTTAGTGATTTAATAATGATTGACAAGATTGTGGTATAAGAGGGGTACAATTCCATACAATTCCCACCACCATATACCTTCCCCTCTATTGGAAGATTTTCTGTTCTTTATCTCTCTGGGAGATCTTTATGGAGTGGAACGGCTGGCTTCTGTTATTGCTTCTTTGCTAGACATGAATGTTGACAGGTCAGTCCATACCCCTAGCCTGTTTCTATCTTTCCCTAGTGGGGTAGGACTGTGTGAAGGTGGGATTCCAGGATATATTGATGAGGTCATCTGCCCAGGGAAGTCAGGTTGACGTCATGGTAGCATCTGCAACTTGGTGGCTGAAAAACATTAAGAAATAAATCAGAGCAAATTGTTTAATAATCATGAACCAAAAGATATGAGTATAGTAGGTGAAATTTTGGGTCCTCATGTTGGAAGGAGCTGGAAAGTCTATTTTAGGTATATTCCCAGGGGCCCATAACTTTATTAATTTTTGCCTGAGCCCAACAGCTACATGCAGGTGGGCTAAGAGTATTGTCTGGGAAGATGATGTCAGAATTGGGAATAGGGCTAGAAAGCTGGATCAGGGAAAAGCTCCCAGATTTGCCACTGCAGAGAGGCTGGTCCTTCACTGAATACAGATAGAATGTTTGTTGCTCTGACCATGGAATGTGAGCTCAGATTGATAGGGACACAGCAGTTGCACAGGCTCCTGTGCTCAATATGAATAGGCATGAGCCTGAGGTCAGGTTGATGGGTTTACAGTTAATGGTATTTAGAATAGTGACTCTTAAGCTTTCTCTCTTTTTGGATGACTTTAGTGTGTGTGTGTGGGGGAAGGCATCACTGGGCACTCAGGGGTAAGAATAGCTTCCAATTTTATATTGTAAGAAAGCAAGCTCATTAGATGTAAGTGTTATGACATGACTTTTGATGAGATTTTAATGAGATAATGACTGTTTTTTTTTTTTTTTTTAAAAACCGTTGCTTGGTTTTTATTAGATGTAACCATAGTGCTGATAATTATCATTTTAAATTATTAATTTTATTTGAAGTGCACTGTGTTTTAACATTATGTGTATTTGATGCACATGGTTGGAAAATAAATTCACATGCAAACATATTATGTTAAGAACACCACTTGCATCTTTCACCATACAGTTGTGCCTTTGTTCTGCTTTGCCCATCCTCCTTCCCTTTTCATTTCTGGTAACTATTACTTGGTTTTAGAGTCTAAATCTTCAATTGTGTGTTATTGAGTTCATCAGTTTGCTCCTTTTCTCTATATACTACAAGGAAGTGAAATTATATGGCACTTACCTTTCTCCATCTGGCTTACTTCACTGAACAAGATAGCTTCTAGGACTATCCATGTTACTGCAAATGGCAAACTTTCATCTTTTTTTTTTCATATGGGTGGTATCCCATTATTTGTACACATACACAAATATAAAAGATTATGTGGACATCTTTATATATTCATCAATTTGTGCAAAAATTCTAGTTTATGATGGAAATAGTAACAGTCTGGTGGTCAGGTCAGTAATTGGTTGGTAATTCCAGGTGATGGTAACTTACTGGTCACATTCCCTTCGCCTTCCCCAGCAGGTTCTGATTCACTGTGGGCCGTGATTCAGTCTGATGACCTTTCTGCCCCTGGACCTCATGTTTCTCCCCCTCCCCACTTTGCTCTCCCTCCTTTCTCCCTCCCTCCCTCCCTTCCTTCCTTCCTTCCTTCCTTCCTTCCATCTTTTTTTCCTTCCTTCTAGATTTATCTGTGTATTATTGAGGGAGATGTAAAAAGACACAGAAGTAGAGAATCAGAGTATCACTCTGGTATATGCAGTGCTAGGGATTAAACTCATGACCTCTCACACGTTCCAGTCCTGTGTGCTCAATCACTGTACAGCCTCCTGTGCTGTATCCTTCCCTACTTGTATCTTTATGGTAGCTGGTAGAGATAGCAGTTGAGACTATGCCACTGAATGTACAAGACAATACACTCGCAGGCTTTTTGCCTGCCCATTCCTTTAGCTGTCCAAATTCCATATAACAAAGAGAAACTGAGTAATGGAGAACTGGTATCTATGGTACCAGAACAAATGTGGAAAATACTTGTTTATTTATTTATTTTTGGCAACCCTGCGGCCTCACACATGCTGAATTCCACTGCTACTAGGTTGACAACTTTATTTTTGTTGTTGTTGACAGTTTTGTTATTTTTATTTCTAATAGGAAAATACACACAGGAGAGAGATATCACAGTTCCACTGCTACTGGGCCAACTCTTTCATTATTTTATTTCAGATAGAGAGATACAGAGAGGAGAGATTCCACAGCTCCTTTCCAACAGCTCTAGCGCTACCCCTGGTGACATCCCATGTGGTATTAGGGCTCAAACCAGGTCCTAGTGCATGGTAAAGCATGCTTTTTACCAGGTAAGTTATCTCCTGGCCCCTGGAAAATACTGTTTTAAAGTAAATTACCTGGAGGGTGGGGGAGATGTATAATGGTTATGCAAAGAGGCTTTCGTATCTGAGGCTACAAAGTCCCAGGTTGATTCCACACACCACTATAAGCCAGATCTGGACAATGCTGTGGAGAAAAAAGAAAGAGTAAATAGCCTGGATTGATCTTTTAGGGAGTTCAGATTTTTTGAACCAGTGATTCTGGAAACTTTTAAGTCTTTTAATAGCTATCTTAATCAATTAGTTAGTATTAATATTATTTTAAACATCTTTATAAAAATTTGTGTTGTTTTTTTCCCTGCTAGACCCTGAGAGAGACATTTTCATGTTTTTTTCTGGTCAGCCAGTCAAAATCAAATCCTGCATCAGTGAACAGGCTCAGTGTCTCTAATCCCCACATGTGGAGGAAGTGATCTATGACTGTCCTTATTCAGCAGTAAGGTAAAACAATACATGCTTATTTGAAATAATCTAATAAATGGTATGAATGTTTTCTTCATTTTGTTCTGCGGTGAAAATAAGCCATTTCTTTCTCCTTCCTAAAATAGTTAGCTTTGTAACTTCAGTTTTCATAGTAAACTTCTGTAAACAACATAGGAACAATAGAAAAATCACTGTTTGAAAATGTTAATTAGTCCATTTATTGTCCCAGAAAGATGAGTATAACCATATTTTTCTACCTCCTATTCTCCCTCTCTGCCCCAAACTGCTTTTGGATTCTTAGGAGTAGTTTCCAAATTTGGTGAATAATCTTCACTTGCTAAAGTTGTCAAGGAATAATACAAAAATGGTAACCAAACTGTCTCCAAGACTCTGGGAGGATTATGGTGGTTATTGCTGAATGGGGCTGAGGACACAGGACTTTGGTTGTGGATACAGCATGGAACTATTCCCCTGTAATCTGGTGAGCCACTACTGATAAAAATGTTAACAGAGGGAGTTGGGCGGTAGTGCAGTGGGTTAAGCGTGAAGCATAAGGACCGACGTAAGGATCCTGGTTCGAGCCCCCGGCTCCCCACCTGCAGGGGAGTCGCTTCACAGGCGGTGAAGCAGGTCTGTAGGTGTTATCTTTCTCTCCCCCGTCTGTCTTCCCCTCCTCTCTCGATTTCTCTCTAGCCTATCTGACAGCAACAACAACAACAATAATAATAAACACAAGAATGATAAAACAACAAGGGCAACAAAAGGGGAAAAAATGGTCTCCAGGAACAGTGGATTTGTGGTGCAGGCACTGAGCCCTGGCAATAACCCTAGAGGCAAAAAAAAAAAAAAGAAATGTTAACAGAAGAAAAAAACAAAAACCCAGAATGATGTGCAAGGTCGAGCAGAGTTGATGCCATCAGCTGCAGTTTCCTTGGTCAAGATCACTTCATCCTTTATCATCCCCATGGCTGGGGAAACTTTACTGTCCATGCTTGTGCGTTAGTGGCAGAAAGTAAAGGAAGGAAAAGTTTTTGGTTTCTATTTGTATCCCCTCCGGCTTCCTTTCAGTGTAACTTTCACACGAACCATGCCCCCTGGGCACCTTGTAGACATTAATTTGCAGGGTGAATCCCTTAGTGGGCTCCATAAAAGGCTTCTTGTACATGTGGCTGCCATCAAAGGAATGAATCAGATCTCAGCTCCATACCTAGTTTTGGTTGCATATGACTCACTTTCATGCCCCTACAACTAAAACATCATAGTTAAGACAGTACAGTGATGTTAATAGGGTAATTCTGACCAAGCCTGCCATAATTTTCATTCCCTGGTAAGTCTGAATGTTCTTTGTTACAGTTCTAATTACACCGACAGCTTTTTAGTGGTGATAAGAGATTTGAGGTTATTTTAATATGAAACCAAAGGTTTGCTATCAGTTTAGAATGAATGATTTTTATTTTCCAATATCAGTTTATTATAACATGAACTCACCAGTTTATTTTTTTCTCTGTACACTATCAATATTTTGATTTTCTCATTTACTTTATTTACCTTGTCATTGAGGCAAAAGGAGGATCTGAGCAATTCTACTTCTCACCTTGGCACAGAGCAGTCTTCAGAAGTCTTCCTCAGTGAGCACGTGAACTGATGGTGCAGTGTTCTTTTTGTTCCCCAGCAGTTTCCCTCATGAAGCTGCGGGCCTCTATCAGATTATGAATTTAGCAGTGTGCCTTCAGTGACTTTCCTCTTTCCACATCACTCCAGGGATCTCTATTAACTTAACACACTAAAAATAACACTGCAGAACTGCTGAACGGGTGAGGACAACCGGCAGGGCCTGGAGATGGCTAAATATTGCTAGCATTGATCAGAAACCTGGGCCCTGCTCCCATGATGCTTGGTCTTTGACACCAAGCTCATTAAGGATATGTTTGTGCATTTGTGGGCTTGAGAGGCAGGAAAGGGGAGTGTGTTAGGCCTTGGGGCTTGAGGAAGTGAGGATACTATTGCCATTCACAGAGGCCTTAAAAAAAAAATCTAGAGCTCTCTTTTCCTCTGAATTAATGCAGTTCTTGTGTGAGTCTGGACCCAGCTTGTATTTTCTCTTGGCAAAGACTCTTAGCTAAAAATAAAGTCAACTCTTACCTTGACTTTAATTCCAGCCACAGTTGTAAAAGAAAAAAAATTTTTTTTTGTAGATAGTGTAATGGTTTCAAATACTAACATATTGTACTTGCTTAACAAATACTAACATATTGTACTTGCTCTTGGTAGGGAAAAATTAAGATCTAATAGTTTTACTGCTGTGTTTCAATCCTAATTTTGCTGCATGTTAATGGTGCCATATAAGACTAGTTATTAAATTTTCTCAGCCTCAGTTTCCCAATTAATAAAACATCATGCTAATTAAAATTTTAAAAAAAATTATTATGTAATTTCCCCCTTTTTGTTGCCCTTGTTGTTTATCATCATTGTTGTTGTTATTGCTGTTGTTGTTGTTGGGTAGGACAGAGAGAAATGGAGAGAGGAGGAGAAGACAGAGGGGGAGAGAAAGACAGACACCTGCAGACCTGCTTCACTGCCTGTGAAGGGACCCCCCCCCCGCAGGTGGGGATCCAGGAGCTTGAATCGGGATCCTTATGCCGGTGTTTGCACTTTGCGCCACCTGCACTTAGCCCACTGTGCCACTGACCGGCTCCAACATCATGCTAATGTAATCACTCTTACAGGGTGGTTGGAACTCACAGAAGATAGAATCCAGAACATAGGAAAATGAAAAGAGTCATAATATTTTCTCCAAATATGTAGTCTTAGTGTATGGTTAATTTTATGAGTCAACTTGACAGAACTATGGGATGCCTAGATAGTTAGTAAAACATTATTTCTGGGTGTGTCTATAAGGGTGTTTCCAGAAGAGCTTAGCATGAAATCGGAAGACTGAATAAGACTGTTTTCCTCACTCGTGTGGCCAGAGGCTATCAAGCTTGTTGGTTTGACTGGACTGTCTTTGCTTTAGCTGAGTTATCTGTCTCCTGCTCTTGGACACTAACACCCCCGATTCCTCTGCCTTTTGGACTAGGGCTGGGATTTAGATCATTGTTCACTTGCTTCTTGTGCCTTCCACCTGGAACTGGAATTACATTACTGGCTTTTTGGGCCTCCTGTTGCAGATGATCAACCATGGCACTTCCCATCCCCCATGATACATAAGCCAACCCCTCATTAATAAATCTTTTTCTTTTTTAAAAAAATTATTTTTATTACCTTTATTTATTTATTGGATAGAGGCAGCTGGAAATTGAGAGGGAACAGAGAAATAGGGAGAGAGACAAAGAAATCCCTGCAGCCCTGTTTCACCACTTGCAAAGCTTCCTTTCTGAAGGTGGGGACTGTGGGCTGGAACCTGGGTCCTTGCACATTGTAATGTGCATTCAACCAGGTGCGCCACCACCTGGTCCCAATAAATCTCTTTTTTCTATAACAGATTCAGTTGAATCTGTTTCTCTGGAGAACTCTGGCTGACATGATTAGCTCGAATCAAATAAACATTCCAGTAGTCAGCCAGTCTTGTCTGATAAAAATGACCATCTCATACAGATCCACCTAATATGTTAGTAAGAAGTTTTGGAAAGTTTTTCTCATCCCACTTCTCTGAATTTGCCCTGTGAGACAGAAACATTAGAAGCAACCTTATTTTAGTGTCTGAGGAAATCTGTGTGCCAAAGGTTACTTGTACTGCATTATAGAAAAGTCTGTGTAGAACCCGTTTTCCCATTACTCAGTCTGTGGTTTCTTGACCTTGCCTTGCTCTTTAAGGGTCTGAACTGGAAATGAGAAGCTGGAGAAAGAATGTGATGAAAAGTCACTTTCCCTAGGAACTGAGCAGCTTGTAATATGAGAGGTTACAGCCTGTGAAACAAATATCATCATAAGGAGTGACTCTTACGTTAAGCACATCTTCATGAGCTGATGTCAGCTCTCTCAAAGTGATAACTCTTTTAAGCTCTGCAAGAATATCTGCTGGGCTACTACATAATGGCTACTGGTGCTTCTTATCACAGAAATCACTAGTACTTACAGCCCAAGCTTGACCTGGGGTTCTGAGGATATAATTCCCAAGTGGGGGCTTAGTTGGTCCACATCAGAGAATGTTCCCACTCTGGGCTTTCGGCCCCAGTGGGTTTTCTCAGCAACAGCTTCATCACTTTGGGTCAGTATCTTTGTTGTGGGAAGCTTCCCTGTACATTGTAGGAGGTTTGGAAGCACCCTTGGCCTCTACCCACTAGATGCTATTAGTCATCTCTCCAGTTAAAAACAAATAGAAACCTCTCCAGCCATTGTCAAATGTCCCCCAGGGTAGCAAAATTTGTCCTGGTTGAATACCACAAGGGCCCAGTGGACTTCAGAGTAGGAGTGCGAGTCTGGGATAGGTTGATGGTAACATATTTAAGGGCATCTATCAGTTTGTCTGATGAGCTTCAACACATCTGAAGGTATTGCATTTCCTGTTCTCCTACTTTCCCATGAAAATTGGTGATGATTAGGTAAGTTATATTTGGGGACATTTTCTGGATGCATGTCATAGGGAGAGAGGGTGCAGTTGCTCAGGTCCTAAGGTAGGAAGAAAAGCAGTCACAGAAGACCAGGTTTTCTCAATTTCTTGGCAAAAGCATCTATCTTCTTGTTTTTCTTTTCCAGTTAATTATGGATTTTCATGAGCTCACTCAGTTAATCAAGTTTAATGACACTAGACCTAAATCACATTATTGTTATTTTTCAAGGCTGCACTGAAACTGTTCTGCATTAACCCACTGGCAGCCTGCAGACGATGTAGCCACTCAAACACTGTGGAAGCTATGTTTTTACCAGCAGAGCAGCCAGCCCTTTCATAACATGTCACTACCGAGATTATGAAGATGAAACAAAAGCAACAGAAACAAGAAAAATTTCCATGAAAAACACTTTAGGAACTTCATTGCAAAACAGACACTTTATTGCAAGATGGCAATGGGACATGTGTCCTACATTTGCTGCCATTTCCAGTATACCTTTCATCTTGGGAATGACACCGGGAAGGGTAGGCAAAGAGCTGATACTCTTTTTATTTCCATGTCCCTGATGACAACCTGATGCAAAGAGCTCCACATTGGTTGATTGTGATCTACCAAGATCAAAGGATCTGGATGTCGTTTGTGACTCTGTTTATACTTTCTTTTCTTGTCCTGAGGAATTCCTGGTGGAGAATGGGGCACAGCTGCTAGTCTTGCCACTGCCACCTGACCCCACTCTTG